>NC_056080.1:82224146-82845502 GCF_016772045.2 Ovis aries | reverse complement strand
GATGTGAGCTGAAGTCTGAAAGCAGCTTCTCATTGGGATTAGCCTTCTCCAGACATAGCTTGGGGGTGGCAAGAGTGAAATAAGTGGCCCACAGCTGGGGCAGTCACACAGTGCCTCTCGACAACCCCATGGTGACTGTGAAGCTGAGCGACCATGAGCCCACATCACCCAGCGGATGGCCAAGTGGATCGAAGTCACTGAGTCTCCACGCCTGGGAGTGCAGGTTCAGGTGAGCAGGTGACAGACACTCCCCAGCTCAGATGGACTGTAGCCAAGGGGCTTCCCTACTGTCCCGAAGATGTTTGGCCCGAGTATAAGGACTTCACAGGGAGCTATCCAACCACTTCATGTGTGGGACCCCAGGTAACGTCCTTGATTTATGGCTGGGAAGGCTGAAGACGGGGTGCACTCAGAGTTCCTGGTCCTCATAGGCATTTGTCAGTTAGGCTCACTGTCCCTGCCTTCCTCGGGACCACCCTCTCCGCCATGTCTGTCACAATCTATTCTGTCCCCTCTTCTGAGAAAAGCTGAGATCTGGGTAACAGTGCTGGCAGGACCCATGCAGGCAGAATCTCTGCCCTACCTCCCGTTCTTTCTCAAAGGGCATGATTCACAAGGTGGTGGTAAGGCTTTAAAGAGCAGAGCACATTACATGCTGAGAGCCTGGCCTGACTCAGGAAGAAAGCTCAGAGGGACCCCTTGTCCCCAACATAGTCAAGACAAAGTCCTGGGAGCTGAGAGGGAAGGTGGAGCAAGGGCCAGACTCCAAGAGAACTCAGGAGGTGGGCCCCAGACCTCCTCCTTCTCTGGGCCCTCCCAAAAGACAGATGTGGGTTATGGAAGTTCCCCTGAGAGCCACATGCACCCAGTGCATGGACTTAATTTTGTGCAAGGACATATGGGGGTTCTCACAGCACCTGGGAGGGTCTAATGGGCAGGGAAGGCTGAAGGATTTGTTAGAGTGAGGGCCCATGACAGCACTGCTTTAACCCAGGGCTCCAAGATGCAGGGCACGTGTATGAGTCACACTTGTGGGATGTCTGCTGTCTGCAGGCAGCACTGTATCTGTGTCCCCACAAGCTAAGCTTTGACACAGCTATGGGCTTGGCCGGGGAGCTGGGAATGCTCAGTGCAGGACACAGAGTACCAGGGTTAGGACACTGTGTGGGAAGTCTCTGTGAGTGGTTGAGAAAGGCCAGAGCTCAAAGTGCCACTGCTTGAAGGACATGGACATTCACCTGAGGGAGCAGAGAGGATCCCGCATACCCTGCAACTACCCCAGAGGCCAGGTTAGCAGCATGCTGCCAGAACAAAGGTCATCCAGGACACCAGGCAGGACATGCACTGGGAAGTGGCAGCAGAGACTCTAGGCCACATGAAGGCCCATTGACCCTGGGAAGGCACAGACGGCCTCAGATTGCATCAGCACCCAGAAGACAGGGGGTTCCTGTGTGAGGGAGGGGTGGGGGCTCTCTGCACCTTGCAGACCTGGGCCAGCTCATACTGCAGGTCCTTGATGGTGCTGTTATTTGATTCCAGAATATCCGAGGAGAGGAAGGTGTCAGGGAAGCGCAGCCTGGCTCCACTTTGGGGACATCCAGACAGGAGAGACTGCTTTGGGAAGGCCTCAGAGCGAGACTCAGGTTTGTGTCCACTCCCAGACTCCGAGGGGACATAGCCTTGGGGCTGGCTGCCTCAAGTCACCCAGCTGGCCAGGACCCTAGAGCCAGGCCTGGCCACACCAGAGACCCCTATCCACATCACCCACTCATTCAGTGACATCTCCCAGGTCAGGGGGCAGAGGAAAGAGGCCCAGCCCCGGGCAGGGTCTCTGCCAGGTGCAGTTAGGCTTTCTGGCTCCTGGGCACTGAGGATTCATCTTTCCCTTCCCGGCAGTGCCCAGTGACCAGAAGAGCCCACCCAGGGGAATGCCACAGACCACCATGGATGCACCAGAGAACAGACACTCAGCCTGCACCCAGAAGTGCCTCCCAGAAAAGCCTTCCCAACACGCACCACACAGGCTACCATGGGCCTGCCTCTCCTTCCGTGGCCTCTCCCAGCTCATCTTAGTGTCCAGGCAGACGGCAGCTGTGGCCTTGCCTAAGACGCCAAGCTGCAGTGGGCAGTGTACTCTGGCTAGGGCGACTGGAAGGCCAGGGAGGCACTGGGGAGACCTTGAAGACACTGGAGCCAGGGGACCAGTGTGCACATGGGCCTGGGTGCTCTGGCCAGGAAACCACGACTGTCCCTTTCCAATGCTGACTGAGGGTCTCCACTGGAGGGACAGAGCTCCAACCGTAGCCTTCAAGGCCTACCTACAGCAGGACATGAGGGTCAGGGCCGAGGGGTCCAGGTTTGAGGCCACCAGCACCTCACTGAACTGCACCTCTTCCTTCCAAAGGGTGGCGGCCTGTGCCTATACCTTGAGCTCCAGAATGAGGTTCCTGAGGCCTGCCTTCTTCTGAACCTCCAGGATGCCCATGGTGAACTTCCAGGGACCCTTTTGTCCTTCCTTCTACATAAACACATAAATCTGTTTCTGTAACCTAGAAATGTGTAACTCTAGGAGAGCATCCACACAAATAATCTTTCACTGTATACACAAAATCTGAATCTCACATACATAATCCAGAAGGACCTGATACTCAGTCATCTGCTTTACTTTTAGGGAAAAAAAAATCTAACAAAGTGTATAGATCTCCCATAGATTCATCATACATGAATCAGACGGCTATATGCTGACAACAGTCTCAGCATTGCAAATTGACTATACTGCAACATAGCAGAGGCATGGTATTAAAGAGAAGGAAAGAAAACCAGTGCCTATTTTATTCCCCCTGGTCTCTCTGACTGGGACTGCTACCCCATCCCTGAAGCCTAACCAGGCTTAGGTCCCACTGCTTGACTGGGGTGGGTTCAAGAGAGCCTGGCATGGTGCCCAGCATTGAACCCTTTTTAAATATTTACTTTCTGCTTTGTTCTGGCTTGGACCAGACTCCTCAGCAGGATCCAGGCCTCCAGGGACTTGGGAACAAATACTACTAAGCCTCCATGTGCCCTGGTGCTGGGTATTCCAGTTCAAGCTTCCTTCCCAGCAAAGTGTCACCCCTCACTTTTGTGAAAGTAGAAAATACCTTCCATGAAGTTGTGATGCCCTGTGTTGGAAATATAACTGAAATTTCTGGGATAAACATGTTGATTATGAAACACATTTAATCCAGCTTTCTGTGAAACATCAGTGACAAAAATACCTTACATTTGTTTCACACTTTAGTTTATATCAGGTTCCCATTTGTAGTCTTTTTAGTGTTGCTTCATAATAACCAATTTCACAGGTTTCTCAAGAAATCCTCTGGGCTCTTTCTTCAGCAGCTATGGTTTGGTCTGTGGCGCAGGGACTGATATAGGTCCCTCAGCTCCTTGGAGCCAGATTAACCCCAGGCTCTTGGTCCAGCTTTCCAGTGTTGTAATGAGTCATTAAGAGCATTCCACACTTCACACAGACCCACAAACAGACAGCTGTGTCTAGAGCCCAGCAAGTACCACAGTCTAGACCCCAGCACTCCTGAAAAAAGTGGGGCAGGGCAGACAGACGGCAGGGAGAAGGGGTGCTGGGCAGTGTTCATGGCCAGGCCTGGGAGCTGTGGTTCCTGCCCAGACCTCGAGTAAACCCGAATGTTCCTGACACTCATCCTATCCTGGCGGGCCTTCCCATCCCTGTGTCTTCAGAGGTCTCTGCCCATGTGCTCTTTCCACAAACCTGGCTTTTTTTTTTTGGGGAGGGGTGGCAGGGAAATCCCATGGATAGGGGAGTCTGGTGGGCCACAGTCCATAGGATCAAGAAGCTGACATGACTTAGCCACTACTCAACAACAATGAGTAGATGAGAAAACGAGGAAGATTAAAAAGAGAGAGAGAGAGAGAGAGAGAGAGAGAGAGAGAGAGAGAGAGAGAGTTTACAAAGCAATGAAATCCTGTCACTGTCTTTAGAAGGTAATTGAGGGCCTGCCATCACCCGTAGAAACTTTCAGATGAACACGGAGTTGGAAACTGTACTATGTTCTTACATCCTACCATACACATTCCTGCTATAATCTTACAGCAAAACTTGTGAAATAACAATAATCATCATGATAATCAATATCTGCTATTCACGACTATACTCTTCATTTTCAACACATATTTGTTGAATATTTAATCAGTATGAGGCATTCTCTAGGGGCTTCCCTGGGGGCTCAGACAGTAAAGATTCTGCCTGCAATGCAAGAGACCTGACTTTGATCCCTTGGTGGGGAAGATACCCTGGAGAAGGAAATGGCTGAAGGCTAATAACTCCAAGACTCAGTCACTAAAGAGAACTCCCAGCCCCATAGAATATTAATAGGCAAGTGCCTCCCCAAAGGCCTCCAGCTCAACACTAAAACTAAGCCACACCCAAAAGCCAGCAAGCTGTAGTGCCAAACATCCCTCACCTATCCTTCAGCCAAATAGGGGCACCAACTTGCAAGTTGGCAGACAGGCAACCGAAAGCCATACTGAACCCACAGACACCTGAAACCACACGACTGCGCCCAGCCACGGCCCTTCAGAATGAAAAGATCTAGGTCCACCCACCAGAACACAAATACAAATTCCCCCCAACCAGAAAACCTTCACAAGCCATGGGTCCAACCCCACTCAGGGGAGGCAGACTCCTTAGTTAACAGGAATTACAGCCTTTCAACCTGCAAGAAAGAGATCCCAAACACAGTAAATTAAATGAAATGAAATGACAGAGAAAAATCCAGAAGATGAAGGGACATGGTTAAAATCCACAGGATTGAACAACTGAACAGTAAACAGGAAATCTACGAGAAAAAATAATTCAGAGGAATAACAGTAGAGATCATCCAAACTTCTGGAAATAAAATGGAGGCATGGATAGACTAGAGACACAGATTGAGAAGATGCAAGAAATGTTCAACAAGGACCTTGAAGAAGTAAAGAATAAATAATCAACAATGAACAATGGAATAAGTGAGATTAAAAATCACTGGAGAAACCATATTTGAAAAAGACACATGCATCCTAATGTTCACTGCAGCACTACTTACAATAGCTAGGACATGGAAGCAACCTCGATGTCCATGAACAGATGAATGGATAAAGAAGCTGTGGTACATATATACAACAGAATATTATTCAGCCATAAAAAGGAATGCATTTGAGTCAGTGCTAATGAGGTAGATGAACGTACAGCCTATTAAACAATGTGAAGCAAGTTAGAAAGAGAAAAACCAATATGTATATTAACACATATATAGGGAACAACAGACTGGTTCCAAATAGGAAAAAGAGTACGTCAAGGCTGTACATTGTCACCCTGCATATTTAACTTATATGCAGAGTACATCATGAGAAACGCTGGGATGGAAGAAGCACAAGCTGGAATCAAGATTGCCGGGAGAAACATCAATAAACTCAGATATGCAGAAGATACCACCCTTATGGCAGAAAGTGAAGAGGAACTAGAGAGCCTCTTGAAAGTGAAAGAGGAGAGTGAAAGTTTGGCTTAAAGCTCAACATTCAGAAAATGAAGATCATGGCATCTGGTCCCATCAATTCATGGGAAATAGATGGGGAAACAGTGGAAACAGTGTCAGACTTTTCTTTGTTTTGGGGAGGGGCTCCAAAATTACTGCAGATGGTGACTGCAGCCATGAAATTAAAAGACGCTTACTCCTTGGAAGAAAAGTTATGACCAACCTAGATAGCATATTCAAAAGCAGAGACATTACTTTGCCAACAAATGTCCGTCTAGTCAAGGCTATGATTTTTCCAGTGGTCATGTATGGATGCGAGAGTTGGACTGTGAAGAAAGCTGAGCACCGAAGAATTGATGCTTTTGAACTGTGGTTTTGGAGAAGACTCTTGAGAGTCCCTTGGACTGCAAGGAGATCCGACCAGTCCATTCTGAAGATCAGCCCTGGGATTTCTTTGGAAGGACTGATACTAAAGCTGAAACTCCAGTACTTTGGCCACCTCATGAGAAGAGTTGACTCATTGGAAAAGACTCTGATGCTGGGAGGGATTGGGGGCAGGAGGAAAAAGGGATGACAGAGGACGAGATGGCTGGATGGCATCACTGACTCGATGGAGGTGAGTTTGAGTGAACTCCGGGACATGGTGATGGACAGGGAGGCCTGGTATGCTGCGTTTCATGGGGTCGCAAAGGGTCGGACATGACTGAGCTAGTGAACTGTATTGAATATTTCACTGTGTATATGTACCACAGCTTTCTTATCCATTCATCTGCTGATGGACATCTAGGTTGCTTCCGTGTCCTGGCTATTATAAACAGTGCTGCAATGAACATTGGGGTACACGTGTCTCTTTTAATTCTGGTTTCCTCGGTGTGTATGACCAGCAGTGGGATTGCTAGGTCATATGGCAGTTCTATTTCCAGTATTTTAAGCAATCTCCACACTCTTCTCCATAGTGGCTGTAGAGTTTGCATTCCTGCCAACAGTGTAAAAGGGTTCACTTTTCTCTGCACCCTCTCCAGCATTTATTGTTTGTAGGCTTTTTGATAGCAGCCATTCTGTCCAGCGTGAGATGGTACCTCATTGTGGTTTTTATTTGCATTTCTCTGATAATGAGTGATGTTGAACATCTTTTCATTTGTTTGTCAGCCATCTATGTGTTTTCTTAGGAGAAATGTCTGTTTAGTTCTTTGACCCATTTTTTCACTGGGTCGCTTATTTTTCTGGTATTGAGCTGCTTATATATTTTGGGGAGTAATTCTTTGTCACTTGCTTCATTTGCTATTATTTCCTCCCATTCTAAAGACTGTCTTTTCACATTACTTATAGTTTCCTTTGTTGTGCAAAAGCTTTTAAGTTTGATTAGGTCCCATTTGTTTATGTTTGCTTTTATTTCTATTACTCTGGGAGGTGGGTTATAGAAAATCTTGTTGTGATTTATGTCAGAGAGTGTTTTGCCTGTTTTCCTCTAGGAGTTTTATAGTTTCTAGTCTTACATTTAGATCTTTAATCCATTTTGAGTTTATTTTTGTGTATGGTGTTAGAAAGTGTTCTAGTTTCATTCTATTGCAAGTAGTTGACCAGTTTTCCCAGCACCACTTGTTAAAGAGATTGTCTTTTCTCCAGTGCACTAAGTGCAGTCGGCTGTGGCTGGCACACTAAATGCAGCCGAGAGGAGCTACCCCATGTCCGAGGTCAGGGGCAGAAGCCTAGAGTGCCAGGCTGTGATGATGCAGGAACGGCCGAGAGGAGCTACCCTGTGTCTGAGGCCAGGGATGGCAGCCGGGAGTAGCTACCCTGCGTCCGAGGCCAGGGAAGGCGATGGGGAGGAGCTACCCCGAATCTGAGGTCAGGGGCAGCGGCCGAGAGGAGCCACCCAACATTCGAAGCCAGGGGCAGCGGCCGGGATGAGCAATCCCCCATCCACAGAGCAGTGGCTGCAAAGGCACAGGAGGGCCTAGAGTAGACATCCCACGTTGAAGGTCAGGAAGGGTGGCTATGAGGAGATACCCCTCATCCAAGGTAAGGAGCAGCAGCTGCGCTTTGCTGGAGCAGCCATGAACAGATACCCCGTGCCCAAGGAAAGAGAAACCCAAGTAAGATGGTAGGTGTTGCAAGAGGGCATCAGAGGGCAGACACACTGAAAACATACTCACAGAAAACTAGTCAATCTAATCACACTAGGACCACAGCCTTGTCTAACTCAATGAAACTAAGCCATGCCTGCGGGGCAACCCAAGACGGGTGGGTCATGGTGGAGAGGTCTGACAGAGTGTGGTCCACTGGAGAAGGGAATGGCAAACCACTTCAGTATTCTTGCCTTGAGAATCCCATGAACAGTAGGAAAAGGAAAAATGATAGGATACTGAAAGAGGAACTCCCCAGGTCAGTAGGTGCCCAATATGCTACTGGAGATCAGTGGAGAAATAACTCCAGAAAGAATGAAGGGATGGAGACAAAGCAAAAACAATACCCAGCTATGGATGTGACTGGTGCTAGAAGCAAGGTCTGATGCTGTAAAGAGCAATATTGCATAGGAACCTGGAGTGTCAGGACCATGAATCAAGGCAAATTGGAAGTGGTCAAACAAGAGATGGCAAGAGTGAACATCAACATTCTAGGAATCAATGAACTAAAATGGACTGGAATGGGTGAATTTAACTCAGATGACCATTATATCTACTACTGCGGGCAGGATTCCCTCAGAAGAAATGGACTAGACATCATGGTCAACAATAGAGTCTGAAATGCAGTACTTGGATGCAATCTCAAAAATAACAGAATGATCTCTGTTCATCTCCAAGGCAAACGATTCAATATCATGGTAATCCAAGTCTATGCCCCAACCAGTAACACTGAAGAAACTGAAGTTGAACGGTTCTATGAAGACCTACAGGACCTTTTAGAACTAACACCCAAAAAAGATGTCCTTTTCATTATAGGGGACTGGAATGCAAAAGTAAGAAGTCAAGAAACACCTGGAGTAACAGGCAAATTTGGCCTTGGAATGCAGAATGAAGCAGGGCAAAGACTATTAGAGTTTTGCCAAGAAAATGCACTGGTCATAGCAAACACTCTCTTCCAACAACACAAGAAAAGACTCTACACATGGACATCACCAGATGGTCAACACCGAAATCAGATTGATTATATCCTTTGCCACCAAAAATGGAGAAGCTCTATACAGTCAACAAAAACAAGACCAGGAGCTGACTGTGGCTCAGATCATGAACTCCTTATTACCAAATCCAGACTCAAATTGAAGAAAGTAGGGAAAACTGCTAGACCATTCAGGTATGACCTAAATCAAATCCCTTATGATTATACCGTGGAAGTGAGAAATAGATTTAAGGGCCCAGGTCTGATAGATAGAGTGCCTGATGAACTATGGAATGAGGTTCATGACATTGTACAGGAGACAGGGATCAAGACCATCCCCATGGAAAAGAAATGCAAAAAAGCACAATGGCTGTCTGGGGAGGCCTTACAAATAGCTGTGAAAAGAAGAGAAGTGACAGGCAAAGGAAAAAAGGAAAGATATAAGCATCTGAATGCAGAGTTCCAAGGAATAGCAAGAAGAGATAAGAAAGCCTTCTTCAGCGATCAATGCAAAGAAATAGAGGAAAACAACAGAATGGGAAAGACGAGATCTCTTCAAGAAAATTAGAGATACCAAGGGAACATTTCATGCAAAGATGGGCTCGATAAAGGACACAAATGATATGGACCTAACAGAAGCAGAAGATATTACCAAGAGGTGGCAAGAATACACAGAAGAACTGTACAAGAAAGATTTTCATGACTCAGACAATCATGATGGTGTGATCACTCATCTAGAGCCAGACATCCTGAATATGAAGTTAAGTGGGCCTTAGAAAGCATCACTATGAAGAAACCTAGTGGAAGTGATGGAATTCCAGTAGAGCTATTTCAAATCCTGAAAGATGATGCCGTCAAAGTCTGCACTCAATATCCCAGCAAATCTGGAAAACTCAGCAGTGGCCACAGGACTGGAAAAGGTCAATTTTCATTCCAATCCCAATGAAAGGCAATGCCAAAGAATGCTCAAACTACAACACAATTGCACTCATCTCACATGCTAGTAAAGTGAGTCTCAAAATCCTCAAGCCAGGCTTCAGCAATATGTGAACTGTGAACTACCTGATGTGAGAGTTGGTTTTAGAAAAGGCAGAGGAACAAGAGATCAAATTGCCAGCATCCACTGGATCATGGAAAAAGCAAGAGAGTTCCAGAAAAGAATCTATTTCTGCTTTATTGACTGTGCTAAAGCCTTTGACTGTGTGAATCACAATAAGCTGTGGAAAATTCTGAAAGAGATGGGAATACCAGACCACCTGACCTGCCTCTTGAGAAATCTGTATGCAGGTCAGGAAGCAACAGTTAGAACTGCACATGGAACACAGACTGGTTCCAAATCGGAAAAGGAGTACGTCAAGGCTGTATATTGTGACCCTGCTTATTTAACTTCTATGCAGAGTACATAATGAGAAATGCTGGACTGGAAGAAACACAAGTTGGAATCAAGATTTCTGGGAGAAATATCAGTAACCTCAGATATGCAGATGACACCACCCTTATGGCAGAAAGTGAAGAGGAACTAAAAAGCCTCCTAATGAAAGTGAAAGAGGAGAGTGAAAAAGTTGGCTTAAAGCTCAACATTCAGAAAACGAAGTTCATGGCATCCAGTCCCATCACTTCATGGGAAACAGATGGGGAAACAGTGTCAGACTTTACTTTTGGGGGCTCCAAAATTACTGCAGATGGTGACTGCAGCCATGAAATTAAAAGATGCTTACTCCTTGGAAGAAAAGTTATGATCAACGTAGAAAGCATATTCAAAAGTAGAGACATTACTTTGCTGACTAAGATCCGTCTAGCCAAGGCTATGGTTTTTCCAGTAGTCATGTATGGATGTGAGAGTTGGACTGTGAAGAAGGCTGAGTGCCGAAGAATTGGTGATTTTGAACTATGGTGTTGGAGAAGACTCTTGAGAGTTCCTTGGACTGCAAGGAAAACCAACCAGTCCATTCTGAAGATCAGCCCTGGGATTTCTTTGGAAGGAATGATGCTAAAGCTGAAACTCCAATACTTTGGCCACCTCATGCGAAGAGTTGACTCATTGGAAAAGACTTTGATACTGGGAGGAATTGTGGGCAGGAGGAGAAGGGGATGACAGAGGATGAGATGGCTGGGTCACATCACTGACTCGATGGACATGAATCTGAGTGAACTCCAAGAGTTGGTGATGGACAGGGAGGCCTGGTGTGCTGCGATTCATGGAGTCACAAAGAGTCAGACACGACTGAACGACTGAACTGAACCGAACTTGTCAAACATAAGGTGTCCATAGGTGCATGGATTTATCTCTGGGCTTTCTATTTTGATCCATCAATCTATATTTCTGTCTTTGTGCTGTTACCATACTGTCTTGATGACTGTAGCTTTGTAGTCTAGTCTGAAGTCAGGTGGGTAATTCTTCCAGTTCCATTCTTCTTTCTCAAGATTGCTTTGGCTATTCAAGGTTTTTTGTATTTCCATATAAATTGTGAAATTATTTGTTCTAGTTCTGTGAAAAATGCCATTGGTAGCTTGATAGGGTTTACATCTATAGATTGCTTTGGGTAGGAGACTCCTTTTCACTATAGTGATTCTTCTGATCCTTGAACAGTATCTATTTCTCCATCTATTTGTGACATCTTTGATTTCTTTCATCAGTGTTTTATAGTTATATATATATATATATATGTGTGTGTGTGTGTGTGTGTGTTTGTGTGTGTGTCTTGTGTTTTAGGTAGATTTATTCCTAAGTATTTCATTATTTTTGTTGCAATGCTGACTGGAATTGTTTCCTTAATTTCTCTTTCTGTTTTCTCATTGTTAGTGTATAGGCAGGCAATTGATTTCTGTGTGTTGATTTTATATCCTGCAACTTTACTATATTCATTGATTAGCTCTAGTAATTTTCTGGTGAGTCTTTAGGGTTTTCTATGTAGGGTATCATGTCATCTGCAAACAGTGAGAGTTTACTTCTTGTTTTCCAATCTAGATTCCTTTTATTTTTCTTCTCTGATTGCTGTGGCTAAAACTTCCAAAACTATGTTGAATATTAGTGGTGAGAGTGGGCATCCTTGTCTTGTTCCTGACTTTAGGAGAAATGCTTTCAATTTTTCACCATTGAGGATAGAGTTTCATCATGTTGAGGTATGTTCCTTCTATGTCTGCTTTCTGGAGAGTTTTTATCATAAATGGATATTGAATTTTGGCAAAGGCTTTCTCTGCATCTATTGAGATAATCATGTGGTTTTTATCTTTCAATTTGTTAATGTGGTGTATCACATTGATTGATTTTCGTATTTTGAAGAATCCTCCTATCCCTGGGATAAATCCCATTTGGTCATAACAAGTATTATCTTTTTAATATGTTTTTGAATTCTGTTTGCTAGAATTTTGTTGAGGATTTTTACACTGATGCTCATTGGTGATATTGGCCTGTAGTTTTCTTTTTTGTGGTATCTTTGGTTTTTGGTATTAGGGTGATGGTAAAATGAATTTGGCAGTTTATCTTCATCTGGAATTTTCTGGAAGAGTTTGAGTAGGATAAGTGTTAGCTGTTCTCTAAAATTTTGATAGAATTCACCTGTGCAGCTATCTGGTCCTGGGCTTTTGTTTGTTGAAGATTTTTTATTACAGTTCCGATTTCTTCACTTGTGCTGGGTGTGTTAAGATTTTCTATTTCTTCCTGGTTCAATTTGGAAGGTCATACTTTTATAAGAATTCATCCATTTCTTCCAAGTTGTCCATTTTATTGTCATATAGTTGCTGATAGTAGTCTCTTATGATCCTTTGTATTTGTGTTATTTATTGTGATTTCTCCATTTTCACTTCTAATTTTGTTTATTAGGCATGAAATTTTTTAACCTGAGGTAACCCTGAGTATCTGTCTCACGTGCTCTGAAAACCAGCCTCAGCATAATCACAAAGAAGGAATTCCAAAACACCCTGACCAGTGACAGGAGTGTGGGGATAAGGCACCAGTGGTAAGTGTGAAACCCTGGTCCGCCTCTCAAAATTGTAGTCACGTGACAGCAACACTTCATGCAATCTTTTATCAGATAAAATAATGAGATTTCTTCTCCATATTTGTTTCTCTAATGTAATAGTGAGTTTAACTAGGCTGTGTGTTAGATTTTCTTCTAGTTCTAATTCCAACCCTGAATAGCTGCTGAGGTGGGCTTCCAGAAGCCCCTCTACCAAGGGCTAAGGAAGCTGAGAAACACTTACTGAAGGAAAGGATTGGGACTCAACAGGGGAGCCCACACAGCTATACCATCATCTGCATTACACACGGGACATTAACAATAAGCAGGCAATGGACCAGGACCAAAAGAAAGTGAGTGCTGGGCACTCCAAACCACATTGATAATTGTTTTTTTAATCAAAGCCGTAAACAGTTTTAAGTGGTGCAAAAAAAAAAAAAAAAAGTGTGCTCTTTTGTGTATGTATCAGTAACTACATGGTTATAATGAAATAACTGCACAAGATACTATATTTAGTATTCTGATTTCTCATAAGTTTCAAGTATTTCATAAGTCAAGCCTTCAAACAAAGACATATGCCACTCAAGGGTAGAGGCAACATTTTCAAGGAATGAGGTCTTTCAATACATGTTTGTGGAGCTGCCTTCAACTAACAACGCCTGACACTGGATGGTAGTGAATGGTTATAAAAGACAGATAAGGGGGAAGATGGTCTTTCTCCTCCCAACCACCCCTACCCCCTGCCCTCTGTGTTAGATTCCTTTCGTTGCTGTAACATATTACCACAACATTAGTGGCTTAAAAGAACACAAACTTATTATCAAACAATTCTGTATGTCAGAAGCCCAACACAGGCATCACAGGGCTAAAACCAAGGTGTCAGCAGGGCTGTGTTCCTTTCTGAAGGCTGTAAGGGAGAATCTGTTTTCTTGACTTTTCTGGCTTCTCTCAGTTGCCTGATTCTTTGGCTCATGCCCCCCTTCCTTCATCTTCAGAGCCAGCAATGGCCAGTGGAGTCTATCTCACATCACATCACCCTGACATTGACTCTTCTGTGGCTCACTTCCATTTTTAAGGATCCTTGTGATTACCCGGGCACCACCGAGATAAACCAGGATAACCTCTCTATGTTATGATCAGCCATCTGCATCCTTGATCTTCTGTTGTAACAACTTATTCACAGGTTCCAGGGGTTAAGGCATGTGCACATCTCAGGGGTCATTATTTGCCTACCATACTGTCAATAGATAACCAACGGTAAGTCTTCAAAGGCATGGGCCTCTGTCAGGGGGAACCACATGGCCACCTGAGATATGGGAGCCATCATGTTTCTGTTCAGTTCTTAGCCTGGCCAATTCCTGGCTAAAAGATCACTAGAGGTTGGGTGGGAAAACGTGGGATGTATTCCTTTGTCTTATTTAACACGAGTGTAGACAGTCCTTGCTATGTGTCCAGGTCTTCCCTAAGAGCTATACAAATAGGAGCTGATTGTAATTTATATAATACACTACCAGGCCAGAGCTGCTATTGTCCCAGTCACAGATGAGGAAACCGAGGCCAAGACAGTTTCAGGTGTTTCCCTGGCCACGCTGCCATGGGAATTCCAATCCTAGTGGCACCAAAACGAACATTATGAGTTGCTACCACATCTCAGGGACCGTGTGCTGTACCTTCAGTGCATTCATTAACCTTAGTTCCAATTGTGGACTCATCTGGAGAAGTTACATTGTCATCTGGAGAAGTTACATGGATAATCCATGGAGTCTCATCATTTCAGAACAAGGTATGAATCACTGAGTCATTGAGCCAATGCTTGCATAGGTCCTTCCTGCTGTAGGCCCTATATTAAATGATTTTCCTGGTTTTTCTCAGGAAACAGGTGCTGGAATAGGCACCATTTCATGAATGAAGGCACAGAGGCTCAGGGGCATGAACTGATTTGTCAACAAGGCATGTCCAGAAATGATGAGTGGCCGAGTCCAGATGCAAGCCCAGGTATGGCTGTGGCTGGCCTCTGTGATGTTGATCCACACAACTACACAACGTGGCTTCGGAAGGTACCAAGTCTGGGCATGATGACAACGTCAATCATAGTTGATGATTATTGCAATAGGGATCAGAACTGTCCATCTGCTGTCAGTGAACATCAGGCTGTGTTCTAAGCCTTTTCGTACATTAATTTATTAGCCCTGTCAACAGCCATGTGAAGTAGATAACATATTACCCCATTTTACCAAAGACATAACTAAGGCACAGGAAGGTTAAGTCACTTGTCCAGAGTCACAGAGCTCATGACTGGGATTGAGCACCAGGCAGAGTGTCTGCAAAACCCAAGCTCCTGAATGCTATCTAAGGAAGAAACAGCTCAGAGCCTGGCATGAGGCCAGCAGCTTTGGAGAAAGTGGGCCATAGAGATGAAGGACTGTGAGTGGGAGGATTCAGTTCTGGGAAAATAGGGGCCAGTGTGAGTGGCTAATATGGTGACTGCCAGAGCTCATGGGCATTTCATGAACTAGTAAAAAAAAAAAAGTGGAGGCAAGAAATCCAGGGGCCTCAGAGTTAGAACTTGGATAGCCAAATCCTGCCTCAAATTCTCTGCAGGAGAAAGAGCCACCCACCTAAGAGTACCACGAGTGACCCAGAGAGAAGCCCTAGTGATAGACCTCAAAGTCAAGGCAAATCACTGTTCCATTCAATTCTTGATTTCAATCTTTCCCGGGCCCAGCTAGACATTTGGCCCTTGGTTTCTGGAATATACTGCACTGTACCCTATTCCCTTCTTCTAGTAATAAATCCTCCCTTTGTTTTGAATCATTTTGAAGGGGACTTGTTTCTAGCCCTACCAGTCTGTGGTAGAGACACAGGGAGACCAGGCAGGATGTGAGAGCCAAACAGGCCAGGAACTATAGCGGGGAGGGAGGGGCAACCCGCCTGGAGCATAAGGCAGAGTGGAGGAGGCTGCATGTTCCCTCAGGAGGTGTGGAGGAGGACCTACTCAGTCAAAGCAGGTCTTCCAGCTCTGCAGCATCACCTCCTGCTATGGGGTCCTTGGGGCTAGGTCTTCTAGGCCAGGAACTTGAAATGAAGGACATGGCCATATCCTCAAAGGTCACTGATCCCTAGAAAGTCAAAGAGAGGCAGGGATGTCACCCTTGTGGCTAACAAAATGAGGCTAGAGTCTGTCACTCAATCACTGGAACAATCTAGAAGGACCCTAGCTCTGAATCCATAGGGCCCTGGATCTGTGCTGAGTACTTTCTGTGCTACATCCAACTGATGACGTGTCCCCAGCACTGGAGCCAGACTCCTAAGTCTGAACACAGCTTCTTCAACCTGACCCTTGCCAGCTGTGTGGCCTTGGGGACAACACTTCATTTCTCTGAGCAGTGATTTCTGCATCAATACCCTCATCGTTCCCACTGCCAGGTTGCTGTGAGTATGAAAGAGACAGTGGTTATCAAGTGAACCCTGGGATGCCAAGCACAACTCTGTCGGTGCTTGGTGTGTGTTTTCGTACTTGGATTACCCATGAGGCCAACACTGTCAGCATGTCAATGTCACAGTCAGTGTGCTGAGGCTCAGGGACAGTCAACCAGAAGTCAAACAGAGTCAAGTGTCAAATAAGCAGTGATCTGAACTCAGACAGGTCTCTCTGGTTCAGAGCCAGTGTGTGTAACCCCCATCCTCTGCCAGCACCAAAAGGTGGGATGAATATCCAGGACACCATCTCACAATCTACCTTCAGAGACACATCTCAGCAGATGGAGGGAGCAGTTAAACTCCATTCAGCAACCCGCACAGGCCCTCTTCTGCCTCCTCAAATAATACATATCCCTGCCTTTGCCCATGTGGTACTCTCTGCCTGGAAGGCCCACTATACCATCCTCATACCTAAGCCCAAACCCGGCCGGCAATGTGGACTTAAAGTGTTGCCCTGAGGCCTCCCCAGCCCGCAGTGGGTATTATCATGGTTAGAGTGGAGGCTCTCTTGACTGACATACGGATTTTGAATTTCTGCCAATGAAGAGCTATGTGACCTCCAACAGGTAATTTTTCTAAGACTCAAAGTTTCTGTTCTGTAATGTAAGGATGATAAGAAAAACTAATCCTAAGGAAATGAGAGTTAAACGAGGAAGTAATTGTACCTTGGTGGATAATAAGCTCTCACTTCAGTTCAGTCGCTCAGTCATGTCAGACTCTTTGCAACCTCGTGGACTGCAGCACGACAGGCTTCCAGTCCATCACCAAATCCATGTCATTAAGTCAGTGATGCCATCCAACCATCTCATCCTCTATCATCCCCTTCTCCTCCTGCTTTCAATCTTTCCCAGAGTCAGGGTCTTTTTAAAGGAGCCAGTTCTTCATATGAGATGACCAAAATATTGGAATTTCAGCTTCAACATCAGTCCTTCCAATGAATATTCAGGACTGATTTCCTTTACAATGGACTCCTTGGGATCTTCTTGCTGTCCAAGGGACTCTCAAGAGTCTTCTCCAACACCACAGTTCAAAAGAATCAATTCTTCCATGCTCAGCTTTCTTTATAGTCCAACTCTCACATCCATACATGATAACTGGAAAACATAACCCTGAAGATGGCCTTTGTTGGCACAGTAATGTCTCTACTTTTAGATATGCTGTCTAGGTTTGCCATAGCTTTTCTTCCAAGGAGCAAGTATCTTTTAATTTCATGGCTGCAGTCACCATACGCAGTGATTTTGGAGCCCCTGAAAATAAAGTCAGCCACTGTTTCCCCATCTATATGCCATGAAGTGATGGGACCAGACACCGTGATTTTAGTTTTCTGAATGTTGAGTTTTAAGTCAACTTTTTCACTCTCCTCTTTCACTTTCATCAAGAGGCTCTTTAGCTCTTCAATTTCTGCCATAAGTGTGGTATCATCTACATATCTGAGGTTATTGATATTTCTCCCGGCAATCTTGATTCCAGCTTGTGCTTCATCCAGTCCACGATTTCTCGTGATGTACTCTGCATATAAGTTAAATAAGCAGGGTGACAATATACAACCTTGATGCACTCCTTTCCAGATTTGGAACCAGTCTGTTGTTCCATGTCTAGTTCTAACTTTTGCTTCCTGACCTGCATACAGATTTCTCAAGAGGCAGGTCAGGTGGTCTGGTATTCCCATCTGTTGAAGAATTTTCCATAGATTTTTATGATCCACACAATCAAAGGCTTTGGAATATTCAATAAAGCAGAAGTACATCGCTTTCTGGAACTCTCTTGCTTTTTTGATGATCCAACAGCTGTTGGCAATTTGATCTCTGGTTCCTCTGCCTTTTCTAAATCCATCTTGAACATCTGGAAGTTCACGGTTCATGTACTGTTGAAGCCTGGCTTGGAGAATTTTGAGCATCACTTTGCTATCACGTGAGATGAGCACAATTGTGTGGTAGTTTGAGCATTCTTTGGCACTGTCTTTCTTCGGGATTGAAATGAAAACTGACCTTCTCCAGTCCTGTGGCCACTGCTGAGTTTTCCAAATTTGCTAGTATATTGAGTGTAGCACTTTCACAGCATCATCCTTTAGGATTTGAAACAACTCGACTGGGATTCCATCAACTCCACTAGCTTTGCTTGCAGTGATGCTTCCTCAGGCCCACTTGACTTCACATTCCAGAATGTCTGGCTCTAGGTGAGTGATCACACCATCGTGATTATCTGGTTTGTGGATATCTTTTTTGTATAGTTCTTCTGTGTATTCTTGCACCTTTTCTTAATATCTTTTGCTTCTGTTAGGTCCATTCTATTTCTGTCCTTTATTCTGCCCATCTTTGCATGAAAAGTTCCCTGGCAATCTGTAATTTTCTTGAAGAGATCTCTAGTTGTTCACATTTTATTGTTTTTGTCTATTTATTTGCATTGATCATTGAAGAATGCTTTCCTATCTCTCCTTGCTGTTCTTTGGAACTCTGCATTCAAATAGGTGTATCTTTCCTTTTCTCCTTTGCCTTTCGCTTCTCTTCTTTTCATAGCTATTTGTATGCCCTCCAGATAATCATTTTGCCTTTTCGCATTTCTTTTTTCTTGGGGGTGGTCTTGATCCCTGTCTCCTGTACAATGTCATGATCCTCAGTCCGTAGTTCTTCAGGCACTCTGTCTATCTGATCTAATCCCTTGAATCTAGTTGTCACTTCCACTGTATAATCATAAGGAATTTGATTTAGGTCCCATCTGAATGGTCCAGTGGTTTTCCCTACTTTCTTCAAGTCTGAATTTGACTATAAGGAATTCATGATCTGAGCCACAGTCAGCTCCTGGTCTTGTTTTTGTTGACTGTATAGAGCTTCTCCATCTTTGACTGCAAAGAATATAATCAGTCTGATTCTGGTATTGACATCTGGTGATGTCCATGTGCAGAGAAGGCAATGGCACTCCACTCCAGTAATCTTGCCTAGAAAATCCCATGGACAGAGGAGCCTGGTAGGCTGCAGTCCATGGAGTAGCTACTAGTCAGACACGACTGAGTGACTTCACTTTCACTTTTCACTTTCATGCGTTGGAGAAGGAAATGGAAACCCACTCCAGTGTTCTTGCCTGGAGAATCCCAGGGACGGGGGAGCCTGGTGGGCTGCCGTGTATGGGGTCGCACAGAGTTGGACACGACTGAAGCAACTTAGCAGCAGCAGCAGATGTCCATGTGTAGAGTCGTCTCTTGTGTTGTTGGAAGAGGGTGTTTGCTATGACCAGTATATTCTCTAGGCAAAACTCTATTAGCCTTTGCCGTGCTTCATTCTGTACTCCAAGGCCAAATTTGCCCATTATTCCAGGTATTTCTTAACTTCCTACCTTTGCATTCCTTCCCCTATAATGAAAAGGACATCTTTTTGGGTGTTAGTTCTAGAAGGTCTTGTAGGTCTTCATAGAACCATTCAACTTCAACTTCTTCAGCATACCAGTCAGGGCATAGACTTGGATTACTGTGATACTGAATGGTTTGCCTTGGAAACGAACAGAGATCATTCTGTCATTTTTGAGATTGCATCCAAGTACTGCATTTCAGACTCTTTTGTTGACTATGATGGCTATTCCATTTCTTCTAAGGGATTCTTGCCCACAATAGTAGATAAATGGTCATCTGAGGTAAATTCACCCATTCCAATCCATTTTAGTTTGCTGATTCCTAAAATGTCAATGTTCATCTTGCCATCTGTTTGACCACTTCCAATTTGCCTTGATTCATACACCTAATATCCCAGGTTCCTATGCAATGTTGTTCTTTACAACATCGGACTTTACTTCCATCACTAGTCACATCCACAACTGGGTGTTGTTTTTCCTTTGGCTCCATGTCTTCATTATTTTTGGGGTTATTTCTCCACTGATCTCCAGTAGCATATTGGGCACCTGCCGACCTGGGGAGTTCATCTTTCAGTGTCTTATCTTTTTGCCTTTTCATACTGTTCATGGGATTCTCAAGGCAAGAATACTGAAGTAGTTTGCCATTCCCTTCTCCAGTGGATCACGTTTTGTCAGAATTCTCCACCATGACCTGTTCATCTTGCGTGGCCCTTCACCGCATGACTCATTGTTTCATTGAGTTAGACAAGCCTGTGGTTCATGTGATCAGATTAGTTAGTTTTCTGTGATAGTGGTTAAGCACAATGAAGGCCAACTCCAAGGTTGTTCTGTTATTAATATTTTCCCTATTTACTCCCCTCAGCAACCTGAACAAGCACAACTAAACCTACATTTTTGCTTTTGTCATGCCAAATTCCCTGCATGCACACGTACATTCACACACAATTCCAAAATGAGGGCAGGTGGAACAGGGGCTATTTTAGCTAGAACTCTCTTCAAAGAGGTGACATTTGAACAGAGCCTGGAAGGATGTGAGAGGGTTCCAGTGTGAGATCTGGTGATGGTGTCCCAGGTAAAGAGAACTCCAATGGCATGGCCTGGGATGAGGGGAAGAGCTTGGCACATTCAGCTCTGGGTGCCTGGGAGGCACAGGGCAAGGGGAGAAGAGAAGGAGGCATGGTCAGAGGTGGTCCCCCAGGACACAGCACCAATTACTGACTGAGCACCTGGTTCAGACCATGGTTTTCCTGAATAGGAGCTCACACTCCAGAGTCAGAGACAGATCATCCTTGGGAACTAAGCAAATGACCCAGAGAATCCTGATGACAAGAGAATAAGAGTAAGGCAGTAAAGACTGGGGGCAATTTTCTACAGGGTAACCAGGGGTAATCATGTGAAATGCAGGGCTGGGTGAAGCGCCAGTTGGAATCAAGACTGCCAGGAGAAATATCAATAACCTCAGATACGCAGATGACACCACCCTTATGGCAGAAAGTGAAGAAGAACTAAAGAACTTCTTGATGAAAGTGAAAGAGGAGATTGAAAGAGTTGGCTTAAAACTCAACATTGAGAAAACTAAGATCATGACATGCGGTCCTATCACTTCATGGCAAGTAGATGGGGAAACAATGGAAACAGTGACAGACTTTATTTTCTTGGGCTCCAAAATTACTGCATATGGTGACTGAAGCCATGAAATTAAAAGACACTTGCTCCTTGGAAGAACAACCTAGACAGCATATTGAAAAGCAGAGACATTATTTGCCAACAAAGATTTGTCTAGTCAAAACTCTGGTTTTTTCAGTAGTCATGTATGGATGTGAGAGTTGGACTATACAGAAAGCTGAGTGCCAAGGAATTGATGCTTTTGAACTGTGGTGTTGGAGAAGACTCTTGAGGGTCCCTCAGACTGTAAGGAGATCCAACCAGTCAATCCTAAAGGATATCAGTCCTAAATATTCATTTTAAAGGCAGATGCTGTAGCTGAAACTCCAATACTTTGGCCACCTTATGTGAAGACCTGACTCATTTGAAAAGACCCTGATGCTGGGAAAGATTGGAGGCAGGAGGAGAAGGGGATGACAGAGAATGAGCTGGCTGGATGGCATCACTGACTCAATGGACGTGAGTTTGAGTAAGCTCTGGGAGATGGTGAAGGACAGGGAAGCCTGTGGTGCTGCAGTCCATGGGGTTGTAAAGAGTCAAACATGAATGAGCAACTGAACTGAACCAAGGAAGGCTTTTCCAAGGACGAGACATTGGAGTGAGCCAAAGGATGAAGCCATGTGGACAACTAATGGGAAAAAAGTAGGGAGGGGTACATCCTGATGGCCATCAGGGCTGTGGTGAGAGTAAAGGAAATGACTGAGACTGGTGTATGTTTACATCCAAAGGGACACTTGGCTTCAGATTACAGCTGCATGAACTTGCATAAGGACTCAACCTCCCAGTCCTCTTTGAGGACTGTGCCTCAAAGTCCTCCTCTGTCTAATGGGTATAAAACCAGTACCCATCTTATAGGGCTGTTGTTGGTCTGAAACATGTACATGGCAAGTGCTAAATACCAGCTTTTACTTTCCACAGGATTAGCACTTTGGTGACTGTTTTTGGTGTAAAGAAGGTAACGAACTTCTGAAAATGTGGGTGGCTTTCTTGCTTTTTAAGCATTTAAATGAATGTGGTATTTCAGATTTTTGATTTTATTTAAATGTTTATAGGTACGGTAACTTTTCCAACTGTTAGTAAGAATCTGCCTACATTTGACTAGGTAAATCCATAAGCTTTATATATCTTCTGTGTGTTTTTTCTTTAGAGAAATGTACAAAGAAGCAATTATTTCATAAGTAAATTCTGGAGAATGGGTCTGAACAGGCCAGTGCGACGCTAGCTGTTTTAGCACTGCAGCTGGCCTTGTGCATGTCCATCCCCAAAGGTCAACGGGCTCAAGGAAATTTCCGTCAGAACACTGGATCACTCCTCCTGCCAAGGGGCTTCTTGTGGTGGAGGAGCTGACACACTGGTCTGGCCTGGCTGATGCTTCTCTCATTCCCAGGGATTAGATTCAATGTCTTGCTGAGTCCACATGGCAATGAACATAGGGCATTCCCTAGCTCTGGCTCCTGACGCACATGGGCCTCTCTTCCCTCAGGTAACAGTCAGAAGCACTGGGACTGAGGGCCCCTCCCTCCTGGTGGCCGTTTTGGGGCTGCCCACCTGAGGTATCTAACCTCTAGCCCCTCCCTCTGTCATTTCAGGCCCACTTGAAATAACCTTAAGATTCCCTCCCCTAAATCTGATCCCCTGGCTGTGCCCAGGTCCACATCTAAAGTTCTCTGAACATCTCCAGCCTAGACCCCTGCTAAAACTGCAGACATGCTTGTCCAGATGTCTATGTGACATACACAGACACACACACTTTTGAACATCTCAGAATCACCACATGCAAAGTCAACCTCTGACCTTCCTCCAACACACAACCAGCTCCCTCCACCCAACTTCTCGGGGGGGGGGGGGGAATAATGGAAGAGAAAGAAAAAGAAAACAAATAGAAAACAATCTTAGGATGGTCCTTCACTCCCTTCCTTCTTCCTTCACAGTATCTGATAGACCAGGGAACCCTGAAGGCTTGGCTCTCTTCCCTGCCATCACTCTGGCCTGGCCCAGCCAAACTGCCAGCAGCTTCCTCTTTGGTTTCCCTGCCTCCAACCTCATCCCTGCTCCCTCCACCTCCCTATCTTCCCTGACCAACCCTTGGGAAACTGAAAATATTAACTCAGATTGTGTCCCTTTTCTGGTCACAACTCCCCAGGGCCTGCAAAGCCCTAGGAATGAAGGTTCCAGATGTGACTCCTCCCCTCACGCTCAGTTCCTTGCAGATGGCACACGGATCCTAGGTTTGCCAGATGCCCTGGACTCAGTCGCACAGCCAAGCCTTTGCACATGCTGGTCCCTCTGCTTGCAGCTGTCCCACATCTTTCCTCACTGGCTGTCAGGAGGGGACATCACTCACGAGCAACGCTCTGTCCTGGACACGGTCACCTGCACTTCAGTGCCCTGAGCAGGCACTTTCATCTAGGGGCTTTAGGATTTGGGTGATGATCTGGGAATGGCAGCACTCACCTGCACGGGTCCATCAGCGCAGAGGCCATCACCAGAGCTGGCAGAGGCAGGCGACAAGGGCAGCGAATCTGGCTTTGTAGTTCCCAGTCCAGGACACAGGCGGTGATGCTGCCAAGCCTCAGACCCGCCTCTGTGCAGTGTGGACCATGCTTTCTCGTCCACCACCTTGGCTGTGACACTCCTTGGGAACCTCTAAGCCCCGGAACCAAGCCAAGAACAGATAAAGTAACTGCCTGGAAGACCTGGCCGGAAGCCCAGCCCCGAAGTGGCCCCCTGTAAGGCACGGAAACGTCCCTCCCCTGCTTCCTCATTGGTTCAACTATGCTCAGGTGCAGCCCCTTCTGGGTGATGTATTTCCCACAGCCCGAGGCCGAGGCCTTTGGTCTGGAGCTCACAGACCAACACACATAATCCTAAGGGTGAGAGTTTTGTGAAGTTCAGGATTTTCAGTCAGCGCAAAAAGACTTCAGACAGGACCGTGGTGGTGAATATGGAGGAGGTGTAGACTGAAGAAAAACACACAACCTGAAAGTTGTGAGTTATGTTTGGACTGTACTAGAGCCCAGGAAACAGCCTCCCAGAGGGCTCTGAGGAACTGTTCAAAGAGGTAAGGGAGGAACCAGGGTATATAGGAGTTTTTGGTGGAAAAAAAGAAAACATGTAATGGAACAAGAAAATGTTACCGCTAAGCACAAAACAAACATCCCTGGTTGAGTAACTTAGCGCTTTTCTTTCTATGGAAAGATTCAAAAGCATGGGCTCATGGAAATCATTCCTTTGATGTTCATCTCAGCTATCTAGGGCCAGAATCATGGTGTTTCCCACCCCGGGCCCTTCAAGGTGCACCTTCAGGGATGGTTTCAGTGGCTGCTGACTGGCTGGCCAAAACATCCTTTGTTTGCTGAATTGGCAGGTGAGGTTGTTTGTCCACGGAGGCATGCCAGGTTGTCCTGAAGCTGGTAGAAAAGGGCGGCTCCTGCCTCTGCTTCTGTCAAAAAATCAAATCTCCCCTGTATAATTGTAAACTGTGTTGCACACCAGTAAGCAATACTGTTGTATCCAGGTACAGTTCTTTTTAGCAATATAAGAACTATCTCAGAAAAAAAAATGTGACTAACCAAGTGCCATTTCCTGTGGGGATAGTGGCTCCACTGGCCACAGTCAACAGGTATGGAAAGCGGCCATTTGAGCCCTGAGTAAAAGTTGGGGACACCATGATCTCATTCCCTTGCTGGAAAGTGATTATAACTCCCCTGAAATTTTAGTGACAGTGTCTGTGTTGTGTAGGGAACTGAGATTATCTCAGAAAAACGGTTGTGAAATAGCTGCTTATTTAAACCTATGGATCATCATTATGTAGTTATTCTAAGGCAGTAGCAGAAAGAGCTCTGGGTAAACATGTCTGTGATATTTGAAAAGGTTAGGATCTCATTGAAGTTTGACCAGGGAACTCTGAAGCCTGAGAAGCTGAAGTGATGGTTACACTGGAAACTTGGCTATCCTGAGGCTTTGACTTTCTAAAGTTGATATTTTTATCATTCTGAGCAATACTGTTTCAGAAACCAGTAATCGAGAAACCAAGCACCACACTTGGAGAGTTGCAGAACTCAGATTTATTATGCCGGTGGGCCCAGAGGAGTCAACATTCCAGCTCTGAGCCCTGAACAAAGGGGTTATAGGGTTTTTATAGACAGACTATAGTGGGCAACACTGCCTGTTAACAGGATGGTTTAAACTAAGGGGTTTCATGTGTGTGGGAACAGTGGTCAAGATGGGGAGGGGATGCCTGACCTGGACAGGCATTGTTGTAGTAGCAAGTTCTGGGAAACAAACTCACTTAGAAGGACAATGCAGATAGTGGAGTGCAGTTTATTACACCAACAGGCCCAAGGCAGAGTCTCCTCTCAGCCAAGGACCCCGACCAGCATTTGTGAAAATCTTTTATACCCCACGTGTACATGTCTGAACCCACCACTCCAAATTCCTTGAGACTTACATAAACCAAGTGAAAGTGAAAGTGAAGTCGCTCAGTCGTGTCCGACTCTTTGTGGCCCCGTGGACTGTAGCCTACCAGGCTCCTCCATCCATGGGATTCTCCAGGCAAGAATACTGGAGTGGGTTGCCATTTCCTTCTCCAGGGGGTCTTCCCAACCCAGGGATCGAACCCGGGTCTCCCACATTGGAGGCAGATGCTTTAACCTCTAAGTCACCAGGGAAGCCGAGGAAAATACAATCCCAATAACTCCATCATTCACGTGCTATGTGCTCATGTGCTCAAACAGTCAAACAATTAGCCAATCAATAATCAATAAACCCAAGGTTATACTCCAATTGATACAGAGAAATTTATGGCCTGTCTGGAGGAAGGGGTGATTAGTGTATGTTTTCTCTTAGGCGATGAGTAACCTAGATACAGTCTTCAAGGTTCCCCCTGTCTGGAGGGGGTCTTATCCTTCTGTTGTTGTTTTCATAGGCACTAAATACAGAGTTCAGAGTCCATTGGAAAGGTAGTCAAGCATGATCAGCATGAACAGGCCTAAGATGGAGTCCAGGCCCTATGAATTCCTTCTTCATTCCCCCCTCTTGATGCTCTTAACTCATATTATGAGCATCACTCATAGGGATATATTGCACCCTGTCTCTCCAACTACCAATTTGGGAGAATTACATCAAGCTTCGGGTTACAGAGTTCATAATATATTGCAAAATTCAGGGTGCACAAAGCAGAACTATCAAGACAACTACAACAGTGGTAAATATAGTTTTCCACCAATCACCCCTCATCTAAGATAGAGCCAAAGTCCAGAAAGGAATGTTTTCATTTGATATTGCTTTTTCCCTGGTTTTTCATGTCATCTAAAGCAGTCGATACATTGCCAGATAAGTCAGGAATGTATGCATAACATTCAACCTTGAGCAGCTGTGAGTATGTCCAAAGCCATTCTATTATGAATTACTGCTTTTCTCATTTGGATTTGCTCTTCATTTAAGGCTTGGATGGCTTTTGTTCTATCTAGGAGGGCCTGTTTTGTGAAATTAGTCAAAGCCTCTACTTTAATCATGATATCTGTTGTCCCTATAGAGGGTACGAATAAGGCAGCAATATACTCATATCATCGAAACATAGATCTTGTCCACCTAGCATGTAAATAATGTAGATTTACCGTGGCTACAGGGGTAGATTTACAACAAGTAGGTTAGGCTTTTGTTACACTGGCATTTACATCAAATGTAACCCCATGACCCGAATCTATTGACTGTAGGTCTTACACCAAGAGAGCGAGGAGAGGTTATGATTGGCAAGAGAGAGGAAAGTCTCTTTTGTCATCCCAGAAAAGAGCAGAGTGGTTTAAAATCTCCTTGGCAGACTGGTGACACCCACCAAGGAAATCCATCCATCACTGACAGAGGCATAGCCCTACATACCCAGCAGTTGGAAGTGTTGTGGAAGTCTGCGTAGGAATGTGCCCATGAGATGAAAACATTGTCCTGAGTTGAAACAGAAGTTAAATTCAAAATCACGTTGATGAGGCCAAGCAGCAGGAGGTGATTGTGCAGCTTCATCCTGAAGGGGCTCATCCAGGATCTTCTTTTCCTTCTTCTTAGGGATGGTCTTAGTCTCTCAAGGGTCAGCAGGGTCCCTCTGTGCAGTCCATTCAGCGTTTTCTGGGTCTGCGTGGTATGTTCTCTTCACCCTCGTATGATGGATCCAAGGGACAAAACCTGCAACTTTAACTGCAGTAGGGGTAGTTAGAATAACATGAGGGCCCTTTCACCAAGGGGCTAGCAAATCTTGTTTCCAATCTTTGACCCATACTTGGTCACCAAGTGTAAACTCATGAATCTGTACAAACTTAGTTACCCGATTTATTACCTTACCCAATTCCATCTGCTGGGAAATCCCCTTACCTGAGGCAAATTTGTTGACACCTGTTTTATTATGGGAGGGGCCTCCCATTCACAATTTCGTATGGAGAATAGCCTTGGGACTGTGGGGTCATCCTGAGTCTGAGCAGAGCCATCGGAAGCAAGTCCACCCAGGAGCAGTCAGTCTCTATGATCCACTTGGAGAGTCTCTTTAATGTCTGGTTGGTTCATTCCACCATCTTAGAACTCTGGGCCTATATGCAGTGTGTGGTTTCCATTTGATGTTTAAAGTTTTGCTTACTTGTACTAAATCAGCTACAAAAGCCGGGTCATTGCCTGAACCAATGCTGGTAGAAAGTCCAAATCTGGGAACGATTTCCCTAAGCAGGCACCGGGCTACTTCTGATGCTCTTTCAGTTCAGGTAGGAAAAGCTTCTACCCATCCCAAGAATGTACATACCATGATCAGCAGGTAACAGTAGTGTCGGTGAGGTTCATTTCAGTGAAGTCCACTCCCGGGTGTTCAAAGGGCAGCGTGCCTTTCAGCTGAATACCCGGAGGTTTTGTCTGAATACCTGAGAGGCAGTATTAACCTGTGAGCAGGCAGCATGGCCTAGGTGGGTCGCTTGGTGTGTTTGGCTTACCAGATTGTGTGCCAGCTCCTCTGGTACCAATAATTTGCCACTTGGCAATTCCCATCATCCCTTTTCAGTCTTGATGGCCCCTTCCACTTTGGCTAACCTGACAGCCATTGTCCTTGTTTTATCAGGCTAGTGCCATCAGTATATAGGACCCAACTAGGGTCTGGAACCTTGTGTCCTTCTTTGAAACAAACCCCAGATACCTTACCTCCCCTTGCAGATCTGTGCCGTCTTTGACAACCGGTAACTTGCTTCCATCAGCAGCTCGAGCAGTGCTTTTGTCCCTTTCCAGCATTTTTCCTTGGTCTTGGTGGCCAACAGCAAGTCATCCCCATATTGTAGGAGCCAACATCCATACGCTTCCGGATGGAATGAGTTCAGGTCAGAAGCCAAGGCTTCCCCAAAGATGGCTGGGGAGTTCTTAAACCCTTGTGGGGGAGTCCAGATGAGCTGTTGCTTGGTGCCCCCGACTAGATCTTCCCATTCAAAGGCAAAGATGGGCTCTGATGCTGGGGCAAGGCATACGCAGAAGAAGGCATCCTTGAGATCTAGGCGAGTATAAACTTTAGTCCTCAGCAGGAGGAGGCTAAGTAAGGTACAGTGGGCTAAGTAAGAGTGGGCTAAGTACAGAGGCTAAGTAAGGAACAGTGGGGTGTAAAGTCACAGTAGCCTGGTTGACTAGCCTGAGATCCTGTATAGGCCTATAGTCCTGTCCTCCTTCCTTTTCGACTGGCAGGATCAGCATATTCCAAGCTGACTGGCACTCTACTAGAATGCCCGCTTGTTTCAGTCTATTGATGTAGGGCAGTATGCCGGCCCAGGCCTCTGTCGGTAATGGGTACTGGCACTTTCTAACCGGGATGGTGCCTGATTTGAGTTCTGTTATCACTGGGGCTTGATGTCTAGCCAGCCTGGGCGGGGGTGGGGTGGAGAGGGGTTTGTCTTTCGCCCAGACCTCAGGGAATAATTGAGTTAGCTCTCCCTCATGCTTTTCCGGCCCACCTGCTTCTTCCTTCAGAGGCTCATGCAACCTCCACTCATCTTGGGGTGGTATTGAGAGAGAGCACTCAGGAATGTAGAGGAATTCATGAATCACTTAGTGCCCCCCTATCTGACATTTTCTGGGCTGGCAAAACGATTTAATCATCTCTTCTCCTGATACCCCAGTTACAGCGGTAGTCTCTTTGGACAGTGGTGCCACAGGTTGTGTTACTACTGACAGTTCTGCTCCTGTATCCTCCGTGAAGTCAATGTTTTGGTCCCCCACTTTTAAGGTTACCATGGGCTCTCAGGGACCTGATATCTCTGAGCCCCAGCAGCCCTATTTAATTTCCAAGCCAGCAAGCCCCACACCTACGGGAGCTTCCTCTTCCTTCCTTGCCTTAGGGCATTCATTCTTCCAGTGGCCAAAAGCTTCGCACCAGGCACACTGGTTTGACTGTAACGGGGCCTGGGGTCTCCGTTGGGACCGGTTGAAGGACTGTCCTGTCCCTGGGGCAGAGGAGGTTTTCTGGAGGGCCCGAGATAGACTTTCCCAGAGCAGCAGCTAGCATTGCAAATCTCTTGTCTGTTCTCTTCCGTTCCCTCTGGTTTTCTGGCAAAGCACAGTCTCTGCTTAATTCCAATGTCTCCCTCCCCTTCTTGTCAATACTCACAGGAGAGACGGGTATAGCTTGGGCAGTTCAGCTGGAGCCGGATCCTGGAAGTGCTGGCCAGAAGCTTCTTTCACTGGGATCAGAGCCTGCCGAGGTGGCGGCTCTACGACCTCGGGAAGAGCTGGCAGAGGAGCAGTGGCTGCTGCAGGACTTCACCTGGCCCTGGACTGGGCATTAAGGCGGCCTCTGATCCTAGTGGAGCACTGAGGAAGGAGTGTCATCATCCAGTATGGAGGAAGGGTCAGGTTGACCCGTCCAAATCCTGTAGAATTTCCTTTTTTATCATCAGTCAATTTTTGTGCCATTAATATTTTTCCCTTTCCCTTCTGGATACAGAACCTTGTCCAAGTAGGAGGGTCTTGAGCTGACCCTAGCCGTGAGTCAATATATGGATATTGATCCAGGTGTCCCGGCTCTCCTACTGCATAGACTGCTTCCACTATCTTTAAGTTCATGGTGTTCTCTGGTGGCCAGCCTACTCCCATAGGGGGCCACTCAGCCTCACAGAGAATGTGGAGGCGGTTAGGCTTCATCTTCACCCCATAGTCTCCTCCTAATCCCTTCTTAAAATTTTTAATCATGCACTCCAATACAGTTGCCTTAGATTCACTTCCTCCCATCTTGCTTACCTTCTCGGACCTTCTTCTACTTTTCCTTTTCATTCTGTCTATGAAGTTCTCAGTACCCTATGTACTTCTGATATTTTCACTCAATGACACTCAAATTGCCATTCTGCCTCCTTCTTAACTGGGGTCAGAAGAGCCTTACCTGCCAGATCCCAGAGGGAGAAGGGGAATCGGCATGCCTTCACCTGCCGGTCAGCACAGCCAAACCAGAAACCACGTGGTCCAAGACGGTTTCTCCCTTAAAGTCCATTCTGCCTTGGTGGGCTTGATCAGGTGTGGATGAAAACACAGATGGGTTAAATATACCATGTCCCAGGCCATCTCTGGGAAAGCCAATTCATACTCACTTATGTATCCCCTTCCTTCCAGCCTAACAGTTCCAAGGGGGTCAAGAATTTCACAGCAGGCGGGACACCTCCTGGGGGAGGACAGAATACAAGCATACAAGGGCCAGTTTCCTATCCTAAAAATCCCCTGGCGATCGCTGGTAATTTTCCCTGAGACGGCATGGACATACCTCCTAAATGACCTTCACAAATTTCCTTCCTAAACTGTAGCACGCGCGTCGACCTGTGTACCAAGCAATCGCTGCTGCCTGCCTATTCCAGGCCCCTGTGGGCCAGTGCCCCTTCTAGTCCCTCCCAGGGGGGTGATCAGGCCCCCTCTTCCACCCTGCCAGGTGGGTTCCTCCTCACCTGAGCACTCAGTTCCCATGCTGCCGTTCACTACGTGCCAAAGAGAAGAAATTGGGCATTGAAAGGCTGAATTCTTCCAGAGGGGTGAGGCGCCTTCCCCTCTCTAGGAGATTCAGGCCACAAAGCCTCAGGGTGGCCTCAAATGAGACCTGTCTCCTCAAAGTGAGGAGTTTCCTGGCCCATGCACCAAATGTTGTAGACACGCATTCTGGGAAACAAACTCACTCAGAAGGACAATGCAGATAGTGGAGTGCAGTTTATTACACCGACAGGCCCAAGGTGGAGTCTCCTCTTAGCCAAGGACCCCGGCCAGCATTTGTGAAAATCTTTTATACCCCATGTGTATGTGTCTGAACCCACCATTCCAAATTCCTTGAGACTTACATAAACCAAGGAAAATACAATCCCAATAACCCCATCATTCACGTGCTATGTGCTCATGTGCTCAAACAAACAGTTGGCCAATAATCAATAAACCCGAGGTTACACTCTGATTGATACAGAGAAATTTATGGCCTGTCTGGAGGAAGGAGTGATTAGTGTATGTTTTCTCTTAGGCGATGAGTAACCTAGATACGATCTTCAAGGTTCCCCTGTCTGGAGGGGGTCTTATCCTTCTGTTGTTGTTTTCATAGGCACTAAATACAGAGTTCAGAGTCCATTGGAAAGGTGGCCGAGCATGATCAGCATGAGCAGGCCTAAGATGGATTCCAGGCCCTATGAATTCCTTCTTCAGCATCATTAGGCAGGTTCACAAGAAGCTGGGCGATTACAAAGAGCAGGACAAGGGTGAGTGAGATAAATTCCAGTTCCTAGTATTGCAAGTCCCCACTTTCTGAGACTACATGACCTACATGATCCAGACTTTGCAAGGAGCAAGCTGAGTTACAGAAGCAGAACAAGCAGGAAGTTATGTAAAATTTTAATTTTTCCTCTCCATTACCAACATGAAGTGAGAGGCAAAGTGGGATGTCAGAAAGATTTTTCAAAGCAGTAATGGCTCACACAGTTAGTTACTCAGAACTTACCCATTGGTTTGTCTACTAAAAAAATCCACAACATAGAAGTTGAGAATTATGTTTTATTTGCTGGACAAAACAGGATTGAAGCCCCAGAGACATCCTCTGAGATGGCTGTAAGGGACTGCTCCAAAGAGGTAAGGGAGGAGCCAGGATATATGGGAATTGTGCAATGAAAACTAGGTAGCCAGAACATCAAAAGATGACTGTTAATTAAAGAAAACCAGACATCTCAAGTTAATAAATGTAGCACTTTTCTGTGTATAGGAAGATGCAAGAGTCTGGGCTCATTGAAGTCATTGAAATCATTCTTTTGATATGCATCTTAACTATCTAAGGCCAGAATCATGCTTTTCTCCCTCTTGAATCCCCTCTGGGTGCACAGGGTTGGGAGGGGTTGGCTGCTGGCTTAATGGCGGCTGCATCTTTTTTTTTTTTTAATATTTTATAAGATGGTTTTATTAGCCTTTCAAGGAACAAATTATCCTAATCTTTTTTTAAAAAAATTTATTTTTACTTTATTTTACTTTACAATACTGTATTGGTTTTGCCATACATTGACATGAATCTGCCACGGGTGTACATGAGTACCCAATCATGAACCCCCCTCCCACATCTGTGGCAGGCAAGTTTTCATCCACAGGTTTGACCAAATGTTTATCAGGCTTCTCACCACAAACCCCACATTTTGGCTCACCCTCAAGCTTAAGCAAGCACTAAGATGCAACTCTGAGTTAAATTCACCCATTCCAGTCCATTTTAGTATGCTGATTCCTAGAATGTCGACGTTCACCCTTGCCATCTCTTGTTTGACCACTTCCAATTTGACCCGATTCATGGCCCTGACATTCCAGGTTCCTATACAATATTGCTCTTTACAGCATCGGATCTTGCTTCTATCACCAGTCACATCCACAACTAGGTATTGTTTTTGCTTTGGCTCCATCCCTTCATTCTTTCTGGAGTTATTTCTCCACTGATCTCCAGTAGCATATTGGGCACCTAATGACCTGGGGAGTTCCTCTTTCAGTATCCTATCATTTTGCCTTTTCGTACTGTTCATGGGGCTCTGAAGGCAAGAATACTGAAGTGGCTTGCCCTCCCTTCTCCAGTGGACCACATTCTGTCAGACCTCTCCACCATGACCCGCCTGTCTTGGGTTGCTCCACAGGCATGGCTTGGTTTCACTGAGTTAGACAAGGCTGTGGTCCTAGTGTGATTAGATTGACTAGTTTTCTGTGAGTATGGTTTCAGTATGTGTGCCCTCTGATGCTCTCTTACAACACCTACCATCTTACTTCGGTTTCTCTTACCTTGGGCGTGGGGTATCTCTTCACGGCTGTTCCAGCAAAGCACAGCTGCTGCTCCTTACCTTGGACGAGGGGTATCTCCTTACCGCCGATGTTCCTAACCTTCAATGTGGGGTAGCTCCTCTAGGCCCTCCTGTGCCTGAATTTAACTCAGATGACCATTATATCTACTAATGCGGGCAAGAATCCCTCAGAAGAAATGGACTAGACATCATGGTCAACAAGAGTCTGAAATGCAGTACTCGGATGCAATCTCAAAAATGACAGAATGATCTCTGTTCGTCTCCAAGGCAAACCATTCAATACCACAGTTATCCAAGTCTACGCCCCGACCAGTAACACTGAAGAAACTGAAGTTGAAAGGTTTTATAAAGACCTACAAGACCTTTTAGAACTAACACCCCAAAAAGATGTCCTTTTCATTATAGGGGACTGGAATGTAAAAGTAGGAAGTCAAGAAACACCTGGAATAACAGGCAAATTTGGCCTTAGAATGGGGAATGAAGCAGGGCAAAGACTAATAGAGTTTTGCCAAGAAAATGCACTGGTCAGAGCAAACACCCTCTTCCAACAACACAAGAGAAGACTCTACACATGGACATCACCAGACGGTCAACACCAAAATCAGATTGATTATATTCTTTGCGACCGAAGATGGAGAAGCTCTATACAGTCAACAAAAACAAGACCAGGAGCTGACTGTGGCTCAGGTCATGAACTCCTTATTACCAAATCCAGACTCAAATTGAAGAAAGTAGTGAAAATGGCTAGACCATTCAGGTATGACCTAAATCAAATCCCTTATGATTATACAGTGGAAGTGAGAAATAGATTTAAGGGCCTAGTTCTGATAGAGTGCCTGATGAAGTATGGAATGAGGTTCGTGACATTGTACAGGAGACATGAATCAAGACCACCCCCATGGAAAAGAAATGCAAAAAAGCACAATGGCTGTCTGGGGAGGCCTTACAAATAGCTGTGAAGGGAAGAGAGGCAAAAAACATAGAAGAAAAGGAAAGATATAAGCATCTGAATGCAGAGTTCCAAAGAATAGCAAGAAGAGATGAGAAAGACTTCTTCAGCAATCAATGCAAAGAAATAGAGGAAAACAACAGAATGGGAAAGACTAGAGATCTCTTCAAGAAAATTAGAGATACCAAGGGAACATTTCATGCAAAGATGGGCTCGATAAAGGACAGAAATAGTATGGACCTAACAGAAGCAGAAGATATTTAAGACGAGGTGGAAGAATACACAGAAGAACTGACAAAAACATCTTCACGACCCAGATAACCATGATGTTGGGATCACTAATCTAGAGCCAGACACCTTGGAATGTGAAGTCAAGTGGGCCTTAGAAAGCAACAGTATGAACAAAGCTAGCAGAGGTGATGGAATTCCAGTAGAGCTATTTCAAATCCTGAAAGATGATGCTGTGAAAGTGCTGCACTCAATATGCCAACAAATTTGGAAAACTCAGCAGTGGCCACAGGACTGGACAAGGTCAGTTTTCATTCCAATTCCAAAGAAAGGCAATGCAAAAGAATGCTCAAACTACTGCACAATTGCACTCATCTCACATGTTAGTAAAGTAATGGTCAAAATTCTCCAAGCCAGGCTTCAGCAATACATGAACCGTGAACTCCCTGATGTTCAAGCTGGTTTTAGAAAAGGCAGAGGAACCAGAGATCAAATTGCCAACATTCACTGGATCATGGAAAAAGCAAGAGAGTTCCAGAAAAACATCTATTTCTGCTTTATTGACTATGCCAAAGCCTTTGACTGTGTGGATCACAATAAACTGTGGAAAATTCTGAAAGAGATGAAAATACCAGACAACCTGACCTGCCTCTTGAGAAATCTGTATGTAGGTCAGGAAGCAACAGTTAGAACTGGACATGGAACAACAGACTGGTTCCAAATAGGAAAAGGAGTACATCAAGGCTGTATATTGTCACCCTGCTTATTTAACTTCTATGCAGAGTACATCATGAGAAACGCTGGACTGGAAGAGACACAAGCTGGAATCAAGATTGCCGGGAGAAATATCAATCACCTCAGATATGCAGATGCCACCACCCTTATGGCAGAAAGTGAAGAGGAACTAAAAAGCCTCTTGATGAAAGTGAAAGAGGAGAGTGAAAAAGTTGGCTTAAAGTTCAACATTCAGAAAACGAAGATCATGGCATCTGGTCCCATCACTTCATGGGAAATAGATGGGAAACAGTAGAAACAGTGTCAGACTTTATTTTGGGGGCTCCAAAATCACTGCAGATGGTGATTGCAGCCATGAAGTTAAAAGACGCTTACTCCTTGGAAGAAAAGTTATGAGCAACCTAGACAGCATATTCAAAAGCAGAGACATTACTTTGCTGACTAAGGTCCATCTAGCCAAGGCTATGGTTTTTCCTGTGGTCATGTATGGATGTGAGATTTGGACTCTGAAGAAGGCTGAGTGCCAAAGAATTGATACTTTTGAACTGTGGGATTGGAGAAGACTCTTGAGAGTCCCTTGGACTGCAAGGAGATCCAACCAGTGCATTCTAAGAGAGATCAGCCCTGGGATTTCTTTGGAAGGAATGATGCTAAAGCTGAAACTCCAGTACTTTGGCCACTTTATGCTAAGTGTTGACTCATTGGAAAAGACTCTGATGCTGGGAGGGATTGGGGGCAGGAGGAGAAGGGGACGACAGAGGATAAGGTGGCTGAATGGCATCACGGACTCAGTGGACGTGAATCTGAGTGAACTCCGGGAGATGGTGATGGACAGGGAGGCCTGGCGTGCTGCGATTCATGGGGTCCCAAGGAGTCGGACACGACTGAGCGACTGAGCTGAACTGAAGATGCAACTCACTGCTGGCTGTACACACAACAATCATTTCCTGTTAAACTGCCCTACTCGTGCTGCCTTCTTACCCCCACAATCCCCTCACACTCCAGCAAAGTTACTGTTAGTCCTACTTATCCCTCTATTTAAAAAAAAAAAAAACCCTTTTCTGTTTGATTTTTTTTTTAGTTTTTATTTTTTTTAATTTAAAATCTTAAATTCTTACATGCATGATTTTGAGATGCCTACAGCTTTTGTGGTCGGTGGATTTTCCCTATTGCAATGGTCATTTTGACTGAAGTCTTTCTGACTTAAGTCTAGATTTTTTTTTTTTTTTTGACAGTTTCGTATGGCCAGGAGTTGGATCAGGATTGGACTTTCCATATGGGACTCTGTCATTCCTGGCCAGATAACTAACTGCACCTTGCAGATCCTTTGAACTCTCTTGTTCATGAATTTGGGAATCCAAGGAGTGCTCTGGAAGTCAAGTCTGTTACAGCATAATAAGGAATTATTTTAATACTTTTGAATAAATAAGTTTTTCTTTGGCATTTTGAGTGAGGACTCATTCCTTAACTCTTGAACAGGAAACTTTCTCTACTCTTCAGTATGAAGACTCTAGTAGTTTTCCTTGACTCACCTAAGGGGAATTGGGGGAGGAAATATTTTTGGCACTTCAGACAGGGACTGTACAAAGGAATAATCAAGCAGGACTTTTTCCAGGCTCCTTTAAGGTCTTATCTCTGATTTGATTAATAAATCTGATCTCTGGTAGCCTGGGCCTGCAATAACTTGAAGTGGGGCTTTGGTTCTCAGCTAGAGATTGAGGCCGGGTCACAGATGTGAGAGTACCAGATCCTAGCCACTAGATCAGTGGTCAGTGACAAGGGCCTGGCCCTTAGGCTTAGAAGAAAAGAATTCCCATAAAGACAAAAAGTAGTAAAACAAGTGAAGTATTTATTAACAGGAAAATCATAGAGTACGTATGGATAAGCACAAAGGCAGACACAGAGGGAGAGTTCCTGAGTTTGTGCCCTCATGGTAGTTTGAATTACTTTTATGAGGCATTGCTTCTGGGTTTCCTTTGGGTCAATCATTCTGATTTGCCTGGTTCACAGTCCATTTTGGCATATCTCAGGGTCCTCTCATGTGTCTTCACACATCTCTTAACCAAGTGGATTTTACCCAAAAGGCATCGGGATAGAGACAGCATCCCTTGACATTGTTCCCCTTTCAGCCTGCAAGGAGACTTTTCTGTGTGTGTGTGTGGCAAAGGGAGGTCTCTTGATTTCTTCAGGAATGAGAGATATGTAGTCTGTGCAGGGCCCAGCCTCCTCCCTTAATTGTCTTCCTATTATCCTCTTGGAGTTTAATTCAATAGGGAATTAATCTCCAATTGCTTTACCCTAGGAGGCCCATCAACCTCCTGACTCAAATCCTGTGGGTAAATCCTTACTCTATTCTGTTTGCTCCCTTTTCTTTCTCTGCTCTACCATTATGGCTTTAATTCAGTTCAAAATCTTTAAAAATTGGCAAAAGTTTTTGCTAAAGACAATTTAGAATTCCAGTGGCCTCAGAAACATGGGCTCTCTGGCTACTGACTTACCAAATACCTGCTGCTGCTGCTGCTGCTGCTAAGTCGCTTCAGTCGTGTCCGACTCTGTGTGACCCCATAGACGGCAGCCCACCAGGCTCCCCCGTCCCTGGGATTCTCCAGGCAAGAACACTGGAGTGGGTTGCCATTTCCTTCTCCAATGCATGAAAGTGAAAAGTGAAAGTAAAGTCGCTCAGTCGTGCCTGGCTCTTAGCAGCCCCATGGACTGCAGCCTACCAGGCTCCTTCGTCCGTGGGATTTTCCAGGCAAGAGTACTGGAGTGGGTTGCCACCTTCCCATTTCCCTGCACCTTCTCCTCCTTCCTTCTTCTCACGACCTTCAAATTTCCCTTCAGTTCCTTTTAGCCTTTGATTTATGTGTCACCATAAAACACTACTGCATCCTCCATCCCTCTATGAACCTCTGCCAAACCCTTTCCATCGCACTTCAGCCTTTCAGAGTCCTCTGGTCACTTCATCTCTAGACCACTCTCTGCCTGTTCAGGATTCTTGAAGGGCATAAGGCACTTAAGAACAAGCATGTACAGTGGAAAAAACGAATTAAGAACAGGTTGGATGTTTTATCTACTCTGATGAGCTTTAGAGACCCTCAGACTTGGTGAATCCTCAGTCTGTTGCCCCACAGTCAATACACAGTCTCCATAAGATTACTCATCAGAGCAAAGAAAGTGTCAAAAGTCTCCACCACTAATATTTTTGGGGATGCTTTAACTCTCATATTGAGTAGGAAACTTCAACTTGCTCCACTACCAGAAATGTATCCTCATTATTGTAAAAAATTGTAAGTTGTTCAACGGCAAGAGTCAGCTCACCACCAGTCACCTCACACGACTGATTCTTGACTGAATCACTTTCCCTATGGCCCCTCATTGACAGTTATCAGTAGCAGGGCTCACTGTGGTACTGACCAACAGCTGAGGAGGACAAGTACCAGTAGGTACCTCATTGATAGTTGGTTGCCTGTGGGTGGGGCCCATGGAAGCACTGACCAAGGGCGGAGAAAGACCTGTTGCCTAGTAACAGAATGTGGAGTAATAAGGCACAGCAGTGGCTACTTCCCTTAGTGGCTCAGACAGTAAAGCATCTGCCTAAAATGTGGGAGACCTGGGTCCAATCCCTGGGAAGGGAAGATCCCTGGAGAAGGAAATGGCAACCCACTCCAGTATTCTTGCCTGAAAAGTCCCATGGATGGAGGAGCCTGGTAGGCACAGTCCATGGGGTCACCATGAGTCAGACTCGACTGAGAGATTTCACTTCACTTCATTTCACTTCTAAGTGCTGTGCTCATGCTACTCTGTTACATAAGGACACTTTGGGTCCAGTGTGCTGGAATCTTTTGATTAACTCCATTTCAACTTCAGATTTTGGTTTCAAACACTCAGACTCGACTGAGAGATTTCACTTCACTTCATTTCACTTCTAAGTGCTGTGCTCATGCTACTCTGTTACATAAGGACACTTTGGGTCCAGTGTGCTGGAATCTTTTTGATTAACTCCATTCCAACTTCAGATTTTGGTTTCACACACTTAACATTTGCTCATCATTCTTTTCATTGTATTCCCAGGCATACCTGTCACCAGTGATTATCTCTAAGCCTCTCCAACAACTGTCACTTGACCACATGCTCAGTGTATAGTACAGCTAATATGTCAAAGGCATCAAGAATGTGGAGGCCAGGCAACCTTGAAAACTACTTTCACAGACCTTGAACTCAAAGTGATTCTTATTCTATTCACAATGTAATAGAACAGGATGAGCACAGTCCTCAGAAGAAAACCATTGCTGTGCCTCATTTCTTGGCACCCTGTTACTAGGCAACAGGTCTTATGGAATCATTGCTTAGTGCCACAGAGAGCCCAATCCACAAGCATCCAATTATCAATGAGTGACCATTTGTTGTCCTGCACAGCTATTGATCAGCACCACAGTGGGCCCTGCCCACAGTTACTGTCAATGAGGGACCATTGGGGAAGTGATTAAGTAAGGGTGGTGAGGTGGTCATCAGATGGAGAGTGAGAGAAGAGGCAGATTCAGGCATTCTTCTGGAGGGGCTGAAGATCACCCAACCTTGGGCCAATGGGTGAGCTGGAGGGCCCAAGGAACAGACTGGAGACTACAACCTGTAGTGCTCCAGAGCCCTCACTAAGTCCCTCCACTAGCCTTGGCCCAGGCCTTGAGGAGCAGTGAATCTCTCCCCCATACCTCTCTCTGCAACCTACTAGAAGTGGCCATCTTTCTGGGTCTCAGTCTTTGAGAACTGATCTCCCATTTGGACAGTCTGAGGAGACTTAGGACCTATTGGGTAGGGCGCCTGCATCTGTCAGGCATGATAGCTGGGCAGAATGTGGGAAGTGGCCCCGAAGGAGCTGCCAACTGAGATCTGATTCCTCTTAACCAGGACTGGAATATTGCTGGGTGAAAGCTGTGGCTTGAGACTTCCCTTTGTTGTCAAGACAGAGAACAACATTCAGCTGGTAGAGATTTACAGGAACATCATTACCTGACCATGACCTGACCTTAGGAACAAAAGATCTGACACCAAAGTCTTCAACAACTAACTACACCCCACTCTCACTTTTTGCTTTTAAAGGGACTTGCTGAAGCTTTGGGATCTTAGGGCATGAGCCACCCTGCTCCGTGTATGCATCTGCAATAAACCTTTCCCTCTTCCAAACTCTACTGTTCAGTTTTCATGGGTCTCACTCTGTGCCAGGCACAGGGACTTGTGATTTCAGTAACAACAATTGTGTCTAAGGACAGACTTTGCCTCTCTTAAATAACAGCAGAGACTGGCCAGTTCAGTTCAGTTCAGTTCAGTCGCTCAGTTGTCTCTGACTCTTTGCAACACCATGGACTGCAGCACACCAGGCTTTCCTGTCCATCACCAGCTCCCAGAGCTTACTCAAACTCATGTCCATTGGGTCGGTGATGCCATCTAACCATCTCATCATCTGTCATCTGCTTCTCCTCCTGGCTTCAGTATTTCCCAGCATCAGGGTCTTTTCAAATGAATCAGGTCTTTGCATAAGGGGGCCAAATTATTGGAGTTTCAGCTTCAGCACCAGTCCTTCCAATGAATATTCAGGACTGATTTCCTTTAGGATTGACTGGTTGGATCTCCTTGCAGTCCAAGAGACCCTAAAGTCTTCTCCAACACCACAGTTCAAAAGCATCAGTTCTTTGGTACTCAGCTTTCTTTATAGCCCAACTCTCACATCCATACACGACAACTGGAAAAATCATAGCTTTGACTAGATGAACCATTGTTGGCAAAGTAATGAAAAAGTAAAGTAATATGTGCAAAGTAGTGGTGAAGAGACTGGCCAAGTGCTCACAGTTATCCATAAAATACCCACTGACTTGGCTTGACTCATCTTTAGCCAAACTTCTCTCCTCTGAACGTCAGCTTTTCCCCAATCTTGAGAAAGCACTAAGATTCAGAATTTTATGTCTCCCTTAAGAGCTCATTCTGAGAATCATCTCACTACAGAGGGAAACACTTCCTGTTAAACTGCTCCATCATACTGTCTGCTCATCCATTCCCACCAATTGTCCCATCTCACGTACACACACACACACACACACACACACACACACACACACACACACAGGGTTCCTGCTTGCCCTGGCTATCCTTCCGTGTAAAAGAAACATCATTTTCTGTTCTATTTTGAGACATGTGAAGAACTTGTGGTCAAAGTATTCTCCGTATCACTACCAGTTCAGTTCAGTCATTCAGTTGTGTTGGACTCTGTGACCCCGTGGACTGCAGCACGTCAGGCTTTCCTGTCCATCACCAACTCACAGAGATTGCTCAAACTCACGTCCATCAAGTCAGTGATGCCAATCAACCATCTCATCCTCTGTTGTCCCCTTCTCCTCAGACTTCAGGCTTTCCAGCATCAGGGTCTTTTCCAATCAGTCAGTTCCTTGCATCAGTTGGCCAAAGTACTAGAGCTTCAGCTTCAGCTTCGGTCCTTCCAATGAATATTCAAGCCTGATTTCCCTTAGGATGGACTGGTTGGATCTCCTTGCTGTCCAAGGGACTCTGAAGAGTCTTCCTCAACACCACAGTTCAAAACCATCATTTCTTTGGCGCTCAGCTTTCTTTGTGCTGCAACTCTTGCATCCATACATGACTACTGGAAAAGCCATAACTTTGACTTATGGAGCTTTGTTGGCAAAGTAATGTCTCTGCTTTTTACTATGCTGTCTAGGTTTCTTCTATTTTTTCTTCTAAGGAGCATGTGTCTTTTAGTTGCATGGCTGCAGACACCATATTGAGTGATTGTGAGCCCAAGAAAATAAATTCTGTCACTGTTTCCATTGTTTCCCCATCTATTTGCCATGAAGGGATGAGACCAGATGCCATGATCTTCCTGTTTTTTTTCACTGTTGAGTTTTAAGCCAGCTTCTTCTTTGTTACATTCTCTAGTTTGTTCCATTTTTAGATTCTACATGCAGATGATATTACAGAGTATTTGTCATTCTCTTTCTCTAATTTGACTTATTTTACTAAGGACATTTCCTCAAAAGTCCATCCATAGTGTTGCAAATAGCAAATTTTCATTCTTTTTTGTGACTGAGTAATATCCCATTCTGTGTGCGTGTGTGTGCATGCATCTGTGTATATAATACCGCTTCTCTATTCAATTATCTGTTGATGAGCATTTGGTTTGCTTTCATATCTTGGCTAGTGTCTTAACTAGTGGAATTCTTCCTCTCCCACAAATTCTTTTTCTTTTCTATTTAGAGAAGATCCTCTAACATTTATTTCAGGGTTAGTTTAGTATTGATAAACTCTTAATTTTTGCTTGCCTGAGAAGCACTTTATCTCTCTTTCAATTCTGAATGATAATCTTACTGGGTAGATATTCAGGTTGTAAGTATTTCTCTTTCAACACTTTAAATATCAATATATAATGCCAGACACTCTGGCCTTCAAGGTATCTATACAAAATTTAGCAGAGAGCCTTACGGGGTTTCCCTTTTATGTGATTCTGTGATTTCTCTTGCTGCCTTTAGAAATTCTCTTTATTTCTAACTCCTGCTGTTTTAATTATACTGTATCTTAATTTGGGTTTGTTTTGGTTTATTTTATTTGGTACCCCATTTGATTTCTGTACTATCTTCTGGTTTTGGAAGTTTTCAGCCATAATTTCATCAAATACAACTTACCATCTTTTCTCTCTTTTGTTCTTTTGAGACACCTATAATAAGAATGCTAATTAGCTTAATGTTATCCATAGGTCTCCTAAATTGTTCTCTTTTTTTTTTTTTTTTTTTGAGGGGGAGGTTTATTTTTAGCTATTCTGATTGGTGATTTCCATTATTATTTACTCTTGTGTTATTGTCAGGTCTGCTGTTAATTCCTGTTTGTTTTTACTTTCTGTTAATGTATTCTTAAGTTCTGTCTGGCTTTTTTTTTATATGTTCTGTTTTCTTGTTAGAATTTTCGCTATGTTTGCCTGGTTTTTCTAGTTCAGTTAGCATGATTATTACTAAATTTGGACTCTTTACCTAGTTAATTATTTATCTGTTATTTAGTTGTTTGGTCAGTGTTCAAACTACAGTACAATTGCACTCATCTCACATGCTGGTAAAGTATTTCTCAAAATTCTCCAAACCAGGCTTCAGTAATATGTGAACCGTGAAATTCCAGATGTTGATGTATGGCAAAACCAATACAATATTGTAAAGTAATTAGCCTCCAGTTAAAATAAATAAATCTATATTAACAATAAAAAATAAAAAGCAGAGACATTACTTTGCCAACAAAGGTCTGTCTAATCAAGGCTATGGTTTTTCCTGTGGTAATGTAAGGATGTGAGAGTTGGACTGTGAAGAAAGCTGAGCACCAAAGAACTGATGCTTTTGAAATGTGGTGTTGGAGAAGACTCTTGAGAGTCCCTTGGACTGCAAGGAGTTCCAACCAGTCCACTCTGAAGGAGATCAGCCCTGGGATTTCTTTGGAAGGAATGATGCTAAAACTGAAACTCCACTAATTTGGCCACCTCATGTGAAGAGTTGACTCATTGGAAAAGACTCTGATGCTGGGAGGGATTGGGGGCAGGAGGAGAAGGGGATGACCGAGGATGAGATGGCTGGATGGCATCTCTGACTCAATGGACATGAGTCTGAGTAAACTCTGGGAGTTGGTGATGGACGGGGAGGCTTGGTGGGCTGGGATTCATGGGGTTGCAAAGATTTGGAGACAACTGAGTGACTGAACTGAACTGAACAGTAAGTATTTCAGTAAGTCCCACAACAGGGCATTAAAGTGTGCTAGTGTTAAATGGTGAATAATATATACAGATCTGGAATCACAGCACCGACCTATAGGTAGACATAAGGTCTCTCTGTCCATTTCATCATGGTAGCTGCTTTAACTGATTAATTTTCAGCAGGCACGAATGATAGTTCTCCCAATTCCTTTGAAAGGACCACAAACCCGGGGTCTCCTTCACTCTTAATGATTTTAAATCACATTCAGTGACTGACCTTGAATCATCAACTGTGTCTCTCAGGAGTTAAAGGGCCAGAAAGATTTAATCAGGGAGCTACAATCCAAATAAAAGATGCCATATCATTAACTTAACATCTGAACTCAACTCTATTGATGCTGATGTTAAAACTCTGTCTTTTCATTGTTTCTAGAATGTTTGCTGAAGACACACGGGATTCCTCTGGTAGAGACTCTGCCTTATACATCTCCATATTAGATTGAAGACTACTTGAACTTATTTAAACATTTAAAAATGAAAGTTAACACCAAATAATATCCCATACTCTTATTTTTAAACCACAAAACCTTGTAAACCTTAGACTAACAAAAGACTTTATTGGGTAAGAATGTTTTATGGCTGTAGTTATTTAGAAATACTAGGGGATAATGATCAATATAAGACCAGCTTTTACTCAGTCTCATGTTAATACTTGTATCAAAAGTCTCTGTCCTGACTTCTCTGGCTGTCCAGGGGTTAGGACTCCATGCTTTCACTAGAAGGGGAACCGGTTCAATCCCTGGTCAGGGAACTAAGATCCCACAAACTGCATGGTGCCCACCACCCAAAAAAAATGATCTGTGTGTGGTGATCCTGTTTGTCATCTGCACCGGGATTTGGGCCAGCTCCACTGCCCTGCCCTTGGGAACACACTGCTCCCACCAATTTCTTAGGAAAACAGTGGCCTAATTGATATTTGGTCTGTTCCCTCCAAACGTTATTTTAATCTTTGGGAGTGCTGGTTGTGGGTTTTAGTTGGATCAGCATTTTGTGCCTCCTGAGCACCTTTAGCTGACAGCAAAGGTGAGTGATGCAACAAAGCCCATTATGACATAAGTGGCCAGGATGTGATTTCTGCCTGCCTCTCTCAGGGGAAGTATGACATTCACCATCCCCATGTGAAACCCTCTTCCCATCTGGGTTCTGGCAATCTAGACCCTCATGTCATTCCACACCCCAAACAGTGGCAGTAACACCACACCACTACTCCTTGCCGCTGAGATCAATTGATAAGCGGGGTTAGCCATCTTCAGTGCAGACTCCTGACCCAGTCCAGGCCTCTCCTCTCTGGCTAACTGGGGACCTCAGGGTCTGTCCCCCAATCTCTCGGGACCTCGCACCCCTCCCCACTCAGGTGCCCACCTCTGTTCTTCCTTCCCTCCCTTCCCATCAGAAAATTCACACACACACAAATATCATCTTTTCACCCTTTGATGTTTATTTTAATCGCAGCCATCAGTTTACTATGTTAGTGTGAGAGTCAGCCTTTTCCTGGTTAACCATTTCTAAGAAAGCAGACCACTGGAGACACAGTTCTAAACTCTCTGACCTTTTCTATTCAGTTACTGGCTGCCCAGGATGTACTTCTCCAGGGTCTCTCATTCTGGGGTGGCTGAGCTTATCTTCTCTTTTGATTCTGCCCCCTTCTTTGACTCTGACGCATATTTTGGTACCTTTTTCGGCTTTGGTTCAGTTTCTCACGTGCACAGGAACGGAGAAAACAGTTTGGTTCTCTTGTGTTCTTCACCTTCTTCGACGGAGTGGCGTACGATCGGATTTTCTTTCTCAAGGTTCCTTTTAGAGGTCTTCTGACCCTCATGGTCATATTTCGTGCCTTGAAAGACAAGAGAAGGGTATGAGTTTTGAGGAAAGAGTATAACAACTGAGTTGGAAAGGAGACTTCATGAAAAGGGACGTGGCCTGATGAGGACTTTTGCACCAGGCAAGGGCAGTGTAGAGGTCCTGGGCACCAAAGTCAATGGAGAACCTGGGGAGTGTCGATGGAATCATCTTACCTTCACGCTGCCTCTGTATCTCCGTTGCCAAAGGGTCTTCTTTCTTCCTTTCATCCTCGAAGCAAACCGCACTGCAACTCTTCTTGGCTGCCGTGGCTTCCTGGTTCCCTTAGCCATGATGACACCATGAAGTGGCCTAACCCAGAATCTCTGCCTCTGACCTCCCTATATATACCTTCCCAGGACAATGAGGAGCCACACCCTTCACTCTGATTGGTCAGCTAGGCACTCCCCAGCCAATGGTGGCTTTGGGGTCTTAGACATCACAATGTACCACGGTGCCCATCAACATGGGTTAGTGGGTGCTGAGGAGGCCATGATACAACTTTCCCACCCTTGACCCCTCTGTGTGTCTGATTCTGGGAGTGGTGATTCAGGGGCATGGTGTTTCTTCTCGTGACCCTCAGACTTTCCTTCAGTGCCCTTTATTCTTTGACTTGGATGTCCCCTTCAACACTCCTGCCCCTCCGTCCCTGTATGAACCTCTGCCAAACACTTTTCATCCCATTTCAGCACTTCAGAGTCCTCTAGTCACTTCATCTTTAGACCACCCTCTTCCTATCGGGGGGTTCTTGAGGGGCTTAAGGAACTTAAGAGCAAGCAGGTAATTGAGAACAGGTTGGAAGTTTTTCTACTCCAGTGAGCTTTAGAGACCCCAAGGCTTGGTGAATCTTCAGTCCGTTGCCCCAAGATCTATACACCGTCTCCATAAGATTACACTTCAGAGCAAAGAAAGTGTTAAATGCCTCCTCCACTAAGATTGCTGGGGACACTTCAACTCTCATATTGAGGAGGGAAACTCACCTTGCCCCATCTACCAGAAAGACATTCCCGATTTACGCAAAAATGAAGAAAAGGAAAGGAAGGTGCCCAAAGGCAAGAGTCCGTTTTCCACTGTGCCCCTAACTCTTGAGTGAATCACTTCCCAGTGGGCCCACATTAACAGTGATCATCAGATAGGGCCCACTGTGGAGCTGACCAATAGCTGAGCAAGAGAAGTACCAGTAGGTACCTCATTGATAGTTGGTTGCTTATGGGCAGGGCCCAGGGTTGCACTGTCCAATTGCTAGGCAAGACCGGTTGCTTAGTAACAGGATATGGAGTCATCAGGCACAGCAATGGCTACCTGCTAAGGGCTGTGCTCATGCTGCTCTGTTACCGAAGGATACGTTGGGTCCAGTGTGCTTTACTCTGTTTAACTGACTCTGTTCCAAATCAGGATTTGATTTCACAGGCTTCTTTAACTTTTGTACATCATTCTTTTCCTTGTATTCCCAGGCATGCCTGTCAGCAGTGCTCATCTATATGCCCCTGCAACAGCTGCCACATGATCACATGTGCCCCATATAGCATAGCTAATATTTCAAAGCCAACAAGAATGTGAAAGCCAGCCCACCTTGAGAACTACTTTCACAAACCTTAACCTCACAGTGATTCTTATTCTATGCACAGTGTAACAGAGCAGAGTGAGCACAGCCCTATGCAGTTAGCCATCGGGGTGCTTCTTTTCAACGCACCCTGTTCCTAGGCAGCAGGTGTGGCTCAGCCTTGCTTGGTGCCTCAGATGGCCCCACTTACAAGCAGCCAACTGTCAAGGAGTGGCCATTCATTGTCCTGCTCAGCTATTGATCAGCACCATAGTGGGCCCTGCCCATAGTTACTGTCAATGAGGGACCATTCATTGGGGAAGTGATTAAGTAAGGGTGGTGTGGTGGTCATCAGTGGAAAGTGAGAGAAGAGAGATTCTGGCATTCTTTTGGAGGGCCTGGAGATCACCCAACGTTGCGCCAGTGGGTGAGCTGGATGTTCCCAGAGAATAGACTGGGGACTACATCCTTTAGTGATTCAGAGCCCTCACTAAGTCCCTCCACTAGCCTTGGCCCAGGCCGTGAGGAGCGGTGAACCTCTCCCCATCCCTGTCTCTGCAACTTAATAGCAGGTGGCCATCTTTCTGGGTCTCAGGCTGTGAGAACTGGTCTCCTCAGTTGGACAGCTTGAGGGGACAGGACCTATTGTGTTGGGTACCTGGCTCCATCAGGGATGAGAGCTGGGTCGAATATGGGAACCTTGCCCTGAAGGAGCTGCCAATGGAAACCTGTTTCTGTTTGACCAGGATGGGACATTTCATAGTGAAAGGTGTTCCTTGAGACTTTGCCCTCTCTTGTCAGGACAGAAAATGACATTCATCTGATAGAGATATTTAGGAACATCATTACCTGACCATGACCTAACCTTAAGCACAAAGGGTGTGACACCACGAAATCTGAAACAACTTACCACAACTTTCTCTAACCTTTGCTTTTAAACATACTTACTGAAAACGTTCAGTAACTTTGGGTTCTTAGGGCAAGAGCCACCCTCATCCTTGTATGAATCTGTAATCAACCTTTCCCTGTCCCAAACTCAAACATTTCGTTTTGATGGGCCTCATTCTGCATCAAGCACATGGACTTGCAATTGTGGTAACAACAATACTGTCTAAGGGCTGACTTTGCCTCTCTGAAACAACAGCAGAGACTGGCCAAGTGCTCACAGTCATCCATAATATACCCACTGATTTGGCTTGGCTAAGCTTTAACCAACCTTCTCTCCTCTGAACTTCAGCTTTCCCCCAAGCTTGAGCAAGCACTAAGCGTCAGACCTTTCTGGCTCCCTTAAGAGCTCATTCTAAGAACCAGCTCACTACAGAAAGAAACACTTCCTGTCACACTGCTCCATCATGCTGTCTGTTCATCCATCCCCAACTCTTGCCCCATCTCAAACACACACACACACACACACACACACACACACACACACAGATACTCAAACTCACACACACACACAGAGGTGTTGCTCACCCTGCTTATCCTTTCATGTTAAAGAAATATCTTTTTCTGTTCCATTTTGAGACATGTTAAGAAAGTGCATTGAAAACATTCTCCCTGTTGCAATCAGATCTTTTCAGTCGCTCAGTCGTGTCCGACTCTTTGTGACCCCATGAGTCACAGCACGCCAGGCCTCCCTGTCCATCACCAACTCTGCATTCAGATGCTTATATCTTTGCTTTGCTCCTTTGCTTTTTGCTTCTCTTCTTTTCACAGCTATTTGTAAGGCCTCCCAGACAGCCCTTGTGCTTCTCTGCATTTCTTTTCCATGGGGATGGTCTTGATCCCTGTCTCCTGTACAATGTCATGAACCTCATTCCATAGTTCATCAGGCACTCTATCTATCAGACCTGGGCCCTTAAATCTATTTCTCACTTCCACTGCATAATCATAAGGGATTTAAGTCATACCTGAATGGTCTAGTGGTTTTCCCTAGTTTCTTCAATTTGAGTCTGGATTTGGTAATAAGGAGTTCATGACCTGAGCCACAGTCTGCTCCTGGTCTTGTTTTTGTTGACTGTATAGAGCTTCTCCCTCTTTGGTGGCAAAGGATATAATCAATGTGATTTCACTGTTGACCATCTGGTGATGTCCATGTATAGAGTCTTACTTGTGTTGTTGGAAGAGTGTATTTGTTATGACCAGTGCATTTTCTTGGCGAAACTCTATTAGCCTTTGCCCTGCTTCGTTCTGCATTCCAAGGCCAAATTTGCCTGTTACTCCAGGTGTTTCTTGACTTCCTACTTTTGCATTCCAGACCCCTATAATGAAAAGGACATCTTTTGGGGGTGTTAGTTCTAAAAGGTCTTGTAGGTCTTCATAAAACCGTTCAACTTCAGTTTCTTCAGCGTTCCTGCTTGGGGCCTAGACTTGCATAACTGTGATATTGAATGGTTTGCCTTGGAGACGAACAGAGATCATTCTGTCGTTTTTGAGATTGCGTCCAAGTACTACTTTTCGGACTCTTTCGTTGACTATGTTGGCTACTCCATGTCTTCTGAGGAGTTCCTGCCGCAGTAGTAGATATAATGGTCATCTGAGGTAAGTCCACCCTTTCCAGTCCATTTTCGTTCGCTGATCCCTAGAATGTCGACGTTCACCCTTGCCATCTCTTGTTTGACCACTTCCAATTTGCCTTCAAAGTAGATACCCCATACTCTTATATTTAAACTATAAAAACTTGCAGAGCTTGGACTACAAAAGATTTTTGGGGGGAAGAAGGTTTTACGACTGTAGTTATTTAGAAATACTAGGGGATGATGATCAATATAAGACCAGCTTTTACTCAGTCTCATGTTAATACTTGTATCAAAAGTCTCTGTCCTGACTTCTCTGGCTGTCCAGGGGTTAGGACTCCATGCTTTCACTAGAAGGGGAACCGGTTCAATCCCTGGTCAGGGAACTAAGATCCCACAAACTGCATGGTGCCCACCACCCAAAAAAATGATCTGTGTGTGGTGATCCTGTTTGTCATCTGCACCGGGATTTGGGCCAGCTCCACTGCCCTGCCCTTGGGAACACACTGCTCCCACCAATTTCTTAGGAAAACAGTGGCCTAATTGATATTTGGTCTGTTCCTCCAAACGTTATTTTAATCTTTGGGAGTGCTGGTTGTGGGTTTTAGTTGGATCAGCATTTTGTGCCTCCTGAGCACCTTTAGCTGACAGCAAAGGTGAGTGATGCAACAAAGCCCATTATGACGTAAGTGGCCAGGATGTGATTTCTGCCTGCCACTCTCAGGGGATGTATGACATTCACCATCCCCATGTGAAACCCTCTTCCCATCTGGGTTCTGGCAATCTAGACCCTCATGTCATTCCACACCCCAAACAGTGGCAGTAACACCACACCACTACTCCTTGCCGCTGAGATCAATTGATAAGCGGGGTTAGCCATCTTCAGTGCAGACTCCTGACCCAGTCCAGGCCTCTCCTCTCTGGCTAACTGGGGACCTCAGGGTCTGTCCCCAATCTCTCGGGACCTCGCACCCCTCCCCACTCAGGTGCCCACCTCTGTTCTTCCTTCCCTCCCTTCCCATCAGAAAATTCACACACACACAAATATCATCTTTTCACCCTTTGATGTTTATTTTAATCGCAGCCGTCAGTTTACTATGTTAGTGTGAGAGTCAGCCTTTTCCTGGTTAACCATTTCTAAGAAAGCAGACCACTGGAGACACAGTTCTAAACTCTCTGACCTTTTCTATTCAGTTACTGGCTGCCCAGGTTGTACTTCTCCAGGGTCTCTCATTCTGGGGTGGCTGAGCTTATCTTCTCTTTGATTCTGCCCCTTCTTTGACTCTGACGCATATTTTGGTACCTTTTTCGGCTTTGGTTCAGTTTCTCACGTGCACAGGAACGGAGAAAACAGTTTGGTTCTCTTGTGTTCTTCACCTTCTTCGACGGAGTGGCGTACGATCGGATTTTCTTTCTCAAGGTTCCTTTTAGAGGTCTTCTGACCCTCATGGTCATATTTCGTGCCTTGAAAGACAAGAGAAGGGTATGAGTTTTGAGGAAAGAGTATAACAACTGAGTTGGAAAGGAGACTTCATGAAAAGGGACGTGGCCTGATGAGGACTTTTGCGCCAGGCAAGGGCAGTGTAGAGGTCTTGGGCACCAAAGTCAATGGAGAACCTGGGGAGTGTCGATGGAATCATCTTACCTTCACGCTGCCTCTGTATCTCCGTTGCCAAAGGGTCTTCTTTCTTCCTTTCATCCTCGAAGCAAACCGCACTGCAACTCTTCTTGGCTGCCGTGGCTTCCTGGTTCCCTTAGCCATGATGACACCATGAAGTGGCCTAACCCAGAATCTCTGCCTCTGACCTCCCTATATATACCTTCCCAGGACAATGAGGAGCCACACCCTTCACTCTGATTGGTCAGCTAGGCACTCCCCCAGCCAATGGTGGCTTTGGGGGTCTTAGACATCACAATGTACCACGGTGCCCATCAACATGGGTTAGTGGGTGCTGAGGAGGCCATGATACAACTTTCCACCCTTGACCCCTCTGTGTGTCTGATTCTGGGGAGTGGTGATTCAGGGGCATGGTGTTTCTTCTCGTGACCCTCAGACTTTCCTTCAGTGCCCTTTATTCTTTGACTTGGATGTCCCCTTCAACACTCCTGCCCCTCCGTCCCTGTATGAACCTCTGCCAAACACTTTTCATCCCATTTCAGCACTTCAGAGTCCTCTAGTCACTTCATCTTTAGACCACCCTCTTCCTATCGGGGGTTCTTGAGGGTCTTAAGGAACTTAAGAGCAAGCAGGTAATTGAGAACAGGTTGGAAGTTTTGTCTACTCCAGTGAGCTTTAGAGACCCCAAGGCTTGGTGAATCTTCAGTCCGTTGCCCCAAGATCTATACACCGTCTCCATAAGATTACACTTCAGAGCAAAGAAAGTGTTAAATGCCTCCTCCACTAAGATTGCTGGGGACACTTCAACTCTCATATTGAGGAGGGAAACTCACCTTGCCCCATCTACCAGAAAGACATTCCCGATTTACGCAAAAATGAAGAAAAGGAAAGGAAGGTGCCCAAAGGCAAGAGTCCGTTTTCCACTGTGCCCCTAACTCTTGAGTGAATCACTTCCCCAGTGGGCCCACATTAACAGTGATCATCAGATAGGGCCCACTGTGGAGCTGACCAATAGCTGAGCAAGAGAAGTACCAGTAGGTACCTCATTGATAGTTGGTTGCTTATGGGCAGGGCCCAGGGTTGCACTGTCCAATTGCTAGGCAAGACCGGTTGCTTAGTAACAGGATATGGAGTCATCAGGCACAGCAATGGCTACCTGCTAAGGGCTGTGCTCATGCTGCTCTGTTACCGAAGGATACGTTGGGTCCAGTGTGCTTTACTCTGTTTAACTGACTCTGTTCCAAATCAGGATTTGATTTCACAGGCTTCTTTAACTTTTGTACATCATTCTTTTCCTTGTATTCCCAGGCATGCCTGTCAGCAGTGCTCATCTATATGCCCCTGCAACAGCTGCCACATGATCACATGTGCCCCATATAGCATAGCTAATATTTCAAAGCCAACAAGAATGTGAAAGCCAGCCCACCTTGAGAACTACTTTCACAAACCTTAACCTCACAGTGATTCTTATTCTATGCACAGTGTAACAGAGCAGAGTGAGCACAGCCCTATGCAGTTAGCCATCGGGGTGCTTCTTTTCAACGCACCCTGTTCCTAGGCAGCAGGTGTGGCTCAGCCTTGCTTGGTGCCTCAGATGGCCCCACTTACAAGCAGCCAACTGTCAAGGAGTGGCCATTCATTGTCCTGCTCAGCTATTGATCAGCACCATAGTGGGCCCTGCCCATAGTTACTGTCAATGAGGGACCATTCATTGGGGAAGTGATTAAGTAAGGGTGGTGTGGTGGTCATCAGTGGAAAGTGAGAGAAGAGAGATTCTGGCATTCTTTTGGAGGGCCTGGAGATCACCCAACGTTGCGCCAGTGGGTGAGCTGGATGTTCCCAGAGAATAGACTGGGGACTACATCCTTTAGTGATTCAGAGCCCTCACTAAGTCCCTCCACTAGCCTTGGCCCAGGCCGTGAGGAGCGGTGAACCTCTCCCCATCCCTGTCTCTGCAACTTAATAGCAGGTGGCCATCTTTCTGGGTCTCAGGCTGTGAGAACTGGTCTCCTCAGTTGGACAGCTTGAGGGGACAGGACCTATTGTGTTGGGTACCTGGCTCCATCAGGGATGAGAGCTGGGTCGAATATGGGAACCTTGCCCTGAAGGAGCTGCCAATGGAAACCTGTTTCTGTTTGACCAGGATGGGACATTTCATAGTGAAAGGTGTTCCTTGAGACTTTGCCCTCTCTTGTCAGGACAGAAAATGACATTCATCTGATAGAGATATTTAGGAACATCATTACCTGACCATGACCTAACCTTAAGCACAAAGGGTGTGACACCACGAAATCTGAAACAACTTACCACAACTTTCTCTAACCTTTGCTTTTAAACATACTTACTGAAAACGTTCAGTAACTTTGGGTTCTTAGGGCAAGAGCCACCCTCATCCTTGTATGAATCTGTAATCAACCTTTCCCTGTCCCAAACTCAAACATTTCGTTTTGATGGGCCTCATTCTGCATCAAGCACATGGACTTGCAATTGTGGTAACAACAATACTGTCTAAGGGCTGACTTTGCCTCTCTGAAACAACAGCAGAGACTGGCCAAGTGCTCACAGTCATCCATAATATACCCACTGATTTGGCTTGGCTAAGCTTTAACCAACCTTCTCTCCTCTGAACTTCAGCTTTCCCCCAAGCTTGAGCAAGCACTAAGCGTCAGACCTTTCTGGCTCCCTTAAGAGCTCATTCTAAGAACCAGCTCACTACAGAAAGAAACACTTCCTGTCACACTGCTCCATCATGCTGTCTGTTCATCCATCCCCAACTCTTGCCCCATCTCAAACATACACACACACACACACACACACACACACAGATACTCAAACTCACACACACACACACAGAGGTGTTGCTCACCCTGCTTATCCTTTCATGTTAAAGAAATATCTTTTTCTGTTCCATTTTGAGACATGTTAAGAAAGTGCATTGAAAACATTCTCCCTGTTGCAATCAGATCTTTTCAGTCGCTCAGTCGTGTCCGACTCTTTGTGACCCCATGAGTCACAGCACGCCAGGCCTCCCTGTCCATCACCAACTCTGCATTCAGATGCTTATATCTTTGCTTTGCTCCTTTGCTTTTTGCCTCTCTTCTTTTCACAGCTATTTGTAAGGCCTCCCAGACAGCCCTTGTGCTTCTCTGCATTTCTTTTCCATGGGGATGGTCTTGATCCCTGTCTCCTGTACAATGTCATGAACCTCATTCCATAGTTCATCAGGCACTCTATCTATCAGACCTGGGCCCTTAAATCTATTTCTCACTTCCACTGCATAATCATAAGGGATTTAAGTCATACCTGAATGGTCTAGTGGTTTTCCCTAGTTTCTTCAATTTGAGTCTGGATTTGGTAATAAGGAGTTCATGACCTGAGCCACAGTCTGCTCCTGGTCTTGTTTTTGTTGACTGTATAGAGCTTCTCCCTCTTTGGTGGCAAAGGATATAATCAATGTGATTTCACTGTTGACCATCTGGTGATGTCCATGTATAGAGTCTTACTTGTGTTGTTGGAAGAGTGTATTTGTTATGACCAGTGCATTTTCTTGGCGAAACTCTATTAGCCTTTGCCCTGCTTCGTTCTGCATTCCAAGGCCAAATTTGCCTGTTACTCCAGGTGTTTCTTGACTTCCTACTTTTGCATTCCAGACCCCTATAATGAAAAGGACATCTTTGGGGGTGTTAGTTCTAAAAGGTCTTGTAGGTCTTCATAAAACCGTTCAACTTCAGTTTCTTCAGCGTTCCTGCTTGGGGCCTAGACTTGCATAACTGTGATATTGAATGGTTTGCCTTGGAGACGAACAGAGATCATTCTGTCGTTTTGAGATTGCGTCCAAGTACTACTTTTCGGACTCTTTCGTTGACTATGTTGGCTACTCCATGTCTTCTGAGGAGTTCCTGCCGCAGTAGTAGATATAATGGTCATCTGAGGTAAGTCCACCCTTTCCAGTCCATTTTCGTTCGCTGATCCCTAGAATGTCGACGTTCACCCTTGCCATCTCTTGTTTGACCACTTCCAATTTGCCTTCAAAGTAGATACCCCATACTCTTATATTTAAACTATAAAAACTTGCAGAGCTTGGACTACAAAAGATTTTTGGGGGAAGAAGGTTTTACGACTGTAGTTATTTAGAAATACTAGGGGATGATGATCAATATAAGACCAGCTTTTACTCAGTCTCATGTTAATACTTGTATCAAAAGTCTCTGTCCTGACTTCTCTGGCTGTCCAGGGTTAGGACTCCATGCTTTCACTAGAAGGGGAACCGGTTCAATCCCTGGTCAGGGAACTAAGATCCCACAAACTGCATGGTGCCCACCACCCAAAAAAATGATCTGTGTGTGGTGATCCTGTTTGTCATCTGCACCGGGATTTGGGCCAGCTCCACTGCCCTGCCCTTGGGAACACACTGCTCCCACCAATTTCTTAGGAAAACAGTGGCCTAATTGATATTTGGTCTGTTCCTCCAAACGTTATTTTAATCTTTGGGAGTGCTGGTTGTGGGTTTTAGTTGGATCAGCATTTTGTGCCTCCTGAGCACCTTTAGCTGACAGCAAAGGTGAGTGATGCAACAAAGCCCATTATGACGTAAGTGGCCAGGATGTGATTTCTGCCTGCCACTCTCAGGGGATGTATGACATTCACCATCCCCATGTGAAACCCTCTTCCCATCTGGGTTCTGGCAATCTAGACCCTCATGTCATTCCACACCCCAAACAGTGGCAGTAACACCACACCACTACTCCTTGCCGCTGAGATCAATTGATAAGCGGGGTTAGCCATCTTCAGTGCAGACTCCTGACCCAGTCCAGGCCTCTCCTCTCTGGCTAACTGGGGACCTCAGGGTCTGTCCCCCAATCTCTCGGGACCTCGCACCCCTCCCCACTCAGGTGCCCACCTCTGTTCTTCCTTCCCTCCCTTCCCATCAGAAAATTCACACACACACAAATATCATCTTTTCACCCTTTGATGTTTATTTTAATCGCAGCCGTCAGTTTACTATGTTAGTGTGAGAGTCAGCCTTTTCCTGGTTAACCATTTCTAAGAAAGCAGACCACTGGAGACACAGTTCTAAACTCTCTGACCTTTTCTATTCAGTTACTGGCTGCCCAGGTTGTACTTCTCCAGGGTCTCTCATTCTGGGGTGGCTGAGCTTATCTTCTCTTTTGATTCTGCCCCTTCTTTGACTCTGACGCATATTTTGGTACCTTTTTCGGCTTTGGTTCAGTTTCTCACGTGCACAGGAACGGAGAAAACAGTTTGGTTCTCTTGTGTTCTTCACCTTCTTCGACGGAGTGGCGTACGATCGGATTTTCTTTCTCAAGGTTCCTTTTAGAGGTCTTCTGACCCTCATGGTCATATTTCGTGCCTTGAAAGACAAGAGAAGGGTATGAGTTTTGAGGAAAGAGTATAACAACTGAGTTGGAAAGGAGACTTCATGAAAAGGGACGTGGCCTGATGAGGACTTTTGCGCCAGGCAAGGGCAGTGTAGAGGTCTTGGGCACCAAAGTCAATGGAGAACCTGGGGAGTGTCGATGGAATCATCTTACCTTCACGCTGCCTCTGTATCTCCGTTGCCAAAGGGTCTTCTTTCTTCCTTTCATCCTCGAAGCAAACCGCACTGCAACTCTTCTTGGCTGCCGTGGCTTCCTGGTTCCCTTAGCCATGATGACACCATGAAGTGGCCTAACCCAGAATCTCTGCCTCTGACCTCCCTATATATACCTTCCCAGGACAATGAGGAGCCACACCCTTCACTCTGATTGGTCAGCTAGGCACTCCCCAGCCAATGGTGGCTTTGGGGGTCTTAGACATCACAATGTACCACGGTGCCCATCAACATGGGTTAGTGGGTGCTGAGGGAGGCCATGATACAACTTTTCCACCCTTGACCCCTCTGTGTGTCTGATTCTGGGGAGTGGTGATTCAGGGGCATGGTGTTTCTTCTCGTGACCCTCAGACTTTCCTTCAGTGCCCTTTATTCTTTGACTTGGATGTCCCCCTTCAACACTCCTGCCCCCTCCGTCCCTGTATGAACCTCTGCCAAACACTTTTCATCCCATTTCAGCACTTCAGAGTCCTCTAGTCACTTCATCTTTAGACCACCCTCTTCCTATCGGGGGTTCTTGAGGGTCTTAAGGAACTTAAGAGCAAGCAGGTAATTGAGAACAGGTTGGAAGTTTTTTCTACTCCAGTGAGCTTTAGAGACCCCAAGGCTTGGTGAATCTTCAGTCCGTTGCCCCAAGATCTATACACCGTCTCCATAAGATTACACTTCAGAGCAAAGAAAGTGTTAAATGCCTCCTCCACTAAGATTGCTGGGGACACTTCAACTCTCATATTGAGGAGGGAAACTCACCTTGCCCCATCTACCAGAAAGACATTCCCGATTTACGCAAAAATGAAGAAAAGGAAAGGAAGGTGCCCAAAGGCAAGAGTCCGTTTTCCACTGTGCCCCTAACTCTTGAGTGAATCACTTCCCCAGTGGGCCCACATTAACAGTGATCATCAGATAGGGCCCACTGTGGAGCTGACCAATAGCTGAGCAAGAGAAGTACCAGTAGGTACCTCATTGATAGTTGGTTGCTTATGGGCAGGGCCCAGGGTTGCACTGTCCAATTGCTAGGCAAGACCGGTTGCTTAGTAACAGGATATGGAGTCATCAGGCACAGCAATGGCTACCTGCTAAGGGCTGTGCTCATGCTGCTCTGTTACCGAAGGATACGTTGGGTCCAGTGTGCTTTACTCTGTTTAACTGACTCTGTTCCAAATCAGGATTTGATTTCACAGGCTTCTTTAACTTTTGTACATCATTCTTTTCCTTGTATTCCCAGGCATGCCTGTCAGCAGTGCTCATCTATATGCCCCTGCAACAGCTGCCACATGATCACATGTGCCCCATATAGCATAGCTAATATTTCAAAGCCAACAAGAATGTGAAAGCCAGCCCACCTTGAGAACTACTTTCACAAACCTTAACCTCACAGTGATTCTTATTCTATGCACAGTGTAACAGAGCAGAGTGAGCACAGCCCTATGCAGTTAGCCATCGGGGTGCTTCTTTTCAACGCACCCTGTTCCTAGGCAGCAGGTGTGGCTCAGCCTTGCTTGGTGCCTCAGATGGCCCCACTTACAAGCAGCCAACTGTCAAGGAGTGGCCATTCATTGTCCTGCTCAGCTATTGATCAGCACCATAGTGGGCCCTGCCCATAGTTACTGTCAATGAGGGACCATTCATTGGGGAAGTGATTAAGTAAGGGTGGTGTGGTGGTCATCAGTGGAAAGTGAGAGAAGAGAGATTCTGGCATTCTTTTGGAGGGCCTGGAGATCACCCAACGTTGCGCCAGTGGGTGAGCTGGATGTTCCCAGAGAATAGACTGGGGACTACATCCTTTAGTGATTCAGAGCCCTCACTAAGTCCCTCCACTAGCCTTGGCCCAGGCCGTGAGGAGCGGTGAACCTCTCCCCCATCCCTGTCTCTGCAACTTAATAGCAGGTGGCCATCTTTCTGGGTCTCAGGCTGTGAGAACTGGTCTCCTCAGTTGGACAGCTTGAGGGGACAGGACCTATTGTGTTGGGTACCTGGCTCCATCAGGGATGAGAGCTGGGTCGAATATGGGAACCTTGCCCTGAAGGAGCTGCCAATGGAAACCTGTTTCTGTTTGACCAGGATGGGACATTTCATAGTGAAAGGTGTTCCTTGAGACTTTGCCCTCTCTTGTCAGGACAGAAAATGACATTCATCTGATAGAGATATTTAGGAACATCATTACCTGACCATGACCTAACCTTAAGCACAAAGGGTGTGACACCACGAAATCTGAAACAACTTACCACAACTTTCTCTAACCTTTGCTTTTAAACATACTTACTGAAAACGTTCAGTAACTTTGGGTTCTTAGGGCAAGAGCCACCCTCATCCTTGTATGAATCTGTAATCAACCTTTCCCTGTCCCAAACTCAAACATTTCGTTTTGATGGGCCTCATTCTGCATCAAGCACATGGACTTGCAATTGTGGTAACAACAATACTGTCTAAGGGCTGACTTTGCCTCTCTGAAACAACAGCAGAGACTGGCCAAGTGCTCACAGTCATCCATAATATACCCACTGATTTGGCTTGGCTAAGCTTTAACCAACCTTCTCTCCTCTGAACTTCAGCTTTCCCCCAAGCTTGAGCAAGCACTAAGCGTCAGACCTTTCTGGCTCCCTTAAGAGCTCATTCTAAGAACCAGCTCACTACAGAAAGAAACACTTCCTGTCACACTGCTCCATCATGCTGTCTGTTCATCCATCCCCAACTCTTGCCCCATCTCAAACACACACACACACACACACACACACACACACACACACACACACACACACAGAGGTGTTGCTCACCCTGCTTATCCTTTCATGTTAAAGAAATATCTTTTTCTGTTCCATTTTGAGACATGTTAAGAAAGTGCATTGAAAACATTCTCCCTGTTGCAATCAGATCTTTTCAGTCGCTCAGTCGTGTCCGACTCTTTGTGACCCCATGAGTCACAGCACGCCAGGCCTCCCTGTCCATCACCAACTCTGCATTCAGATGCTTATATCTTTGCTTTGCTCCTTTGCTTTTTGCTTCTCTTCTTTTCACAGCTATTTGTAAGGCCTCCCAGACAGCCCTTGTGCTTCTCTGCATTTCTTTTCCATGGGGATGGTCTTGATCCCTGTCTCCTGTACAATGTCATGAACCTCATTCCATAGTTCATCAGGCACTCTATCTATCAGACCTGGGCCCTTAAATCTATTTCTCACTTCCACTGCATAATCATAAGGGATTTAAGTCATACCTGAATGGTCTAGTGGTTTTCCTAGTTTCTTCAATTTGAGTCTGGATTTGGTAATAAGGAGTTCATGACCTGAGCCACAGTCTGCTCCTGGTCTTGTTTTTGTTGACTGTATAGAGCTTCTCCCTCTTTGGTGGCAAAGGATATAATCAATGTGATTTCACTGTTGACCATCTGGTGATGTCCATGTATAGAGTCTTACTTGTGTTGTTGGAAGAGTGTATTTGTTATGACCAGTGCATTTTCTTGGCGAAACTCTATTAGCCTTTGCCCTGCTTCGTTCTGCATTCCAAGGCCAAATTTGCCTGTTACTCCAGGTGTTTCTTGACTTCCTACTTTTGCATTCCAGACCCCTATAATGAAAAGGACATCTTTTGGGGGTGTTAGTTCTAAAAGGTCTTGTAGGTCTTCATAAAACCGTTCAACTTCAGTTTCTTCAGCGTTGCTGCTTGGGGCCTAGACTTGCATAACTGTGATATTGAATGGTTTGCCTTGGAGACGAACAGAGATCATTCTGTCGTTTTTGAGATTGCGTCCAAGTACTACTTTCCGGACTCTTTCGTTGACTATGTTGGCTACTCCATGTCTTCTGAGGAGTTCCTGCCGCAGTAGTAGATATAATGGTCATCTGAGGTAAGTCCACCCTTTCCAGTCCATTTTCGTTCGCTGATCCCTAGAATGTCGACGTTCACCCTTGCCATCTCTTGTTTGACCACTTCCAATTTGCCTTCAAAGTAGATACCCCATACTCTTATATTTAAACTATAAAAACTTGCAGAGCTTGGACTACAAAAGATTTTTGGGGGGAAGAAGGTTTTACGACTGTAGTTATTTAGAAATACTAGGGGATGATGATCAATATAAGACCAGCTTTTACTCAGTCTCATGTTAATACTTGTATCAAAAGTCTCTGTCCTGACTTCTCTGGCTGTCCAGGGGTTAGGACTCCATGCTTTCACTAGAAGGGGAACCGGTTCAATCCCTGGTCAGGGAACTAAGATCCCACAAACTGCATGGTGCCCACCACCCAAAAAAAATGATCTGTGTGTGGTGATCCTGTTTGTCATCTGCACCGGGATTTGGGCCAGCTCCACTGCCCTGCCCTTGGGAACACACTGCTCCCACCAATTTCTTAGGAAAACAGTGGCCTAATTGATATTTGGTCTGTTCCCTCCAAACGTTATTTTAATCTTTGGGAGTGCTGGTTGTGGGTTTTAGTTGGATCAGCATTTTGTGCCTCCTGAGCACCTTTAGCTGACAGCAAAGGTGAGTGATGCAACAAAGCCCATTATGACGTAAGTGGCCAGGATGTGATTTCTGCCTGCCACTCTCAGGGGATGTATGACATTCACCATCCCCATGTGAAACCCTCTTCCCATCTGGGTTCTGGCAATCTAGACCCTCATGTCATTCCACACCCCAAACAGTGGCAGTAACACCACACCACTACTCCTTGCCGCTGAGATCAATTGATAAGCGGGGTTAGCCATCTTCAGTGCAGACTCCTGACCCAGTCCAGGCCTCTCCTCTCTGGCTAACTGGGGACCTCAGGTCTGTCCCCCAATCTCTCGGGACCTCGCACCCCTCCCCACTCAGGTGCCCACCTCTGTTCTTCCTTCCCTCCCTTCCCATCAGAAAATTCACACACACACAAATATCATCTTTTCACCCTTTGATGTTTATTTTAATCGCAGCCGTCAGTTTACTATGTTAGTGTGAGAGTCAGCCTTTTCCTGGTTAACCATTTCTAAGAAAGCAGACCACTGGAGACACAGTTCTAAACTCTCTGACCTTTTCTATTCAGTTACTGGCTGCCCAGGTTGTACTTCTCCAGGGTCTCTCATTCTGGGGTGGCTGAGCTTATCTTCTCTTTTGATTCTGCCCCTTCTTTGACTCTGACGCATATTTTGGTACCTTTTTCGGCTTTGGTTCAGTTTCTCACGTGCACAGGAACGGAGAAAACAGTTTGGTTCTCTTGTGTTCTTCACCTTCTTCGACGGAGTGGCGTACGATCGGATTTTCTTTCTCAAGGTTCCTTTTAGAGGTCTTCTGACCCTCATGGTCATATTTCGTGCCTTGAAAGACAAGAGAAGGGTATGAGTTTTGAGGAAAGAGTATAACAACTGAGTTGGAAAGGAGACTTCATGAAAAGGGACGTGGCCTGATGAGGACTTTTGCGCCAGGCAAGGGCAGTGTAGAGGTCTTGGGCACCAAAGTCAATGGAGAACCTGGGGAGTGTCGATGGAATCATCTTACCTTCACGCTGCCTCTGTATCTCCGTTGCCAAAGGGTCTTCTTTCTTCCTTTCATCCTCGAAGCAAACCGCACTGCAACTCTTCTTGGCTGCCGTGGCTTCCTGGTTCCCTTAGCCATGATGACACCATGAAGTGGCCTAACCCAGAATCTCTGCCTCTGACCTCCCTATATATACCTTCCCAGGACAATGAGGAGCCACACCCTTCACTCTGATTGGTCAGCTAGGCACTCCCCCAGCCAATGGTGGCTTTGGGGGTCTTAGACATCACAATGTACCACGGTGCCCATCAACATGGGTTAGTGGGTGCTGAGGGAGGCCATGATACAACTTTCCCACCCTTGACCCCTCTGTGTGTCTGATTCTGGGGAGTGGTGATTCAGGGGCATGGTGTTTCTTCTCGTGACCCTCAGACTTTCCTTCAGTGCCCTTTATTCTTTGACTTGGATGTCCCCTTCAACACTCCTGCCCCCTCCGTCCCTGTATGAACCTCTGCCAAACACTTTTCATCCCATTTCAGCACTTCAGAGTCCTCTAGTCACTTCATCTTTAGACCACCCTCTTCCTATCGGGGGGTTCTTGAGGGTCTTAAGGAACTTAAGAGCAAGCAGGTAATTGAGAACAGGTTGGAAGTTTTTCTACTCCAGTGAGCTTTAGAGACCCCAAGGCTTGGTGAATCTTCAGTCCGTTGCCCCAAGATCTATACACCGTCTCCATAAGATTACACTTCAGAGCAAAGAAAGTGTTAAATGCCTCCTCCACTAAGATTGCTGGGGACACTTCAACTCTCATATTGAGGAGGGAAACTCACCTTGCCCCATCTACCAGAAAGACATTCCCGATTTACGCAAAAATGAAGAAAAGGAAAGGAAGGTGCCCAAAGGCAAGAGTCCGTTTTCCACTGTGCCCCTAACTCTTGAGTGAATCACTTCCCCAGTGGGCCCACATTAACAGTGATCATCAGATAGGGCCCACTGTGGAGCTGACCAATAGCTGAGCAAGAGAAGTACCAGTAGGTACCTCATTGATAGTTGGTTGCTTATGGGCAGGGCCCAGGGTTGCACTGTCCAATTGCTAGGCAAGACCGGTTGCTTAGTAACAGGATATGGAGTCATCAGGCACAGCAATGGCTACCTGCTAAGGGCTGTGCTCATGCTGCTCTGTTACCGAAGGATACGTTGGGTCCAGTGTGCTTTACTCTGTTTAACTGACTCTGTTCCAAATCAGGATTTGATTTCACAGGCTTCTTTAACTTTTGTACATCATTCTTTTCCTTGTATTCCCAGGCATGCCTGTCAGCAGTGCTCATCTATATGCCCCTGCAACAGCTGCCACATGATCACATGTGCCCCATATAGCATAGCTAATATTTCAAAGCCAACAAGAATGTGAAAGCCAGCCCACCTTGAGAACTACTTTCACAAACCTTAACCTCACAGTGATTCTTATTCTATGCACAGTGTAACAGAGCAGAGTGAGCACAGCCCTATGCAGTTAGCCATCGGGGTGCTTCTTTTCAACGCACCCTGTTCCTAGGCAGCAGGTGTGGCTCAGCCTTGCTTGGTGCCTCAGATGGCCCCACTTACAAGCAGCCAACTGTCAAGGAGTGGCCATTCATTGTCCTGCTCAGCTATTGATCAGCACCATAGTGGGCCCTGCCCATAGTTACTGTCAATGAGGGACCATTCATTGGGGAAGTGATTAAGTAAGGGTGGTGTGGTGGTCATCAGTGGAAAGTGAGAGAAGAGAGATTCTGGCATTCTTTTGGAGGGCCTGGAGATCACCCAACGTTGCGCCAGTGGGTGAGCTGGATGTTCCCAGAGAATAGACTGGGGACTACATCCTTTAGTGATTCAGAGCCCTCACTAAGTCCCTCCACTAGCCTTGGCCCAGGCCGTGAGGAGCGGTGAACCTCTCCCCATCCCTGTCTCTGCAACTTAATAGCAGGTGGCCATCTTTCTGGGTCTCAGGCTGTGAGAACTGGTCTCCTCAGTTGGACAGCTTGAGGGGACAGGACCTATTGTGTTGGGTACCTGGCTCCATCAGGGATGAGAGCTGGGTCGAATATGGGAACCTTGCCCTGAAGGAGCTGCCAATGGAAACCTGTTTCTGTTTGACCAGGATGGGACATTTCATAGTGAAAGGTGTTCCTTGAGACTTTGCCCTCTCTTGTCAGGACAGAAAATGACATTCATCTGATAGAGATATTTAGGAACATCATTACCTGACCATGACCTAACCTTAAGCACAAAGGGTGTGACACCACGAAATCTGAAACAACTTACCACAACTTTCTCTAACCTTTGCTTTTAAACATACTTACTGAAAACGTTCAGTAACTTTGGGTTCTTAGGGCAAGAGCCACCCTCATCCTTGTATGAATCTGTAATCAACCTTTCCCTGTCCCAAACTCAAACATTTCGTTTTGATGGGCCTCATTCTGCATCAAGCACATGGACTTGCAATTGTGGTAACAACAATACTGTCTAAGGGCTGACTTTGCCTCTCTGAAACAACAGCAGAGACTGGCCAAGTGCTCACAGTCATCCATAATATACCCACTGATTTGGCTTGGCTAAGCTTTAACCAACCTTCTCTCCTCTGAACTTCAGCTTTCCCCAAGCTTGAGCAAGCACTAAGCGTCAGACCTTTCTGGCTCCCTTAAGAGCTCATTCTAAGAACCAGCTCACTACAGAAAGAAACACTTCCTGTCACACTGCTCCATCATGCTGTCTGTTCATCCATCCCCAACTCTTGCCCCATCTCAAACACACACACACACAGAGGTGTTGCTCACCCTGCTTATCCTTTCATGTTAAAGAAATATCTTTTTCTGTTCCATTTTGAGACATGTTAAGAAAGTGCATTGAAAACATTCTCCCTGTTGCAATCAGATCTTTTCAGTCGCTCAGTCGTGTCCGACTCTTTGTGACCCCATGAGTCACAGCACGCCAGGCCTCCCTGTCCATCACCAACTCTGCATTCAGATGCTTATATCTTTGCTTTGCTCCTTTGCTTTTTGCTTCTCTTCTTTTCACAGCTATTTGTAAGGCCTCCCAGACAGCCCTTGTGCTTCTCTGCATTTCTTTTCCATGGGGATGGTCTTGATCCCTGTCTCCTGTACAATGTCATGAACCTCATTCCATAGTTCATCAGGCACTCTATCTATCAGACCTGGGCCCTTAAATCTATTTCTCACTTCCACTGCATAATCATAAGGGATTTAAGTCATACCTGAATGGTCTAGTGGTTTTCCTAGTTTCTTCAATTTGAGTCTGGATTTGGTAATAAGGAGTTCATGACCTGAGCCACAGTCTGCTCCTGGTCTTGTTTTTGTTGACTGTATAGAGCTTCTCCTCTTTGGTGGCAAAGGATATAATCAATGTGATTTCACTGTTGACCATCTGGTGATGTCCATGTATAGAGTCTTACTTGTGTTGTTGGAAGAGTGTATTTGTTATGACCAGTGCATTTTCTTGGCGAAACTCTATTAGCCTTTGCCCTGCTTCGTTCTGCATTCCAAGGCCAAATTTGCCTGTTACTCCAGGTGTTTCTTGACTTCCTACTTTTGCATTCCAGACCCCTATAATGAAAAGGACATCTTTGGGGGTGTTAGTTCTAAAAGGTCTTGTAGGTCTTCATAAAACCGTTCAACTTCAGTTTCTTCAGCGTTGCTGCTTGGGGCCTAGACTTGCATAACTGTGATATTGAATGGTTTGCCTTGGAGACGAACAGAGATCATTCTGTCGTTTTTGAGATTGCGTCCAAGTACTACATTTCGGACTCTTTCGTTGACTATGTTGGCTACTCCATGTCTTCTGAGGAGTTCCTGCCGCAGTAGTAGATATAATGGTCATCTGAGGTAAGTCCACCCTTTCCAGTCCATTTTCGTTCGCTGATCCCTAGAATGTCGACGTTCACCCTTGCCATCTCTTGTTTGACCACTTCCAATTTGCCTTCAAAGTAGATACCCCATACTCTTATATTTAAACTATAAAAACTTGCAGAGCTTGGACTACAAAAGATTTTTGGGGGAAGAAGGTTTTACGACTGTAGTTATTTAGAAATACTAGGGGATGATGATCAATATAAGACCAGCTTTTACTCAGTCTCATGTTAATACTTGTATCAAAAGTCTCTGTCCTGACTTCTCTGGCTGTCCAGGGGTTAGGACTCCATGCTTTCACTAGAAGGGGAACCGGTTCAATCCCTGGTCAGGGAACTAAGATCCCACAAACTGCATGGTGCCCACCACCCAAAAAAATGATCTGTGTGTGGTGATCCTGTTTGTCATCTGCACCGGGATTTGGGCCAGCTCCACTGCCCTGCCCTTGGGAACACACTGCTCCCACCAATTTCTTAGGAAAACAGTGGCCTAATTGATATTTGGTCTGTTCCTCCAAACGTTATTTTAATCTTTGGGAGTGCTGGTTGTGGGTTTTAGTTGGATCAGCATTTTGTGCCTCCTGAGCACCTTTAGCTGACAGCAAAGGTGAGTGATGCAACAAAGCCCATTATGACGTAAGTGGCCAGGATGTGATTTCTGCCTGCCACTCTCAGGGGATGTATGACATTCACCATCCCCATGTGAAACCCTCTTCCCATCTGGGTTCTGGCAATCTAGACCCTCATGTCATTCCACACCCCAAACAGTGGCAGTAACACCACACCACTACTCCTTGCCGCTGAGATCAATTGATAAGCGGGGTTAGCCATCTTCAGTGCAGACTCCTGACCCAGTCCAGGCCTCTCCTCTCTGGCTAACTGGGGACCTCAGGGTCTGTCCCCCAATCTCTCGGGACCTCGCACCCCTCCCCACTCAGGTGCCCACCTCTGTTCTTCCTTCCCTCCCTTCCCATCAGAAAATTCACACACACACAAATATCATCTTTTCACCCTTTGATGTTTATTTTAATCGCAGCCGTCAGTTTACTATGTTAGTGTGAGAGTCAGCCTTTTCCTGGTTAACCATTTCTAAGAAAGCAGACCACTGGAGACACAGTTCTAAACTCTCTGACCTTTTCTATTCAGTTACTGGCTGCCCAGGTTGTACTTCTCCAGGGTCTCTCATTCTGGGGTGGCTGAGCTTATCTTCTCTTTTGATTCTGCCCCTTCTTTGACTCTGACGCATATTTTGGTACCTTTTTCGGCTTTGGTTCAGTTTCTCACGTGCACAGGAACGGAGAAAACAGTTTGGTTCTCTTGTGTTCTTCACCTTCTTCGACGGAGTGGCGTACGATCGGATTTTCTTTCTCAAGGTTCCTTTTAGAGGTCTTCTGACCCTCATGGTCATATTTCGTGCCTTGAAAGACAAGAGAAGGGTATGAGTTTTGAGGAAAGAGTATAACAACTGAGTTGGAAAGGAGACTTCATGAAAAGGGACGTGGCCTGATGAGGACTTTTGCGCCAGGCAAGGGCAGTGTAGAGGTCTTGGGCACCAAAGTCAATGGAGAACCTGGGGAGTGTCGATGGAATCATCTTACCTTCACGCTGCCTCTGTATCTCCGTTGCCAAAGGGTCTTCTTTCTTCCTTTCATCCTCGAAGCAAACCGCACTGCAACTCTTCTTGGCTGCCGTGGCTTCCTGGTTCCCTTAGCCATGATGACACCATGAAGTGGCCTAACCCAGAATCTCTGCCTCTGACCTCCCTATATATACCTTCCCAGGACAATGAGGAGCCACACCTTCACTCCTGATTGGTCGGCTAGGCACTCCCCAGCCAATGGTGGCTTTGGGGTCTTAGACATCACAATGTACCACGGTGCCCATCAACATGGGTTAGTGGGTGCTGAGGGAGGCCATGATACAACTTTCCCACCCTTGACCCCTCTGTGTGTCTGATTCTGGGGAGTGGTGATTCAGGGGCATGGTGTTTCTTCTCGTGACCCTCAGACTTTCCTTCAGTGCCCTTTATTCTTTTGACTTGGATGTCCCCTTCAACACTCCTGCCCCCTCCGTCCCTGTATGAACCTCTGCCAAACACTTTTCATCCCATTTCAGCACTTCAGAGTCCTCTAGTCACTTCATCTTTAGACCACCCTCTTCCTATCGGGGGGTTCTTGAGGGTCTTAAGGAACTTAAGAGCAAGCAGGTAATTGAGAACAGGTTGGAAGTTTTGTCTACTCCAGTGAGCTTTAGAGACCCCAAGGCTTGGTGAATCTTCAGTCCGTTGCCCCAAGATCTATACACCGTCTCCATAAGATTACACTTCAGAGCAAAGAAAGTGTTAAATGCCTCCTCCACTAAGATTGCTGGGGACACTTCAACTCTCATATTGAGGAGGGAAACTCACCTTGCCCCATCTACCAGAAAGACATTCCCGATTTACGCAAAAATGAAGAAAAGGAAAGGAAGGTGCCCAAAGGCAAGAGTCCGTTTTCCACTGTGCCCCTAACTCTTGAGTGAATCACTTCCCCAGTGGGCCCACATTAACAGTGATCATCAGATAGGGCCCACTGTGGAGCTGACCAATAGCTGAGCAAGAGAAGTACCAGTAGGTACCTCATTGATAGTTGGTTGCTTATGGGCAGGGCCCAGGGTTGCACTGTCCAATTGCTAGGCAAGACCGGTTGCTTAGTAACAGGATATGGAGTCATCAGGCACAGCAATGGCTACCTGCTAAGGGCTGTGCTCATGCTGCTCTGTTACCGAAGGATACGTTGGGTCCAGTGTGCTTTACTCTGTTTAACTGACTCTGTTCCAAATCAGGATTTGATTTCACAGGCTTCTTTAACTTTTGTACATCATTCTTTTCCTTGTATTCCCAGGCATGCCTGTCAGCAGTGCTCATCTATATGCCCCTGCAACAGCTGCCACATGATCACATGTGCCCCATATAGCATAGCTAATATTTCAAAGCCAACAAGAATGTGAAAGCCAGCCCACCTTGAGAACTACTTTCACAAACCTTAACCTCACAGTGATTCTTATTCTATGCACAGTGTAACAGAGCAGAGTGAGCACAGCCCTATGCAGTTAGCCATCGGGGTGCTTCTTTTCAACGCACCCTGTTCCTAGGCAGCAGGTGTGGCTCAGCCTTGCTTGGTGCCTCAGATGGCCCCACTTACAAGCAGCCAACTGTCAAGGAGTGGCCATTCATTGTCCTGCTCAGCTATTGATCAGCACCATAGTGGGCCCTGCCCATAGTTACTGTCAATGAGGGACCATTCATTGGGGAAGTGATTAAGTAAGGGTGGTGTGGTGGTCATCAGTGGAAAGTGAGAGAAGAGAGATTCTGGCATTCTTTTGGAGGGCCTGGAGATCACCCAACGTTGCGCCAGTGGGTGAGCTGGATGTTCCCAGAGAATAGACTGGGGACTACATCCTTTAGTGATTCAGAGCCCTCACTAAGTCCCTCCACTAGCCTTGGCCCAGGCCGTGAGGAGCGGTGAACCTCTCCCCATCCCTGTCTCTGCAACTTAATAGCAGGTGGCCATCTTTCTGGGTCTCAGGCTGTGAGAACTGGTCTCCTCAGTTGGACAGCTTGAGGGGACAGGACCTATTGTGTTGGGTACCTGGCTCCATCAGGGATGAGAGCTGGGTCGAATATGGGAACCTTGCCCTGAAGGAGCTGCCAATGGAAACCTGTTTCTGTTTGACCAGGATGGGACATTTCATAGTGAAAGGTGTTCCTTGAGACTTTGCCCTCTCTTGTCAGGACAGAAAATGACATTCATCTGATAGAGATATTTAGGAACATCATTACCTGACCATGACCTAACCTTAAGCACAAAGGGTGTGACACCACGAAATCTGAAACAACTTACCACAACTTTCTCTAACCTTTGCTTTTAAACATACTTACTGAAAACGTTCAGTAACTTTGGGTTCTTAGGGCAAGAGCCACCCTCATCCTTGTATGAATCTGTAATCAACCTTTCCCTGTCCCAAACTCAAACATTTCGTTTTGATGGGCCTCATTCTGCATCAAGCACATGGACTTGCAATTGTGGTAACAACAATACTGTCTAAGGGCTGACTTTGCCTCTCTGAAACAACAGCAGAGACTGGCCAAGTGCTCACAGTCATCCATAATATACCCACTGATTTGGCTTGGCTAAGCTTTAACCAACCTTCTCTCCTCTGAACTTCAGCTTTCCCCCAAGCTTGAGCAAGCACTAAGCGTCAGACCTTTCTGGCTCCCTTAAGAGCTCATTCTAAGAACCAGCTCACTACAGAAAGAAACACTTCCTGTCACACTGCTCCATCATGCTGTCTGTTCATCCATCCCCAACTCTTGCCCCATCTCAAACATACACACACACACACACACACACACACACACAGATACTCAAACTCACACACACACACAGAGGTGTTGCTCACCCTGCTTATCCTTTCATGTTAAAGAAATATCTTTTTCTGTTCCATTTTGAGACATGTTAAGAAAGTGCATTGAAAACATTCTCCCTGTTGCAATCAGATCTTTTCAGTCGCTCAGTCGTGTCCGACTCTTTGTGACCCCATGAGTCACAGCACGCCAGGCCTCCCTGTCCATCACCAACTCTGCATTCAGATGCTTATATCTTTGCTTTGCTCCTTTGCTTTTTGCTTCTCTTCTTTTCACAGCTATTTGTAAGGCCTCCCAGACAGCCCTTGTGCTTCTCTGCATTTCTTTTCCATGGGGATGGTCTTGATCCCTGTCTCCTGTACAATGTCATGAACCTCATTCCATAGTTCATCAGGCACTCTATCTATCAGACCTGGGCCCTTAAATCTATTTCTCACTTCCACTGCATAATCATAAGGGATTTAAGTCATACCTGAATGGTCTAGTGGTTTTCCCTAGTTTCTTCAATTTGAGTCTGGATTTGGTAATAAGGAGTTCATGACCTGAGCCACAGTCTGCTCCTGGTCTTGTTTTTGTTGACTGTATAGAGCTTCTCCCTCTTTGGTGGCAAAGGATATAATCAATGTGATTTCACTGTTGACCATCTGGTGATGTCCATGTATAGAGTCTTACTTGTGTTGTTGGAAGAGTGTATTTGTTATGACCAGTGCATTTTCTTGGCGAAACTCTATTAGCCTTTGCCCTGCTTCGTTCTGCATTCCAAGGCCAAATTTGCCTGTTACTCCAGGTGTTTCTTGACTTCCTACTTTTGCATTCCAGACCCCTATAATGAAAAGGACATCTTTGGGGGTGTTAGTTCTAAAAGGTCTTGTAGGTCTTCATAAAACCGTTCAACTTCAGTTTCTTCAGCGTTGCTGCTTGGGGCCTAGACTTGCATAACTGTGATATTGAATGGTTTGCCTTGGAGACGAACAGAGATCATTCTGTCGTTTTTGAGATTGCGTCCAAGTACTACTTTTCGGACTCTTTCGTTGACTATGTTGGCTACTCCATGTCTTCTGAGGAGTTCCTGCCGCAGTAGTAGATATAATGGTCATCTGAGGTAAGTCCACCCTTTCCAGTCCATTTTCGTTCGCTGATCCCTAGAATGTCGACGTTCACCCTTGCCATCTCTTGTTTGACCACTTCCAATTTGCCTTCAAAGTAGATACCCCATACTCTTATATTTAAACTATAAAAACTTGCAGAGCTTGGACTACAAAAGATTTTTGGGGGAAGAATGTTTTACGACTGTAGTTATTTAGAAATACTAGGGATGATGATCAATATAAGACCAGCTTTTACTCAGTCTCATGTTAATACTTGTATCAAAAGTCTCTGTCCTGACTTCTCTGGCTGTCCAGGGGTTAGGACTCCATGCTTTCACTAGAAGGGGAACCGGTTCAATCCCTGGTCAGGGAACTAAGATCCCACAAACTGCATGGTGCCCACCACCCAAAAAAATGATCTGTGTGTGGTGATCCTGTTTGTCATCTGCACCGGGATTTGGGCCAGCTCCACTGCCCTGCCCTTGGGAACACACTGCTCCCACCAATTTCTTAGGAAAACAGTGGCCTAATTGATATTTGGTCTGTTCCTCCAAACGTTATTTTAATCTTTGGGAGTGCTGGTTGTGGGTTTTAGTTGGATCAGCATTTTGTGCCTCCTGAGCACCTTTAGCTGACAGCAAAGGTGAGTGATGCAACAAAGCCCATTATGACGTAAGTGGCCAGGATGTGATTTCTGCCTGCCACTCTCAGGGGATGTATGACATTCACCATCCCCATGTGAAACCCTCTTCCCATCTGGGTTCTGGCAATCTAGACCCTCATGTCATTCCACACCCCAAACAGTGGCAGTAACACCACACCACTACTCCTTGCCGCTGAGATCAATTGATAAGCGGGGTTAGCCATCTTCAGTGCAGACTCCTGACCCAGTCCAGGCCTCTCCTCTCTGGCTAACTGGGGACCTCAGGGTCTGTCCCCCAATCTCTCGGGACCTCGCACCCCTCCCCACTCAGGTGCCCACCTCTGTTCTTCCTTCCCTCCCTTCCCATCAGAAAATTCACACACACACAAATATCATCTTTTCACCCTTTGATGTTTATTTTAATCGCAGCCGTCAGTTTACTATGTTAGTGTGAGAGTCAGCCTTTTCCTGGTTAACCATTTCTAAGAAAGCAGACCACTGGAGACACAGTTCTAAACTCTCTGACCTTTTCTATTCAGTTACTGGCTGCCCAGGTTGTACTTCTCCAGGGTCTCTCATTCTGGGGTGGCTGAGCTTATCTTCTCTTTTGATTCTGCCCCTTCTTTGACTCTGACGCATATTTTGGTACCTTTTTCGGCTTTGGTTCAGTTTCTCACGTGCACAGGAACGGAGAAAACAGTTTGGTTCTCTTGTGTTCTTCACCTTCTTCGACGGAGTGGCGTACGATCGGATTTTCTTTCTCAAGGTTCCTTTTAGAGGTCTTCTGACCCTCATGGTCATATTTCGTGCCTTGAAAGACAAGAGAAGGGTATGAGTTTTGAGGAAAGAGTATAACAACTGAGTTGGAAAGGAGACTTCATGAAAAGGGACGTGGCCTGATGAGGACTTTTGCGCCAGGCAAGGGCAGTGTAGAGGTCTTGGGCACCAAAGTCAATGGAGAACCTGGGGAGTGTCGATGGAATCATCTTACCTTCACGCTGCCTCTGTATCTCCGTTGCCAAAGGGTCTTCTTTCTTCCTTTCATCCTCGAAGCAAACCGCACTGCAACTCTTCTTGGCTGCCGTGGCTTCCTGGTTCCCTTAGCCATGATGACACCATGAAGTGGCCTAACCCAGAATCTCTGCCTCTGACCTCCCTATATATACCTTCCCAGGACAATGAGGAGCCACACCCTTCACTCTGATTGGTCAGCTAGGCACTCCCCAGCCAATGGTGGCTTTGGGGTCTTAGACATCACAATGTACCACGGTGCCCATCAACATGGGTTAGTGGGTGCTGAGGGAGGCCATGATACAACTTTCCCACCCTTGACCCCTCTGTGTGTCTGATTCTGGGGAGTGGTGATTCAGGGGCATGGTGTTTCTTCTCGTGACCCTCAGACTTTCCTTCAGTGCCCTTTATTCTTTGACTTGGATGTCCCCTTCAACACTCCTGCCCCCTCCGTCCCTGTATGAACCTCTGCCAAACACTTTTCATCCCATTTCAGCACTTCAGAGTCCTCTAGTCACTTCATCTTTAGACCACCCTCTTCCTATCGGGGGGTTCTTGAGGGTCTTAAGGAACTTAAGAGCAAGCAGGTAATTGAGAACAGGTTGGAAGTTTTTTCTACTCCAGTGAGCTTTAGAGACCCCAAGGCTTGGTGAATCTTCAGTCCGTTGCCCCAAGATCTATACACCGTCTCCATAAGATTACACTTCAGAGCAAAGAAAGTGTTAAATGCCTCCTCCACTAAGATTGCTGGGGACACTTCAACTCTCATATTGAGGAGGGAAACTCACCTTGCCCCATCTACCAGAAAGACATTCCCGATTTACGCAAAAATGAAGAAAAGGAAAGGAAGGTGCCCAAAGGCAAGAGTCCGTTTTCCACTGTGCCCCTAACTCTTGAGTGAATCACTTCCCCAGTGGGCCCACATTAACAGTGATCATCAGATAGGGCCCACTGTGGAGCTGACCAATAGCTGAGCAAGAGAAGTACCAGTAGGTACCTCATTGATAGTTGGTTGCTTATGGGCAGGGCCCAGGGTTGCACTGTCCAATTGCTAGGCAAGACCGGTTGCTTAGTAACAGGATATGGAGTCATCAGGCACAGCAATGGCTACCTGCTAAGGGCTGTGCTCATGCTGCTCTGTTACCGAAGGATACGTTGGGTCCAGTGTGCTTTACTCTGTTTAACTGACTCTGTTCCAAATCAGGATTTGATTTCACAGGCTTCTTTAACTTTTGTACATCATTCTTTTCCTTGTATTCCCAGGCATGCCTGTCAGCAGTGCTCATCTATATGCCCCTGCAACAGCTGCCACATGATCACATGTGCCCCATATAGCATAGCTAATATTTCAAAGCCAACAAGAATGTGAAAGCCAGCCCACCTTGAGAACTACTTTCACAAACCTTAACCTCACAGTGATTCTTATTCTATGCACAGTGTAACAGAGCAGAGTGAGCACAGCCCTATGCAGTTAGCCATCGGGGTGCTTCTTTTCAACGCACCCTGTTCCTAGGCAGCAGGTGTGGCTCAGCCTTGCTTGGTGCCTCAGATGGCCCCACTTACAAGCAGCCAACTGTCAAGGAGTGGCCATTCATTGTCCTGCTCAGCTATTGATCAGCACCATAGTGGGCCCTGCCCATAGTTACTGTCAATGAGGGACCATTCATTGGGGAAGTGATTAAGTAAGGGTGGTGTGGTGGTCATCAGTGGAAAGTGAGAGAAGAGAGATTCTGGCATTCTTTTGGAGGGCCTGGAGATCACCCAACGTTGCGCCAGTGGGTGAGCTGGATGTTCCCAGAGAATAGACTGGGGACTACATCCTTTAGTGATTCAGAGCCCTCACTAAGTCCCTCCACTAGCCTTGGCCCAGGCCGTGAGGAGCGGTGAACCTCTCCCCATCCCTGTCTCTGCAACTTAATAGCAGGTGGCCATCTTTCTGGGTCTCAGGCTGTGAGAACTGGTCTCCTCAGTTGGACAGCTTGAGGGGACAGGACCTATTGTGTTGGGTACCTGGCTCCATCAGGGATGAGAGCTGGGTCGAATATGGGAACCTTGCCCTGAAGGAGCTGCCAATGGAAACCTGTTTCTGTTTGACCAGGATGGGACATTTCATAGTGAAAGGTGTTCCTTGAGACTTTGCCCTCTCTTGTCAGGACAGAAATGACATTCATCTGATAGAGATATTTAGGAACATCATTACCTGACCATGACCTAACCTTAAGCACAAAGGGTGTGACACCACGAAGTCTGAAACAACTTACCACAACTTTCTCTAACCTTTGCTTTTAAACATACTTACTGAAAACGTTCAGTAACTTTTGGGTTCTTAGGGCAAGAGCCACCCTCATCCTTGTATGAATCTGTAATCAACCTTTCCCTGTCCCAAACTCAAACATTTCGTTTTGATGGGCCTCATTCTGCATCAAGCACATGGACTTGCAATTGTGGTAACAACAATACTGTCTAAGGGCTGACTTTGCCTCTCTGAAACAACAGCAGAGACTGGCCAAGTGCTCACAGTCATCCATAATATACCCACTGATTTGGCTTGGCTAAGCTTTAACCAACCTTCTCTCCTCTGAACTTCAGCTTTCCCCAAGCTTGAGCAAGCACTAAGCGTCAGACCTTTCTGGCTCCCTTAAGAGCTCATTCTAAGAACCAGCTCACTACAGAAAGAAACACTTCCTGTCACACTGCTCCATCATGCTGTCTGTTCATCCATCCCCAACTCTTGCCCCATCTCAAACATACACACACACACACACACACACACACAGATACTCAAACTCACACACACACACACAGAGGTGTTGCTCACCCTGCTTATCCTTTCATGTTAAAGAAATATCTTTTCTGTTCCATTTTGAGACATGTTAAGAAAGTGCATTGAAAACATTCTCCCTGTTGCAATCAGATCTTTTCAGTCGCTCAGTCGTGTCCGACTCTTTGTGACCCCATGAGTCACAGCACGCCAGGCCTCCCTGTCCATCACCAACTCTGCATTCAGATGCTTATATCTTTGCTTTGCTCCTTTGCTTTTTGCTTCTCTTCTTTTCACAGCTATTTGTAAGGCCTCCCAGACAGCCCTTGTGCTTCTCTGCATTTCTTTTCCATGGGGATGGTCTTGATCCCTGTCTCCTGTACAATGTCATGAACCTCATTCCATAGTTCATCAGGCACTCTATCTATCAGACCTGGGCCCTTAAATCTATTTCTCACTTCCACTGCATAATCATAAGGGATTTAAGTCATACCTGAATGGTCTAGTGGTTTTCCCTAGTTTCTTCAATTTGAGTCTGGATTTGGTAATAAGGAGTTCATGACCTGAGCCACAGTCTGCTCCTGGTCTTGTTTTTGTTGACTGTATAGAGCTTCTCCCTCTTTGGTGGCAAAGGATATAATCAATGTGATTTCACTGTTGACCATCTGGTGATGTCCATGTATAGAGTCTTACTTGTGTTGTTGGAAGAGTGTATTTGTTATGACCAGTGCATTTTCTTGGCGAAACTCTATTAGCCTTTGCCCTGCTTCGTTCTGCATTCCAAGGCCAAATTTGCCTGTTACTCCAGGTGTTTCTTGACTTCCTACTTTTGCATTCCAGACCCCTATAATGAAAAGGACATCTTTTGGGGGTGTTAGTTCTAAAAGGTCTTGTAGGTCTTCATAAAACCGTTCAACTTCAGTTTCTTCAGCGTTCCTGCTTGGGGCCTAGACTTGCATAACTGTGATATTGAATGGTTTGCCTTGGAGACGAACAGAGATCATTCTGTCGTTTTTGAGATTGCGTCCAAGTACTACTTTTCGGACTCTTTCGTTGACTATGTTGGCTACTCCATGTCTTCTGAGGAGTTCCTGCCGCAGTAGTAGATATAATGGTCATCTGAGGTAAGTCCACCCTTTCCAGTCCATTTTCGTTCGCTGATCCCTAGAATGTCGACGTTCACCCTTGCCATCTCTTGTTTGACCACTTCCAATTTGCCTTCAAAGTAGATACCCCATACTCTTATATTTAAACTATAAAAACTTGCAGAGCTTGGACTACAAAAGATTTTTGGGGGAAGAATGTTTTACGACTGTAGTTATTTAGAAATACTAGGGATGATGATCAATATAAGACCAGCTTTTACTCAGTCTCATGTTAATACTTGTATCAAAAGTCTCTGTCCTGACTTCTCTGGCTGTCCAGGGGTTAGGACTCCATGCTTTCACTAGAAGGGGAACCGGTTCAATCCCTGGTCAGGGAACTAAGATCCCACAAACTGCATGGTGCCCACCACCCAAAAAAATGATCTGTGTGTGGTGATCCTGTTTGTCATCTGCACCGGGATTTGGGCCAGCTCCACTGCCCTGCCCTTGGGAACACACTGCTCCCACCAATTTCTTAGGAAAACAGTGGCCTAATTGATATTTGGTCTGTTCCCTCCAAACGTTATTTTAATCTTTGGGAGTGCTGGTTGTGGGTTTTAGTTGGATCAGCATTTTGTGCCTCCTGAGCACCTTTAGCTGACAGCAAAGGTGAGTGATGCAACAAAGCCCATTATGACGTAAGTGGCCAGGATGTGATTTCTGCCTGCCTCTCTCAGGGGATGTATGACATTCACCATCCCCATGTGAAACCCTCTTCCCATCTGGGTTCTGGCAATCTAGACCCTCATGTCATTCCACACCCCAAACAGTGGCAGTAACACCACACCACTACTCCTTGCCGCTGAGATCAATTGATAAGCGGGGTTAGCCATCTTCAGTGCAGACTCCTGACCCAGTCCAGGCCTCTCCTCTCTGGCTAACTGGGGACCTCAGGGTCTGTCCCCCAATCTCTCGGGACCTCGCACCCCTCCCCACTCAGGTGCCCACCTCTGTTCTTCCTTCCCTCCCTTCCCATCAGAAAATTCACACACACACAAATATCATCTTTTCACCCTTCGATGTTTATTTTAATCGCAGCCGTCAGTTTACTATGTTAGTGTGAGAGTCAGCCTTTTCCTGGTTAACCATTTCTAAGAAAGCAGACCACTGGAGACACAGTTCTAAACTCTCTGACCTTTTCTATTCAGTTACTGGCTGCCCAGGTTGTACTTCTCCAGGGTCTCTCATTCTGGGGTGGCTGAGCTTATCTTCTCTTTTGATTCTGCCCCTTCTTTGACTCTGACGCATATTTTGGTACCTTTTTCGGCTTTGGTTCAGTTTCTCACGTGCACAGGAACGGAGAAAACAGTTTGGTTCTCTTGTGTTCTTCACCTTCTTCGACGGAGTGGCGTACGATCGGATTTTCTTTCTCAAGGTTCCTTTTAGAGGTCTTCTGACCCTCATGGTCATATTTCGTGCCTTGAAAGACAAGAGAAGGGTATGAGTTTTGAGGAAAGAGTATAACAACTGAGTTGGAAAGGAGACTTCATGAAAAGGGACGTGGCCTGATGAGGACTTTTGCGCCAGGCAAGGGCAGTGTAGAGGTCTTGGGCACCAAAGTCAATGGAGAACCTGGGGAGTGTCGATGGAATCATCTTACCTTCACGCTGCCTCTGTATCTCCGTTGCCAAAGGGTCTTCTTTCTTCCTTTCATCCTCGAAGCAAACCGCACTGCAACTCTTCTTGGCTGCCGTGGCTTCCTGGTTCCCTTAGCCATGATGACACCATGAAGTGGCCTAACCCAGAATCTCTGCCTCTGACCTCCCTATATATACCTTCCCAGGACAATGAGGAGCCACACCCTTCACTCTGATTGGTCAGCTAGGCACTCCCCAGCCAATGGTGGCTTTGGGGGTCTTAGACATCACAATGTACCACGGTGCCCATCAACATGGGTTAGTGGGTGCTGAGGGAGGCCATGATACAACTTTCCCACCCTTGACCCCTCTGTGTGTCTGATTCTGGGGAGTGGTGATTCAGGGGCATGGTGTTTCTTCTCGTGACCCTCAGACTTTCCTTCAGTGCCCTTTATTCTTTGACTTGGATGTCCCCCTTCAACACTCCTGCCCCTCCGTCCCTGTATGAACCTCTGCCAAACACTTTTCATCCCATTTCAGCACTTCAGAGTCCTCTAGTCACTTCATCTTTAGACCACCCTCTTCCTATCGGGGGTTCTTGAGGGTCTTAAGGAACTTAAGAGCAAGCAGGTAATTGAGAACAGGTTGGAAGTTTTTTCTACTCCAGTGAGCTTTAGAGACCCCAAGGCTTGGTGAATCTTCAGTCCGTTGCCCCAAGATCTATACACCGTCTCCATAAGATTACACTTCAGAGCAAAGAAAGTGTTAAATGCCTCCTCCACTAAGATTGCTGGGGACACTTCAACTCTCATATTGAGGAGGGAAACTCACCTTGCCCCATCTACCAGAAAGACATTCCCGATTTACGCAAAAATGAAGAAAAGGAAAGGAAGGTGCCCAAAGGCAAGAGTCCGTTTTCCACTGTGCCCCTAACTCTTGAGTGAATCACTTCCCCAGTGGGCCCACATTAACAGTGATCATCAGATAGGGCCCACTGTGGAGCTGACCAATAGCTGAGCAAGAGAAGTACCAGTAGGTACCTCATTGATAGTTGGTTGCTTATGGGCAGGGCCCAGGGTTGCACTGTCCAATTGCTAGGCAAGACCGGTTGCTTAGTAACAGGATATGGAGTCATCAGGCACAGCAATGGCTACCTGCTAAGGGCTGTGCTCATGCTGCTCTGTTACCGAAGGATACGTTGGGTCCAGTGTGCTTTACTCTGTTTAACTGACTCTGTTCCAAATCAGGATTTGATTTCACAGGCTTCTTTAACTTTTGTACATCATTCTTTTCCTTGTATTCCCAGGCATGCCTGTCAGCAGTGCTCATCTATATGCCCCTGCAACAGCTGCCACATGATCACATGTGCCCCATATAGCATAGCTAATATTTCAAAGCCAACAAGAATGTGAAAGCCAGCCCACCTTGAGAACTACTTTCACAAACCTTAACCTCACAGTGATTCTTATTCTATGCACAGTGTAACAGAGCAGAGTGAGCACAGCCCTATGCAGTTAGCCATCGGGGTGCTTCTTTCAACGCACCCTGTTCCTAGGCAGCAGGTGTGGCTCAGCCTTGCTTGGTGCCTCAGATGGCCCCCACTTACAAGCAGCCAACTGTCAAGGAGTGGCCATTCATTGTCCTGCTCAGCTATTGATCAGCACCATAGTGGGCCCTGCCCATAGTTACTGTCAATGAGGGACCATTCATTGGGGAAGTGATTAAGTAAGGGTGGTGTGGTGGTCATCAGTGGAAAGTGAGAGAAGAGAGATTCTGGCATTCTTTTGGAGGGCCTGGAGATCACCCAACGTTGCGCCAGTGGGTGAGCTGGATGTTCCCAGAGAATAGACTGGGGACTACATCCTTTAGTGATTCAGAGCCCTCACTAAGTCCCTCCACTAGCCTTGGCCCAGGCCGTGAGGAGCGGTGAACCTCTCCCCATCCCTGTCTCTGCAACTTAATAGCAGGTGGCCATCTTTCTGGGTCTCAGGCTGTGAGAACTGGTCTCCTCAGTTGGACAGCTTGAGGGGACAGGACCTATTGTGTTGGGTACCTGGCTCCATCAGGGATGAGAGCTGGGTCGAATATGGGAACCTTGCCCTGAAGGAGCTGCCAATGGAAACCTGTTTCTGTTTGACCAGGATGGGACATTTCATAGTGAAAGGTGTTCCTTGAGACTTTGCCCTCTCTTGTCAGGACAGAAAATGACATTCATCTGATAGAGATATTTAGGAACATCATTACCTGACCATGACCTAACCTTAAGCACAAAGGGTGTGACACCACGAAATCTGAAACAACTTACCACAACTTTCTCTAACCTTTGCTTTTAAACATACTTACTGAAAACGTTCAGTAACTTTGGGTTCTTAGGGCAAGAGCCACCCTCATCCTTGTATGAATCTGTAATCAACCTTTCCCTGTCCCAAACTCAAACATTTCGTTTTGATGGGCCTCATTCTGCATCAAGCACATGGACTTGCAATTGTGGTAACAACAATACTGTCTAAGGGCTGACTTTGCCTCTCTGAAACAACAGCAGAGACTGGCCAAGTGCTCACAGTCATCCATAATATACCCACTGATTTGGCTTGGCTAAGCTTTAACCAACCTTCTCTCCTCTGAACTTCAGCTTTCCCCCAAGCTTGAGCAAGCACTAAGCGTCAGACCTTTCTGGCTCCCTTAAGAGCTCATTCTAAGAACCAGCTCACTACAGAAAGAAACACTTCCTGTCACACTGCTCCATCATGCTGTCTGTTCATCCATCCCCAACTCTTGCCCCATCTCAAACACACACACACACTCGCAGACACACACACACACAGATACTCAAACTCACACACACACACAGAGGTGTTGCTCACCCTGCTTATCCTTTCATGTTAAAGAAATATCTTTTTCTGTTCCATTTTGAGACATGTTAAGAACGTGCATTGAAAACATTCTCCCTGTTGCAATCAGATCTTTTCAGTCGCTCAGTCGTGTCCGACTCTTTGTGACCCCATGAGTCACAGCACGCCAGGCCTCCCTGTCCATCACCAACTCTGCATTCAGATGCTTATATCTTTGCTTTGCTCCTTTGCTTTTTGCCTCTCTTCTTTTCACAGCTATTTGTAAGGCCTCCCAGACAGCCCTTGTGCTTCTCTGCATTTCTTTTCCATGGGGATGGTCTTGATCCCTGTCTCCTGTACAATGTCATGAACCTCATTCCATAGTTCATCAGGCACTCTATCTATCAGACCTGGGCCCTTAAATCTATTTCTCACTTCCACTGCATAATCATAAGGGATTTAAGTCATACCTGAATGGTCTAGTGGTTTTCCCTAGTTTCTTCAATTTGAGTCTGGATTTGGTAATAAGGAGTTCATGACCTGAGCCACAGTCTGCTCCTGGTCTTGTTTTTGTTGACTGTATAGAGCTTCTCCCTCTTTGGTGGCAAAGGATATAATCAATGTGATTTCACTGTTGACCATCTGGTGATGTCCATGTATAGAGTCTTACTTGTGTTGTTGGAAGAGTGTATTTGTTATGACCAGTGCATTTTCTTGGCGAAACTCTATTAGCCTTTGCCCTGCTTCGTTCTGCATTCCAAGGCCAAATTTGCCTGTTACTCCAGGTGTTTCTTGACTTCCTACTTTTGCATTCCAGACCCCTATAATGAAAAGGACATCTTTTGGGGGTGTTAGTTCTAAAAGGTCTTGTAGGTCTTCATAAAACCGTTCAACTTCAGTTTCTTCAGCGTTCCTGCTTGGGGCCTAGACTTGCATAACTGTGATATTGAATGGTTTGCCTTGGAGACGAACAGAGATCATTCTGTCGTTTTTGAGATTGCGTCCAAGTACTACATTTCGGACTCTTTCGTTGACTATGATGGCTACTCCATGTCTTCTGAGGAGTTCCTGCCGCAGTAGTAGATATAATGGTCATCTGAGGTAAGTCCACCCTTTCCAGTCCATTTTCGTTCGCTGATCCCTAGAATGTCGACGTTCACCCTTGCCATCTCTTGTTTGACCACTTCCAATTTGCCTTCAAAGTAGATACCCCATACTCTTATATTTAAACTACAAAAACTTGCAGAGCTTGGACTACAAAAGATTTTTCGGGGAAAGAATGTTTTACGACTGTAGTTATTTAGAAATACTAGGGATGATGATCAATATAAGACCAGCTTTTACTCAGTCTCATGTTAATACTTGTATCAAAAGTCTCTGTCCTGACTTCTCTGGCTGTCCAGGGGTTAGGACTCCATGCTTTCACTAGAAGGGGAACCGGTTCAATCCCTGGTCAGGGAACTAAGATCCCACAAACTGCATGGTGCCCACCACCCAAAAAAATGATCTGTGTGTGGTGATCCTGTTTGTCATCTGCACCGGGATTTGGGCCAGCTCCACTGCCCTGCCCTTGGGAACACACTGCTCCCACCAATTTCTTAGGAAAACAGTGGCCTAATTGATATTTGGTCTGTTCCTCCAAACGTTATTTTAATCTTTGGGAGTGCTGGTTGTGGGTTTTAGTTGGATCAGCATTTTGTGCCTCCTGAGCACCTTTAGCTGACAGCAAAGGTGAGTGATGCAACAAAGCCCATTATGACGTAAGTGGCCAGGATGTGATTTCTGCCTGCCACTCTCAGGGGATGTATGACATTCACCATCCCCATGTGAAACCCTCTTCCCATCTGGGTTCTGGCAATCTAGACCCTCATGTCATTCCACACCCCAAACAGTGGCAGTAACACCACACCACTACTCCTTGCCGCTGAGATCAATTGATAAGCGGGGTTAGCCATCTTCAGTGCAGACTCCTGACCCAGTCCAGGCCTCTCCTCTCTGGCTAACTGGGGACCTCAGGGTCTGTCCCCAATCTCTCGGGACCTCGCACCCCTCCCCACTCAGGTGCCCACCTCTGTTCTTCCTTCCCTCCCTTCCCATCAGAAAATTCACACACACACAAATATCATCTTTTCACCCTTTGATGTTTATTTTAATCGCAGCCGTCAGTTTACTATGTTAGTGTGAGAGTCAGCCTTTTCCTGGTTAACCATTTCTAAGAAAGCAGACCACTGGAGACACAGTTCTAAACTCTCTGACCTTTTCTATTCAGTTACTGGCTGCCCAGGTTGTACTTCTCCAGGGTCTCTCATTCTGGGGTGGCTGAGCTTATCTTCTCTTTTGATTCTGCCCCTTCTTTGACTCTGACGCATATTTTGGTACCTTTTTCGGCTTTGGTTCAGTTTCTCACGTGCACAGGAACGGAGAAAACAGTTTGGTTCTCTTGTGTTCTTCACCTTCTTCGACGGAGTGGCGTACGATCGGATTTTCTTTCTCAAGGTTCCTTTTAGAGGTCTTCTGACCCTCATGGTCATATTTCGTGCCTTGAAAGACAAGAGAAGGGTATGAGTTTTGAGGAAAGAGTATAACAACTGAGTTGGAAAGGAGACTTCATGAAAAGGGACGTGGCCTGATGAGGACTTTTGCGCCAGGCAAGGGCAGTGTAGAGGTCTTGGGCACCAAAGTCAATGGAGAACCTGGGGAGTGTCGATGGAATCATCTTACCTTCACGCTGCCTCTGTATCTCCGTTGCCAAAGGGTCTTCTTTCTTCCTTTCATCCTCGAAGCAAACCGCACTGCAACTCTTCTTGGCTGCCGTGGCTTCCTGGTTCCCTTAGCCATGATGACACCATGAAGTGGCCTAACCCAGAATCTCTGCCTCTGACCTCCTATATATACCTTCCCAGGACAATGAGGAGCCACACCCTTCACTCTGATTGGTCAGCTAGGCACTCCCCCAGCCAATGGTGGCTTTGGGGTCTTAGACATCACAATGTACCACGGTGCCCATCAACATGGGTTAGTGGGTGCTGAGGGAGGCCATGATACAACTTTCCCACCCTTGACCCCTCTGTGTGTCTGATTCTGGGGAGTGGTGATTCAGGGGCATGGTGTTTCTTCTCGTGACCCTCAGACTTTCCTTCAGTGCCCTTTATTCTTTGACTTGGATGTCCCCTTCAACACTCCTGCCCCTCCATCCCTGTATGAACCTCTGCCAAACACTTTTCATCCCATTTCAGCACTTCAGAGTCCTCTAGTCACTTCATCTTTAGACCACCCTCTTCCTATCGGGGGGTTCTTGAGGGCTTAAGGAACTTAAGAGCAAGCAGGTAATTGAGAACAGGTTGGAAGTTTTGTCTACTCCAGTGAGCTTTAGAGACCCCAAGGCTTGGTGAATCTTCAGTCCGTTGCCCCAAGATCTATACACCGTCTCCATAAGATTACACTTCAGAGCAAAGAAAGTGTTAAATGCCTCCTCCACTAAGATTGCTGGGGACACTTCAACTCTCATATTGAGGAGGGAAACTCACCTTGCCCCATCTACCAGAAAGACATTCCCGATTTACGCAAAAATGAAGAAAAGGAAAGGAAGGTGCCCAAAGGCAAGAGTCCGTTTTCCACTGTGCCCCTAACTCTTGAGTGAATCACTTCCCCAGTGGGCCCACATTAACAGTGATCATCAGATAGGGCCCACTGTGGAGCTGACCAATAGCTGAGCAAGAGAAGTACCAGTAGGTACCTCATTGATAGTTGGTTGCTTATGGGCAGGGCCCAGGGTTGCACTGTCCAATTGCTAGGCAAGACCGGTTGCTTAGTAACAGGATATGGAGTCATCAGGCACAGCAATGGCTACCTGCTAAGGGCTGTGCTCATGCTGCTCTGTTACCGAAGGATACGTTGGGTCCAGTGTGCTTTACTCTGTTTAACTGACTCTGTTCCAAATCAGGATTTGATTTCACAGGCTTCTTTAACTTTTGTACATCATTCTTTTCCTTGTATTCCCAGGCATGCCTGTCAGCAGTGCTCATCTATATGCCCCTGCAACAGCTGCCACATGATCACATGTGCCGCATATAGCATAGCTAATATTTCAAAGCCAACAAGAATGTGAAAGCCAGCCCACCTTGAGAACTACTTTCACAAACCTTAACCTCACAGTGATTCTTATTCTATGCACAGTGTAACAGAGCAGAGTGAGCACAGCCCTATGCAGTTAGCCATCGGGGTGCTTCTTTTCAACGCACCCTGTTCCTAGGCAGCAGGTGTGGCTCAGCCTTGCTTGGTGCCTCAGATGGCCCCACTTACAAGCAGCCAACTGTCAAGGAGTGGCCATTCATTGTCCTGCTCAGCTATTGATCAGCACCATAGTGGGCCCTGCCCATAGTTACTGTCAATGAGGGACCATTCATTGGGGAAGTGATTAAGTAAGGGTGGTGTGGTGGTCATCAGTGGAAAGTGAGAGAAGAGAGATTCTGGCATTCTTTGGAGGGCCTGGAGATCACCCAACGTTGCGCCAGTGGGTGAGCTGGATGTTCCCAGAGAATAGACTGGGACTACATCCTTTAGTGATTCAGAGCCCTCACTAAGTCCCTCCACTAGCCTTGGCCCAGGCCGTGAGGAGCGGTGAACCTCTCCCCATCCCTGTCTCTGCAACTTAATAGCAGGTGGCCATCTTTCTGGGTCTCAGGCTGTGAGAACTGGTCTCCTCAGTTGGACAGCTTGAGGGGACAGGACCTATTGTGTTGGGTACCTGGCTCCATCAAGGATGAGAGCTGGGTCGAATATGGGAACCTTGCCCTGAAGGAGCTGCCAATGGAAACCTGTTTCTGTTTGACCAGGATGGGACATTTCATAGTGAAAGGTGTTCCTTGAGACTTTGCCCTCTCTTGTCAGGACAGAAAATGACATTCATCTGATAGAGATATTTAGGAACATCATTACCTGACCATGACCTAACCTTAAGCACAAAGGGTGTGACACCACGAAGTCTGAAACAACTTACCACAACTTTCTCTAACCTTTGCTTTTAAACATACTTACTGAAAACGTTCAGTAACTTTGGGTTCTTAGGGCAAGAGCCACCCTCATCCTTGTATGAATCTGTAATCAACCTTTCCCTGTCCCAAACTCAAACATTTCGTTTTGATGGGCCTCATTCTGCATCAAGCACATGGACTTGCAATTGTGGTAACAACAATACTGTCTAAGGGCTGACTTTGCCTCTCTGAAACAACAGCAGAGACTGGCCAAGTGCTCACAGTCATCCATAATATACCCACTGATTTGGCTTGGCTAAGCTTTAACCAACCTTCTCTCCTCTGAACTTCAGCTTTCCCCAAGCTTGAGCAAGCACTAAGCGTCAGACCTTTCTGGCTCCCTTAAGAGCTCATTCTAAGAACCAGCTCACTACAGAAAGAAACACTTCCTGTCACACTGCTCCATCATGCTGTCTGTTCATCCATCCCCAACTCTTGCCCCATCTCAAACACACACACACACAGAGGTGTTGCTCACCCTGCTTATCCTTTCATGTTAAAGAAATATCTTTTTCTGTTCCATTTTGAGACATGTTAAGAACGTGCATTGAAAACATTCTCCCTGTTGCAATCAGATCTTTTCAGTCGCTCAGTCGTGTCCGACTCTTTGTGACCCCATGAGTCACAGCACGCCAGGCCTCCCTGTCCATCACCAACTCTGCATTCAGATGCTTATATCTTTGCTTTGCTCCTTTGCTTTTGCTTCTCTTCTTTTCACAGCTATTTGTAAGGCCTCCCAGACAGCCCTTGTGCTTCTCTGCATTTCTTTTCCATGGGGATGGTCTTGATCCCTGTCTCCTGTACAATGTCATGAACCTCATTCCATAGTTCATCAGGCACTCTATCTATCAGACCTGGGCCCTTAAATCTATTTCTCACTTCCACTGCATAATCATAAGGGATTTAAGTCATACCTGAATGGTCTAGTGGTTTTCCTAGTTTCTTCAATTTGAGTCTGGATTTGGTAATAAGGAGTTCATGACCTGAGCCACAGTCTGCTCCTGGTCTTGTTTTTGTTGACTGTATAGAGCTTCTCCCTCTTTGGTGGCAAAGGATATAATCAATGTGATTTCACTGTTGACCATCTGGTGATGTCCATGTATAGAGTCTTACTTGTGTTGTTGGAAGAGTGTATTTGTTATGACCAGTGCATTTTCTTGGCGAAACTCTATTAGCCTTTGCCCTGCTTCGTTCTGCATTCCAAGGCCAAATTTGCCTGTTACTCCAGGTGTTTCTTGACTTCCTACTTTTGCATTCCAGACCCCTATAATGAAAAGGACATCTTTGGGGGTGTTAGTTCTAAAAGGTCTTGTAGGTCTTCATAAAACCGTTCAACTTCAGTTTCTTCAGCGTTCCTGCTTGGGGCCTAGACTTGCATAACTGTGATATTGAATGGTTTGCCTTGGAGACGAACAGAGATCATTCTGTCGTTTTTGAGATTGCGTCCAAGTACTACATTTCGGACTCTTTCGTTGACTATGTTGGCTACTCCATGTCTTCTGAGGAGTTCCTGCCGCAGTAGTAGATATAATGGTCATCTGAGGTAAGTCCACCCTTTCCAGTCCATTTTCGTTCGCTGATCCCTAGAATGTCGACGTTCACCCTTGCCATCTCTTGTTTGACCACTTCCAATTTGCCTTCAAAGTAGATACCCCATACTCTTATATTTAAACTACAAAAACTTGCAGAGCTTGGACTACAAAAGATTTTTGGGGGAAGAATGTTTTACGACTGTAGTTATTTAGAAATACTAGGGATGATGATCAATATAAGACCAGCTTTTACTCAGTCTCATGTTAATACTTGTATCAAAAGTCTCTGTCCTGACTTCTCTGGCTGTCCAGGGGTTAGGACTCCATGCTTTCACTAGAAGGGGAACCGGTTCAATCCCTGGTCAGGGAACTAAGATCCCACAAACTGCATGGTGCCCACCACCCAAAAAAATGATCTGTGTGTGGTGATCCTGTTTGTCATCTGCACCGGGATTTGGGCCAGCTCCACTGCCCTGCCCTTGGGAACACACTGCTCCCACCAATTTCTTAGGAAAACAGTGGCCTAATTGATATTTGGTCTGTTCCTCCAAACGTTATTTTAATCTTTGGGAGTGCTGGTTGTGGGTTTTAGTTGGATCAGCATTTTGTGCCTCCTGAGCACCTTTAGCTGACAGCAAAGGTGAGTGATGCAACAAAGCCCATTATGACGTAAGTGGCCAGGATGTGATTTCTGCCTGCCTCTCTCAGGGGAAGTATGACATTCACCATCCCCATGTGAAACCCTCTTCCCATCTGGGTTCTGGCAATCTAGACCCTCATGTCATTCCACACCCCAAACAGTGGCAGTAACACCACACCACTACTCCTTGCCGCTGAGATCAATTGATAAGCGGGGTTAGCCATCTTCAGTGCAGACTCCTGACCCAGTCCAGGCCTCTCCTCTCTGGCTAACTGGGGACCTCAGGGTCTGTCCCCAATCTCTCGGGACCTCGCACCCCTCCCCACTCAGGTGCCCACCTCTGTTCTTCCTTCCCTCCCTTCCCATCAGAAAATTCACACACACACAAATATCATCTTTTCACCCTTTGATGTTTATTTTAATCGCAGCCGTCAGTTTACTATGTTAGTGTGAGAGTCAGCCTTTTCCTGGTTAACCATTTCTAAGAAAGCAGACCACTGGAGACACAGTTCTAAACTCTCTGACCTTTTCTATTCAGTTACTGGCTGCCCAGGTTGTACTTCTCCAGGGTCTCTCATTCTGGGGTGGCTGAGCTTATCTTCTCTTTTGATTCTGCCCCTTCTTTGACTCTGACGCATATTTTGGTACCTTTTTCGGCTTTGGTTCAGTTTCTCACGTGCACAGGAACGGAGAAAACAGTTTGGTTCTCTTGTGTTCTTCACCTTCTTCGACGGAGTGGCGTACGATCGGATTTTCTTTCTCAAGGTTCCTTTTAGAGGTCTTCTGACCCTCATGGTCATATTTCGTGCCTTGAAAGACAAGAGAAGGGTATGAGTTTTGAGGAAAGAGTATAACAACTGAGTTGGAAAGGAGACTTCATGAAAGGGACGTGGCCTGATGAGGACTTTTGCGCCAGGCAAGGGCAGTGTAGAGGTCTTGGGCACCAAAGTCAATGGAGAACCTGGGGAGTGTCGATGGAATCATCTTACCTTCACGCTGCCTCTGTATCTCCGTTGCCAAAGGGTCTTCTTTCTTCCTTTCATCCTCGAAGCAAACCGCACTGCAACTCTTCTTGGCTGCCGTGGCTTCCTGGTTCCCTTAGCCATGATGACACCATGAAGTGGCCTAACCCAGAATCTCTGCCTCTGACCTCCCTATATATACCTTCCCAGGACAATGAGGAGCCACACCCTTCACTCTGATTGGTCAGCTAGGCACTCCCCCAGCCAATGGTGGCTTTGGGGTCTTAGACATCACAATGTACCACGGTGCCCATCAACATGGGTTAGTGGGTGCTGAGGAGGCCATGATACAACTTTCCCACCCTTGACCCCTCTGTGTGTCTGATTCTGGGGAGTGGTGATTCAGGGGCATGGTGTTTCTTCTCGTGACCCTCAGACTTTCCTTCAGTGCCCTTTATTCTTTGACTTGGATGTCCCCTTCAACACTCCTGCCCCCTCCGTCCCTGTATGAACCTCTGCCAAACACTTTTCATCCCATTTCAGCACTTCAGAGTCCTCTAGTCACTTCATCTTTAGACCACCCTCTTCCTATCGGGGGGTTCTTGAGGGCTTAAGGAACTTAAGAGCAAGCAGGTAATTGAGAACAGGTTGGAAGTTTTGTCTACTCCAGTGAGCTTTAGAGACCCCAAGGCTTGGTGAATCTTCAGTCCGTTGCCCCAAGATCTATACACCGTCTCCATAAGATTACACTTCAGAGCAAAGAAAGTGTTAAATGCCTCCTCCACTAAGATTGCTGGGGACACTTCAACTCTCATATTGAGGAGGGAAACTCACCTTGCCCCATCTACCAGAAAGACATTCCCGATTTACGCAAAAATGAAGAAAAGGAAAGGAAGGTGCCCAAAGGCAAGAGTCCGTTTTCCACTGTGCCCCTAACTCTTGAGTGAATCACTTCCCCAGTGGGCCCACATTAACAGTGATCATCAGATAGGGCCCACTGTGGAGCTGACCAATAGCTGAGCAAGAGAAGTACCAGTAGGTACCTCATTGATAGTTGGTTGCTTATGGGCAGGGCCCAGGGTTGCACTGTCCAATTGCTAGGCAAGACCGGTTGCTTAGTAACAGGATATGGAGTCATCAGGCACAGCAATGGCTACCTGCTAAGGGCTGTGCTCATGCTGCTCTGTTACCGAAGGATACGTTGGGTCCAGTGTGCTTTACTCTGTTTAACTGACTCTGTTCCAAATCAGGATTTGATTTCACAGGCTTCTTTAACTTTTGTACATCATTCTTTTCCTTGTATTCCCAGGCATGCCTGTCAGCAGTGCTCATCTATATGCCCCTGCAACAGCTGCCACATGATCACATGTGCCGCATATAGCATAGCTAATATTTCAAAGCCAACAAGAATGTGAAAGCCAGCCCACCTTGAGAACTACTTTCACAAACCTTAACCTCACAGTGATTCTTATTCTATGCACAGTGTAACAGAGCAGAGTGAGCACAGCCCTATGCAGTTAGCCATCGGGGTGCTTCTTTTCAACGCACCCTGTTCCTAGGCAGCAGGTGTGGCTCAGCCTTGCTTGGTGCCTCAGATGGCCCCACTTACAAGCAGCCAACTGTCAAGGAGTGGCCATTCATTGTCCTGCTCAGCTATTGATCAGCACCACAGTGGGCCCTGCCCATAGTTACTGTCAATGAGGGACCATTCATTGGGGAAGTGATTAAGTAAGGGTGGTGTGGTGGTCATCAGTGGAAAGTGAGAGAAGAGAGATTCTGGCATTCTTTTGGAGGGCCTGGAGATCACCCAACGTTGCGCCAGTGGGTGAGCTGGATGTTCCCAGAGAATAGACTGGGGACTACATCCTTTAGTGATTCAGAGCCCTCACTAAGTCCCTCCACTAGCCTTGGCCCAGGCCGTGAGGAGCGGTGAACCTCTCCCCATCCCTGTCTCTGCAACTTAATAGCAGGTGGCCATCTTTCTGGGTCTCAGGCTGTGAGAACTGGTCTCCTCAGTTGGACAGCTTGAGGGGACAGGACCTATTGTGTTGGGTACCTGGCTCCATCAAGGATGAGAGCTGGGTCGAATATGGGAACCTTGCCCTGAAGGAGCTGCCAATGGAAACCTGTTTCTGTTTGACCAGGATGGGACATTTCATAGTGAAAGGTGTTCCTTGAGACTTTGCCCTCTCTTGTCAGGACAGAAAATGACATTCATCTGATAGAGATATTTAGGAACATCATTACCTGACCATGACCTAACCTTAAGCACAAAGGGTGTGACACCACGAAGTCTGAAACAACTTACCACAACTTTCTCTAACCTTTGCTTTTAAACATACTTACTGAAAACGTTCAGTAACTTTTGGGTTCTTAGGGCAAGAGCCACCCTCATCCTTGTATGAATCTGTAATCAACCTTTCCCTGTCCCAAACTCAAACATTTCGTTTTGATGGGCCTCATTCTGCATCAAGCACATGGACTTGCAATTGTGGTAACAACAATACTGTCTAAGGGCTGACTTTGCCTCTCTGAAACAACAGCAGAGACTGGCCAAGTGCTCACAGTCATCCATAATATACCCACTGATTTGGCTTGGCTAAGCTTTAACCAACCTTCTCTCCTCTGAACTTCAGCTTTCCCCAAGCTTGAGCAAGCACTAAGCGTCAGACCTTTCTGGCTCCCTTAAGAGCTCATTCTAAGAACCAGCTCACTACAGAAAGAAACACTTCCTGTCACACTGCTCCATCATGCTGTCTGTTCATCCATCCCCAACTCTTGCCCCATCTCAAACACACACACACACACACACACACAGAGGTGTTGCTCACCCTGCTTATCCTTTCATGTTAAAGAAATATCTTTTTCTGTTCCATTTTGAGACATGTTAAGAACGTGCATTGAAAACATTCTCCCTGTTGCAATCAGATCTTTTCAGTCGCTCAGTCGTGTCCGACTCTTTGTGACCCCATGAGTCACAGCACGCCAGGCCTCCCTGTCCATCACCAACTCTGCATTCAGATGCTTATATCTTTGCTTTGCTCCTTTGCTTTTGCTTCTCTTCTTTTCACAGCTATTTGTAAGGCCTCCCAGACAGCCCTTGTGCTTCTCTGCATTTCTTTTCCATGGGGATGGTCTTGATCCCTGTCTCCTGTACAATGTCATGAACCTCATTCCATAGTTCATCAGGCACTCTATCTATCAGACCTGGGCCCTTAAATCTATTTCTCACTTCCACTGCATAATCATAAGGGATTTAAGTCATACCTGAATGGTCTAGTGGTTTTCCTAGTTTCTTCAATTTGAGTCTGGATTTGGTAATAAGGAGTTCATGACCTGAGCCACAGTCTGCTCCTGGTCTTGTTTTTGTTGACTGTATAGAGCTTCTCCTCTTTGGTGGCAAAGGATATAATCAATGTGATTTCACTGTTGACCATCTGGTGATGTCCATGTATAGAGTCTTACTTGTGTTGTTGGAAGAGTGTATTTGTTATGACCAGTGCATTTTCTTGGCGAAACTCTATTAGCCTTTGCCCTGCTTCGTTCTGCATTCCAAGGCCAAATTTGCCTGTTACTCCAGGTGTTTCTTGACTTCCTACTTTTGCATTCCAGACCCCTATAATGAAAAGGACATCTTTGGGGTGTTAGTTCTAAAAGGTCTTGTAGGTCTTCATAAAACCGTTCAACTTCAGTTTCTTCAGCGTTCCTGCTTGGGGCCTAGACTTGCATAACTGTGATATTGAATGGTTTGCCTTGGAGACGAACAGAGATCATTCTGTCGTTTTTGAGATTGCGTCCAAGTACTACATTTCGGACTCTTTCGTTGACTATGATGGCTACTCCATGTCTTCTGAGGAGTTCCTGCCGCAGTAGTAGATATAATGGTCATCTGAGGTAAGTCCACCCTTTCCAGTCCATTTTCGTTCGCTGATCCCTAGAATGTCGACGTTCACCCTTGCCATCTCTTGTTTGACCACTTCCAATTTGCCTTCAAAGTAGATACCCCATACTCTTATATTTAAACTACAAAAACTTGCAGAGCTTGGACTACAAAAGATTTTTGGGGGAAGAATGTTTTACGACTGTAGTTATTTAGAAATACTAGGGATGATGATCAATATAAGACCAGCTTTTACTCAGTCTCATGTTAATACTTGTATCAAAAGTCTCTGTCCTGACTTCTCTGGCTGTCCAGGGGTTAGGACTCCATGCTTTCACTAGAAGGGGAACCGGTTCAATCCCTGGTCAGGGAACTAAGATCCCACAAACTGCATGGTGCCCACCACCCAAAAAAATGATCTGTGTGTGGTGATCCTGTTTGTCATCTGCACCGGGATTTGGGCCAGCTCCACTGCCCTGCCCTTGGGAACACACTGCTCCCACCAATTTCTTAGGAAAACAGTGGCCTAATTGATATTTGGTCTGTTCCTCCAAACGTTATTTTAATCTTTGGGAGTGCTGGTTGTGGGTTTTAGTTGGATCAGCATTTTGTGCCTCCTGAGCACCTTTAGCTGACAGCAAAGGTGAGTGATGCAACAAAGCCCATTATGACGTAAGTGGCCAGGATGTGATTTCTGCCTGCCTCTCTCAGGGGAAGTATGACATTCACCATCCCCATGTGAAACCCTCTTCCCATCTGGGTTCTGGCAATCTAGACCCTCATGTCATTCCACACCCCAAACAGTGGCAGTAACACCACACCACTACTCCTTGCCGCTGAGATCAATTGATAAGCGGGGTTAGCCATCTTCAGTGCAGACTCCTGACCCAGTCCAGGCCTCTCCTCTCTGGCTAACTGGGGACCTCAGGGTCTGTCCCCAATCTCTCGGGACCTCGCACCCTCCCCACTCAGGTGCCCACCTCTGTTCTTCCTTCCTCCCTTCCCATCAGAAAATTCACACACACACAAATATCATCTTTTCACCCTTGATGTTTATTTTAATCGCAGCCGTCAGTTTACTATGTTAGTGTGAGAGTCAGCCTTTTCCTGGTTAACCATTTCTAAGAAAGCAGACCACTGGAGACACAGTTCTAAACTCTCTGACCTTTTCTATTCAGTTACTGGCTGCCCAGGTTGTACTTCTCCAGGGTCTCTCATTCTGGGGTGGCTGAGCTTATCTTCTCTTTTGATTCTGCCCCTTCTTTGACTCTGACGCATATTTTGGTACCTTTTTCGGCTTTGGTTCAGTTTCTCACGTGCACAGGAACGGAGAAAACAGTTTGGTTCTCTTGTGTTCTTCACCTTCTTCGACGGAGTGGCGTACGATCGGATTTTCTTTCTCAAGGTTCCTTTTAGAGGTCTTCTGACCCTCATGGTCATATTTCGTGCCTTGAAAGACAAGAGAAGGGTATGAGTTTTGAGGAAAGAGTATAACAACTGAGTTGGAAAGGAGACTTCATGAAAAGGGACGTGGCCTGATGAGGACTTTTGCGCCAGGCAAGGGCAGTGTAGAGGTCTTGGGCACCAAAGTCAATGGAGAACCTGGGGAGTGTCGATGGAATCATCTTACCTTCACGCTGCCTCTGTATCTCCGTTGCCAAAGGGTCTTCTTTCTTCCTTTCATCCTCGAAGCAAACCGCACTGCAACTCTTCTTGGCTGCCGTGGCTTCCTGGTTCCCTTAGCCATGATGACACCATGAAGTGGCCTAACCCAGAATCTCTGCCTCTGACCTCCCTATATATACCTTCCCAGGACAATGAGGAGCCACACCCTTCACTCTGATTGGTCAGCTAGGCACTCCCCAGCCAATGGTGGCTTTGGGGGTCTTAGACATCACAATGTACCACGGTGCCCATCAACATGGGTTAGTGGGTGCTGAGGAGGCCATGATACAACTTTCCCACCCTTGACCCCTCTGTGTGTCTGATTCTGGGGAGTGGTGATTCAGGGGCATGGTGTTTCTTCTCATGACCCTCAGACTTTCCTTCAGTGCCCTTTATTCTTTGACTTGGATGTCCCCCTTCAACACTCCTGCCCCTCCGTCCCTGTATGAACCTCTGCCAAACACTTTTCATCCCATTTCAGCACTTCAGAGTCCTCTAGTCACTTCATCTTTAGACCACCCTCTTCCTATCGGGGGTTCTTGAGGGGCTTAAGGAACTTAAGAGCAAGCAGGTAATTGAGAACAGGTTGGAAGTTTTGTCTACTCCAGTGAGCTTTAGAGACCCCAAGGCTTGGTGAATCTTCAGTCCGTTGCCCCAAGATCTATACACCGTCTCCATAAGATTACACTTCAGAGCAAAGAAAGTGTTAAATGCCTCCTCCACTAAGATTGCTGGGGACACTTCAACTCTCATATTGAGGAGGGAAACTCACCTTGCCCCATCTACCAGAAAGACATTCCCGATTTACGCAAAAATGAAGAAAAGGAAAGGAAGGTGCCCAAAGGCAAGAGTCCGTTTTCCACTGTGCCCCTAACTCTTGAGTGAATCACTTCCCAGTGGGCCCACATTAACAGTGATCATCAGATAGGGCCCACTGTGGAGCTGACCAATAGCTGAGCAAGAGAAGTACCAGTAGGTACCTCATTGATAGTTGGTTGCTTATGGGCAGGGCCCAGGGTTGCACTGTCCAATTGCTAGGCAAGACCGGTTGCTTAGTAACAGGATATGGAGTCATCAGGCACAGCAATGGCTACCTGCTAAGGGCTGTGCTCATGCTGCTCTGTTACCGAAGGATACGTTGGGTCCAGTGTGCTTTACTCTGTTTAACTGACTCTGTTCCAAATCAGGATTTGATTTCACAGGCTTCTTTAACTTTTGTACATCATTCTTTTCCTTGTATTCCCAGGCATGCCTGTCAGCAGTGCTCATCTATATGCCCCTGCAACAGCTGCCACATGATCACATGTGCCGCATATAGCATAGCTAATATTTCAAAGCCAACAAGAATGTGAAAGCCAGCCCACCTTGAGAACTACTTTCACAAACCTTAACCTCACAGTGATTCTTATTCTATGCACAGTGTAACAGAGCAGAGTGAGCACAGCCCTATGCAGTTAGCCATCGGGGTGCTTCTTTCAACGCACCCTGTTCCTAGGCAGCAGGTGTGGCTCAGCCTTGCTTGGTGCCTCAGATGGCCCCACTTACAAGCAGCCAACTGTCAAGGAGTGGCCATTCATTGTCCTGCTCAGCTATTGATCAGCACCACAGTGGGCCCTGCCCATAGTTACTGTCAATGAGGGACCATTCATTGGGGAAGTGATTAAGTAAGGGTGGTGTGGTGGTCATCAGTGGAAAGTGAGAGAAGAGAGATTCTGGCATTCTTTTGGAGGGCCTGGAGATCACCCAACGTTGCGCCAGTGGGTGAGCTGGATGTTCCCAGAGAATAGACTGGGGACTACATCCTTTAGTGATTCAGAGCCCTCACTAAGTCCCTCCACTAGCCTTGGCCCAGGCCGTGAGGAGCGGTGAACCTCTCCCCATCCCTGTCTCTGCAACTTAATAGCAGGTGGCCATCTTTCTGGGTCTCAGGCTGTGAGAACTGGTCTCCTCAGTTGGACAGCTTGAGGGGACAGGACCTATTGTGTTGGGTACCTGGCTCCATCAAGGATGAGAGCTGGGTAGAATATGGGAACCTTGCCCTGAAGGAGCTGCCAATGGAAACCTGTTTCTGTTTGACCAGGATGGGACATTTCATAGTGAAAGGTGTTCCTTGAGACTTTGCCCTCTCTTGTCAGGACAGAAAATGACATTCATCTGATAGAGATATTTAGGAACATCATTACCTGACCATGACCTAACCTTAAGCACAAAGGGTGTGACACCACGAAGTCTGAAACAACTTACCACAACTTTCTCTAACCTTTGCTTTTAAACATACTTACTGAAAACGTTCAGTAACTTTTGGGTTCTTAGGGCAAGAGCCACCCTCATCCTTGTATGAATCTGTAATCAACCTTTCCCTGTCCCAAACTCAAACATTTCGTTTTGATGGGCCTCATTCTGCATCAAGCACATGGACTTGCAATTGTGGTAACAACAATACTGTCTAAGGGCTGACTTTGCCTCTCTGAAACAACAGCAGAGACTGGCCAAGTGCTCACAGTCATCCATAATATACCCACTGATTTGGCTTGGCTAAGCTTTAACCAACCTTCTCTCCTCTGAACTTCAGCTTTCCCCAAGCTTGAGCAAGCACTAAGCGTCAGACCTTTCTGGCTCCCTTAAGAGCTCATTCTAAGAACCAGCTCACTACAGAAAGAAACACTTCCTGTCACACTGCTCCATCATGCTGTCTGTTCATCCATCCCCAACTCTTGCCCCATCTCAAACACACACACACACACACACACAGAGGTGTTGCTCACCCTGCTTATCCTTTCATGTTAAAGAAATATCTTTTCTGTTCCATTTTGAGACATGTTAAGAACGTGCATTGAAAACATTCTCCCTGTTGCAATCAGATCTTTTCAGTCGCTCAGTCGTGTCCGACTCTTTGTGACCCCATGAGTCACAGCACGCCAGGCCTCCCTGTCCATCACCAACTCTGCATTCAGATGCTTATATCTTTGCTTTGCTCCTTTGCTTTTGCTTCTCTTCTTTTCACAGCTATTTGTAAGGCCTCCCAGACAGCCCTTGTGCTTCTCTGCATTTCTTTTCCATGGGGATGGTCTTGATCCCTGTCTCCTGTACAATGTCATGAACCTCATTCCATAGTTCATCAGGCACTCTATCTATCAGACCTGGGCCCTTAAATCTATTTCTCACTTCCACTGCATAATCATAAGGGATTTAAGTCATACCTGAATGGTCTAGTGGTTTTCCTAGTTTCTTCAATTTGAGTCTGGATTTGGTAATAAGGAGTTCATGACCTGAGCCACAGTCTGCTCCTGGTCTTGTTTTTGTTGACTGTATAGAGCTTCTCCTCTTTGGTGGCAAAGGATATAATCAATGTGATTTCACTGTTGACCATCTGGTGATGTCCATGTATAGAGTCTTACTTGTGTTGTTGGAAGAGTGTATTTGTTATGACCAGTGCATTTTCTTGGCGAAACTCTATTAGCCTTTGCCCTGCTTCGTTCTGCATTCCAAGGCCAAATTTGCCTGTTACTCCAGGTGTTTCTTGACTTCCTACTTTTGCATTCCAGACCCCTATAATGAAAAGGACATCTTTTGGGGTGTTAGTTCTAAAAGGTCTTGTAGGTCTTCATAAAACCGTTCAACTTCAGTTTCTTCAGCGTTCCTGCTTGGGGCCTAGACTTGCATAACTGTGATATTGAATGGTTTGCCTTGGAGACGAACAGAGATCATTCTGTCGTTTTTGAGATTGCGTCCAAGTACTACATTTCGGACTCTTTCGTTGACTATGATGGCTACTCCATGTCTTCTGAGGAGTTCCTGCCGCAGTAGTAGATATAATGGTCATCTGAGGTAAGTCCACCCTTTCCAGTCCATTTTCGTTCGCTGATCCCTAGAATGTCGACGTTCACCCTTGCCATCTCTTGTTTGACCACTTCCAATTTGCCTTCAAAGTAGATACCCCATACTCTTATATTTAAACTACAAAACTTGCAGAGCTTGGACTACAAAAGATTTTTGGGGGAAGAATGTTTTACGACTGTAGTTATTTAGAAATACTAGGGATGATGATCAATATAAGACCAGCTTTTACTCAGTCTCATGTTAATACTTGTATCAAAAGTCTCTGTCCTGACTTCTCTGGCTGTCCAGGGGTTAGGACTCCATGCTTTCACTAGAAGGGGAACCGGTTCAATCCCTGGTCAGGGAACTAAGATCCCACAAACTGCATGGTGCCCACCACCCAAAAAATGATCTGTGTGTGGTGATCCTGTTTGTCATCTGCACCGGGATTTGGGCCAGCTCCACTGCCCTGCCCTTGGGAACACACTGCTCCCACCAATTTCTTAGGAAAACAGTGGCCTAATTGATATTTGGTCTGTTCCTCCAAACGTTATTTTAATCTTTGGGAGTGCTGGTTGTGGGTTTTAGTTGGATCAGCATTTTGTGCCTCCTGAGCACCTTTAGCTGACAGCAAAGGTGAGTGATGCAACAAAGCCCATTATGACGTAAGTGGCCAGGATGTGATTTCTGCCTGCCTCTCTCAGGGGAAGTATGACATTCACCATCCCCATGTGAAACCCTCTTCCCATCTGGGTTCTGGCAATCTAGACCCTCATGTCATTCCACACCCCAAACAGTGGCAGTAACACCACACCACTACTCCTTGCCGCTGAGATCAATTGATAAGCGGGGTTAGCCATCTTCAGTGCAGACTCCTGACCCAGTCCAGGCCTCTCCTCTCTGGCTAACTGGGGACCTCAGGGTCTGTCCCCCAATCTCTCGGGACCTCGCACCCTCCCCACTCAGGTGCCCACCTCTGTTCTTCCTTCCTCCCTTCCCATCAGAAAATTCACACACACACAAATATCATCTTTTCACCCTTTGATGTTTATTTTAATCGCAGCCGTCAGTTTACTATGTTAGTGTGAGAGTCAGCCTTTTCCTGGTTAACCATTTCTAAGAAAGCAGACCACTGGAGACACAGTTCTAAACTCTCTGACCTTTTCTATTCAGTTACTGGCTGCCCAGGTTGTACTTCTCCAGGGTCTCTCATTCTGGGGTGGCTGAGCTTATCTTCTCTTTTGATTCTGCCCCTTCTTTGACTCTGACGCATATTTTGGTACCTTTTTCGGCTTTGGTTCAGTTTCTCACGTGCACAGGAACGGAGAAAACAGTTTGGTTCTCTTGTGTTCTTCACCTTCTTCGACGGAGTGGCGTACGATCGGATTTTCTTTCTCAAGGTTCCTTTTAGAGGTCTTCTGACCCTCATGGTCATATTTCGTGCCTTGAAAGACAAGAGAAGGGTATGAGTTTTGAGGAAAGAGTATAACAACTGAGTTGGAAAGGAGACTTCATGAAAAGGGACGTGGCCTGATGAGGACTTTTGCGCCAGGCAAGGGCAGTGTAGAGGTCTTGGGCACCAAAGTCAATGGAGAACCTGGGGAGTGTCGATGGAATCATCTTACCTTCACGCTGCCTCTGTATCTCCGTTGCCAAAGGGTCTTCTTTCTTCCTTTCATCCTCGAAGCAAACCGCACTGCAACTCTTCTTGGCTGCCGTGGCTTCCTGGTTCCCTTAGCCATGATGACACCATGAAGTGGCCTAACCCAGAATCTCTGCCTCTGACCTCCCTATATATACCTTCCCAGGACAATGAGGAGCCACACCTTCACTCTGATTGGTCAGCTAGGCACTCCCCAGCCAATGGTGGCTTTGGGGGTCTTAGACATCACAATGTACCACGGTGCCCATCAACATGGGTTAGTGGGTGCTGAGGAGGCCATGATACAACTTTCCCACCCTTGACCCCTCTGTGTGTCTGATTCTGGGGAGTGGTGATTCAGGGGCATGGTGTTTCTTCTCGTGACCCTCAGACTTTCCTTCAGTGCCCTTTATTCTTTGACTTGGATGTCCCCTTCAACACTCCTGCCCCTCCATCCCTGTATGAACCTCTGCCAAACACTTTTCATCCCATTTCAGCACTTCAGAGTCCTCTAGTCACTTCATCTTTAGACCACCCTCTTCCTATCGGGGGTTCTTGAGGGCTTAAGGAACTTAAGAGCAAGCAGGTAATTGAGAACAGGTTGGAAGTTTTGTCTACTCCAGTGAGCTTTAGAGACCCCAAGGCTTGGTGAATCTTCAGTCCGTTGCCCCAAGATCTATACACCGTCTCCATAAGATTACACTTCAGAGCAAAGAAAGTGTTAAATGCCTCCTCCACTAAGATTGCTGGGGACACTTCAACTCTCATATTGAGGAGGGAAACTCACCTTGCCCCATCTACCAGAAAGACATTCCCGATTTACGCAAAAATGAAGAAAAGGAAAGGAAGGTGCCCAAAGGCAAGAGTCCGTTTTCCACTGTGCCCCTAACTCTTGAGTGAATCACTTCCCCAGTGGGCCCACATTAACAGTGATCATCAGATAGGGCCCACTGTGGAGCTGACCAATAGCTGAGCAAGAGAAGTACCAGTAGGTACCTCATTGATAGTTGGTTGCTTATGGGCAGGGCCCAGGGTTGCACTGTCCAATTGCTAGGCAAGACCGGTTGCTTAGTAACAGGATATGGAGTCATCAGGCACAGCAATGGCTACCTGCTAAGGGCTGTGCTCATGCTGCTCTGTTACCGAAGGATACGTTGGGTCCAGTGTGCTTTACTCTGTTTAACTGACTCTGTTCCAAATCAGGATTTGATTTCACAGGCTTCTTTAACTTTTGTACATCATTCTTTTCCTTGTATTCCCAGGCATGCCTGTCAGCAGTGCTCATCTATATGCCCCTGCAACAGCTGCCACATGATCACATGTGCCGCATATAGCATAGCTAATATTTCAAAGCCAACAAGAATGTGAAAGCCAGCCCACCTTGAGAACTACTTTCACAAACCTTAACCTCACAGTGATTCTTATTCTATGCACAGTGTAACAGAGCAGAGTGAGCACAGCCCTATGCAGTTAGCCATCGGGGTGCTTCTTTCAACGCACCCTGTTCCTAGGCAGCAGGTGTGGCTCAGCCTTGCTTGGTGCCTCAGATGGCCCCACTTACAAGCAGCCAACTGTCAAGGAGTGGCCATTCATTGTCCTGCTCAGCTATTGATCAGCACCACAGTGGGCCCTGCCCATAGTTACTGTCAATGAGGGACCATTCATTGGGAAGTGATTAAGTAAGGGTGGTGTGGTGGTCATCAGTGGAAAGTGAGAGAAGAGAGATTCTGGCATTCTTTTGGAGGGCCTGGAGATCACCCAACGTTGCGCCAGTGGGTGAGCTGGATGTTCCCAGAGAATAGACTGGGGACTACATCCTTTAGTGATTCAGAGCCCTCACTAAGTCCCTCCACTAGCCTTGGCCCAGGCCGTGAGGAGCGGTGAACCTCTCCCCATCCCTGTCTCTGCAACTTAATAGCAGGTGGCCATCTTTCTGGGTCTCAGGCTGTGAGAACTGGTCTCCTCAGTTGGACAGCTTGAGGGGACAGGACCTATTGTGTTGGGTACCTGGCTCCATCAAGGATGAGAGCTGGGTAGAATATGGGAACCTTGCCCTGAAGGAGCTGCCAATGGAAACCTGTTTCTGTTTGACCAGGATGGGACATTTCATAGTGAAAGGTGTTCCTTGAGACTTTGCCTCTCTTGTCAGGACAGAAATGACATTCATCTGATAGAGATATTTAGGAACATCATTACCTGACCATGACCTAACCTTAAGCACAAAGGGTGTGACACCACGAAGTCTGAAACAACTTACCACAACTTTCTCTAACCTTTGCTTTTAAACATACTTACTGAAAACGTTCAGTAACTTTGGGTTCTTAGGGCAAGAGCCACCCTCATCCTTGTATGAATCTGTAATCAACCTTTCCTGTCCCAAACTCAAACATTTCGTTTTGATGGGCCTCATTCTGCATCAAGCACATGGACTTGCAATTGTGGTAACAACAATACTGTCTAAGGGCTGACTTTGCCTCTCTGAAACAACAGCAGAGACTGGCCAAGTGCTCACAGTCATCCATAATATACCCACTGATTTGGCTTGGCTAAGCTTTAACCAACCTTCTCTCCTCTGAACTTCAGCTTTCCCCCAAGATTGAGCAAGCACTAAGCGTCAGACCTTTCTGGCTCCCTTAAGAGCTCATTCTAAGAACCAGCTCACTACAGAAAGAAACACTTCCTGTCACACTGCTCCATCATGCTGTCTGTTCATCCATCCCCAACTCTTGCCCCATCTCAAACACACACAAACACACACACACACACACACACAGAGGTGTTGCTCACCCTGCTTATCCTTTCATGTTAAAGAAATATCTTTTTCTGTTCCATTTTGAGACATGTTAAGAACGTGCATTGAAAACATTCTCCCTGTTGCAATCAGATCTTTTCAGTCGCTCAGTCGTGTCCGACTCTTTGTGACCCCATGAGTCACAGCACGCCAGGCCTCCCTGTCCATCACCAACTCTGCATTCAGATGCTTATATCTTTGCTTTGCTCCTTTGCTTTTTGCTTCTCTTCTTTTCACGGCTATTTGTAAGGCCTCCCAGACAGCCCTTGTGCTTCTCTGCATTTCTTTTCCATGGGGATGGTCTTGATCCCTGTCTCCTGTACAATGTCATGAACCTCATTCCATAGTTCATCAGGCACTCTATCTATCAGACCTGGGCCCTTAAATCTATTTCTCACTTCCACTGCATAATCATAAGGGATTTAAGTCATACCTGAATGGTCTAGTGGTTTTCCTAGTTTCTTCAATTTGAGTCTGGATTTGGTAATAAGGAGTTCATGACCTGAGCCACAGTCTGCTCCTGGTCTTGTTTTTGTTGACTGTATAGAGCTTCTCCTCTTTGGTGGCAAAGGATATAATCAATGTGATTTCACTGTTGACCATCTGGTGATGTCCATGTATAGAGTCTTACTTGTGTTGTTGGAAGAGTGTATTTGTTATGACCAGTGCATTTTCTTGGCGAAACTCTATTAGCCTTTGCCCTGCTTCGTTCTGCATTCCAAGGCCAAATTTGCCTGTTACTCCAGGTGTTTCTTGACTTCCTACTTTTGCATTCCAGACCCCTATAATGAAAAGGACATCTTTGGGGGTGTTAGTTCTAAAAGGTCTTGTAGGTCTTCATAAAACCGTTCAACTTCAGTTTCTTCAGCGTTCCTGCTTGGGGCCTAGACTTGCATAACTGTGATATTGAATGGTTTGCCTTGGAGACGAACAGAGATCATTCTGTCGTTTTTGAGATTGCGTCCAAGTACTACATTTCGGACTCTTTCGTTGACTATGATGGCTACTCCATGTCTTCTGAGGAGTTCCTGCCGCAGTAGTAGATATAATGGTCATCTGAGGTAAGTCCACCCTTTCCAGTCCATTTTCGTTCGCTGATCCCTAGAATGTCGACGTTCACCCTTGCCATCTCTTGTTTGACCACTTCCAATTTGCCTTCAAAGTAGATACCCCATACTCTTATATTTAAACTACAAAAACTTGCAGAGCTTGGACTACAAAAGATTTTTGGGGGAAGAAGGTTTTACGACTGTAGTTATTTAGAAATACTAGGGATGATGATCAATATAAGACCAGCTTTTACTCAGTCTCATGTTAATACTTGTATCAAAAGTCTCTGTCCTGACTTCTCTGGCTGTCCAGGGGTTAGGACTCCATGCTTTCACTAGAAGGGGAACCGGTTCAATCCCTGGTCAGGGAACTAAGATCCCACAAACTGCATGGTGCCCACCACCCAAAAAAATGATCTGTGTGTGGTGATCCTGTTTGTCATCTGCACCGGGATTTGGGCCAGCTCCACTGCCCTGCCCTTGGGAACACACTGCTCCCACCAATTTCTTAGGAAAACAGTGGCCTAATTGATATTTGGTCTGTTCCTCCAAACGTTATTTTAATCTTTGGGAGTGCTGGTTGTGGGTTTTAGTTGGATCAGCATTTTGTGCCTCCTGAGCACCTTTAGCTGACAGCAAAGGTGAGTGATGCAACAAAGCCCATTATGACGTAAGTGGCCAGGATGTGATTTCTGCCTGCCACTCTCAGGGAAGTATGACATTCACCATCCCCATGTGAAACCCTCTTCCCATCTGGGTTCTGGCAATCTAGACCCTCATGTCATTCCACACCCCAAACAGTGGCAGTAACACCACACCACTACTCCTTGCCGCTGAGATCAATTGATAAGCGGGGTTAGCCATCTTCAGTGCAGACTCCTGACCCAGTCCAGGCCTCTCCTCTCTGGCTAACTGGGGACCTCAGGGTCTGTCCCCAATCTCTCGGGACCTCGCACCCTCCCCACTCAGGTGCCCACCTCTGTTCTTCCTTCCTCCCTTCCCATCAGAAAATTCACACACACACAAATATCATCTTTTCACCCTTTGATGTTTATTTTAATCGCAGCCGTCAGTTTACTATGTTAGTGTGAGAGTCAGCCTTTCCTGGTTAACCATTTCTAAGAAAGCAGACCACTGGAGACACAGTTCTAAACTCTCTGACCTTTTCTATTCAGTTACTGGCTGCCCAGGTTGTACTTCTCCAGGGTCTCTCATTCTGGGGTGGCTGAGCTTATCTTCTCTTTTGATTCTGCCCCTTCTTTGACTCTGACGCATATTTTGGTACCTTTTTCGGCTTTGGTTCAGTTTCTCACGTGCACAGGAACGGAGAAAACAGTTTGGTTCTCTTGTGTTCTTCACCTTCTTCGACGGAGTGGCGTACGATCGGATTTTCTTTCTCAAGGTTCCTTTTAGAGGTCTTCTGACCCTCATGGTCATATTTCGTGCCTTGAAAGACAAGAGAAGGGTATGAGTTTTGAGGAAAGAGTATAACAACTGAGTTGGAAAGGAGACTTCATGAAAAGGGACGTGGCCTGATGAGGACTTTTGCGCCAGGCAAGGGCAGTGTAGAGGTCTTGGGCACCAAAGTCAATGGAGAACCTGGGGAGTGTCGATGGAATCATCTTACCTTCACGCTGCCTCTGTATCTCCGTTGCCAAAGGGTCTTCTTTCTTCCTTTCATCCTCGAAGCAAACCGCACTGCAACTCTTCTTGGCTGCCGTGGCTTCCTGGTTCCCTTAGCCATGATGACACCATGAAGTGGCCTAACCCAGAATCTCTGCCTCTGACCTCCTATATATACCTTCCCAGGACAATGAGGAGCCACACCCTTCACTCTGATTGGTCAGCTAGGCACTCCCCAGCCAATGGTGGCTTTGGGGTCTTAGACATCACAATGTACCACGGTGCCCATCAACATGGGTTAGTGGGTGCTGAGGAGGCCATGATACAACTTTCCCACCCTTGACCCTCTGTGTGTCTGATTCTGGGGAGTGGTGATTCAGGGGCATGGTGTTTCTTCTCGTGACCCTCAGACTTTCCTTCAGTGCCCTTTATTCTTTGACTTGGATGTCCCCTTCAACACTCCTGCCCCTCCATCCCTGTATGAACCTCTGCCAAACACTTTTCATCCCATTTCAGCACTTCAGAGTCCTCTAGTCACTTCATCTTTAGACCACCCTCTTCCTATCGGGGGTTCTTGAGGGCTTAAGGAACTTAAGAGCAAGCAGGTAATTGAGAACAGGTTGGAAGTTTTGTCTACTCCAGTGAGCTTTAGAGACCCCAAGGCTTGGTGAATCTTCAGTCCGTTGCCCCAAGATCTATACACCGTCTCCATAAGATTACACTTCAGAGCAAAGAAAGTGTTAAATGCCTCCTCCACTAAGATTGCTGGGGACACTTCAACTCTCATATTGAGGAGGAAACTCACCTTGCCCCATCTACCAGAAAGACATTCCCGATTTACGCAAAAATGAAGAAAAGGAAAGGAAGGTGCCCAAAGGCAAGAGTCCGTTTTCCACTGTGCCCCTAACTCTTGAGTGAATCACTTCCCCAGTGGGCCCACATTAACAGTGATCATCAGATAGGGCCCACTGTGGAGCTGACCAATAGCTGAGCAAGAGAAGTACCAGTAGGTACCTCATTGATAGTTGGTTGCTTATGGGCAGGGCCCAGGGTTGCACTGTCCAATTGCTAGGCAAGACCGGTTGCTTAGTAACAGGATATGGAGTCATCAGGCACAGCAATGGCTACCTGCTAAGGGCTGTGCTCATGCTGCTCTGTTACCGAAGGATACGTTGGGTCCAGTGTGCTTTACTCTGTTTAACTGACTCTGTTCCAAATCAGGATTTGATTTCACAGGCTTCTTTAACTTTTGTACATCATTCTTTTCCTTGTATTCCCAGGCATGCCTGTCAGCAGTGCTCATCTATATGCCCCTGCAACAGCTGCCACATGATCACATGTGCCGCATATAGCATAGCTAATATTTCAAAGCCAACAAGAATGTGAAAGCCAGCCCACCTTGAGAACTACTTTCACAAACCTTAACCTCACAGTGATTCTTATTCTATGCACAGTGTAACAGAGCAGAGTGAGCACAGCCCTATGCAGTTAGCCATCGGGGTGCTTCTTTCAACGCACCCTGTTCCTAGGCAGCAGGTGTGGCTCAGCCTTGCTTGGTGCCTCAGATGGCCCCACTTACAAGCAGCCAACTGTCAAGGAGTGGCCATTCATTGTCCTGCTCAGCTATTGATCAGCACCACAGTGGGCCCTGCCCATAGTTACTGTCAATGAGGGACCATTCATTGGGGAAGTGATTAAGTAAGGGTGGTGTGGTGGTCATCAGTGGAAAGTGAGAGAAGAGAGATTCTGGCATTCTTTGGAGGGCCTGGAGATCACCCAACGTTGCGCCAGTGGGTGAGCTGGATGTTCCCAGAGAATAGACTGGGGACTACATCCTTTAGTGATTCAGAGCCCTCACTAAGTCCCTCCACTAGCCTTGGCCCAGGCCGTGAGGAGCGGTGAACCTCTCCCCATCCCTGTCTCTGCAACTTAATAGCAGGTGGCCATCTTTCTGGGTCTCAGGCTGTGAGAACTGGTCTCCTCAGTTGGACAGCTTGAGGGGACAGGACCTATTGTGTTGGGTACCTGGCTCCATCAAGGATGAGAGCTGGGTAGAATATGGGAACCTTGCCCTGAAGGAGCTGCCAATGGAAACCTGTTTCTGTTTGACCAGGATGGGACATTTCATAGTGAAAGGTGTTCCTTGAGACTTTGCCCTCTCTTGTCAGGACAGAAAATGACATTCATCTGATAGAGATATTTAGGAACATCATTACCTGACCATGACCTAACCTTAAGCACAAAGGGTGTGACACCACGAAGTCTGAAACAACTTACCACAACTTTCTCTAACCTTTGCTTTTAAACATACTTACTGAAAACGTTCAGTAACTTTGGGTTCTTAGGGCAAGAGCCACCCTCATCCTTGTATGAATCTGTAATCAACCTTTCCCTGTCCCAAACTCAAACATTTCGTTTTGATGGGCCTCATTCTGCATCAAGCACATGGACTTGCAATTGTGGTAACAACAATACTGTCTAAGGGCTGACTTTGCCTCTCTGAAACAACAGCAGAGACTGGCCAAGTGCTCACAGTCATCCATAATATACCCACTGATTTGGCTTGGCTAAGCTTTAACCAACCTTCTCTCCTCTGAACTTCAGCTTTCCCCAAGCTTGAGCAAGCACTAAGCGTCAGACCTTTCTGGCTCCCTTAAGAGCTCATTCTAAGAACCAGCTCACTACAGAAAGAAACACTTCCTGTCACACTGCTCCATCATGCACACACACAGAGGTGTTGCTCACCCTGCTTATCCTTTCATGTTAAAGAAATATCTTTTCTGTTCCATTTTGAGACATGTTAAGAACGTGCATTGAAAACATTCTCCCTGTTGCAATCAGATCTTTTCAGTCGCTCAGTCGTGTCCGACTCTTTGTGACCCCATGAGTCACAGCACGCCAGGCCTCCTGTCCATCACCAACTCTGCATTCAGATGCTTATATCTTTGCTTTGCTCCTTTGCTTTTGCTTCTCTTCTTTTCACAGCTATTTGTAAGGCCTCCCAGACAGCCCTTGTGCTTCTCTGCATTTCTTTTCCATGGGGATGGTCTTGATCCCTGTCTCCTGTACAATGTCATGAACCTCATTCCATAGTTCATCAGGCACTCTATCTATCAGACCTGGGCCCTTAAATCTATTTCTCACTTCCACTGCATAATCATAAGGGATTTAAGTCATACCTGAATGGTCTAGTGGTTTTCCTAGTTTCTTCAATTTGAGTCTGGATTTGGTAATAAGGAGTTCATGACCTGAGCCACAGTCTGCTCCTGGTCTTGTTTTTGTTGACTGTATAGAGCTTCTCCTCTTTGGTGGCAAAGGATATAATCAATGTGATTTCACTGTTGACCATCTGGTGATGTCCATGTATAGAGTCTTACTTGTGTTGTTGGAAGAGTGTATTTGTTATGACCAGTGCATTTTCTTGGCGAAACTCTATTAGCCTTTGCCCTGCTTCGTTCTGCATTCCAAGGCCAAATTTGCCTGTTACTCCAGGTGTTTCTTGACTTCCTACTTTTGCATTCCAGACCCCTATAATGAAAAGGACATCTTTGGGGTGTTAGTTCTAAAAGGTCTTGTAGGTCTTCATAAAACCGTTCAACTTCAGTTTCTTCAGCGTTCCTGCTTGGGGCCTAGACTTGCATAACTGTGATATTGAATGGTTTGCCTTGGAGACGAACAGAGATCATTCTGTCGTTTTGAGATTGCGTCCAAGTACTACATTTCGGACTCTTTCGTTGACTATGATGGCTACTCCATGTCTTCTGAGGAGTTCCTGCCGCAGTAGTAGATATAATGGTCATCTGAGGTAAGTCCACCCTTTCCAGTCCATTTCGTTCGCTGATCCCTAGAATGTCGACGTTCACCCTTGCCATCTCTTGTTTGACCACTTCCAATTTGCCTTCAAAGTAGATACCCCATACTCTTATATTTAAACTACAAAAACTTGCAGAGCTTGGACTACAAAAGATTTTTGGGGAAGAATGTTTACGACTGTAGTTATTTAGAAATACTAGGGATGATGATCAATATAAGACCAGCTTTTACTCAGTCTCATGTTAATACTTGTATCAAAAGTCTCTGTCCTGACTTCTCTGGCTGTCCAGGGTTAGGACTCCATGCTTTCACTAGAAGGGGAACCGGTTCAATCCCTGGTCAGGGAACTAAGATCCCACAAACTGCATGGTGCCCACCACCCAAAAAATGATCTGTGTGTGGTGATCCTGTTTGTCATCTGCACCGGGATTTGGGCCAGCTCCACTGCCCTGCCCTTGGGAACACACTGCTCCCACCAATTTCTTAGGAAAACAGTGGCCTAATTGATATTTGGTCTGTTCCTCCAAACGTTATTTTAATCTTTGGGAGTGCTGGTTGTGGGTTTTAGTTGGATCAGCATTTTGTGCCTCCTGAGCACCTTTAGCTGACAGCAAAGGTGAGTGATGCAACAAAGCCCATTATGACGTATGACATTCACCATCCCCATGTGAAACCCTCTTCCCATCTGGGTTCTGGCAATCTAGACCCTCATGTCATTCCACACCCCAAACAGTGGCAGTAACACCACACCACTACTCCTTGCCGCTGAGATCAATTGATAAGCGGGGTTAGCCATCTTCAGTGCAGACTCCTGACCCAGTCCAGGCCTCTCTCTGGCTAACTGGGGACCTCAGGGTCTGTCCCCCAATCTCTCGGGACCTCGCACCCTCCCCACTCAGGTGCCCACCTCTGTTCTTCCTTGATGTTTATTTTAATCGCAGCCGTCAGTTTACTATGTTAGTGTGAGAGTCAGCCTTTTCCTGGTTAACCATTTCTAAGAAAGCAGACCACTGGAGACACAGTTCTAAACTCTCTGACCTTTTCTATTCAGTTACTGGCTGCCCAGGTTGTACTTCTCCAGGGTCTCTCATTCTGGGGTGGCTGAGCTTATCTTCTCTTTGATTCTGCCCTTCTTTGACTCTGACGCATATTTTGGTACCTTTTCGGCTTTGGTTCAGTTTCTCACGTGCACAGGAACGGAGAAAACAGTTTGGTTCTCTTGTGTTCTTCACCTTCTTCGACGGAGTGGCGTACGATCGGATTTTCTTTCTCAAGGTTCCTTTTAGAGGTCTTCTGACCCTCATGGTCATATTTCGTGCCTTGAAAGACAAGAGAAGGGTATGAGTTTTGAGGAAAGAGTATAACAACTGAGTTGGAAAGGAGACTTCATGAAAAGGGACGTGGCCTGATGAGGACTTTGCGCCAGGCAAGGGCAGTGTAGAGGTCTTGGGCACCAAAGTCAATGGAGAACCTGGGGAGTGTCGATGGAATCATCTTACCTTCACGCTGCCTCTGTATCTCCGTTGCCAAAGGGTCTTCTTTCTTCCTTTCATCCTCGAAGCAAACCGCACTGCAACTCTTCTTGGCTGCCGTGGCTTCCTGGTTCCCTTAGCCATGATGACACCATGAAGTGGCCTAACCCAGAATCTCTGCCTCTGACCTCCTATATATACCTTCCCAGGACAATGAGGAGCCACACCCTTCACTCTGATTGGTCAGCTAGGCACTCCCCAGCCAATGGTGGCTTTGGGGTCTTAGACATCACAATGTACCACGGTGCCCATCAACATGGGTTAGTGGGTGCTGAGGGAGGCCATGATACAACTTTCCCACCCTTGACCCTCTGTGTGTCTGATTCTGGGAGTGGTGATTCAGGGGCATGGTGTTTCTTCTCGTGACCCTCAGACTTTCCTTCAGTGCCCTTTATTCTTTGACTTGGATGTCCCCTTCAACACTCCTGCCCCTCCGTCCCTGTATGAACCTCTGCCAAACACTTTTCATCCCATTTCAGCACTTCAGAGTCCTCTAGTCACTTCATCTTTAGACCACCCTCTTCCTATCGGGGTGAGCTTTAGAGACCCCAAGGCTTGGTGAATCTTCAGTCCGTTGCCCCAAGATCTATACACCGTCTCCATAAGATTACACTTCAGAGCAAAGAAAGTGTTAAATGCCTCCTCCACTAAGATTGCTGGGGACACTTCAACTCTCATATTGAGGAGGGAAACTCACCTTGCCCCATCTACCAGAAAGACATTCCCGATTTACGCAAAATGAAGAAAAGGAAAGGAAGGTGCCCAAAGGCAAGAGTCCGTTTTCCACTGTGCCCCTAACTCTTGAGTGAATCACTTCAGTGGGCCCACATTAACAGTGATCATCAGATAGGGCCCACTGTGGAGCTGACCAATAGCTGAGCAAGAGAAGTACCAGTAGGTACCTCATTGATAGTTGGTTGCTTATGGGCAGGGCCCAGGGTTGCACTGTCCAATTGCTAGGCAAGACCGGTTGCTTAGTAACAGGATATGGAGTCATCAGGCACAGCAATGGCTACCTGCTAAGGGCTGTGCTCATGCTGCTCTGTTACCGAAGGATACGTTGGGTCCAGTGTGCTTTACTCTGTTTAACTGACTCTGTTCCAAATCAGGATTTGATTTCACAGGCTTCTTTAACTTTTGTACATCATTCTTTTCCTTGTATTCCCAGGCATGCCTGTCAGCAGTGCTCATCTATATGCCCTGCAACAGCTGCCACATGATCACATGTGCCCCATAGCATAGCTAATATTTCAAAGCCAACAAGAATGTGAAAGCCAGCCCACCTTGAGAACTACTTTCACAAACCTTAACCTCACAGTGATTCTTATTCTATGCACAGTGTAACAGAGCAGAGTGAGCACAGCCCTATGCAGTTAGCCATCGGGGTGCTTCTTTTCAACGCACCCTGTTCCTAGGCAGCAGGTGTGGCTCAGCCTTGCTTGGTGCCTCAGATGGCCCCACTTACAAGCAGCCAACTGTCAAGGAGTGGCCATTCATTGTCCTGCTCAGCTATTGATCAGCACCATAGTGGGCCCTGCCCATAGTTACTGTCAATGAGGGACCATTCATTGGGGAAGTGATTAAGTAAGGGTGGTGGTCATCAGTGGAAAGTGAGAGAAGAGATTCTGGCATTCTTTGGAGGGCCTGGAGATCACCCAACGTTGCGCCAGTGGGTGAGCTGGATGTTCCCAGAGAATAGACTGGGGACTACATCCTTTAGTGATTCAGAGCCCTCACTAAGTCCCTCCACTAGCCTTGGCCCAGGCCGTGAGGAGCGGTGAACCTCTCCCCATCCCTGTCTCTGCAACTTAATAGCAGGTGGCCATCTTTCTGGGTCTCAGGCTGTGAGAACTGGTCTCCTCAGTTGGACAGCTTGAGGATATGGGAACCTTGCCCTGAAGGAGCTGCCAATGGAAACCTGTTTCTGTTTGACCAGGATGGGACATTTCATGAAAGGTGTTCCTTGAGACTTTGCCCTCTCTTGTCAGGACAGAAATGACATTCATCTGATAGAGATATTTAGGAACATCATTACCTGACCATGACCTAACCTTAAGCACAAAGGGTGTGACACCACGAAGTCTGAAACAACTTACCACAACTTTCTCTAACCTTTGCTTTTAAACATACTTACTGAAAACGTTCAGTAACTTTGGGTTCTTAGGGCAGAGCCACCTCATCCTTGTATGAATCTGTAATCAACCTTTCCCTGTCCCAAACTCAAACATTTCGTTTTGATGGGCCTCATTCTGCATCAAGCACATGGACTTGCAATTGTGGTAACAACAATACTGTCTAAGGGCAAGTGCTCACAGTCATCCATAATATACCCACTGATTTGGCTTGGCTAAGCTTTAACCAACCTTCTCTCCTCTGAACTTCAGCTTTCCCCCAAGCTTGAGCAAGCACTAAGCGTCAGACCTTTCTGGCTCCCTTAAGAGCTCATTCTAAGAACCAGCTCACTACAGAAAGAAACACTTCCTGTCACACTGCTCCATCATGCTGTCTGTTCATCCATCCCCAACTCTTGCCCCATCTCAAACACACACACACACACACACACACACACACACAGAGGTGTTGCTCACCCTGCTTATCCTTTCATGTTAAAGAAATATCTTTTTCTGTTCCATTTTGAGACATGTTAAGAACGTGCATTGAAAACATTCTCCCTGTTGCAATCAGATCTTTCAGTCGCTCAGTCGTGTCCGACTCTTTGTGACCCCATGAGTCACAGCACGCCAGGCCTCCCTGTCCATCACCAACTCTGCATTCAGATGCTTATATCTTTGCTTTGCTCCTTTGCTTTTGCTTCTCTTCTTTCACAGCTATTTGTAAGGCCTCCCAGACAGCCCTTGTGCTTCTCTGCATTTCTTTCCATGGGATGGTCTTGATCCCTGTCTCTGTACAATGTCATGAACCTCATTCCATAGTTCATCAGGCACTCTATCTATCAGACCTGGGCCCTTAAATCTATTTCTCACTTCCACTGCATAATCATAAGGGATTTAAGTCATACCTGAATGGTCTAGTGGTTTTCCCTAGTTTCTTCAATTTGAGTCTGGATTTGGTAATAAGGAGTTCATGACCTGAGCCACAGTCTGCTCCTGGTCTTGTTTTTGTTGACTGTATAGAGCTTCTCCTCTTTGGTGGCAAAGGATATAATCAATGTGATTTCACTGTTGACCATCTGGTGATGTCCATGTATAGAGTCTTACTTGTGTTGTTGGAAGAGTGTATTTGTTATGACCAGTGCATTTTCTTGGCGAAACTCTATTAGCCTTTGCCCTGCTTCGTTCTGCATTCCAAGGCCAAATTTGCCTGTTACTCCAGGTGTTTCTTGACTTCCTACTTTTGCATTCCAGACCCCTATAATGAAAAGGACATCTTTGGGGTGTTAGTTCTAAAAGGTCTTGTAGGTCTTCATAAAACCGTTCAACTTCAGTTTCTTCAGCGTTCCTGCTTGGGGCCTAGACTTGCATAACTGTGATATTGAATGGTTTGCCTTGGAGACGAACAGAGATCATTCTGTCGTTTTTGAGATTGCGTCCAAGTACTACATTTCGGACTCTTTCGTTGACTATGATGGCTACTCCATGTCTTCTGAGGAGTTCCTGCCGCAGTAGTAGATATAATGGTCATCTGAGGTAAGTCCACCCTTTCCAGTCCATTTTCGTTCGCTGATCCCTAGAATGTCGACGTTCACCCTTGCCATCTCTTGTTTGACCACTTCCAATTTGCCTTCAAAGTAGATACCCCATACTCTTATATTTAAACTACAAAACTTGCAGAGCTTGGACTACAAAAGATTTTTGGGAAGAATGTTTACGACTGTAGTTATTTAGAAATACTAGGGATGATGATCAATATAAGACCAGCTTTACTCAGTCTCATGTTAATACTTGTATCAAAAGTCTCTGTCCTGACTTCTCTGGCTGTCCAGGGGTTAGGACTCCATGCTTTCACTAGAAGGGGAACCGGTTCAATCCCTGGTCAGGGAACTAAGATCCCACAAACTGCATGGTGCCCACCACCCAAAAAAATGATCTGTGTGGTGATCCTGTTTGTCATCTGCACCGGGATTTGGGCCAGCTCCACTGCCCTGCCCTTGGGAACACACTGCTCCCACCAATTTCTTAGGAAAACAGTGGCCTAATTGATATTTGGTCTGTTCCTCCAAACGTTATTTTAATCTTTGGGAGTGCTGGTTGTGGGTTTTAGTTGGATCAGCATTTTGTGCCTCCTGAGCACCTTTAGCTGACAGCAAAGGTGAGTGATGCAACAAAGCCCATTATGACGTAAGTGGCCAGGATGTGATTTCTGCCTGCCTCTCAGGGAAGTATGACATTCACCATCCCCATGTGAAACCCTCTTCCCATCTGGGTTCTGGCAATCTAGACCCTCATGTCATTCCACACCCCAAACAGTGGCAGTAACACCACACCACTACTCCTTGCCGCTGAGATCAATTGATAAGCGGGGTTAGCCATCTTCAGTGCAGACTCCTGACCCAGTCCAGGCCTCTCTCTGACCTCGCACCTCCCCACTCAGGTGCCCACCTCTGTTCTTCTTCCTCCCTTCCCATCAGAAAATTCACACACAAATATCATCTTTCACCCTTGATGTTTATTTTAATCGCAGCCGTCAGTTTACTATGTTAGTGTGAGAGTCAGTCTTTTCCTGGTTAACCATTTCTAAGAAAGCAGACCACTGGAGACACAGTTCTAAACTCTCTGACCTTTTCTATTCAGTTACTGGCTGCCCAGGTTGTACTTCTCCAGGGTCTCTCATTCTGGGGTGGCTGAGCTTATCTTCTCTTTTGATTCTGCCCCTTCTTTGACTCTGACGCATATTTTGGTACCTTTTTCGGCTTTGGTTCAGTTTCTCACGTGCACAGGAACGGAGAAAACAGTTTGGTTCTCTTGTGTTCTTCACCTTCTTCGACGGAGTGGCGTACGATCGGATTTTCTTTCTCAAGGTTCCTTTTAGAGGTCTTCTGACCCTCATGGTCATATTTCGTGCCTTGAAAGACAAGAGAAGGGTATGAGTTTTGAGGAAAGAGTATAACAACTGAGTTGGAAAGGAGACTTCATGAAAGGGACGTGGCCTGATGAGGACTTTTGCGCCAGGCAAGGGCAGTGTAGAGGTCTTGGGCACCAAAGTCAATGGAGAACCTGGGGAGTGTCGATGGAATCATCTTACCTTCACGCTGCCTCTGTATCTCCGTTGCCAAAGGGTCTTCTTTCTTCCTTTCATCCTCGAAGCAAACCGCACTGCAACTCTTCTTGGCTGCCGTGGCTTCCTGGTTCCCTTAGCCATGATGACACCATGAAGTGGCCTAACCCAGAATCTCTGCCTCTGACCTCCCTATATATACCTTCCCAGGACAATGAGGAGCCACACCCTTCACTCTGATTGGTCAGCTAGGCACTCCCCAGCCAATGGTGGCTTTGGGGTCTTAGACATCACAATGTACCACGGTGCCCATCAACATGGGTTAGTGGGTGCTGAGGAGGCCATGATACAACTTTCCACCCTTGACCCCTCTGTGTGTCTGATTCTGGGAGTGGTGATTCAGGGCATGGTGTTTCTTCTCGTGACCCTCAGACTTTCCTTCAGTGCCCTTTATTCTTTGACTTGGATGTCCCCTTCAACACTCCTGCCCCTCCATCCCTGTATGAACCTCTGCCAAACACTTTTCATCCCATTTCAGCACTTCAGAGTCCTCTAGTCACTTCATCTTTAGACCACCCTCTTCCTATCGGGGGTTCTTGAGGGGCTTAAGGAACTTAAGAGCAAGCAGGTAATTGAGAACAGGTTGGAAGTTTTGTCTACTCCAGTGAGCTTTAGAGACCCCAAGGCTTGGTGAATCTTCAGTCCGTTGCCCCAAGATCTATACACCGTCTCCATAAGATTACACTTCAGAGCAAAGAAAGTGTTAAATGCCTCCTCCACTAAGATTGCTGGGGACACTTCAACTCTCATATTGAGGAGGAAACTCACCTTGCCCCATCTACCAGAAAGACATTCCCGATTTACGCAAAAATGAAGAAAAGGAAAGGAAGGTGCCCAAAGGCAAGAGTCCGTTTTCCACTGTGCCCCTAACTCTTGAGTGAATCACTTCCCAGTGGGCCCACATTAACAGTGATCATCAGATAGGGCCCACTGTGGAGCTGACCAATAGCTGAGCAAGAGAAGTACCAGTAGGTACCTCATTGATAGTTGGTTGCTTATGGGCAGGGCCCAGGGTTGCACTGTCCAATTGCTAGGCAAGACCGGTTGCTTAGTAACAGGATATGGAGTCATCAGGCACAGCAATGGCTACCTGCTAAGGGCTGTGCTCATGCTGCTCTGTTACCGAAGGATACGTTGGGTCCAGTGTGCTTTACTCTGTTTAACTGACTCTGTTCCAAATCAGGATTTGATTTCACAGGCTTCTTTAGCTTTTGTACATCATTCTTTTCCTTGTATTCCCAGGCATGCCTGTCAGCAGTGCTCATCTATATGCCCCTGCAACAGCTGCCACATGATCACATGTGCCGCATATAGCATAGCTAATATTTCAAAGCCAACAAGAATGTGAAAGCCAGCCCACCTTGAGAACTACTTTCACAAACCTTAACCTCACAGTGATTCTTATTCTATGCACAGTGTAACAGAGCAGAGTGAGCACAGCCCTATGCAGTTAGCCATCGGGGTGCTTCTTTTCAACGCACCCTGTTCCTAGGCAGCAGGTGTGGCTCAGCCTTGCTTGGTGCCTCAGATGGCCCCACTTACAAGCAGCCAACTGTCAAGGAGTGGCCATTCATTGTCCTGCTCAGCTATTGATCAGCACCACAGTGGGCCCTGCCCATAGTTACTGTCAATGAGGGACCATTCATTGGGGAAGTGATTAAGTAAGGGTGGTGTGGTATTCAGAGAGTTTAGAAATGTGTCTCCAGTGGTCTGCTTTCTTAGAAATGGTTAACCAGGAAAAGACTGACTCTCACACTAACATAGTAAACTGACGGCTGCGATTAAAATAAACATCAAAGGGTGAAAAGATGATCTTTGTGTGTGTGTGAATTTTCTGATGGGAAGGAGGAAGGAAGAAAGAGTGGGCACCTGAGTGGGGAGGGTGCGAGGTCCCGAGAGATTGGTGGACTGACCCTGAGGTCCCCAGTTAGCCAGAGAAAAGGCCTGGACTGGGTCAGGAGTCTGCACTGAAGATGGCTAACCCGCTTATCAATTGATCTCAGCGGCAAGGAGTAGTGGTGTGGTGTTACTGCCATTGTTTGGGGTGTGGAATGACATGAGGGTCTAGATTGCCAGAACCCTAATGGGAAGAGGGTTTCACATGGGGATGGTGAATGTCATACTTCCCTGAGAGAGGCAGGCAGAAATCACATCCTGGCCACTTACGTCATAATGGGCTTTGTTGCATCACTCACCTTTGCTGTCAGCTAAAGGTGCTCAGGAGGCACAAAATGCTGATCCAACTAAAACCCACAACCAGCACTCCCAAAGATTAAAATAATGTTTGGAGGAACAGACCAAATATCAATTAGGCCACTGTTTTCCTAAGAAATTGGTGGGAGCAGTGTGTTCCCAAGGGCAGGGCAGTGGAGCTGGCCCAAATCCCGGTGCAGATGACAAACAGGATCACCACACAGATCATTTTTGGGTGGTGGGCACCATGCAGTTTGTGGGATCTTAGTTCCCTGACCAGGGATTGAACCGGTTCCCTTCTAGTGAAAGCATGGAGTCCTAACCCCTGGACAGCCAGAGAAGTCAGGACAGAGACTTTTGATTCAAGTATTAACATGAGACTGGTAAAGCTGGTCTTATATTGATCATCATCCCTAGTATTTCTAAATAACTACAGCCATAAAACATTCTTCCCCAAAGTCTTTTGTAGTCCAAGCTCTGCAAGTTTTGTGGTTTTAAAATAAGAGTATGGGATATTATTTGGTGTTAACTTTCATTTTGAAATGTGTAAATATGTTCAAGTAGTATTCAATCAAATATGGAGATTATAAGGCAGAGTCTCTACCAGAGGAATCCGTGTGTCTTCAGAAAACTTTTAGAAACAATGAAAAGTCAGAGTTTCCATCAGCATCAAAAGAGTTGAGTTCAGATTTTAAGTTAATGACATAGTATCTTTTATTTGGACTGCAGCTCCCTGGTTAAATCTTTCTGGCCCTTTAACTCCTGAGAGTCACTGAATGTGATTTAAAATCATTAAGAGTGAAGGAGACCCTTGGTTTGTGGTCCTTTCAAAGGAAGTGGGAGAACTATCATTCTTGCCTGCTGAAAATTAATCAGTTAAAGCAGCTACCATGATGATATGGACAGAGAGACCTTATGTCTACCTATAGGTCGGTGCTGTGATTCCAGAGCTGTATATATTATCACCATTTAACCTAGCACACTTTAATGCCCTGTTGTGTGACTTACTGAAATACTTGCTGTTCAGTTCACTTCAGTCACTCAGTTGTCTCCAAATCTTTGCAACCCCATGAATCGCAGCCCGCCAGGCCTCCCCGTCCATCACCAACTCCCAGAGTTTATTCAGACTCACCTCCATCAAGTCAGTGATGCCATCCAGCCATCTGTCCTCTGTCATCCCTTTTCCTCCTGCCCCAATCCTCCCAGCATCAGAGTATTTTCCAATGAGTCAACTCTTCGCATGAGGTGGCAAAATTAGTGGAGTTTCAGTTTTAGCATCATTCCTTCCAAAGAAATCCCAGGGCTGATCTCCTTCAGAATGGACTGGTTGGAACTCCTTGCAGTCCAAGGGACTCTCAAGAGTCTTCTCCAACACCACAGTTCAAAAGCATCAGTTCTTTGGTGCTCAGCTTTCTTCACAGTCCAACTCTCACATCCATACATGACCACAGGAAAACCATAGCCTTGACTAGACGGACCTTAGTTGGCACAGTAATGTCTCTGCTTTTGAATATGCTATCTAGGTTGGTCATAACTCTTCTTCCAAGGAGTAAGCATCTTTTAATTTCATGGCTGCAGTTACCATCTGCAGTGATTTTGGAGCCCCCAAAATAAAGTCTGACACTGTTTCCACTGTTTCCCCATAACTTGCTGTTAGCAGAAGGTAACAGATTGCTAGGCCTGAAGAGCTGAAAGTGAAAGTTGCTCAGTTGTGTCCGACTGTTGGTGACTCCATGGACTATACAGTCCATGGAATTCTCCAGGCCAGAATACTGGAGTGGGTATTCTTCCTTACTCCAGGGGATCTTCCCAACCCTGGGATCAAATCCAGGTCTCCCACATTGCAGGCGGATTCTTCAGCAGCTGAGCCACAAGGAAGCCAAGGAATACTGGAGTGGGTAGCTGATCCCTTCTCCAGCACATCTTCCCTACCCAAGAATTGAACTGATGTCTCCAGCTTTGCAGGCAGAACCTTTCCCAACTGAGTTATCAGGAAAGTCCTGAGGTGGACCAAAAGTGGATGTTAGAGGCCCTTGTTTCCCTAAAGTGCCACTGGTATATATTTTAATATCCATGGATATACTGCCACCTTGCAGAGAGAAGTGAGGATGCATAGAGTTTAAAAAGGATCCAAAGACACTTAGGGTTAAAGGAGAAAAAACATAAATAATAAGTCATGAGTTGAGAAAGGGTATGTCCAAGTAGATCAACAACAATAAATCAATATCAGACGCCTGTAGCTCTCCTGGAAAAGGAGGGTATATTGTGATTCAGACATGTCAAGTCCTATTGCAAAAGCTGTGTTTTATTGGAGGGGGTTTTGCTCATTAGCACTTTCAAAGAGTAGTAGAAACTCTTTATACTTCCACTTATACAGGTTCCCTATGAATAGATGCCAACTGACCTCTCTAGCTGTGTCCATAACAACCTCTATTGACTAACACAATGATTTCCCCAAGACCTTCTACTTTCCTCTATGCCTGTGTCCATCCTATCTTCTGTGACTCAGAAACTAGCAACCATCTGAGGCCAGCCTAATGGTCACCTCCAAAGGAAATTTTCTTTATCATTCTCTTGAGTATTAATTTTTTTCATGTTCTCTAATCAGTTGCAGTTTATTACATGCAGCTTGTATAATAGATTTTTGAGTATGTATCTTATCAGACATGCATGCCAGAGAGGTAAACGGATTAGAAATCAACAGTGTGGTGACATAAAATGTTACCAGAAGTTGGATTATCTAAGACTGTATCACTCTCTTCTGCCAAGTATGTCTAAGAATCTGTTTGAAAATATAGTAAAAACCATAAAGTAGAGAGTGGATCAGAAGTCAAAGGAGCTTAAATGAGAAGCTTATTTTATCAGTAGTCAAGAGGAACTCTATGTCTTTATATTAAGACCACCCAATTGCATGACACCAAATGAAAAAGCCAAAGCAGTGCCCATGGATTCATGATAAGAGCACAATACTGCTGGCCCAGAGGCTTCTCTGGCTTCGCAGAGGTCAAGAGCAAATCTATATGCCAAGAGTCAGAACCCATCTGCCCAGGATCACATCCACATATCAGCCAGAATCAAGTGGGAGTCCCCAAACTTTACATGCTCCTGGCCAAGTCCCTCACCCCAGTGCCTTACCTATAGGCCTGTCCCTCATTTCTGCCTTGAGATGGTCATGATTAAATTTCACCTCGCCATCTCTTCAATTAATTGCCGTGGGCAAGTAGAAATCTGAATGCAGAAGTTTGAAATTGAACCCTTACCTTATACCATATAAAAAACTAAACTCAGAGTTGATTAAAGATTTAAATGCAAGATCTGAAACTACAAATCAACTAGAAGAAAACATCCTGGAGAAGTTGTAAACATTGGTCTTAGATGTGATTTTAGGTATGTAACACCAAAAGCATAGGCAACAAAAGCAAAAATAGAAAAGTAGGACTACTTCAAACGATTAAACTGCCTCCCCCAAAGAACATCAAAAACACATCCACATAGAAGCCAAACTGATGCTTACCAAATGGGAAGTTGTGGGGGAGGGATACATTGGGAGTTGGGGATTAACATATATATAGACACCAGTATTTATAAAATAGATAACCAACAAGGACCTACTACAAAACCACAGACAACTCTGTGAGACATTCTGTAACAACATAAATGGAAAAAGAGTTTGTAAAGGAATAGCCATATGTATGTGCCTGGGCAAGCTCCGTTGCTTCAGATGTGCCCTACTCTTTGTGACCCTATGGACCGTAGCCTGCTAGGCTCCTCTGTCCATGAGATTCTCCAGGCAAGAATACTGGAGTGGCTTGTCATGACCCTCTGAGTATATCTTCCCAACCCAGGGATTGAACCCACATCTCCTTCATTGCAGGCTGATTCTTTAACAACTTAGTCAAGTGGGAAGCCCAAATACATGTATATGTAAAGCTGAATCACTTTGCTGTACACCTGAAACACAACATGGTAAATCAAATATACTCGAATTAAAAAAAAGAAAAAAAAAAAAGAATACATCATCATGTAGAACAATTAGTTCAAAAAACTAATCGGAAAATGCAGAAAGATTCTTAAACCTACTCTCAAAGAAAGATTGACAGGGAATAGGATAGAAAGGGAAAAGGATCATTCAAGTCCTGACCTGTGCCCATGGGAGAGGACTCAGAATATAAGGGAGATTACACGGTTGGAGATATGCCCTGGGTGTGAGTGGTTCGAGCCATATATTGGACACACAAGTCCTGGGGTCTGACACAGGGAAGAGAACATCCTTAGCTGGTTGCAGGGCCATGTGGACTAAGAGGAGGTCTGTGGGAAGCCTGGACTCACCCTCCAGGAGCATGTGCTCAGGGGCTTGCTCCCAAGCCACAATGAAGAGAACAGATTGAGACCGCATTTGTGGATGCCTGTTTTCCCACAACTGCCCACCCCTACACATGCCCTGCTTACTTCGTGTGGCTGCTCTGCACTGGAGCAGGGGCTTCCATGTTGAGGCAGAGAGCTGGGATGTGGAAACAGAGGTGCATCTGGCCCAGGGCGGCATCTGGGTGGGAGAGCCGGGGCCATGCTCATGGAGGGCACTTACATAGGCAGCGTATCAGGAGAAGTCCTGATCTCTGATGGAGGCCCGACTGCCACAGCAGATGACCCAGTACATGCCCAGAGCCCATGAGGGCCTCACCTGCCCAATAGCACCCCTCTTCAACAGGGCAGGGATAGCAAAGGCTTGGGGAAGTGATCAGCTGTGAGGGACCAAGAGGTCTAAGACCAGAAGCTATGTTTAAGCAGGGCAAGAGACGCTACTGCTGATGCTGGCACAGATGGTGAGTTGGAGGTAGCCTGGACCTCTGTAAGCAGCCAGCCTGTAGATTTGCTCCTTTCTTTTTCCTAACCAGAACATGCTCCTCTTGTCCCTCTGTGGCAAGGGTTGCAGTGCTGGGAGAGGAGAGTGTACATACTTGAGAGGACATAGCCATATCTGGCCTGACTTTCAGGGCTTCTGCTCCAGAAATTTGAGACCCCACCCTACCCCCAATAGGACAGTGAAAGCCACTGAGAAAAAGTCTGTGCCTCATATCTGTCTTCAGACCTGGCAGTGCCAATCTTCCCAGGCTATAGCTCCTGGCACACCCTAAGGAAAGATATGACTTGTCAATCTAATCCTGCCCACCCCCACTCCCAGCTGAATATGGTACAGACTGTACGGAGATGCTCCCCCTTACAACCCTTCAAGACCATAATAGATAACTAATGCACTTAAAATCAGAGAGGCAGGGAGAAATGGGAAGACAGAAGGACTGGTCTCCATTGAAAGACTGAGAGAAAGTCAGTTCAGTCGGTCAGTCGTGTCTGATTCTTTGCGACCCCATGAACCACAGCATGCCAGGCCTCCCTGTCCATCACCAACTCCCGGAGTCCACCCAAATCCATGTCCATTGAGTTGGTGATGCCTTCTAACCATCTTATCCTCTGTCGTCCCCTTCTCCTCCTGCTCCCAATCCCTCCAAGTATCAGAGTCTTTTCCAATGAGTCAACACTTTGCATGAAGCGGCCAAAGTACTGGAGTTTCAGCTTTAGCATCATTCCTTCCAATGAAATCCCAGGGCTGATCTCTCTTAGAATCGACTGGTTGGATCTCCTTGCAGTCCAAGGGACTCTCAAGAGTCTTCTCCAATCCCACAGTTCAAAAGTATCAATTCTTTGGCACTCAGCCTTCTTCAGAGTCCAAATCTCACATCCATACATGACCACAGGAAAAACCATAGCCTTGACTAGATGGACCTTAGTCAGCAAAGTAATGTCTCTGCTTTTGAATATTCTGTCTAGGTTGCTCATAACTTTTCTTCCAAGGAGTAAGCGTCTTTTAACTTCATGGCTGCAATCACCATCTGCAGTGATTTTGGAGCCCCAAAATAAAGTCTGACACTGTTTCTACTGTTTCCCATCTATTTCCCATGAAGTGATGGGACCAGATGCCATGATCTTCGTTTCTGAATGTTGAACTTTAAGCCAACTTTTTCACTCTCCTCTTTCACTTTCATCAAGAGGCTTTTAGTTCCTCTTCACTTTCTGCCATAAGGGTGGTGGCATCTGCATATCTGAGGTGATTGATATTTCTCCGGCAATCTTGATTCCAGCTTGTGCTTCATCCAGTCCACGATTTCTCGTGATGTACTCTGCATAGAAGTTAAATAAGCAGAGTGACAATATGCAGCCTTGATGTACTCCTTTTCCTATTTGGAACCAGTCTGTTGTTCCATGTCCAGTTCTAACTGTTGCTTCCTGACCTGCATACAGATTTCTCAAGAGGCAGGTCAGGTGGTCTGGTATTTTCATCTCTTTCAGAATTTTCCACAGTTTATTGTGATCCACACAGTCAAAGGCTTTGGCATAGTCAATAAAGCAGAAATAGATGTTTTTCTGGAACTCTCTTGCTTTTCCATGATCCAGTGAATGTTGGCAATTTGATCTCTGGTTCCTCTGCCTTTTCTAAAACCAGCTTGAACATCAAGGAGTTCACGGTTCACGTATTGCTGAAGCCTGGCTTGGAGAATTTTGACCATTACTTTACTAACATGTGAGATGAGTGCAATTGTGCAGTAGTTTGAGCATTCTTTGCATTGCCTTTCTTTGGAATTGGAATGAAAATTGACCTTGTCCAGTCCTGTGGCCACTGCTGAGTTTTCCAAATTTGCTGGCATATTGAGTGTAGCACTTTCACAACATCATCTTTCAGGATTTGAAACAGTTCAACTGGAATTCCATCACCTCCACTAGCTTTGTTCATAGCGTTGCTTTCTAAGGCCCACTTGACTTCACATTCCAAGATGTCTGTTTCTAGATTAGTGATCACAACATCATGGTTATCTGGGTCGTGAAGATGTTTTTGTCAGTTCTTCTGTTTATTCTTCCACCTCGTCTTAATATCTTCTCGTCTTAATAGCTTCTGTTAGGTCCATATTATTTCTGTCCTTTATCGAGCCCATCTTTGCATGAAATGTTCCCTTGGTATCTCTAATTTTCTTGAAGAGATCTCTAGTCTTTCCCATTCTGTTGTTTTCCTCTATTTCTTTGCATTGATTGCTGAAGAAGGCTTTCTTATCTCTTCTTGCTATTCTTTGGAACTCTGCATTCAGATGCTTATATCTTTCCTTTTCTTCTATGGTTTTCGCCTCTCTTCTCTTCACAGCTATTTGTAAGGCCTCCCAGACAGCCATTGTGCTTTTCTGCATTTCTTTTCCATGGGGTGGTCTTGATTCCTGTCTCCTGTACAATGTCACGAACCTCATTCCATAGATCATCAGGCACTCTATTTATCAGAACTAGGCCCTTAAATCTATTTCTCACTTCCACTGTATAATCATAAGGGATTTGATTTAGGTCATACCTGAATGGTCTAGCGGTTTTCACTACTTTCTTCAATTTGAGTCTGGATTTGGTAATAAGGAGTTCATGACCTGAGCCACAGTCAGCTCCTGGTCTTGTTTTTGTTGACTGTATAGAGCGTCTCTATCTTTGGTGGCAAAGAATATAATCAATCTGATTTTGCTGTTGACCGTCTGGCAATGTACATGTGTAGAGTCTTCTCTTGTGTTGTTGGAAGAGGGTGTTTGCTCTGACCAGTGCATTTTCTTGGCGAAACTCTATTAGTCCTTGCCCTGCTTCATTCCCCACTCTAAGGCCAAATTTCCTGTTATTCCAGGTGTTTCTTGACTTCCTACTTTTACATTCCAGTCCCCTATAATGAAAAGGACATCTTTTGGGGTGTTAGTTCTAAAAGGTCTTGTAGGTCTTCATAAAACCTTTCAACTTCAGTTTTTCAGTGTTACTGGTCGGGGCATAGACTTGGATAACTGTGATATTGAATGGTTTGCCTTGGAGACGAACAGAGATCATTCTGTCGTTTTGAGATTGCATCTGAGTACTGCATTTCGGACTCTTGTTGACCATGATGTCTAGTCCATTTCTTCTGAGGGATTCTTGCCCGCATTAGTAGATCTAATGATCATCTGAGTGAAATTCAGGCACAGGAGGGCCTAGAGGAGCTACCCCACATTGAAGGTCAGGAACAGTGGCGGTAAGGAGATACCCCTCGTCCAAGGTAAGGAGCAGCAGCTGTGCTTTGCTGGAACAGCCGTGAAGAGATACCCCACGCCCAAGGTAAGAGAAACCCAAGTAAGATGGTAGGTGTTGTAAGAGAGCATCAGAGGGCACACACACTGAAACCATACTCACAGAAAACTAGTCAATCTAATCACACTAGGACCACAGCCTTGTCTAACGCAGTGAAACCAAGCCATGCCTGTGGAGCAACCCAAGACAGGCGGGTCATGGTGGAGAGGTCTGACAAAATGTGGTCCACTGGAGAAGGGAGGGCAAGCCACTTCAGTATTCTTGCCTTCAGAGCCCCATGAACAGTATGAAAAGGCAAAACGATAGGATACTGAAAGAGGAACTCCCCAGGTCATTAGGTGCCCAATATGCTACTGGAGATCAGTGGAGAATAACTCCAAAAAGAATGAAGGGATGGAGCCAAAGCAAAAACAATGCCCAGTTGTGGATGTGACTGGTGATAGAAGCAAGATCCGATGCTATAAAGAGCAATATTGTATAGGAACCTGGAATGTCAGGACCATGAATCGGGTCAAATTGGAAGTGGTCAAACAAGAGATGGCAAGGGTGAACGTCGACATTCTAGGAATCAGCATACTAAAATGGACTGGAATGGGTGAATTTATCTCAGAGTTGCATCTTAGTGCTTGCTTAAGCTTGAGGGTGAGCCAAAATGTGGGGTTTGTGGCGAGAAGCCTGATAAGCATGTGGTCAAACCTGTGGATGAAAACTTGCCTGCCACAGATGTGGGAGGGGGGTTCATGATTGGGTACTCATGTACACCCGTGGCAGATTCATGTCAATGTATGGCAAAACCAATACAGTATTGTAAAGTAAAATAAAGTAAAAATAATTTTTTAAAAAAGATTAGGATAATTTGTTCCTTGAAAGGCTAATAAAACCATCTTATAACATATTGAAAAAAAAAAAAAGATGCAGCCGCCATTAAGCCAGCAGCCAACCCCTCCCAACCCTGTGCACCCTGAGGGGATTCAAGAGGGAGAAAAGCATGATTCTGGCCTTAGATAGTTAAGATGCATATCAAAAGAATGATTTCAATGACTTCAATGAGCCCAGACTCTTGCATCTTCCTATACACAGAAAAGTGCTACATTTATTAACTTGAGATGTCTGGTTTTCTTTAATTAACAGTCATCTTTTGATGTTCTGGCTACCTAGTTTTCATTGCACAATTCCCATATATCCTGGCTCCTCCCTTACCTCTTTGGAGCAGTCCCTTAGAGCCATCTCAGAGGATGTCTCCGGGCTTCAATCCTCAGTTTTGTCCAGCAAATAAAACATAATTCTCAACTTCTATGTTGTGGATTTTTTCAGTAGACAAACCAATGGGTAAGTTCTGAGTAACTAACTGTGTGAGCCATTACTGCTTTGAAAAATCTTTCTGACATCCCACTTTGCCTCTCACTTCATGTTGGTAATGGAGAGGAAAAATTAAAATTTTACATAACCTCCTGCTTGTTCTGCTTCTGTAACTCAGCTTGCTCCTTGCAAAGTTTGGATCACGTAGGTCATGTCGTCTCAGAAAGTGGGGACTTGCAATACTGGGAACTGGGATTTATCTCACTCACCCTTGTCCTGCTCTTTGTAATCTCCCAGCTTCTTGTGAACCTGCCTAATGATGCTGAAGAAGGAATTCATAGGGCCTGGAATCCATCTTAGGCTTGCTCATGCTGATCATGCTCGGCCACCTTTCCAATGGACTCTGAACTCTGTATTTAGTGCCTATGAAAACAACAACAGAAGGATAAGACCCCCACCAGACAGGGGAACCTTGAAGATCGTATCTAGGTTACTCATCGCCTAAGAGAAAACATACACTAATCACCCCTTCTGCCAGACAGGCCATAAATTTCTCTGTATCAATCGGAGTGTAACCTTGGGTTTATTGATTATTGATTGGCTAATTGTTTGACTGTTTGAGCACATGAGTACATAGCACATGAATGATGGAGTTATTGGGATTGTATTTTCCTTGGCTTCCCTGGTGGCTTAGAGGTTAAAGCATCTGCCTCCAATGTGGGAGACCTGGGTTCGATCCCTGGGTTGGGAAGACCCCCTGGAGAAGGAAATGGAAACCCACTCCAGTATTCTTGCCTGGAGAATCCCATGGATGGAGGAGCCTGGTAGGCTACAGTCCACGGGGCCACAAAGAGTCGGACACGACTGAGCGACTTCACTTTCACTTTCACTTGGTTTATGTAAGTCTCAAGGAATTTGGAGTGGTGGGTTCAGACATGTACACATGGGGTATAAAAGATTTTCACAAATGCTGGTCGGGGTCCTTGGTTGAGAGGAGACTCTGCCTTGGGCTTGTCGGTGTAATAAACTGCACTCCACTATCTGCATTGTCCTTCTAAGTGAGTTTGTTTCCCGGAACTTGCTGCTACAACAATGCCTGTCCAGGTCAGGCATCCCCCTCCCCATCTTGACCACTGTTCCCACACACATGAAACCCCTTAGTTTAAACCATCCTGTTAACAGGCAGTGTTGCCCACTATAGTCTGTCTATAAAAACCCTATAACCCCTTTGTTCAGGGCTCAGAGCTGGAATGTTAACTCCTCTGGGCCCACCGGCATAATAAATCTGAGTTCTCCAACTCTCCAAGTGTGGTGCTTGGTTTCTCGATTACTGGTTTCTGAAACAGTATTGCTCAGAATGATAAAAATATCAACTTTAGAAAGTCAAAGCCTCAGGATAGCCAAGTTTCCAGTGTTACCATCACTTCAGCTTCTCAGGCTTCAGAGTTCCCTGGCCAAACTCAATGAGATCCTAACCTTTTCAAATATCACAGACATGTTTACCCAGAGCTCTTTCTGCTACTGCCTTAGAATAACTACATAATGATGATCCATAGCTTTAAATAAGCAGCTATTTCACAACTGTTTTTTCTGAGATAATCTCAGTTCCCTACACAACACAGACACTGTCACTAAAATTTCAGGGGGAGTTATAATCACTTTCCAGCAAGGGAATGAGATCATGGTGTCCCCAACTTTTACTCAGGGCTCAAATGGCCGCTTTTCATACCTGTTGACTGTGGCCAGTGCAGCCACTACCCCACAGGAAATGGCACTTGGTAAGTCACATTTTTTTTCTGAGATAGTTCTTATATTGCTAAAAAGAACTGTACCTGGATACAACAGTATTGCTCGCTGGTGTGCAACACAGTTTACAATTATACAGGGGAGATTTGATTTTTGACAGAAGCAGAGGCAGGAGCCGCCCTTTTCTACTAGCTTCAAGATGACCTGGCATGCCTCCGTGGACAAACAACCTCACCTGCCAATTCAGCAAACAAAGGATGTTTTGGCCAGCCAGTCAGCAGCCACTGAAACCATCCCTGAAGGTGCACCTTGAAGGGCCCGGGGTGGGAAACACCATGATTCTGGCCCTAGATAGCTGAGATGAACATCAAAGGAATGATTTCCATGAGCCCATGCTTTGAACCTTTCCATAGAAAGAAAAGCCCTAAATTACTCAACCAGGGATGTTTGTTTTGTGCTTAGCGGTAACATTTTCTTGTTCCATTACATGTTTTCTTTTTTCCACCAAAACTCCTATATACCGTGGTTCCTCCCTTACCTCTTTGAACAGTTCCCCAGAGCCCTCTGAGAGGCTGTTTCCTGGGCTCTAGTACAGTCCAAACATAACTCACAACTTTCAGGTTGTGTGTTTTTCTTCAGTCTACACCTCCTCCATATTCACCACCACGGTCCTGTCTGAAGTCTCTTTGTGCTGACTGAAAATCCTGAACTTCACAAAACTCTCACCCTTAGGATTATGTGTTGGTCTGTGAGCTCCAGACCAAAGGCCTCAGCCTTGCGCTGTGGGAACTACATCACCCAGAAGGGGCTGCACCTGAGCATAGTTGAACCAATGAGGAAGCAGGGGAGGGACGTTTCCGTGCCTTACAGGCGGCCACTTCGGGGCTGGGCTTCTGACCAGGTCTTCCAGGCAGTTACTTTATCTGTTCTTGGCTTGGTTCCGGGGCTTAGAGTTTCCCAAGGAGTGTCACAGCCAAGGTGGTGGACGAGAAAGCATGGTCCACACTGCACAGAGGCGGGTCTGAGGCTTGGCAGCATCACCGCCTGTGTCCTGGACTGGGAACTACAAAGCCAGATTCGCTGCCCTTGTCGCCTGCCTCTGCCAGCTCTGGTGATGGCCTCTGCGCTGATGGACCCGTGCAGGTGAGTGCTGCCATTCCCAGATCATCACCCAAATCCTAAAGCCCCTAGATGAAAGTGCCTGCTCAGGGCACTGAAGTGCAGGTGACCGTGTCCAGGACAGAGCGTTGCTCGTGAGTGATGTCCCCTCCTGACAGCCAGTGAGGAAAGATGTGGGACAGCTGCAAGCAGAGGGACCAGCATGTGCAAAGGCTTGGCTGTGCGACTGAGTCCAGGGCATCTGGCAAACCTAGGATCCGTGTGCCATCTGCAAGGAACTGAGCGTGAGGGGAGGAGTCACATCTGGAACCTTCATTCCTAGGGCTTTGCAGGCCCTGGGGAGTTGTGACCAGAAAAGGGACACAATCTGAGTTAATATTTTCAGTTTCCCAAGGGTTGGTCAGGGAAGATAGGGAGGTGGAGGGAGCAGGGATGAGGTTGGAGGCAGGGAAACCAAAGAGGAGGCTGCTGGCAGTTTGTCTGGGCCAGGCCAGAGTGATGGCAGGGAAGAGAGCCAAGCCTTCAGGGTTCCCTGGTGTATCAGATACTGTGGAGGAAGAAGGAAGGGAGTGAAGGACCATCGTAAGATTATTTTCTATTTGTTTCTTTTTCTTTCTCTTCCATTATTTCCCCCCTGTACTTCTCGGAGAATGGAGATGGAGAAGTTGGGTGGAGGGAGCTGGTTGTGTGTTGGAGAAAGGTCAGAGTTGACTTTGCATGTGGTGATTCTGAGATGTTCAAAAGTGTGTGTGTCTGTGTATGTCACATAGACATCTGGACAAGCATGTCTGCAGTTTTAGCAGGGGTCTAGGCTGGAGATGTTCAGAGAACTTTAGATGTGGACCTGGGCACAGCCAGGGGATCAGATTTAGGGAGGGAATCTTAAGGTTATTTCAAGTGGGCCTGAAATGACAGAGGGAGGGGCTGGAGGTTAGATACCTCAGGTGGGCAGCCCCAACACTGCCACCAGGAGGGAGGGTCCCTCAGTCCCAGTGTTTCTGGCTGTTACCTGAGGGAAGAGAGGCCCATGTGCATCAGGAGCCAGAGCTAGGGAATGGCCTATGTTCATTGCCATGTGGGCTTAGCAAGACGTTGAATCTAATCCCTGGGAATGAGAGAAGCATCAGCCAGGCCAGACCAGTGTGTCAGCTCCTCCACCACAACAAGCCCCTTGGCAGGAGGAGTGATCCAGTGTTCTGATGGAAATTTCCTTGAGCAGGCTGATCTTTGGGGATGGACATGCACAAGGCCAGCTGCAGTGCTAAAACAGCTAGCGTCGCTCTGGCCTGTTCAGACCCATTCTCCAGAATTTACTTATGAAATAATTGCTTCTTTGGACATTTCTCTAAAGAAAAAACACACAGAAGATATATAAAGCTTATGGATTTAACTAGTCAAATGTAGGCAAATTCTTACTAACGGTTGGAAAATTACCGTACCTATAAATATTTAAATAAAATCAAAAGTCTGAAATACCACATTCATTTAAATGCTTAACAAGCAAGAAAGCCACCCACATTTTCAGAAGTTCGTTGCCTTCTTTACACCAAAAGCATTCACCAAAGTGCTAATCCTGTGGAAAGTAAAAGCTGATATTTAGCACGTGCCATGTACATGTTTCAGACCAACAACAGCCCTAAAAGATGGGTACTGGTTTTATACCCATTAGACAGAGGAGGACTTTGAGGCACAGTCCTCAAAGAGAACTGAGAGTTTGAGTCCTTATGCAAGTTCATGCAGCTATAAGCTGAAGCCAAGTGTCCCTTTGGATGTAAACATACACCAGTCTCAGTCATCTCGTTTACTCTCACCACAGCCCTGATGGCCATCAGGATTTACCCCTGCCTACTTTTTTTTCATTAGTTGTCCACATGGCTTCATCCTTCGGCTCACTCCAATGTCTCCTCCTTGGAAAAGCCTTCCTTGGTTCAGTTCAGTTGCTCATTCATGTTTGACTCTTTGCAACCCCATGGACTGCAGCACCACAGGTTTCCCTGTCCTTCACCATCTCCCAGAGCTTACTCAAACTCATGTCCATTGAGTCAGTGATGCCATCCAGCCAGCTCATTCTCTGTCATCCCCTTCTCCTCCTGCCTCCAATCTTTCCCAGCATCAGGGTCTTATCAAATGAGTCAGGTCTTCACATAAGGTGGCCAAAGTATTGGAGTTTCAGCTTCAGCATCTGCCTTTAAAATGAATATTTAGGACTGATATCCTTTAGGATTGACTGGTTGGATCTCCTTACAGTCTGAGGGACCCTCAAGAGTCTTCTCCAACACCACAGTTCAAAAGCATCTATTCCTTGGCACTCAGCTTTCTGTATAGTCCAACTCTCACATCCATACATGACTACTGAAAAAACCAGAGTTTTGACTAGACAAATCTTTGTTGGCAAATAATGTCTCTGCTTTTAATATGCTGTCTAGGTTGTTCTTCCAAGGAGCAAGTGTCTTTTAATTTCATGGCTTCAGTCACCATATGCAGTAATTTTGGAGCCCAAGAAAATAAAGTCTGTCACTGCTTCCATTGTTTCCCCATCTACTTGCCATGAAGTGATAGGACCGCATGTCATGATCTTAGTTTTCTCAATGTTGAGTTTTAAGCTAACTCTTTCAATCTCCTCTTTCACTTTCATCAAGAAGTTCTTTAGTTCTTCACTTTCTGCCATAAGGGTGGTGTCATCTGCGTATCTGAGGTTATTGATATTTCTCCTGGCAGTCTTGATTCCAACTTGTGCTTCACCCAGCCCTGTATTTCACCTGATTACCCTGGTTACCCTGTAGAAAATTGCCCCCAGTCTTTACTGCCTTACTCTTATTCTCTTGTCATCAGGATTCTCTGGGTCATTTGCTTAGTTCCTAAGGATGACCTGTCTCTAACTCTGGAGTGTGAGCTCCTATTCAGGAAAACCATGGTCTGAACCAGGTGCTCAGTCAGTAATTGATGCTGTGTCCTGGGGACCACCTCTGACCATGCCTCCTTCTCTTCTCCCCTTCCCTGTGCCTCCCAGGCACCCAGAGCTGAATGTGTCAAGCTCTTCCCCTCATCCCAGGCTATGCCATTGGAGTTCTCTTTAGCTGGGACACCATCACCAGATCTCACACTGGAACCCTCTCACATCCTTCCAGGCTCTGTTCAAATGTCACCTCTTTGAAGAGAGTTCTAGCTAAAATAGCCCCTGTTCCACCTGCCCTCATTTTGGAATTGTGTGTGTGAATGTATGTGTGCATGCAGGGAATTTGGCATGACAAAAGCAAAAATGTAGGTTTACTTGCGCTTGTTCAGGTTGCTGAGGGAGTAAATAGGGAAAATATTAATAACAAAACAACCTTAAGAGTTGGCCTTCATTGTGCTTAACCACAATCACAGAAAACTAACTAATCTGATCACATGAACCACAAGCTTGTCTAACTCAATGAAACGATGAGCCATGTGGTGAAGGGCCACCCAAGATGAACGGGTCATGGTGGAGAATTCTGACAAAACGTGATCCACTGGAGAAGGGAATGGCAAACTACTTCAGTATTCTTGCCTTGAGAATCCCATGAACAGTATGAAAAGGCAAAAGATAGGACACTGAAAGATGAACTCCCCAGGTCGGCAGGTGCCCAATATGCTACTGGAGATCAGTGGAGAAATAACCCCAGAAATAATGAAGACATGGAGCCAAAGGAAAAACAACACCCAGTTGTGGATGTGACTAGTGATGGAAGTAAAGTCCGATGTTGTAAAGAACAACATTGCATAGGAACCTGGGATATTAGGTGTATGAATCAAGGCAAATTGGAAGTGGTCAAACAGATGGCAAGAGTGAACATTGACATTTTAGGAATCAGCAAACTAAAATGGATTGGAATGGGTGAATTTACCTCAGATGACCCTTTATCTACTATTGTGGGCAAGAATCCCTTAGAAGAAATGGAATAGCTATCATAGTCAAGAAAAGAGACTGAAATGCAGTAGTTGGATGCAGTCTCAAAAATGACAGAATGATCTCTGTTCGTTTCCAAGGCAAACCATTCAGTATCACAGTAATCCAAGTCTATGCCCTGACTTGTATGCTGAAGAAGTTGAAGTTGAATGGTTCTATGAAGACCTACAAGACCTTCTAAAACTAACACCTAAAAAAAGATGTCCTTTTCATTATAGGGGAAGGAATGCAAAGGTAGGAAGTTAAGAAATACCGGGAATAATGGGCAAATTTGGCCTTGGAGTACAGAATGAAGCACGGCAAACGCTAATAGAGTTTTGCCTAGGGAATATACAGGTCATAGCAAACACCCTCTTCCAACAACACAAGAGACGGCTCTACACATGGACATCTGCTGTGCTGCTAAGTCACTTCAGTCGTGTCCGACTCTGTGCGACCCCATACAGGGCAGCCCACCAGGCTCCCCCGTCCCTGGGATTCTCCAGGCAAGAACACTGGAGTGGGTTTCCATTTCCTTCTCCAATGCATGAAAGTGAAAAGTGAAAGTGAAGTCGCTCAGTCGTGTCCGACTAGTAGCTACTCCATGGACTGCAGCCTACCAGGCTCCTCTGTCCATGGGATTTTCTAGGCAAGATTACTGGAGTGGAGTGCCATTGCCTTCTCTGCACATGGACATCACCAGATGTCAATACCAGAATCAGACTGATTATATTCTTTGCAGTCAAAGATGGAGAAGCTCTATACAGTCAACAAAAACAAGACCAGGAGCTGACTGTGGCTCAGATCATGAATTCCTTATAGTCAAATTCAGACTTGAAGAAAGTAGGGAAAACCACTGGACCATTCAGATGGGACCTAAATCAAATTCCTTATGATTATACAGTGGAAGTGACAACTAGATTCAAGGGATTAGATCAGATAGACAGAGTGCCTGAAGAACTACGGACTGAGGATCATGACATTGTACAGGAGACAGGGATCAAGACCACCCCCAAGAAAAAGAAATGCGAAAAGGCAAAATGATTATCTGGAGGGCATACAAATAGCTATGAAAAGAAGAGAAGTGAAAGGCAAAGGAGAAAAGGAAAGATACACCTATTTGAATGCAGAGTTCCAAGGAACAGCAAGGAGAGATAAGAAAGCATTCTTCAATGATCAGTGCAAATAAATAGACAAAAACAATAAAATGTGAACAACTAGAGATCTCTTCAAGAAAATTACAGATTGCCAGGGAACTTTTCATGCAAAGATGGGCAGAATAAAGGACAGAAATAGAATGGACCTAACAGAAGCAGAAGATATTAAGAAGAGGTCCAAGAATACACAGAAGAACTATACAAAAAAGATATTCACAAACCAGATAATCACGATGGTGTGATCACTCAGCTAGAGCCAGACATTCTGGAATGTGAAGTCAAGTGGGCCTTAGGAAGCATCACTGCAAGCAAAGCTAGTGGAACTGATGGAATCCCAATCGAGCTATTTCAAATCCTAAAGGATGATGCTGTGAAAGTGCTACACTCAATATATTAGCAAATTTGGAAAACTCAGCAAGGGCCGCAGGACTGGAAAAGGTCAGTTTTCATTTCAATCCCTAAGAAAGACAATGCCAAAGAATGCTCAAACTACCACACAATTGTGCTCATCTCACTTGATAGCAAAGTGATGCTCAAAATTCTCCAAGCCAGGCTTCAACAGTACATGAACCGTGAACTTCCAGATGTTCAAGATGGATTTAGGAAAGGCAGAGGAACCAGAGATCAAATTGCCAACATCCATTGGATCATCGAAAAAGCAAGAGAGTTCCAGAAAGCGATGTACTTCTGCTTTATTGAATATTCCAAAGCCTTTGACTGTGTGGATCATAAAAATCTGTGGAAAATTCTTCAACAGATGGGAATACCAGACCACCTGACCTGCCTCTTGAGAAATCTGTATGCAGGTCAGGAAGCAACAGTTAGAACTAGACATGGAACAACGGACTGGTTCCAAATCTGGAAAGGAGTACATCAAGGTTGTATATTGTCACCCTGCTTATTTAACTTATATGCAGAGTACATCAGGAGAAATCGTGGACTGGATGAAGCACAAGCTGGAATCAAGATTGCTGGGAGAAATATCAATAACCTCAGATATGTAGATGACACCACACTTATGGCAGAAATTGAAGAAGAGCTAAAGAGCCTCTTGATAAAAGTGAAAGAGGAGAGTGAAAAAGTTGACTTAAAACTCAACATTCAGAAAGCTAAAATCACGGTGTCAAGTCCCATCACTTCATGGCATATAGATGGGGAAACAGTGGAAACAGTGGCTGACTTTATTTTCAGGGGCTCCAAAATCACTGCGTATGGTGACTGCAGCCATGAAATTAAAAGATGCTTGCTCCTTGGAAGAAAAGCTACGGCAAACCTAGACAGCATATCTAAAAGCAGAGACATTACTGTGCCAACAAAGTCCATCTAGTCAGAGTTATGTTTTCCAGTTATCATGTATGGATGTGAAAGTTGGACTATAAAGAAAGCTGAGCATGGAAGAATTGATTCTTTTGAACTGTGGTGTTGGAGAAGACTCTTGAGAGTCCCTCGGACAGCAAGAAGATCCCAAGGAGTCCATTGTAAAGGAAATCAGTCCTGAATATTCATTGGAAGGACTGATGTTGAAGCTGAAATTCCAATATTTTGGTCATCTCATATGAAGAACTGGCTCCTTTAAAAAGACCCTGACTCTGGGAAAGATTGACAGCAGGAGGACAAGGGAATGATAGAGGATGAGATGGTTGGATGGCATCACCGACTTAATGGACATGAATTTGAGTAAACTCGGGATTTGGTGATGGACTGGAAGCCTGTTGTGCTGCAGTCCACGGGGTCACAAAGAGTCTGACATGACTGAGTGACTGAACTGAAGTGAGCGCTTATTATCCACCAAGGTACAATGACTTCCTCGTTTAACTCTCATCTGCTTAGGATTAGTTTTTCTTATCATCCTTACTTTACAGAACAGAAACTTTGAGTCTTAGAAAAATTACCTGTTGAAGGTCACACAGCTCTTCATTGGCAAAAATTCAAAATCCGTATGTCAGTCAAGAGAGCCTCCACTCTAACCATGATAATACCCACTGCGGGCTGGGGAGGCCTCAGGGCAACACTTAAAGTCCACATTGCCGGCCGGGTTTGGGCTTAGGTATGAGGATGGTATAGTGGGCCTTCCAGGCAGAGAGTACCACATGGGCAAAGGCAGGGATATGTATTGTTTGACGAGGCAGAAGAGGGCCTGTGCGGGTTGCTGAATGGAGTTTAACTGCTCCCTCCATCTGCTGAGATGTGTCTCTGAAGGTAGATTGTGAGATGGTGTCCTGGATATTCATCCCAACTTTTGGTGCTGGCAGAGGATGGGGTTATACACACTGGCTCTGAACCAGAGAAACCTGTCTGAGTTCAGATCACTGCTTATTTGACACTTGACTCTGTTTGACTTCTGGTTGACTGTCCCTGAGCCTCAGCACACTGACTGTGACATTGGCATGCTGACAGTATTTGCCTCATGGGTAATCCAAGTACAAAAACACACACCAAGCACCGACAGACTTGTGCTTGGCATCCCAGGGTTCACTTGATAACCACTGTCTCTTTCATACTCACAGCAACCTGGCAGTGGGAACGATGAGGGTATTGATGCAGAAATCACTGCTCAGAGAAATGCAGTGATGTCCCCAAGGCCACACAGCTGACAAGGGTCAGGTTGAAGAAGCTGTGTTCAGACTTAGGAGTCTGGCTCCAGTGCTGGGGACATGTCATCAGTTGGATGTGGCACAGAAAGTACTCAGCACGGATCCAGGGCCCTAGGAGTTACACACCCCCATGGGATTCAGAGCTAGGGTCCTTCTAGATTGTTCCAGTGACTGAGTGACAGACTCTAGCCTCATTCTGTTAGCCACAAGGGTGACATCCTTGCCTCTCTTTGACTTTCTGGGGATCAGTGACCTTTGAGGATATGGCCATGTCCTTCATTTCAAGTTCCTGGCCTAGAAGACCTAGCCCCAAGGACCCCATAGCAGGAGGTGATGCTGCAGAGCTGGAAGACCTGCTTTGACTGAGTAGGTCCTCCTCCACACCTCCTGAGGGAACACGCAGCCTCCTCCACTCTGCCTCATGCTCCAGGCGGGTTACCCTCCCTCCCTCCTATAGTTCCTGGCCTGTTTGGCTCTCACATCCTGCCTGGTCTCCCGTGTCTCTACCACAGGCGGATGGGGCTAGAATCAAGTCCCCTTCAAAATGATTCAAAACTAAGGGAGGATTTATTACTAGAAGAAGGGAATAGGGTACAGTGCAGTATATTCCAGAAACCAAGGGCCAAATGTCAAGCTGGGCCCGGGAAAGACTGAAATGAAGAATTGAATGGAACAGTGATTTGCCTTGGCCTTGAGGTCTATCACTAGGGCTTCTCTCTGGGTCACTCGTGGTACTCTTAGGTGGGTGGCTCTTTCTCCTGCAGTGAATTTGAGGCAGGATTTGGCTATCCAAGTTCTAACTCTGAGGCCCCTGGATTTCTTGCCTCCACTTTTTTTTTTTTTTTAATAGTTCATGAAATGCCCATGAGCTCTGGCAGTCACCATATTAGCCACTCACACTGGCCCCTATTTTCTGAGAATTGCATCCTCCCACTCACAGTCCTTCATCTCTATGGCCCACTTTCTCCAAAGCTGCTGGCCTCATGGCAGGCTCAGAGCTGTTTCTTCCTTGGATAGCATTCAGGAGCCTGGGTTTTGCAGCCATGCTGCCTGGTGCTCAATCCCAGTCATGAGCTCTGTGACTCAGGACAAGTGACTTAACCTTCCTGTGCCTTAGTAATGTCTTTGTTAAAATGGGGTATATGTTATCTACTTCACATGGCTGTTGACAGGGCTAATAAATTAATGTATGAAAAGGCTTAGAACACAGCCTGATGTTCACTGACAGCAGATGGACAGTTCTGATCCCTATTGCAATAATCATCAACTATGATTGACGTTGTCATCATGCCTGGACTTGGTACCTTCCGAAGCCACGTTGTGTAGTTGTGTGGATCAACATCACAGAGGCCAGCCACAGCCATACCTGGGCTTGCATCTGGACTCGGCCACTCATCATTTCTGGACATGCCTTGTTGACAAATCAGTTCATGCCCCTGAGCCTCTGTGCCTTCATTCATGAAATGGTACCTATTCCAGCACCTGTTTCCTGAGAAAACCAGGAAAATCATTTAATACAGGGCCTACAGCAGGAAGGACCTATGCAAGCCTTGGCTCAATGACTCAGTGATTCATACCTTGTTCTGAAATGATGAGATTCCATGTGTTAGCCATGTAACTTCTCCAGATGAGTCCACAATTGGAACTAAGGTTAATGAATGCACTGAAGGTACAGCACACAGTCCCTGAGATGTGGTAGCAACTCATAATGTTCATTTTGGTGCCACTAGGATTGGAATTCCCATGGCAGCGTGGCCAGGGAAACACCTGAAACTATCTTGGCCTCGGTTTCCTCATCTGTGACTGGGACAATAGCAGCTCTGGCCTGGTAGTGAATTATATAAATTACAATCAGTTCCTATTTGCATAGCTCTTAAGGAAGACCTGGACACATAGCAAGGACTGTCTACACTCGTGTTAAATAAGACAAAGGAATACATACCATGTTTTCCCACCCAACCTCTAGTGATCTTTTAGCCAGGAATTGGCCAGGCTAAGAACTGAACAGAAACCTGATGGCTCCCATATCCCAGGTGGCCATGTGGTTCCCCCTGACAGGGCCCCATCCCTGGGCCTCAGTGTCCAGACCGTCTCTCCCAGGAGTCAGAATTTCCTCTTCCCTGGAATAACAGGTACGTGTCAGCATAGGGATCTAGTCCTCCACCTCCTGCTTTCCTGAATGTGACTCTGGGCTGGGAAACCCCTATAGCTTGGGGAGGATGGACACGTGGATGGCAACCAGCCTGTGCCACTCATCATTCGTGGGACATCACCTCTGAGCCTCTTTTCCCTCACCTAGAAGATGGAATGATTCAGGCTGAGGTGAGCATTATCTTGTAAAGCACTTTTCACCAGGCCTGACTCACTATAAAATAACATGAACACCTCACTGAGTGTTCTGTTAGGGGGTTAGTCCCCTTTCCACCTTCCCTAACCTTCTCCCAAGTTTTATTGTCCTCCATGGCTCTCAACACTTTCTAATAGACTTTAAAATTCACCAACTTATTTTTATTGCTTTGTTCCTTCATGGAATGCGCATTCCAGAAGCCCAGGGCCTTAGTTTGCTTTGGTTGCTGTCAGGAACACTGTCACGAGTGAATGAATGGCCTGTGAGTCCTCCTGTCTCTCCTGTTACTGCTCTATGGAGTCGTCAAGACTCCCCCCTGCCAGCACTGGTCAAGGTGCCCATGCAGCAGCAGCAGCCCAACTCAGTTTGCTCTGGAAAGCTCTCTTTACAATATTAAATGACAAAGGAGGAAAAGAGGTGGACAATAAGGAGCAAGAAATGCACGTGTGACTTCTTTCTGACTTCTCTGCCATGCCTTTGAAGACTTACCGTTGGTTATCTATTGACAGTATGGTAGGCAAATAATGACCCCTGAGATGTGCACATGCCTTAACCCCTGGAACCTGTGAATAAGTTGTTACAACAGAAGATCAAGGATGCAGATGGCTGATCATAAACTAGGGAGGTTATCCTGGTTTATCTCGGTGGTGCCAGGGTAATCACAAGGATCCTTAAAAATGGAAGTGAGCCACAGAAGAGTCAATGTCAGGGTGATGTGATGTGAGATAGACTCCACTGGCCATTGCTGGCTCTGAAGATGAAGGAAGGGGGCATGAGCCAAAGAATCAGGCAACTGAGAGAAGCCAGAAAAGTCAAGAAAACAGATTCTCCTTACAGCCTTCAGAAAGGAACACAGCCCTGCTGACACCTTGGTTTTAGCCCTGTGATGCCTGTGTTGGGCTTCTGACATACAGAATTGTTTGATAATAAGTTTGTGTTCTTTTAAGCCACTAATGTTGTGGTAATATGTTACAGCAACAAAAGGAAACTAATACAGAGGGCAGGGGGTAGGGGTGGTTGGGAGGAGAAAGACCATCTTCCCCTTATCTGTCTTTTATAATCATTCACTACCATCCAGTGTCAGGCGTTGTTAGTTGAAGGCAGCTCCACAAACATGTATTGAAAGACCTCATTCCTTGAAAATGTTGCCTCTACCCTTGAGTGGCATATGTCTTTGTTTGAAGGCTAGACTTATGAAATACTTGAAACTTATGAGAAATCAGAATACTAAATATAGTATCTTGTGCAATTATTTCATTATAACCATGTAGTTACTGATACATACACAAAAGAGCACACTTTTTTTTTTTTTTGCACCAGTTAAAACTGTTTAGGGCTTTGATTAAAAAAACAATTATCAATGTGCTTTGGAGTGCCCAGCACTCACTTTCTTTTGGTCCTGGTCCATTGTCTGCTTATTGTTAATGTCCCGTGTGTAATGCAGATGATGGTATAGCTGTGTGGGCTCCCCTGTTGAGTCCCAATCCTTTCCTTCAGTAAGTGTTTCTCAGCTTCCTTAGCCCTTGGTAGAGGGGCTTCTGGAAGCCCACCTCAGCAGCTATTCAGGGTTGGAATTAGAACTAGAAGAAAATCTAACACACAGCCGAGTTAAAGTCACGATTACATTAGAGAAACAAATATGGAGAAGAAATCTCATTATTTTATCTGATAAAAGATTGCATGAAGTGTTGCTGTCAAGTGACTACAATTTTGAGAGGCAGACCAGGGTGAACACAGGAGTGTGTGGGTTTCACACTTATCACTGGTGCCTTATCCCCACGCTCCTGTCACTGGTCAGGGTGTTTTGGAATTCCTTCTTTGTGATTATGCTGAGGCTGGTTTTCAGAGCACGTGAGACAGATACTCAGGGTTACCTCAGGTTAAAAAATTTCATGCCTAATAAACAAAATTAGAAGTGAAAATGGAGAAATCACAATGAATTCACAGAAATACAAAGAGACTACTATCAGCAACTATATGACAATAAAATGGACAACTTGGAAGAAATGGATGAATTCTTATAAAAGTATGACCTTTCAAATTGAACCAGGAAGAAATAGACAATCTTAACACACCCAGCACAAGTGAAGAAATCGGAACTGTAATAAAAATCTTCAACAAACAAAAGCCCAGGACCAGATAGCTGCACAGGTGAATTCTATCAAAATTTTAGAGAACAGCTAACACTTATCCTACTCAAACTCTTCCAGAAAATTCCAGACGAAGATAAACTGCCAAATTCATTCTACCATCACCCTAATACCAAAACCCAAAGATACCACAAAAAAGAAAACTACAGGCCAATATCACCAATGAGCATCAGTGCAAAAATCCTCAACAAAATTCTAGCAAACAGAATTCAAAAACATATTAAAAAGATAATACTTGTCATGACCAAGTGGGATTTATCCCAGGGATAGGAGGATTCTTCAAAATTCGAAAATCAATCAATGTGATACACCACATTAACAAATTGAAAGATAAAAACCATATGATTTTCTCAATAGATGCAGAGAAAGCCTTTGCCAAAATTCAACATCCATTTATGATAAAAACTCTCCAGAAAGCAGACATAGAAGGAACATACCTCAACATGATGAAACACTATCCTCAACGATGAAAAATTGAAAGCATTTCTCCTAAAGTCAGGAACAAGACAAGGATGCCCACTCTCACCACTAATATTCAACATAGTTTTGGAAGCTTTAGCCACAGCAATCAGAGAAGAAAAAGAAATAAAAGGAATCTAGATTGGAAAACAAGAATAAACTCTCACTGTTTGCAGATGACATGATACCCTACATAGAAAACCCTAAGGACTCCACCAGAAAATGACTAGAGCTAATCAATGAATATAGTAAAGTTGCAGGATATAAAATCAACACACAGAAATCCCTTGCCTGCCTATACACTAACAATGAGAAAACAGAAAGAGAAATTAAGGAAACAATTCCAGTCAGCATTGCAACAAAAAATAATAAAATACTTAGGAATAAATCTACCTAAAAACAAAAGACATATATATATATACATATATATATATATATATACACATATATACATATATATATATACACACACACATACAACACTGATGAAAGAAATCAAAGATGTCACAAATAGATGGAGAAATAGATACTGTTCAAGGATCAGAAGAATCACTATAGTGAAAAGGAGTCTACTACCCAAAGCAATCTATAGATGTAATCCCTATCAAGCTACCAATGGCATTTTTCACAGAACTAGAACAAATAACTTCACAATTTATATGGAAATACAAAAAACCTTGAATAGCCAAAGCAATCTTGAGAAAGAACAATGGAACTGGAAGAATTACCCACCTGACTTCAAACTAGACTACAAAGCTACAGTCATCAAGACAGTATGGTAACAGCACAAAGACAGAAATATAGATTGATGGATCAAAATAGAAAGCCCAGAGATAAATCCATGCACCTATGGACACCTTATGTTTGACAAGTTCAGTTCAGTTCAGTCATTCAGTCGTGTCTGACTCTTTGTGACTCCATGAATCGCAGCACACCAGGCCTCCCTGTCCATCACCAACTCTCGGAGTTCACTCAGATTCATGTCCATCGAGTCAGTGATGCGATCCAGCCATCTCATCCTCTGTCATCCCCTTCTCCTCCTGCCCACAATTCCTCCCAGTATCAATGTCTTTTCCAATGAGTCAACTCTTTGCATGAGGTGGCCAAAGTATTGGAGTTTCAGCTTTAGCATCATTCCTTCCAAAGAAATCCCAGGGCTGATCTTCAGAATGGACTGGTTGGTTTTCCATGCAGTCCAAGGAACTCTCAAGAGTCTTCTCCAACATCATAGTTCAAAATCATCAATTCTTCGGCACTCAGCCTTCTTCACAGTCCAACTCTCACATCCATACATGACTACTGGAAAAACATAGCCTTGGCTAGACGGATCTTAGTCAGCAAAGTAATGTCTCTGCTTTTGAATATGCTCTCTAGTTTGGTCATAACTTTTCTTCCAAGGAGTAAGCATCTTTTAATTTCATGGCTGCAGTCACCATCTGCAGTAATTTTGGAGCCCCAAAAGTAAAGTCTGACACTGTTTCCCTGTTTCCCCATCTATTTCCCATGAAGTGATGGGACTGGATGCCATGAACTTCGTTTTCTGAATGTTGAGCTTTAAGCCAACTTTTCACTCTCCTCTTTCACTTTCATCAAGAGGCTTTTAGTTCCTCTTCACTTTCTGCCATAAGGGTGGTGTCATCTGCATATCTGAGGTTACTGATATTTCTCCCGGAAATCTTGATTCCAACTTGTGTTTCTTCCAGTCCAGCATTTCTCATTATGTACTCTGCATAGAAGTTAAATAAGCAGGGTGACAATATACAGCCTTGACGGACTCCTTTTCCGATTTGGAACCAGTCTGTGTTCCATGTGCAGTTCTAACTGTTGCTTCCTGACCTGCATACAGATTTCTCAAGAGGCAGGTCAGGTGCTCTGGAATTCCCATCTCTTTCAGAATTTTCCACAGCTTATTGTGACTCACACAGTCAAAGGCTTTAGCACAGTCAATAAAGCAGAAATGGAACTCTCTTGCTTTTTCCATGATCCAGTGGATGTTGGCAGTTTGATCTCTGGTTCCTCTGCCTTTTCTAAAACCAACTCGAACATCAGGAAGTTCACAGTTCACATATTGCTGAAGCCTGGCTTGAGGATTTTGAGACTCACTTTACTAGCATGTGAGTTGAGTGCAATTGTGCAGTAGTTTGAGCATTCTTTGGCATTGCCTTTCTTTGAGATTGGAATGAATACTGACCTTTTCCAGTCCTGTGGCCACTGCTGAGTTTTCCAGATTTGCTGGGATATTGAGTGCAGCACTTTGATGGCATCATCTTTCAGGATTTGAAATAGCTCTACTGGAATTCCATCACTTCCACTAACTTTCTTCATAGTGATTCTTTCTAAGGCCCACTTGACTTCATATTCAGGATGTCTGGCTCTAGATGAGTGATCACACCATCGTGATTGTCTGAGTCATGAAAATCTTTGTTGTACAGTTCTTCTGTGTATTCTTGCCACCTCTTCGTAATATCTTCTGCTTCTGTTAGGTCCATATCATTTGTGTCCTTTATCGAGCCCATCTTTGCATGAAATGTTCCCTTGGTATCTCTAATTTTCTTGAAGAGATCTCTAGTCTTTCCCATTCTGTTGTTTTCCTCTATTTCTTTGCATTGATCGCTGAAGAAGGCTTTCTTATCTCTTCTTGCTATTCCTTGGAATTATGCATTCAGATGCTTATATCTTTGCTTTTCTCCTTTGCTTGTCACTTCTCTTTTTACACAGCTATTTGTAAGGCCTCCCCAGACAGCCATTGTGCTTTTCTGCATTTCTTTTCCATGGGGATGGCCTTGATCCCTGTCTCCTGTACAATGTCACAAACCTCATTCCATAGTTCATCGGGCACTCTATCTATCAGATCTGGGCCCTTAAAACTATTTCTCACTTCCACGGTATAATCATAAGGGATTTGATTTAGGTCATACCTGAATGGTCTAGCGGTTTTCCTACTTTCTTCAATTTGAGTCTGGATTTGATAATAAGGAGTTCATGATCTGAGCTACAGTCAGCTCCTGGTCTTGTTTTTGTTGACTGTATAGAGCTTCTCCATTTTTGGTGGCAAAGAATATAATCAATCTGATTTCTGTGTTGACCATCTGGTGACGTCCATGTGTAGAGTTTTTCTTGTGTTGTTGGAAGAGGGTGTTTGCTATGACCAGTGCATTTTCTTGGCAAAACTCTAATAGTCTTTGCCCTGCCTCATTCTCCATTCCAAGGCCAAATTTGCCTGTTACTCCAGGTGTTTCTTGACTTCCTACTTTTGCATTCCAGTCCCCTATAATGAAAAGGACTTCTTTTTTGGGTGTTAGTTCTAAAAGGTCCTGTAGGTCTTCATAGAACCGTTCAACTTCAGTTTCTTCCCTGTTTCTGGTTGGGGCATAGACTTGGATTACCATGATATTGAATCGTTTGCCTTGGGGATGAACAGAGATCATTCTGTTATTTTTGAGATTGCATCCAAGCACTGCATTTCGGACTCTATTGTTGACCATGATGTCTAGTCCATTTCTTCTGAGGGAATCCTGCCCGCAGTAGTAGATATAATGGTCATCTGAGTTAAATTCACCCATTCCAGTCCATTTTAGTTCGTTGATTCCTAGAATGTTGACGTTCACTCTTGCCATCTCTTGTTTGACCACTTCCAATTTGCCTTGATTCATGGACCTGACATTCCAGGTTCCTATGCAATATTGCTCTTTACAGCATCAGACCTTGCTTCTAGCACCAGTCACATCCATAGCTGGGTATTGTTTTTGCTTTGGCTCCATCCCTTCATTCTTTCTGGAATTATTTCTCCACTGATCTCCAGTAGCATATTGGGTACCTACTGACCTGGGGAGTTCCTCTTTCAGTATCCTATCATTTTGCCTTTTTCTTCTGTTCATGGGGTTCTCAAGGCAAGAATACTGAAGTGGTTTGCCATTCCCTTCTAGAGTGGACCACATTCTGTCAGACCTCTCCACCATGACCCACCCGTCTTGGTTTGCCCCGCGGGCATGGCTTAGTTTCATTGAGTTAGACAAGGCTGTGTTCCTAGTGTGATTAGACTGACTAGTTTTCTGTGAGTATGTTTTCAGTATGTCTGCCCTTTGATGCCCTCTTGCAACACCTACCATCTTACTTGGGTTTCTCTTTCCTTGGGTGCGGGGTATCTGTTCATGGCTACTCCAGCAAAGCACAGCTGCTGCTCCTTACCTTGGATGAGGGGTACCTCCTCATAGCCACCCTTCCTGACCTTCAACGTGGGATGTCTACTCTATGCCCTCCTGTGCCTGTGCAGCCACTGCTCTGTGGATGAGGGTTTGCTCCTCCCGCCGCTGCCCCTGGCTTCAAATGTCGGGTGGCTCCTCTCGGCCGCCGCCCCTGACCTCAGATTCAGGGTAGCTCCTCCCGGCCGCCATCCCTGGCCTCAGACGCAGGGTAGCTCCTCTCAGCCGTTCCTGCGTCATCACAGCCTGGCACTCTAGGCTTCTGACCCTGACCTCGGACATGGGGTAGCTCCTCTGGCTGCATTTAGTGCGCCAGCCACAGCCGACTGCACTTAGTGCACTGGAGAAAAGACAATCTCTTTAACAAGTGGTGCTGGGAAAACTGGTCAACTACTTGCAATAGAATGAAACTAGAACACTTTCTAACACCATACACAAAAATAAACTCAAAATGGATTAAAGATCTAAATGTAAGACTAGAAACTATAAAACTCCTAGAGGAAAATAGGCAAAACACTCTCTGACATAAATCACAACAAGATTTTCTATAACCCACCTCCCAGGGTAGTAGAAATAAAAGCAAACATAAACAAATGGGACCTAATCAAACTTAAAAGCTTTTGCACAACAAAGGAAACTATAAGTAATGTGAAAAGACAGTCTTTAGAATGGGAGGAAATAATAGCAAATGAAGCAAGTGAGAAAGAATTACTTTCAAAAATATATAAGCAGCTCATGCAGCTCAATACCAGAAAAACAAGCGACCCATTCAAAAAATGGGTCAAAGAACTAAAGAGACATTTCTCCTAAGAAAACACATAGATGGCTGACAAACAAATGAAAAGATGCTCAACATCACTCATTATCAGAGAAATGCAAATAAAACCCACAATGAGGTACCATCTCACGCTGGCCAGAATGGCTGCTATCAAAAAGCCTACAAACAATAAATGCTGGAGAGGGGGCAGAGAAAAGGGAACACTTTTACACTGTTGGCAGGAATGCAAACTCTACAGCCACTATGGAGAAGAGTGTGGAGATTGCTTAAAAAACTGGAAATAGAACTGCCATATGACCTAGCAATCCCACTGCTGGTCATACACACCGAGGAAACCAGAATTAAAAGAGACACGTGTACCCCAATGTTCATTGCAGCACTGTTTATAATAGCCAGGACATGGAAGCAACCTAGATGTCCATCAGCAGATGAATGGATAAGAAAGCTGTGGCACATATACACAGTGGAATATTCAGTACAGTTCAGTAGCTCAGTCATGTCCGACCCTTTGCGACCCCATGAATCGCAGCACACCAGGCCTCCCTGTCCATCACCATGTCCCGGAGTTCACTCAAACTCACCTCCATCGAGTCAGTGATGCCATCCAGCCATCTCGTCCTCTGTCATCCCTTTTTCCTCCTTCCCCAATCCCTCCCAGCATCAGAGTCTTTTCTAATGAGTCAACTCTTCTCATGAGGTGGCCAAAGTACTGGAGTTTCAGCTTTAGTATCAGTCCTTCCAAAGAAATCCCAGGGCTGATCTCCTTCAGAATGGACTGGTCGGATCTCCTTGCAGTCCAAGGGACTCTCAAGAGTCTTCTCCAACACCACAGTTCAAAAGCATCAATTCTTCGGTGCTCAGCTTTCTTCACAGTCCAACTCTCGCATCCATACATGACCACTGGAAAAATCATAGCCTTAACTAGACGGATATTTGTTGGCAAAGTAATGTCTCTGCTTTTGAATATGCTATCTAGGTTGGTCATAACTCTTCTTCCCAGGAGTAAGCGTCTTTTAATTTCATGGCTGCAGTCACCATCTGCAGTAATTTTGGAGCCCCTCCCCAAAACAAAGAAAAGTCTGAAACTGTTTCCACTGTTTCCCCATCTATTTCCCATGAAGTGATGGGACCAGATGCCATGATCTTCGTTTTCTGAATGTTGAGCTTTAAGCCAAATTTTCACTCTCCTCTTTCACTTTCAAGAGGCTCTCTAGTTCGTCTTCACTTTCTGCCATAAGGGTGGTGTCTTCTGCATATCTGAGTTTATTGATGTTTCTCCCGGCAATCTTGATTCCAGTTTGTGCTTCTTCCAGCCCAGCGTTTCTCATGATGTACTCTGCATATAAGTTAAATATGCAGGGTGACAATGTACAGCCTTGACGTACTCTTTTTCCTATTTGGAACCAGTCTGTTGTTCCCTATATATGTGTTAATATACATATTGGTTTTTCTCTTTCTAACTTACTTCACTCTGTTTAATAGGCTGTACGTTCATCTACCTCATTAGCACTGACTCAAATGCATTCCTTTTTATGGCTGAATAATATTCCGTTGTATATATGTACCACAGCTTCTTAATCCATTCATCTGTTCATGGACATCGAGGTTGCTTCCATGTCCTAGCTATTGTAAGCAGTGCTGCAGTGAACATTAGGATACATGTGTTTTTTTCAAATATGGTTTCTCCAGTGATTTTTAGTCTCACTTATTCCATTGTTCATTGTTGATTATTTATTCTTTACTTCTTCAAGGTCCTTGTTGAACATTTCTTGCATCTTCTCAATCTGTGTCTCTAGTCTATCCATGCCTCCATTTTATTTCCAGAAGTTTGGATGATCTCTACTGTTATTCCTCTGAATTATTTTTCTCGTAGATTTCCTGTTTACTGTTCAGTTGTTCAATCCTGTGGGTTTTAACCATGTCCCTTCATCTTCTGGATGTTTCTCTGTCATTTAATTTACTGTGTTTGGGATCTCTTTCTTGCAGGTTGAAAGGCTGTAGTTCCTGTTAACTAAGGAGTCTGCCTCCCCTGTGTGGGGTTGGACCCATGGCTTGTGAAGGTTTTCTGGTTGGGGGGAATTTGTATTTGTGTTCTGGTGAGTGGAGCTAGATCTTTTCATTCTGAAGGGCCGTGGCTGGGCGCAGTCGTGTGGTTTCAGGTGTCTGTGGGTTCAGTATGGCTTTGGGTTTCCTGTCTGCCAACTTGCAAGTTGGTGCCCCTATTTGGCTGAAGGATAGGTGAGGGATGTTTGGCACTACAGCTTGCTGGCTTTTGGGTGTGGCTTAGTTTTAGTGTTGAGCTGGAGGCCTTTGGGGAGGCACTTGCCTATTAATATTCTATGGGGCTAGGAGTTCTCTTTAGTGACCGAATCTTGGAGTTATTAGCCTTCAGCCATTTCCTTCTCCAGGGTATCTTCCCCACCAAGGGATCAAAGCCAGGTCTCTTGCATTGCAGGCAGAATCTTTACTGTCTGAGCCCCCAGGGAAGCCCCTAGAGAATGCCTCATACCGATTAAATATTCAACAAATATGTGTTTAAAATGAAGAGTATAGTCATGAATAGCAGATATTGATTATCATGATGATTATTGTTATTTCACAAGTTTTGCTGTAAGATTATAGCAGGAATGTGTATGGTAGGACGTAAGAACATAGTACAGTTTCCAACTCCGTGTTCATCTGAAAGTTCTACGGGTGATGGCAGGTCCTCAATTACCTTCTAAAGACAGTGACAGGATTTCATTGCTTTGTAAACTCTCTCTCTCTCTCTCTCTCTCTCTCTCTCTCTCTCTCTCTCTCTCTCTCTAATCTTCCTCGTTTTCTCATCTACTCATTGTTGTTGAGTAGTGGCTAAGTCATGTCAGCTTCTTGATCCTATGGACTGTGGCCCACCAGACTCCCCTATCCATGCGATTTTCCTGCCACCCCCCACCCAAGAAAAAAAGCCAGGTTTGGGGAAAGAGCACATGGGCAGAGACCTCTGAAGACACAGGGATGGGAAGGCCTGCCAGGAGGGGATGAGTGTCAGGAACATTCAGGTTTACTCGAGGTCTGGGCAGGAACCACAACTCCCAGGCCTGGCCATGAACACTGCCCAGCACCCCTTCTCCCTGCCGTCTGTCTGCCCTGCCCCACTTTTTTCAGGAGTGCTGGGGTCTAGACTGTGGTACTTGCTGGGCTCTAGACACAGCTGTCTGTTTGTGGGTCTGTGTGAAGTGTGGAATGCTCTTAATGACTCATTACAACACTGGAAAGCTGGACCAAGAGCCTGGGGTTAATCTGGCTCCAAGGAGCTGAGGGACCTATATCAGTCCCTGGGCCACAGACCAAACCATAGCTGCTGAAGAAAGAGCCCAGAGGATTTCTTGAGAAACCTGTGAAATTGGTTATTACGAAGAAACACTAAAAAGACTACAAATGGGAACCTGATATGAACTAAAGTGTGAAACAAATGTAAGGTATTTTTGTCACTGATGTTTCACAGAAAGCTGGATTAAATGTGTTTCATAATCAACAAGTTTATCCCAGAAATTTCAGTTATATTTCCAACACAGGGCATCACAACTTCATGGAAGGTATTTTCTACTTTCACAAAAATGAGGGGTGACACTTTGCTGGGAAGGAAGCTTGAACTGGAATACCCAGCACCAGGGCACATGGAGGCTTAGTAGTATTTGTTCCCAAGTCCCTGGAGGCCTGGATCCTGCTGGGGAGTCTGGTCCAAGCCAGAACAAAGCAGAAAGTAAATATTTAAAAAGGGTTCAATGCTGGGCACCATGCCAGGCTCTCTTGAACCCACCCCAGTCAAGCAGTGGGACCTAAGCCTGGTTAGGCCTCAGGGATGGGGTAGCAGTCCCAGCCAGAGAGTCCAGGGGGAATAAAATAGGCACTGGTTTTCTTTCCTTCTCTTTAATTCCATGCCTCTGCTTTGTTGCAGTATAGTCAATTTGCAATGCTGAGACTGTTGTCAGCATATGGCCGTCTGATTCAGGTATGATGAATCTATGGGAGATCTATACACTTTGTTAGATTTTTTTTTCCCTAAAAGTAAAGCAGATGACTGAGTATCAGGTCCTTCTGGATTATGTATGTGAGATTCAGATTTTGTGTATACAGTGAAAGATTATTTGTGTGGATGCTCTCCTAGAGTTACACATTTCTAGGTTACTGAAACAGATTTATGTGTTTATGTAGAAGGAAGGACAAAAGGGTCCCTGGAAGTTCACCATGGGCATCCTGGAGGTTCAGAAGAAGGCAGGCCTCAGGAACCTCATTCTGGAGCTCAAGGTATAGGCACAGGCCGCCACCCTTTGGAAGGAGGAGGTGTAGTTCAGTGAGGTGCTGGTGGCCTCAAACCTGGACCCCTCGGCCCTGACCCTCATGTCCTGCTGAAGGTAGGCCTTGAAGGCTACGGTTGGAGCTCTGTCCCTCCAGTGGAGACCCTCAGTCAGCATCGGAAAGGGACAGTCGTGGTTTCCTTGTGCACACTGGTCCCCTGGCTCCAGTGTCTTCAAGGTCTCCCCAGTGCCTCCCTGGCCTTCCAGTCGCCCTAGCCAGAGTACACTGCCCACTGCAGCTTGGCGTCTTAGGCAAGGCCACAGCTGCCGTCTGCCTGGACACTAAGATGAGCTGGGAGAGGCCACGGAAGGAGAGGAAGGCCCATGGTGGCCTGTATGGTGCATGCTGGGAGGGCTTTTCTGGGAGGCACTTCTGGGTGCAGGCTGAGTGTCTGTTCTCAGGTGCATCCATGGTGGTCTGTGGCATTCCCCTGGGTGGGCTGTCCTGGTCACTGGGCACTGCCGGGAAAGGAAAGATGAGGCCTTAGTGCCCAGGAGCCAGAAGGCCTGACCACACCTAGCAGAGACCCTGCCCGGGGCTGGGCCTCGTTCCTCTGCCCCCTGACCTGGGAGGTGTCATAAAATGAGTGGGTGATGTGGATAGGGCTCTCTGGTGTGGCCAGGCCTGGCTCTAGGGTCCTGGCCAGCTGGGTGACTTGAGGCAGCCAGCCCCAAGGCTATGTCCCCTCGGAGTCTGGGAGTGGACACAAACCTGAGTCTCGCTCTGAGGCCTTCCCAAAGCAGTCCCTCCTGTCTGGATGTCCCCAAAGTGGAGCCAGGCTGCGCTTCCCTGACACCTTCCTCTCCTCAGATATTCTGGAATCAAATAACAGCACCATCAAGAACCTGCAGTATGAGCTGACCCAGGTCTGCAAGGTGCAGGGAGCCCCACCCTCCTTCACCCAGGACCCCCCTGTCTTCTGGGTGCTGATGCAGTCTGAGGCCATCTGTGCCTTCCCAGGGTCAATGGGCCTTCATGAGGCCTAGAGTCTCTGCTGCCACTTCCCAGTGCATGTCCTGCCTGGTGTCCTGGACGATCCTTGTTCCGGCAGCATGCTGCTAATCTGGCCTCTGGGGCAGTTGTGTGGTAGGCAGGATACTCTCTGTTCCCTCGGTGAATGTCCATGTCCTTCAAGCAGTGGCACTTTGGGCTCTGGCCTTTCTCAACCACTCACAGAGACTTCCCACACAGTGTCCTGACCCTGGTACTCTGTGTCCTGCACTGAGCATTCCCAGCTCCCCAGCCAAGCCCATAGCTGTGTCAAAGCTTAGCTTGTGGGGACACAGATACAGTGCTGCCTGCAGACAGCAGACATCCCACAAGTGTGACTCATACACGAGCCCTGCATCTTGGAGGCCTGGGTTAAAGCAGTGCTGTCATGGGCCCTCACTCTCTGGTGAACAAGTCCCTCAGCCTTCCCTGCCCATCAGACCCTCCCTGGTGCTGTGAGAACCCCCATATGTCCTTGCACAAAATTAAGTCCATGCACTGGGTGCATGTGGCTCTCAGGGGAACTTCCATAACCCACACCTGTCTTTTGGGAGAGCCCAGAGAAGGAGGAGGGCTGGGGCCCACCTCCTGAGTTCTCTTGGAGTCTGGCCCTTGCTCCACCTTCCCTCTCAGCTCCCAGGACTTTGTCTTGACTATGTTGGGGACAAGGGGTCCCTCTGAGCTTTCTTCCTGAGTCAGGCCAGGCTCTCAGCATGTAATGTGCTCTGCTCTTTAAAGCCTTACCACCACCTTATGAAACATGCCCTTTGAGAAAGAATGAGAGGAGGGGCAGAGGATCTGCCTGCATGGGTCCTGCCAGCACCAGCTTTTCTCAGAAAGGGGGACAGAATAGATTGTGACAGACATGGAGGAGAGAGTGGCCCCCAGGAAGGCAGGGACAGTGAGCCTAAGTGACAAATGCCTATGAGGACGAGGAACTCTGAGTGCACCCCATCTTCAGCCTTCCCAGCCATAAATCAAGGACGTTACCTGAGGTCCCACACATGAAGTGGTTGGATAGCTCCTTGTGAAGTCCTTATACTCGGGCCAAACATCTTCGGGACAGTAGGGAAGCCCCTGGCTACAGTCCATCTGAGCTGGGGAGTATCTGTCACCTGCTCACCTGAAACTGCACTCCCAGGCATGGAGACTCAGTGACTTCGATCCACTTGGCCATCTGCTGGGTGAATGTGGGCTCATGGTCACTCAGCTTCACAGTCACCATGGGGTTGTCGAGAGGCACTGTGTGACTGCCCCAGCTGTGGGCCACTTATTTCACTCTTGCCACCCCCAAGCTATGTCTGGAGAAGGCTAATCCCAATGAGAAGCTACTTTCAGACTTCAGCTCACATCCCAGGAACTAGTCTTCCAGCCTAAGCAGGTCACTCGGGGTTTCCTGTGTTAGTGCTCACAGCTCCAATCCCCTGGAGAGAGTGCCTGATCTGGGGACACATGTCCTCTGCTGCACAGTGACGTTAGACTGTGCTCCCAGGGATGGACCACAAGGGGTGATGGGAAAACTTCTGCCCTACTTGCTTGAAGGCACTCTGCCCCCAGCCCCTGCCTTCTCCCCCACTTGGGTATGGAATGTGAGAGAGCAGAAGGGGGAACCTGGGTCCCCAGTGAGACCCTCTAAGCAAAGCTGGGCCTTGGTTGGGCTTGGAGGATGTGACCGAGAGTTTTGTTGGACAGGATGCCACACTTAGACGGCCTCCTGTATGGTAGGTTTCAGGGCTACATAGCAACTATGTGCAGAGCATGGTGGCTGAGCTGATGGCTGTAGATCCTGCAGGCTGAACACTAACCCTGAACATTGGAAGATTGTCTGGAGTCACAGGACATGCTTGCTGTCTCTGCTGAGATGATCTCAATAGGGACCCAGCTTCCCCCTCCTACTATCTAGAAGCCATCAGACTGCAGACACTCCCCAATGTAAACCCCGAGGAAACTCGGGAAGGAAAAGAATACCTGCTTTCTAGCAGCCATCAAAGTGCAGCCACTCCCCACTGTAAGCTCTAAAGAAACTCGAGAAGTAGAAGAATACCTGCTGTCTAGTAGCCATCAGACTGAAGCCACTCCCCAGTGTGAGCCCTGAGGAAACTCAGGAAGGAGAAGAATACCTGTTTTCTACCAGCCATCAGACTGCAGCCACTCCCCATGGTGATCCCTGAGGAAACTTGGGAAGGAGAAGACAGGATACTGGTCCTGTTGCAGGAAGGAGGACACCTTCTAGGACCCAAAACTGGGCTCTTGTCTAACACTCAGAAACGAATTGTCCGAGGAGACACATGTGCTGACAAAGCAAGAGATTTTACTGGGTAAGGGCACTCAGGTGGAGAGCAGAAGGGTAAGGGAACCCAGGAGAACTGCTCTGCCACGTGGCTTGCAATGTCGGGGTTTATGGAGATGGGATTAGTTTCCAGGTGGTCTTTGGCCAATCATTGTAATTCAGAGTCTTTCCTGGTGGCGCACACATTGCTAAGCCAAGATGGATGCTAGCAAGTGGGATTCTGGGAAGTGGACGGACACGCAGTGTCTCCTTTCAACCTTTCCCAGAATCTTCTGGTTCAGTGCAGTTCAGTTCAGTTCAGTTGCACAGTCGTGTCTGACTCTGTGCAACCCCATGAATCACAGCAAGCCAGGCCTCCCTGTTCATCACCAACTCCCGGAGATCACTCAGATTCACGTCCATCGAGTCCGTGATGCCATCTAGCCATCTCATCCTCTGTCGTCCCCTTCCCCTCTGCACCCAATCCCTCCCAGCATCAGAATCTTTTCCAATGAGTCAACTCTTTGCATGAAGTGGCCAAAGTACTGGAGTTTCAGTTTTAGCATCATTCCTTCCAAAGAAATCCCAGGGCTGATCTCCTTCAGAATGGATTGGTTGGATCTCCTTGCAGTCCAAGGGACTCTCAAGAGTCTTCCTCAACACCACAGTTCAAAAGCATCAATTCTTCAGCACTCAGCCTTCTTCACAGTCCAACTATCACATCAATACATGACCACAGGAAAAACCATAGCCTTGACTAGACGGACCTAAGTCGGCAAAGTAATGTCTCTGCTTTTGAATATACTATCTAGGTTGGTCATAACTTTTATTCCAAGGAGTAAGGGTCTTTTAATTTCATGGCTGAAATCACCATCTGCAGTGATTTTGGAGCCCCCCAAATAAAGTCTGACACTGTTTCCACTGTTTCCCCATCTATTTCCCATGAAGTGATGGGACCGGATGCCATGATCTTCATTTTCTGAAGATCTTCATTTCTGAAGATCTTCGTTTCTGAAGATCCTTGTTTCTGAAGATCGTCTGAAGATCTTCATTTTCTGAAGCTTTAAGCCAACTTGTTCACTCTCCACTTTCACTTTCATCAAGAGGCTTTTTAGTTCCTCTTCACTTTCTGCCATAAGGGTGGTGTCATCTGCATATCTGAGGTGATTGATATTTCTCCCGGCAATCTTGATTCCAGCTTCTGCTTTTTCCAGTCCACCGTTTCTCATGATGTACTCTGCACAGAATTTAAATAAGCAGGGTGAGAATATACAGCCTTGACATACTCCTTTTCCGATTTGGAACCAGTCTGTTGTTCCATGCCCAGTTCTCACTCTTGCTTCCTGACCTGCGTACAGATTTGTCAAGGGGCAAGTCAGGTGGTCTGGTATTCCCATCTCTTTCAGAATTTTCCACAGTTTATTGTGATCCACACAGTCAAAGGCTTTGGCATTGTCAATAAAGCAGAAATAGATGTTTTTCGGGAACTCTCTTGCTTTTTCTGTGATCCAGTGAATGTTGGCAATTTGATCTCTGCTTCCTCTGCCTTGTCTAAAACCAGCTTGAACATCAGGAAATTCACGGTTCACATATAGCTGAAGCCTGATTGGAGAATTTTGAGCATTACTTTACTATCATGTGAGATGAGTGCAATTGTGCATTAGTTTGTGCATTCTTTGGCATTGCCTTTCTTTGGGATTGGAATGAATACTGACCTTTTCCACTGCTGAAGTTTCCAAATTTGCTGGCATATTGAGTACAGCACTTTGACAGCATCATCTTTCAGGATTTGAAATAGCTCTACTGGAATTCCATCACCTCCACTAGCTTTGTTCATAGTGATGCTTTCTAAGGCCCACTTGACTTCACATTCCAGGATGTCTGGCTCTAGATTAGTGACCACACCATTGTGATTATCTGGGTCATGAAGATCTTTTTTGTACAGGTTTTCTGTGTATTCTTGCCACCTCTTCTTAATATCTTCTGCTTCTGTTAAGTCCATGCCATTTCTGTCCTTTATCGAGCCCGTCTTTGCATGAAATGTTCCCTTGGTATCTCTAATTTTCTTGAAGAGATCTCTAGTCTTTCCCATTCTGTGGTCTTCCTCTATTTCTTTGCATTGATCGCTGAAGAAGGCTTTCTTATCTCCTCTTGCTATTCTTTGGAACTCTGCATCCAGATGCTTATATCTTTCCTTTTCTCCTGTTTTTCCCCTCTCTTCTCTTCACAGCTATTTGTAAGGCCTCCCCAGACAGCCATTTTTCTTTTTTGCTTTCTTTTCTATGGGGATGGTCTTGATCCCTGTCTCCTGTACACTGTCACGTACCTCATTCCATGGATCATCAGGCACTCTATCTATCAGATGTAGGCCCTTAAATCTATTTCTCACTTCTACTGTATAATCATAAGGGATTTGATTTAGGTCATACATTTTTAGTCTAGCACTTTTCCCTATTTTCTTCAATTTCAGTCTAAATTTGGCAATAAGGAGTTCATGATCTGAGCCACAGTCAGCTCTTGGCCTTGTTTTTGTTGACTCTATAGAGCTTCTCCATCTTTGGCTGCAAGGAATACAATCAATCTGATTTCGGTATTCATTGTCTCCTCCTGTCCATGTGTAGAGTCTTCTCTTGTGTTGTGGGAAGAGGGTGTTTACAACGACCAGTGTGTTCCTTTGGCAAAACTATGTTAGCCTTTGCCCTACTTCATTCTGTACTCCAAGGCCAAATTTGCCAGTTACACCAGGTGTTTCTTGATTTCATACTTTTGCATTCCAGTCCCTTATAATGAAAAGGACATCATTTTTAATATGTTAGTTCTAGAAAGTCTTGTAGGTCTTCATAGAACCATTCAACTTCAGCTTCTTCTGCATTAGTGGTTGGGGCATAGACTTGGATTTCTGTGAGAGTGAATGGTCTGCCTTGGAAATGAACAGAGTTCATTCTGTTGTTTTGAGATTGCCTCCAAGTACTCCATTTCGAACTCTGTTCTTGACTATGATAGTTACTCCATTTCTTCTAAGGGATTCTTGCCCACACTAGTAGATATAATGGTCATCTGAGTTAAATTCACTCATTCCAATCCATTTTCGTTCACTGATTCCTAAAATGTTGATGTTCACTCGATGGTACCTCCTGTTTGACCACTTCCAATTTGCCTTGATTCATGGACTAACATTGCAGATTTCTATGCATTATTGCTCTCACAGCATTGAACTTTACTTGCACCATGCTGAATTGACTGTGAGGAGACACCCCACACCTGCTGCTCGGTGCTGGAGGGCAGCTGCAATGCACTGGAGTGACTGTGAGGAGATACCCCACGTCCAAGGACAGGAAAGCCCCAGCAAGACAGTAGGCACTTGAGCGCTGGCTACATGGCACTGGAGCAGTGGCTGCACACCACTGGAGTGACTTTGAGGAGATACCTCACATCCAAGGGCAAAGGGGAAGCCCCAGAAAGATGGTAGGGGGAGTGAGACTGCATTTACAAACAAACCCCATAAATTTCAGAGATGCTCAGAGGGCTCAAACACACCTTGTTTGAGCACCAGGACCCAGACACCCCACAGAGACTGAGACAGAATTGTGTTTTGTTGTCTCCTAAGGAGGAATGCGTCAGCAGTGGACTACTGTGGGGCAAGGGCTCTAGGTGCAATAGACCTGGGTTTGGTATTAGCCCTATTGGAGGAGGTCACCATTAACATATAGACACCAGAACTTGCACAGATCTGGGGAAACAGATTCTTGGAGGGCAAAACCAGAATTCTGTGTGTACCACAACCCAGGAGAAAGGAGCAGTGACCCTACAAGGGACTGACCCAGACTTCCTGTGAGTGTTCAGGAGTCCGTGGTGGAGGCGTGGGTCAGTGGTGACCTGCTGCCAGGCTGGGGGCACTGAGTGTAGCAGTGCTTGCATGGGATCTTTTGAAGGAGATTGCCACTGTCTTCATTACCACTAGGATAGTTTGGCCTCAGGTCAAATAACAGGGAGGGAACACAGCCCTTCAGCAGAAAACTGGATTAAAGATTGAAGGTCAGGAAGGGCGGTGGTGAGGAGATACCCTTCTCCAAGGTAAGGAGCAGAAGCTGTGCTTTGCTGGAGCAGGCGTGAAGAGATACCCCACCCCCAAGGAAAGAGAAACCCAAGTAAGATGGTAGGTGTTGCAAGAGGGCATCAAAGGGCAGAAACACTGAAAACATACTCACAGAAAACAAGTCAATCTAATCACACTAGGACCACAGCCTCGTCTAACTCAATGAAACCCAGCCATGCCCACTGGACAACCCAAGATGGGCGGGTCATGGTGGAGAGGTCTGACAGAATGTGGTCCACTGGAGAAGGGAATGGCAAACCACTTCAGTATTCTTGCCTTGAGAATCTCGTGAACAATATGAAAAGGCCAAATAATAGGACACTGAAAGAGGAACTCCCCAGGTCAGTAGGTGTCCAATACGCCACTGGAGATTAGTGGAGAAATAATTCCAGAAAGAATGAAGGGATGGAACCAAAGCAAAAACAATACCCAGCTCTGGATGTGACTGGTGATAGAAACAAAGTCCGATGCTGTAAAGAGCAATATTCCATAAGAGCCTGGAATGTCAGGTCCATGAATCAAGGCAAATTGGAACTGGTCAAAGAAGAGATGGCAAGAGTGAACGTCGACATTCTAGGAATCAGCAAACTAAAATGGACTGGAATGGGTGAATTTAACTCAGATGACCATTATATCTACTACTGTGGGCAGGAATCCCTCAGAAGAAATGGAGTAGCCACCATGGTCAGCAAAAGAGTCTGAAATGCAGTACTTGGATGTGATCTCAAAAATGACAGAATCATCTCTGTTCATTTCCAAGGCAAACCATTCAATATCACCATAATCCAAGTCTATGTCCCAACAAGTAATGCTGAAGAAGCTGAAGTTGAATGGTTCTATGAAGACCTACAGGACCTTGCAGAACTAACACCCAAAAAAAGATGTCCTTTTCATTATAGGGGACTGGAATGCAAAAGTAGGAAGTCAAGAAACACCTGGAGTAACAGGCAAATGTGGCCTTGGAATTCAGAATGAAGCAGGGAAAAGACTAATAGACTTTTGCCAAGAAAATGCACTGGTCCTAGCAAACACCCTCTTCCAACAACATAAAAGAAGACTCTACAAATGGACATCACCAGACAGTCAATGCCGAAATCAGATTGATTATATTCTTTGCAGCCAAGGTGGAGAAGCTCTATACAGTCAACAAAAACAAGAGTGGGAACTGACAGTGGCTCAGATCATGAACTCATTATTGCCAAATTTAGACTGAAATTGAAGAAAGTAGAGAAAACTGCTAGACCATTCAGGTATGACCAAAATAAATCCCTTATGATTATACAGTGGAAGTGTGAAATGGATTTAAGGGCCTAGATCTGATAGATAGAGTGCCTGATGGTCTATGGAATGAGGTTCATGACATTGTACAGGAGACAGGGATCAAGACCATCCTCATGGAAAAGAAATGCAAAAAAACACAATGGCTGTCTGGGGAAGCCTTACAAATAGCTGTGAAAAGAAGAAAAGAGAAGAGCAAAGGAGAAAAGGAAAGATATAAGTATCTGAATGCAGAGTTCCAAAGAATAGCAAGAAGAGATAAAAAGCCTTCTTCAGCAATCAGTGCAAAGAAATAGAGGAAGACCACAGAATGGGAAAGACTAGAGATCTCTTCAAGAAAATTAGAGATAGCAAGGGAACATTTCATGCAAAGATGGGCTTGATAAAGGACAGAAATGGTATGGACCTCACAGAAGCAGAAGATATTAAGAAGAGTTGGCAAGAATGCACAGAACTGTACAAAAAAGATCTTCATGACCCGGATAATCATGATGGTGTGATCACTCATCTAGAGCCAGACATCTTGGAATGTGAAGTCAAGTGGGCCTTAGAAAGCATCACTACGAACAAAGCTAGTGGAGGTGATGGAATTCCAGTAGAGCTGTTTCAAATCCTGAAAGATGATGCTGTGAAAGGGCTGTACTCAATATGCCAGCAAATTTGGAAAACTCAGCAGTGGCCACAGGACTGGACAAGGTCAGTTTTCATTCCCATCCAAGAGAAAGGCAATGCTAAAGAATGGTCAACCTACCACACAATTGCACTCATCTCACCCGCTAGTAAAGTAATGCTCAAAATTCTCCAAGACAGGCTTCAACAATATGTGAACCATGAACTTCCTGATGTTCAAGCTGGTTTTAGACAAGGCAGAGGAAGAAGAGATCAAATTGCCAACATCCGTTGGATCATAGAAAAAGCAAGAGAGTTCCCGAAAAACATCTATTTCTGCCCTATTGACTATGCCAAAGCCTTTGACTGTATGGGTCACAATAAACTGTGGAAAATTCTGAAAGAGATGGGAAGACCAGACCACCTGACCTGCCTCTTGAGAAATACATATGCAGGTCAGGAAGCAACAGTTAGAACTGCACATGGAACAGACGGTTCCAAATAGGAAAAGGCATGTGTCAAGGCTGTATATTGTCACCCTGCTTATTTAAATTCTGTGCAGAGTACATCATGAGAAACGGTGGACTGGAAAAAGCAGAAGCTGGAATCAAGATTGCCGGGAGAAATATCAATCACCTCAGATATGCAGATGACACCACCCTTATGGCAGAAAGTGAAGAGGAACTAAAAAGCCTCTTGATGAAAGTGAAAGAGGAGAGTGAAAATGTTGGCTTAGAGCTCAACATTGAGAAAACAAAGATCACTGAATCCGGTCCCATCACTTCATGGGAAATACATGGGGAAACAGTGGAAACAGTGTCAGACTTTTTTTTGGGGGGGGGGCTCCAAAATCACTGCAGATGGTGATTGCAGCCATGAAATTAAAAGACCCTTACTCCTTGGAAGAAAAGTTATGACCAACCTTGATAATATATTCAAAAGCAGAGACATTACTTTGCTGACTAAGGTCCGTCTAGTCACGGCTATGGTTTTTCCAGTAGTCATGTATGGATGTGAGAGTTGGACTGTGAAGAAAGCTGAGCACTGAAGGATTGATGCTTTTGAACTGTGTTGTTGGAGAAGTCTCTTGGGAGTCCCATGGACTGCAAGGAGACCCAACCAGTCCATTCTGAAGGAGATCAGCCCTGGGATTTCTTTGGAAGGAATGATGCCCAAGCTGAAAGTCCAGTACTTTGGCCACCTCATGCGAAGTGTTGACTCATTGGAAAAGACTCTGATGGTGGGAGGGATTGGGGGCAGGAGGAACAGGGGACGGCAGAGGATGAGATGGCTGGATGGCATCACGGACTGGATGGATGTGAGTCTGAGTGAACTCCGGGAGTTGGTGATGGACAGGGAGGCCTGGTGTGCTGCAATTCATGGCGTCACTAAGAGTTGGAGATGACTGAGTGACTGAACTGAACTGAACTGAGCATGACCCCTGCCATCAGAACAAGTCCCAGATTCCCCCTCAGTGAGTCTCTCCCATCAGGAAGCTTCCATAAGCCTCTTATCCTTCTCCAGCAGAGGGCAGAAAGAACGAAACCCACAGTCACATTAAACCAACTAATCTGATCACATGAACCACAACCTTGTCTAACTCAATTAAACTATGAGCCATGACATGTAGGGACATTCAAGGCGGATGGGTCCTGGTGGAGAGCCTGACAAACTGTGGTCCACTGGAGAAGGGATTAGCAAACCACTTGCCTTGAGAACCCCATGAACAGTATGCAAGGGCAGAAAGATAGGACACTGAAAGATGAACTCCCCCAGTTGGCAGGTGACCAATATACTACTGGAGATCAATGGAGAAATTACTTCAAAAAGAATAAAGAGATGGACCCAAAGCAAAAATAACACCCAATTGTGGATGTGACTGGGGATGGAAGTAAAGTTTGATGCTGTAAATAAACAACCTAGCCTAACATATCCGATGCCCGAGGTCAGGGCCGGCGGCCGAGACGAGCAACCCCACATCCAAGGAGCGGTGGCTGCTCGGGCACAGGAGGGCTGAGAGGAGCTCTTCCACGTCCAAAGTCAGGAGGAGCAGTCATGAGGAGATACCCCTCGTCCAGGTAAGGAGCAGCAGCTGTGTTTTGCTGGAGCAGCCGTGAAGAGATACCCCAAGTCCAAGGTAGGAGAAACCCAAGTAAGACAGTAGGTTTTGCTAGAGGGCATCAGAGGGCAGACGCACTGAAACCATAATCACAGAAAACTAGCCAATCTGATCACACAGACCACAGCCTTGTCTAACTCAATGAGACTAAGCCATGCCGTGTGGGACCACCCAAGATGGGCAGGTCATGGTGGACAGGTCTGACAGACTGTGGTCCACTGGAGAAGGGAATGGCAAACCACTTCAGTATTCTTGCCTGGAGAACCCCATGAACAGTATGAAAAGGCAAAATAATAGGATACTGAAAGAGGAACTCCCCAGGTCAGTAGGTGCCCAATATGCTACTGGAGATCAGTGGAGAAATAACTCCAGAAAGAATGAAGAGATGGAGCCAAAGCAAAAACAATACCCAGTTGCGGATGTGACTGGTGATAGAAGCAAGGTCTGATGCTGTAATGAGCAATATTGCATAGGAACCTGGAATGTCACATCCATGAATCAAGGCAAATTGGAAGTAGTCAAACAGGAGATGGCAAGAGTGAATGTTGACATTCTAGGAATCAGTGAACTAAAATGGACCGGAATGGGTGAATTTAACTCAGATGACCATTATATCTACTACTGTGGGCAGGGATCCCATAGAAGAAATGGAGTAGCCATCATGGTCAGCAAAAGAGTCCAAAATGCAGTACTTGGATGCAATCTCAAAAATGACAGAATGATCTCTGTTCGTTTCCAAGGCAAACCATTCAATATCACCATAATCCAAGTCTATGCCCCAACCAGTAATGCTGAACAAACTGAAGTTGAATGGTTCTATGAAGACCTACCTAGATAGCATGTTCAAAAGCAGAGACATTACTTTGCCAACAAAGGTCCGTCTAGTCAAGGCTATGGTTTTTCCAGTGGTCAACTCTTATGGATGTAAGAGTTGGGCTGTGAAGAAAGCTGAGTGCCGCAGAATTGATGCTTTTGAACTTTGGTGTTGGAGAAGACCCTTGAGAGTCCCTTGGATTGCAAGGAGATCCAACCAGTTCATTCTAAAGAAGATCAGTCCTAGGTGTTCATTGGAAGGACTGATGCTATAGTTGAAACTCCCATACTTTGACCACCTCATGTGAAGAGTTGACTCTTTGGGAAAGTATTCTGATGCTGGGAGGGATTGGGGGCAGGAGAAGAAGGGGACAACAGAGGATGAGATGGCTGGATGGCATCACCAACTCAATGGGCATGAGTTTGAGTGAACTCTGGGAGTTGGTGATGGACAGGGAGGCCTGGTGTGCTGCAATTCATGGCATCGCAAAGAGTCGGACATGACTGAGTGACTGAACTGAACTGAACTAGCCAGGGTCATCTAAAATAAAAGAGAGATGACTGAACCAAACAAAGTAGTAAATGCAAGAGATAGATTACTCACAATATCACAGCAATATGAAAAAGGCATAAAAGAATACTATAAATATTTATAGTATATTTTTTTGTCCAACAAATTGGACAACCTAGAAGAAATTGACAAATCTCTAGGAACACACAATATTCCCAAACTGAATCAGGAGGAAGTGTATAATTTGAACAGATGAACCACTAATAGTCAATTTGAACTTATTTTAAAATCTCTTAGCAAAATAAAATACAGGACCACACAGCTTCACAGCAGAATTTTCCAAGCCTATAAAGAATAGGTTATATCCAAACTTTTCCAACTCCTCCAGAAAACTGAGAAGATGGAGTACCTCCAAATTCATCCTACAGTAAAGCCACCATTATCCTGACCCCAAAACCAGACAAAGACACCATCAAAAAAGAAAATTAAATGCTAATATTTCTGCTGAATACAGGTGATAAAATTCTCAACAAAATTTTAGAGGACCAAATTCAGCAACACATTGAAACCATCACACACCATGATCAAGTTGGAGTTATTCCAGGGGTACAAAGATGGTTCACTATCTGCAAATCAGTCAATGTGATACACCACATTAAGAACTAGAAGGACAAAAGTTACATGATTATCTAAATAGATGCTGTAAAACCATTTGGCAAAACTGAACATTCATTCACTACAAAAACTCTCATCAAACTTGATATGGGGGAATATATCTGAATGACATAAAAGTCATTTATAACAAACACAATTAATATCATATTCAGTGACAAAAAGCCGAAAGCTTTTCCTCTAAAATCAGGAACAAGGCAAGGATGCCCACTCTTGCCACTTCTAAAATGATGGATGTTCTAGCCACAGTAATCATTCAAGGAAAACAAATAAAAGTCCTCCAAATTGGTAGGAAGAAGTAAAACTGTCCCTACTTGCAGTTGACATGATACTATATGCAGAAAACTATAAAGTTCCACGAAAATACTATTACAATTAATAAATGAACTCAAAACGAATTCAAGCCCTAAATGAAAGACTGGAAACTATGAAACTCCTAGAAGAAAAATGTAGAGAGAACACTCTGACATAAAACATGTCAATAATTTTTTCATCTGTCTCCTAAGGCAAAGGAAACAGAAGAAAAACATGAGATCTAATTAAACTTAAAAGCTTTTCCACAGCAAGCAAAAATATTGACAAAATGAAAAGACAATCTACTGAATGGGAGTAAATATTTGCAAATGACATGATAATAAGGGGTCCACATACAAAATATATAAAGAGATTATACAACTCAGTATTTAAAGAAAAAAATACTAAACAATGGGAAGATCTGAATTTCTCCAAAGAAGATAGGTAGATGATTAATAGGCAAGTGAAAAAATGCTGAACATCACTAAACATCAAAGAAATGGAAATCAAAATCACAAGAAGATATCACCTCACACCCATCAGAATGGCTATCATCAAATCAAAATGTCTGAAAATACAAGTGTTGGCAAGGATGTGGAGAACAGGAAGCCCTTGTACTTAATTGGCAGGAAAGTAAATTTGTGTAGTCACTAAGGAAAATATCATGTAAGTTTCTCAAAAAAACTAAAAATAGAACTACCATGTGACCCAGCAATCCTGCTGCTGCTGCTAAGTCACTTCAGTTGTGTCCGACTCTGTGCGACCCCATAGTCAGCAGCCCACCAGGATCCCCCGTCCCTGGGATTCTCCAGGCAAGAACACTGCAGTGGGTTGCCATTTCCTTCTCCAATGCATGAAAGTGAAAAGCGAAAGTGAAGTCGTTCAGTCGTGTCCGACTCTTCGCGACCCCATGGACTGCATCAAACCAGGCTCCTCCGTCCATGGGATTTCCCAGGCAAGAGTACTGGATTGGGGTGCCATTGCCTTCTCCGACCCAGCAATCCTACTCCTAGGTAATAAGAAGAAAATGAACACTAATTTGTAAAGATACATGAACCTCAATGCGTATTACAACCATATTTACAATCGAAAAGATATGGAAGCAACCAGTGAACAAGACACACATGGTTCCTGTCTTCTTAGCACTAGGATGAGATAAGCAAGCACTTGAACACTATAGTAATCCTTATAAATAATGGCAGATACATGTTCGTTGAGATAGAAAAATTCTCCCAGCATATTGTATAGAAAAGGATGGCTACAATATAGCATATAGTTTGATTCAATATGTATAAATTTAAAAAAAAAACACTGATGTCTATATGCTCATCCAAATATAAGTGTAAAAGTGAAAGTGAAGTCGCTCAGTCGTATCCGACTCTTTGTGACCCCATGGACTGTAGCCTACCAGGCTCCTCTGTCCATGGGATTTTCCAGGCAGGAGTACTGGAGTGGATTTCCATTTCCTTCTCCAGGGGATCTCCCCAACCCTGGGATTGAACCCGGGTCTCCCACATTGTAGACAGACACTTTACCATCTGAGCCACCAGGGAAGTCTTAAACTACATATATATTTAGCATTACACAACATATATAATGTATGTTATAAATATTTAGATAGAACAACAAAGACAAAATATTAACAGTATATATTTCTGTTGACACACTTATTGGTGTTCTCTAATTTCATTTGTATACTTCCTTTTGAATTTCCATATTGCTTTGCCTCGAGTATATATTTACAGTTAGAAAACGTTAAGAATGCTCCTTCAAAGCAGCGTAACCCAGACATTAAATTAACATATGCCCAGCTGTCCTTTCAAGTGCTCTCTACCTCCAAGGCCATGTTTCTTCACAATTTCCTGATCATACCTAATGCCAGTCATGTTCAATGCATATATAACCAGCTTTCTTGGGTCTCAGTGCCTTTGCATTTTCTCCCCCACTGTCTGGGAAGCACGTTCACACTTTTCACTTGGTGATCTATCTACTTTAGGTGGTTCAGAATTCATCTTGGATGACTTTACTTAAAAGTACGCTTCCCCCACCTCCTTGCCATCAGACTATGACAAATGTCTCCCCTCTTTACCACCAGAGCCCAGTGTGGTTTGGGTACTGTGAACCAATTCATTACAGAAATGGCATGATATGTTTAATATTACTTTCCTCCTTTTCCTGCCCTGTTCTCTCTCAACAGCAGCTCATCACTTCCTAGTCTTGTCCTCACTCACGTGGTCTCACCTGCACCAGCCTCCTTGTTCTATTGGAAGGACACAGACAATACCAATAGGGGACTTTTGCCCTGGCTATTTCCTCTCCCCAGAATTATTTCCCCAAGATAACCACAAGGTCAGTCCCTCATGTCTTTAATTAAGTCTTTGCTCAAATGTCCTGGATTTAAAAGGCCTTCCCTCACTAACGATTAGGGAGGAAAAAGTCCCCATTTCTCATAACCCATAAGGTTCTCTCTATACTTTATAATTCACTATTTTGTCGTTAATGTTAACCTTCCATCTTCCCTGACGAGAAGGTAAGCGCCATGAGAGCAGGGTCATGGATATTGGTTAGCAATGTGCCCCTTGTACCCACAAAGTGCCTGCAAAATTGCAGGGGGTTAATTAATACCTGTTAAGTTGGAAGTAAACATTACACCAAAGAATTTATGTCTACTTTTACAAATTAATAAAAACAAATTCAGACTAATATAAGAGGAAATTGATTTGAAATTACGATGGTGATAGGGTAATCTCTCATACTACCAAAGTAATGCTGCAAATTCTCCAAGACAGGCTTCAACAATACTTGAACCAAGAACTTTCAAATGTTCAAGATGGATTGAGGAAAGGCAGAGGAAAAAGAGATCAAATTGCCAACATCCTTTGGAACATAAAAAAAAGCAAGAGAACTGCAGAAAAATATATCTTTCGGTGACTACGCTAAACCATCTGACTGTATGGGTCACAAGAAATTGTGGAAAATTCTTAAAGAGATGGGAATACAAGACCATCTTACCTGTATGCAGGGCAAGAAGCAACAGTTAGAACCAGACATGGAACTGGTTCCATATTGGGAAAGGAGTACTTCAAGAATGCATATTGTCACCCTGTTTATTTAATTTACATGCAGAGTATATCCTGTAACATGTTGGACTGGATGAAGCCCAAGATGGAATGAAGGTTGCCTGGAGAAATATCAATAAACTCAATATGCAGATGACACCACTCTTAAGGTATTAAGCAAAGAGGAACTAAAGAGCCTCTTGAGGAGGGTGAAAGAGGAGAGTGAAAAATCTAGCTTAACTCAACATTCAAAAGAAAAAAAAAAGAAAACCATGGCATCCACTCCCATCACTTCATGGCAAATAGATGGGGAAACAATGGGAAAAGTGGCAGACTTTATTTTCTTGGGCTCCAAAATCACTGAAGATGGTGAGAGCAGCCTTGAAATTAAAAGATGCTTGCTCCTTAGAAGAAAAGCTATGACCAAAGAAAGCATATTAAAAAGCACAGACATGACTTTACTGACCAAGGTCTGCATGTCAAAGCTAAGGTTTTTTAAGCAGTCATGTATTGATGTGACAATTGGACAATAAAGAAAGCCGAATTGATGCTTTTGAACTGTGTTGTTGGAGAAGACACTCGGGAGTCCCTTGGACTGCAAGGAGATCAAACCAGCCAATCCTAAAGGAAATCAGTCCTGAATATTCATTGGAAGGACTGATGCTGAAGCTGAACCTCCAGTAATTTGGCCACCTAATGTGAAAAGTGACCCATTGGAAAAGATCCTGATGCTGGGAAAGATTGAAGGGCACAGAAGAGGACGACAGAGGATGAGATGGTTGGATGGCATCTCCAATTCGAATGACTTGAGTTTGAGCAAGCTGCGGGAGTTGGTGATGGACAGGGAAGCCTGGTGTGCTGCAGTCCATGTTACACAGAGAGTCAGACAATACTGAGTGACTGAATTGAACTCTTTGCAATAGGGAGAATGCTTTGACTACAAGTTCTTCACATGTCTCAAAATAAAACAGAAAAGGATGTTTCTTTAACATGGAAGGATAAGCAGGGCAAGCAGCAACTCTGTGTGTGTGTGTGTGTGTGTGTGTGTGTGTGTGTGTGTGTGTGTGTGTGAGATGGGGCAAGTGATGGTTATGGATGAGCAGACAGCATGATGGAGCAGTTTAACAGGAAGTGTTTTCTCTGTAGTTAGTTGATTCCCAAAATGAGCTATTAAGGGAGACAGAAAAGTCTGGCTCTTAGTGCTTGCTCAAGCTTAGGGGAAAGCTGAAGTTCAGAGGAGAGAAGCTTGGCTAAAATTTAGCCAAGCCAAGTCAGTGGATATGTTATGGATCATTGTGAGCACTTGGCCAGTCTCTGCTGTTGTTTAAAAGAGGCACAGTCTGTCCTTAGACTGTATTGTTGTTACTGAAATTGCAAGTCCATGTGCCCGATGCAAAATGAGGCCCTTCAAAACTAAAAGTTAGAGTTTGGAACAGAGAAAGGTTTATTAAAATTCATTCTAGGAGATGGGTGGCTTATGCCCTAAGTACCCAAACTTATTGAAAGTTTTCAGTAAATACTTTCAAAAACAAATGTTAGAGAGAGTTGAGGTTAGTTGTTGCAGACTTCTTGGTGTCAGAGCCTTTGTTCTTAAGGTCAGGTCATGGTCAGGTAATGATGTTCCTGTAAATCTCTATCAGATGAATGTTATTCTCTGTGCTAACAAGAAAAGACAAAGTCTCAAGGCATAATTTTCACAGTGAAATGTCCCAGTCCTGGTTAAGGGGAAGCAGATCTCAGTCAGCAGCTCCTTCAGGGAGTTCCCACATTCTCTCCTGGTCTCATTCCTGATGGAGCCAGGCACCCAACCCAATAGGTCCTCAGTCTCCTTAGGCTGTCCAAATAGGGAGACTAGTTCTCACAAACTGAGACCCAGAAAGCCATCCACTGCTAGTAGGTCTCAGAGGATGGGGGAGAGCTTCATCGTTCCTCAAGGCCTGGGCCAAGGCTAGTGGAGGGCCTTAGTGAGGGCTCTGGAGCACTACAGGATAAAGTGCCCAGTCTGTTCCCTGGGCACTCGAGCTCACCTGCTGGCCCAAAGCTGGATGAGCTTCAAGGCCTGTAGAAGAAGACCTGAGTCTGCCTCTTAGCTTACTCTCCACCTGATGACCACCACACCACCCTTGACTCAATCACTTCCCCACTGGTCCCTCACTGACAGCAATTTGTGGGTAGGGCCAAATGTGTTGCTGACCAATAGTTGAGCAGGACAACTAATGGTCACTCATTGACAATTGGCTGCTTGTGAATGGGGCCCTCTGAGGCACCAAGCAAGGTTGAGCAACACCTGTTGCCTAAGAACAGGGTGGGTTGAAAGGAAGCACATTAAAGGCTATCTTCTAAGGACTGTGCTCATCTTGCTTTGTTCAACTGTGAATAGAATAAGAATCACTGTGAGGTTAAGATTGGTCAAAATAGTTTTAAAGTTGGTCTAGTCTTCACAATCTTGTTGGCTTTGAACTATTAGCTGTACTATATGCTGAGAATGCAGTCAAGTGACAATTGTTGGAGGGGCATAGAGATAAGCACTGGTGACAGGTATGCCTGGGAATACAATGAAAAGAATGATGTGCAAAAGTTAAATTAGCATGTGAAACCAAAATCTCAGGTTGGAAAGGAGTCAATCAAGAAGATTCCAGCATGGCAGTCTCAAAGTGTGCTTATGTAACAGAGCAGCATGAGCACAGCCCTTACCAGTTACCCATCACTGTACCTTATTACTCTGCATCCTGTTACTAGGCAATGGGTCTTGCTCAGCCATTGGTCAGTGCCTCACTAGGCCCCGCCCACAAGCAACCAACTATCAGTGAGCTACCTACTGGTACTTGTCTTGTTCAGCTATTGGTCAGCACCGCAGTGGGTCTTGCCTACTGGTAACTGTCAATGAGGGACCACTGGGGAAATGATTCAGACAAGAGTCAGTGGTTCGATGATGATCTGACTCTTGCCTTTGAGGACCTTACTTTTTTTTTTTTTTTTTTTTAATTCAGGAATATATTTCTGGTAGATAGAGCAAGTTGAATTTCCTTACTCAATATGAGAGTTGAAGTGTCCCCAAAAATACTAGTGGAGGAGACATTTAATACTTTCTTTGTTCTGATGTGTACTCTTATGGAGACTGTGTATTGACCCTGGGGCAACAGACTGAGGATTCACCAAGTCTCGGGGTCTCTAAAGCTCACTGGAGTAGAAAAAACATCCCACTTGTTCTTAATTACTTTTTTCACCTCAAGCTCTTGCCCTTAAGTTCCTTAAGTCCCTTAAGAATACCCAACAAGAAGAGGATGGTCTAGAGTTGAAGTGACTAGAGGACTCTGAATTTCTGAAGTGGGATGGAAAGTGTTTTTCAGAGGTTCATAGAGGGATGGAAGAGTCAGGAGTGTTGAAGGCAGACATATAAGTCAGAGAATAAAGGGCGCTGAAGGAAAGTCTGAAGGTCATGAGAAGAAGCACCATGACCCTGAATCACCACTCCCCAGAATCAGACACACAGAGGTGTCAGGATTGGGAAAGTTATATCATGACCTCCCTTAGCATCCACTAGCCCATGTTGATGGGCAAAGTGGTGCACTGTGATGTCTAATTGCCCCAAGCCACCATTGGCTGGGGGAGTGTCTAGCTGACCCATCAGACTGAAGGGTGTGGCTCCTCCTTGTCCTGAGAAGGTATATATAGGGAGGTCAGAGGCAGAGATTTTGGGTTAGGCCACTTCATGGTATCATCATGACTAAGGTAACCAGGAAGCCATGGCAGCCAAGAAGAGTTGCAATGCGGTTTGCTTCAAGGATGAAAGGAAAAAAGAAGACCCTTTGTCAACGGAGATACAGAGGCAGTGTGAAGGTAAGATGATTCCATCTACACTCCCCATGTTGTTCGTTGACTTTGCTACTCAAGTCCTCTACACTGCCCTTGCCTGGCACAAAAGCCCTCATCAGCCCACATCCCTTTTCATGAAATCTCCCTTCCAATTCAGTTTTTATGCTCTTTCCTCAAAACAAGTAACCTTCCGTTGCCTTTACAGGCACAAAAAATGACCATGAGGTTCAGAAAACCTCTACAAGGAACCCTGAAAAAGAAAATCTGATCATATGCCACTCAGTTGAAGAAGGTGAGGAAAACAAGAAAGCCAAAGTGTTTTTTTCTGTTCCTGTGCATGTAAGAAACTGAATCAAAGCAAAAAAAGTTACCAAAATATGAAGCAGAGTCATAGAAGGAAGCAGAGTCAAAAAAGAAGACAAGTTCAGCCGCCCCAGAATGAGAGACCCTGGAGAGTACAACCTGGGCAGCCAGTAACTGAATAGAAAAGGTCAGACAGTTTAGAATTGTGTCTCCAGAGGTCTGCTTTCTTAGAAATGGCCAACCAGGAAAAGACTGACTCTCCCACAAACATAGTAAACTGATGGCTGCAATTAAAATAAAGATCAAAGAGTGAAAAGATGATATTTGTGTCTGTGTGTGAATTTTCTGATGGAAGGGAGGGAAAGACAAGAAGAGGTGGACACCTGAAAAGGGAGGGATATGGGGTCCTGAGAGTTTGGGGAACAGACCCTGAGGTCCCCAGTTAGCCAGAGAGTAGAGGTCTGGACTGAGTCAGGAGTCTGCACTGAAGATGGATAACTCTGCTTAACAATTGATCTCAGGGGCAAGGAGTAGTGGTGTGGTGTTATTGCCTTTGTTTGGGATATGGAATGACAATAGGGTCTAGATCGCCAGAACCCAGATAGGAAGAGGGTTTCACATGGGGATGGTAAATGTGAAGCCACTCCTGAATGTGAAACTCTGACTGTGAATGTGAAACTCTGCCCCAGTAGGGGCAGAAATCACCTCCTGGCCCCTTACCTCATAACGGGGTTTGTTGCATCACTCGCCTATGCTATCAGCTAAAGGTGCTCAGGAGGCATAAAATGCTGATACAATTAAAACCCACAACTAGCACTCCCAAGGACTAAAATGATGTTTGCAGGGAACAAATCTAATTCAATTAGGCCATTGTTATGCTAAGAAATTGGTGGGAGAAGTGTGTTCCCAAAGGCAGGACAGTGGGTGTGGCCCAATCCCAGTGCAGATGACAGACAGGATCACCACACACAGATAAGTTTTTGTATTGGGGGAGGCACTATGCAGGTTGTGGGATCATAGTTCCCTGACCAGGGATTGAACCCGTTCCCCTTCTAGTGAAAACACAAAGTCCTAACCACTGGACAGCCACGGAAGTTTGTACAGAAACTTTTGATACAAGTATTAATATAACGCTGAGTAAAAGCTGGTCTTTTGTATGTCACCATACCCTATAATTTCTAAATAATGACAGTGGTAAACCACTCTTCTGCAATAAAGTCTTTTGTTAGTCCATGTTCTATAAGATTATCATGGTTTAAAAGTAAGAGTATGGAATATTTAATTTGGTCTTAACTTTCATTTTGAAATGTTTAAAAAAGTTCCAGAAGTAGTCAATCAAATGTGGAAATATATAAGGCAGAGTCTCTGACCAGAGGAATCCTGTGTGTCTTCAGAAAACCTTTTAGAAAAAAAACAAAAAAAAAAACAAAAACCTAAAACAGTTTCACCATCAGCATCAAAAGAGTTGGGTTCAGATTTTAGGTCAATGATATGGAATTTTTTATTTGTACTGAAGCTCCCTAATTAAATCTTTCTGGCACTTTAACTCCTGGGAGACCCAGTTGATGATCCAAAGTCAGTCACTGAATGTGATTTAAAATCAATAAGAATGAAAGACACCCTGGGTGTGCTGTGCTTTCAAAGGAAGTGGAAGCACTTTCGTGACTTGCCTGCAGAAAATTAATTACCTAAAGCAGCTACCAGGATGATATGGACAGAGAGACCATAAATCTACATATAGGTCAGTACTGTGATTTCAGATCTGCATATATAATCGCCATTTAACAGTATCACACTTTAACACCTTGCTGTTGGACTTACTGAAATGCTTGCTGTTATAGGGGAAGGTAACAGATTGTTAGGCCTGAAGAACTGAAAATGAAAGTCACTCAGTCCTGTCAGACTCTTGGCAAGCCCATGGACTATACAATCCATGGAATTCTCTAGGTGAGAATCCTGGAGTTGTTAGCCTTTCCCTTCTCCTTGGGATCTTCCAATCCCAGAGATCGAACCCAGGTCTCCCAAATTGCAGTTGGATTCTTTACCAGCTGAGCGACAAGGGAAGCCAAAGAATACTGGAATGGGAAGCCTATCACTTCTCCAGCGGAACTTCCCGACACAGGAATCAAACTGGGATCTCCAGAATTGCAAATGGATTCTTTCCCAACTGAGCTATCAGGGAAGCCCTGAGGTGGACCAAAAGCTGATGTTAGAGGGCCTTGTTTCCCCAAAGTAGCCCTGGTATATATTTAAAACTACACTGACACACTGTCACTTTCCAGAAAGAGGTGAGGATGCATAAAGTTTAAAAAGGATACAAGGACACCCAGGGTTAAAAGAGAAAAACATAAATAATAAGTCATGAGTTGAGAAAGGATATATCCAAGTTGGATGACACGAAATATCAATATCGGTCACCTGTAGCTCTCCTGGAAAAGGACGGTATATTGTGATTCAGACATGTCAAGTCTTATTGCAAATGCTGTTTGGGGTTTTGCGGTGGCAGTTTTTGCTCATTAGTACTTACAAAGAGTAGTACAAACTTCCTAGACTTCCACGTTTACAGGTTCCCTATGAATAGATTCCAAACGACCTCTCTAGCTGTGTCCATAACAACCTCTATGGACTAACACAATGATTTCCCTTCTGCTTTCCTCTTTGCCTGTACCCATTCTATCTTCTGTGACTCAGAAACTAGCAACCATCTGAGGCCAGCCTAATGGTCACCTCCCAAAGAAATGTCCTCAATCATTCTCTTGAGTATTAATGTTTTCATGTTTTCTAATCACTTCCTATTTATTACATGCAGCTTTTATGATAGTTTTTTGAGTATATATCTTATCAGAAACACATGCCAGAGAGGTAAACGGGTTAGAAATCAACAGTGTGGTGATATAAAGTATTATCAGAAGTTGAATTATCTAAGACTGTAAGGGAGAGAACCACTCTCACTGCCAAGTATGTCTAAGAATTTGTTTGAAAATGTAGTAAAACCCATAAACTAGAGAGTGGATCAGAAGTCAAAGGAATTTGAATGAGAAGCTTCTTTTAATTTAAATGAGGAATTTAAATGAGAAGTTCCTCAAGAGGAACATCATGTCCTTGCATTAAGGCCAGCCATTTGAATGACACTGAAGGCAAAAGCCAAAAGAGTGCTCATGGACTCATGATAAGAGCACGATACTGCTGGCCCAGACGCTTCTCTTGTTTGCCAGAGGTTAATGTTCGAAGAGTGAGAACACATCTACACAGGACCACATCCGCATATCAGCAGGAATCAAGTGGGAGTCTCCAAACTCTACATGGTCCTGGCAGGTCCCTCACCCCATTACCTTTCCTACAGGCTTGTCACACACTTCTGCCTTGAGATGATCATGATTAAATGTCACCTTGCCGTTTCTTCAATTAATCACAGTGGGCAAACTAGACATCTGGATGCAAAAGAATGCAAATGGACCCTTACTTTATACCATACACAAAACTAAACTCAAAGTTGATTAAAGACTTAAATGTAAGATCTGAAACTATAAATTTACTAGAAGAAAACATACTGGAGAAGTTATATAGCATCCATCTTAGAAATGATTTACTGTATGTGACACCAAAACACAGGCAACAAAGGGAAAAATAGAAAAAGTATGGCTCAGTTTAGTTCCATCATTCAGTCGTGCCTGACTGCGACCCCATGGACTGCAGCATGCCAGGCTTCCCAGTCCATTAACAACTCCCGGAGTTTACTCAAAGTAGTGTCCATTAAGTCTGTGATGCCACGCAACCGTCTCATTCTCTGTCGTCCCCTTTTCCTCCCGCCTTCAATCTTTCCCAGCATCGGGGTCATTTCAGATAAGTTAATTCTTCCCATCAGGTGGCCAAAGTATCAGAGTTTCAGCTTCAGCATCAGTCCTTCCAATGAATATTCAGGACTGATTTCCTTTAGGATGGACTGGTTGGATCCCCTTGCTGTCCAAGGGACTCAAGAGTCTTCTCCAACACCACAGTTCAAAAGCATCAATTCATTGGTGCTCAGCTTTCTTTATTCTCCAACTCTCACATCCATACATGACTCCTGGAAAAAGCTGCCTCCCCCAAAGAACACGTCAAAAACACATCTACACAGAAGCCAAACTGATGGTTACCAAATGGGAAGTTGGGAGGGAGGAGGGATAAATCAGGAGTTGAGGATTAACATATACACACCACTCTTTTTAAAATAGATAACCAACAAGGACCTACTACAAAACCACAAGGAAGTTTGCTCAACATTCTGTAATGACATAATGGGTAAAGAATTTGTAAAGGAATAGGTATATGTATGCATGCGTGCCCGTGCTCAGTCATTTCACTCATGTTTGATTCTTTGTGACACTATGGACCGCAGCCTGCTAAGCTCCACTCTCCATGGGAATCTCCTGGCAGGAATACTAGAGACAGTTGTCGTGGCCACCTGAGGGGATCTTCCCGACACAGGGGTCGAACCTGCATCTCCTGCATTGCAGGCAGATTCTTTACCAACGGAACCAAGTGGTAAGCCCAAATACATGTGTATGTAAAGCTGAATCACTTTGCTGTACACCTGAAACTAACACAACATGAGAAATTAACTATACTCAAATTAAAAAAAAAAAAAGAATACATCAACATGTGGAACAATTAACTCAAAAAACTAATTGGAAAATGGAGAAAGATTCCTAAATGTAGGCTCTAATAAAGACCCACAGGGAATAAAGTAAGAAGGGAAAAGGAGCGTTCAAGTCCTGACCTGTGCCCATGGGAGAGGACTCAGAATATAAGGGAGATTACATGGGTGGAGATCTGCCGTGGGTGTGAGTAGATTGAGCCATATATTGGAAACGCCAGTCCTCCGGTCTGGCACAGGGAAGACAAGCACCCTTAGCTGGTTATAGGGCCATGTGGACTAACAGGGGGACTGTGGGAAGCCTGGACTCCCCTCTCCAGGAGCATGTGCTCAGGGCTTGCTCCCAAGTCAGCGTGAAGAGGACTGATTGAGACTACACTTGTGGCTTTCCGTTTTCCCCGCAATTACCCACCCCTACACATGCCCTGCTTACTTCGTGTGGCTGCTCTGCACTGGAGAAGGGGCTGCCATGATGAGGCAAAGAGCTGGGATGTGGGAAGCAGAGGTGCATCTGGCCCAGGGCGGCATCTGGGTGGGACAACTGGAGCCATGCTCATGGAGGGCACTTACACAGGCAGCCCATTGGGAGATGTCCTGATCTCTGATGGAGGCCAGACTGCCACAGCAGATGACCCAGTATGTGCCCAGAGCCCATGAGGGCCTCACCTGCCCAATAGAAACCTCTCAACAGGCAGCAGAGGCAGGGGGAACTGCTCAGTTGTGAGGGACCAAGGGGTCTCAGACCAGAAGCTATGTTTAAGCAGGGTGGGAGAAGCTACTTCTGGTGCTGGCACAGGTGGTACATTGGAGGTAGCGGGGACCTCTGTCAGCACCCAGCCTGTAGATTGGCTCCTTTTCCCAACATGCACAGGCCCCTCGTGTCCCTCTTTGGCAAGGGTTGCAGTGCTGGGAGAGGGGAGGGCACACACTTAGAGGGAACACAGGCAGGTTTGGCCTGACAATCAGGACCTCTGCTCCAGAAGCTTGGGACCCCACCCTGACCCCAGTATGGCTGAGAAGGCCCTGAGAATAGAGGAAGTCTGTGCCTCACATGTGGCTTTAGCCCTGGCACCACAGATCTCCTCCCAAGATGATAGCTGATGGCACACCCTAAGGGAAGATGTGACTTGTCATCCATCAAATCCAGCCCCACTCTGGATACCACACAGACTGTACAGTCATGCTCCCCCACAAGAACATCCCATCAAGACTGTAATAGATAATTGATGCACTTAAATTCAGAGAGGCAGAAAAAAAATGGGAAGGACTGATGCTGAAGGTGAAACTCTAATACTTTGGCCACCTGATGCGAAGAACTGACTCATTTGGAAACACCCTGATGCTGGGAAAGATTGAAGGCAGGAGGAGACTGGTACGACAGAATAAGATGGTTGGGTGTCATCACAGACTCAATGGACACGAGTCTGAGTAAACTCTGGGAGTTGGTGATGGACAGTGAGGCCTGGCATGCTGCAGTTATGGGGTTGCAAAGCATTGGACATGGCTGAGCAGCTGAACTGAATGGTGAAAAATGGGAAGACAGTCGGACTGGTCTCCATTGAAAGACTGCGAGACAACCTCTGACAAAACAACCAAAAAACAGAGGTATATAAAGTACTAGGTAAAGATGTACAAGAATTAGTAATAATAATGCTAACTGGGATTTCTTTGGAAGGAATGATGCTAAAGCTGAAACTCCAGTACTTTGGCCACCTCATGTGAAGAGTTGACTCATTGGGAAAGACTCTGATGCTGGGAGGGATAGGGGGCAGGAGGAGAAGGGAACAACAGAGGATGAGATGGCTGGATGGCATCACTGACTCGATGGACATGAGTCTGAGTGAACTCCAGGAGTTGGTGATGGACAGGGAGCCTGGCGAGCTGCGATTCATGGGGTCGCAAAGAGTCGGACACGACTGAGTGACTGAACTGAACTGAACTGAACTGAATGCTATCTGAACTGGGGAAAACAAGAAAAAAAACACCGTGAAAATTCTAACAAGGCACTTGAAACCAGAAAAAAGAACCAGAGCTGAAGAATACAGTAACTGATATGAGAAACACAAAAAGTAAACAGCAGACCAGATAATACATAAGAATGCGTAATAATGGAAATCACCAATCAGCGTAGCTAAAAGAAAATCCAACAAAAATAGAGACCATTTTAACAGACCTATGGATCAGTTCAGTAGGACTGGAGTTTCAGCTTTAGCATCATTCCTTCCAAAGTAATCCCAGGGTTGATCTCTTTCAGAATGGACTGGTTGGATCTCCTTGCAGTCCAAGGGACTCGCAAGAGTCCTCTCCAACACCACAGTTCAAAAGCATCAGTTCTTCCGCGCTCAGCTTTCTTCACAGTCCAACTGTCACATCCATACATGACCACAGGAAAAACCATAGCCTTGACTAGCCGGACCTGAGTCGGCAAAGTACTGTCTCCGCTTTTGAATATACTATCTAGGATGGTCATAACTTTTCTTCCAAGGAGTAAGGGTCTTTTAATTACATGGCTGCAGTCACCATCTGCAGTGATTTTGGAGCCCCAAAATATAAAGTCCGACACTGTTTCCACTGTTTCCCCATCTATTTCCCATGAAGTGATGGGACCAGATGCCATGATCTTCGTTTTCTGAATGTTGAGCTTTAAGCCAACTTTTTCACTCCTCTTTCATTTTCATCAAGAGGCTTTTTAGCTCCTCTTCCTTTTCTGCCATAAGGGCGGTGTCAACTGCATATCTGAGGTTATTGATATTTTTCCCGGCACTCTTGATTCCAGCTTGTGTTTCTTCCAGTCCAGTGTTTCTCATGATGTACTCTGCATATAATTTAAATAAGCAGGGTGACAATATACAGCCTTGATGTACTGCTTTTCCTATTTGGAAACAGTCTGTCGTTCCATGTACAGTTCTAACTGTTGCTTCCTGATCAGCATACAGATTTCTCAAGAGGCAGGTTAGGTGGTCTGGTATTTCCATCTCTTTCAGAATTTTCCAGTTTATTGTGATCCACACATTCAAAGGCTTTGGCATAGTCAATAAAGCAGAAATAGACATTTTCTGGAACTCTCTTGCTTTTTCGATGATCCAGTGGATGTTGGCAATTTGATCTCTGGTTCCTCTGCCTTTGCTAAAACCAGCTTGAACACCTGGAAGTTCACGGTTCAAGTACTGCTGAAGCCTGGCTTGGAGAATTTTGAGCAGAACTTTACTAATGTGGGAGATGAGTGCAACTGTCAGGTAGGTTGAGCATTCTTTGGAATTGTCTTTCTTTGCGATTTGAATGAAAACTGACCTTTTCCAGTCTTGTGGCCACTGCTGAGTTTTCAAAATTTTCTGGTATACTGAGTTCAGCACTTTCACAAAATCTTCTTTTTGGATTTGACATAGCTCAACTGGAATTCCATCACCTCCACTAGCTTTGTTCGTAGTGATGCTTCCTAAGGCCCACTTGACTTCACATTCCAGGATGTCTGGCTCTAGGTGAGTGATCACACCATCATGAATATCTGGGTCATGAAGATATTTTTTGTACGGTTCTTCTGTGTATTCTTAAACCTCTTCTTAATATTTTCTGCTTCTGTTAGGTCCATACCATTTCTGTCCTTTATTAAGCCCACTTTTGCAGGAAATGGTCCCTGGTATCTTTTATTTTCTTAAAGAGTTTTCCACTGCTAAGTCATTTCAGTCGTGTCCGACTCTATGCAACCCCATAGATGGCAGCCCACCAGGCTCCCCCGTCCCTGAGATTCTTCAGGCATGAACACTGGAGTCGGCTGCCATTTCCTTCTCCAATGCATGAAAGTGAAAGTGAAGTCCCTCAATCATGTCCAACTCTTCATGACCCTATAGACTGCAGCCCACCAGGCTCCTCCATCCATGGGATTTTCCAGGCAAGAGTACTGGAGTGGGGTGCTATCGCCTTCTCCGAAGAAATCTCTAGCCTTTCTCATTTTATTGTTTTCCTCTATTTCTTTGCACTGATCACTGAGGAAGATTTTCTTATCTCTCCTTGCTATTCTTTGGAACTCTGCATTCAAATAGGTATGTTTTTCCTTTTCTCCTTTGTTTTTCACTTCTCTTCTTTTCACAGGTATTTGTAAGTTCTCTCCAGAAAGCCATTTTGCTTTTTTTGATTTCTTTTCCATAGGGATGCTCTTGATCCCTGTCTCCTGTACAATGTCACACACCTCAGTCCATAGATCATCAGGCACTCTGTCTATCAGATCTAGTCCCTTCAATCTATTTGTCACTTCCACTGTATAATTGTAAGGGATTTGATTTAGGTTCTACCTGAATGGTCTAGTGGTTTTCCCTACTTTCTTCAATTTACGTCTGAATTTGACAATAAGGCATTCATGATCTGAGCCACAGTCAGCTCCCAGTCTTGTTTTTGCTGACTGTATAGAGCTTCTCCATCTTTGGCTGCAAAGAGGATAATCCATCTGATTTCAGTGTTGACCCTCTGGTGATGTCCATGTGTAGAGTCTTCTCTTGTGTTGTTGGAAGAGGGTGTTTGCCATGACCAGTGTGTTCTTTTGGCAAAACTCTATTAGCCTCTACCCTGCTTCAATCTGTACCCCAAAGCCAAATTTGCCCATTGCTCCTGGTGATTCTTGAGTTCCTACTTTGGCATTCCAGTCTCCTATAACGAAAAGGACATATTTTTGCATGTTAGTTCTAAAAGGCCTTCTAGATCTTCGTGGAACCCTTCAACTTCATCTTCTTCTGCATTACTGGTCTGGGCATAGACTTGGATTACCGTGATATTGAATGGTTTGCCTTGGAAACGAACAGAGATCTTTCTGTCATTTTTTGAGATTGCATCCATGGACTGCGTTTTCAACTCTTTTGTTGACTGAGGGCTACTCCATTTCTTCTAAGGGATTCTTGCCCACAGTAGTAGATATAATGGTCATCTGAGTTAAATTCACCCATTCCAGCCCATTTTCGTCCACTGATTCAGAAAAGTTTGGCATTCTCTGTTGTCATCTCCTGTTTAACCCCTTCCAATTTGCCTTGATTCATGGACCTAACATTCCCAGTTCCGATACCATATAGCTCTTACAGCATCGGACCTTGCTTCTATTAACAGTCACATCCACAATTGGATGTTGCTTTTTCTTTGTTTCCATCTCTTCACTCTTTCTGGAGTTATTTCTCCATATTAAGCCTGAGCTAATGCCTATTCTTGTGGACTATAGCATGGAATTACCCCAATTTCCTTAGTTTAGTGTTCTTCCATGGGAGTGCTACTTGCCACCTCTGAACCAATCACTGATTGTCTTTGGGCTCAGTTAGGTGCCAGTTCCTGAACTAATCACTGAGGAAAGACAATGGAATTATTTCTTATAGTTTAGGACAATCCAAGTCTATTACCGGAACTGGGTGTGGGGCTAATCAATTTGACACCATGTGCATGATATACAATTTGGAAAGGGTAAAACTGATGCTGTAGAAGCAACTCCAATATTTGCTGCCTAGAAAAACAGACAATAATTTCTTTTATAAAAATAAAAGGCTATTATAAAACAGGAAAACACAAATGCAAAATGACAAACAGCAAAGGATGTGATCAAGAAATTCACAAAAGAAAAAACACAAGTGATAAATGTCAATAAAATATAAAAAAATACTTTTTTCTTTCAATCCAAAAGGATATCAAGCATGAATATTCATTGGAAGGACTGATGCTGAAGCTCCAATATTTTGGCCACCACATGCTAAGAAATGACTCCTTGGAAAAGTCCCTGATGCTGGGAAAGATTGAAGGCAGGAGAAGGGCGTGACAGAGGTTGAGATGGTTGGATGGCATCACCGATTCAATGAACATGAATTTTAACAAATTTCAGAAGATAGTGATGGACACGGAAGCCTGGCGTGTTGCAGTCCTTGGGGTCGCAAAGAGTGAGACTTCACTGAGTGACTGAATAATAAGTTATTACATATATACATATTTTAAAGTGAGATTATCTTTTCATATATCATATTTGCAAAAACTGACATTTTGTGTTGGCAAATATTGAGGAAAATGACGTTTTCATCTATTTTTGGTGAGACTATGAATTGGAAATAAAATATTTTCTGAAAGATGGTTTGGCAATTCATATAAAAAGTCTTAGAAAGAACATCCATTTGAAGAAAGCAAGATGATGAAGTTGGTGGATGCTGAGCTCATTTCCCACCATGAACACATCAAACATATCTATGCTCACTGGAAATAAACTGGAGTCTGGCAGGTAGAAACTTAGACAACCAAGGCTATAGAAGAAGGTCTACAAGGAGTCGGGTAGGAAGGGAAAAGAAGCCATCAGTTTAGGATCTGCACTCCTGAGAGGGGATGTAAAGGAGTGGGAGATTTCACAGGCTCAGAGTAAGTCATGGGGAGTGAGCAGTTCAAATTACATCTTGGATACCCCACCCTGGAGTCAGAAACTGGGAAAATGAGTCCCCTTAGCTGATTTGAAAACCACTGGGACTAACAAGAAGGCTGTAAGAAATCTAGACTCTCTATGTGAAGAGTTTGTGGAGGCAACTACACGTTTGCTTACTCCAAAACAAGGCAGAGGAAATATGTAGAAATTACACAGGATGTTGGCTGTTTTCCCATAACAATCCCAGGTCATGACCTAACCCACTCTGAATGCCTGCTCCAGACCCTCTTATTTCATAGAACACCCCTTCCCAAAACTATGGCAAAGGCGTCCATGGCTGAGAAGAATGTACAGGTGCCAGGAATGGAGCCAACTCAAATCTGGCCTACATCTGAACAAGTTGAGAGCAGTCATTACCAGTGCTTATGGAGGTGGCACAGTGGGAGTATCTGGAACTCTGACTGGTGTGCTGAGACTGTCCCAATATGCACCTACGCCCATATTGGGCACCCCTTCTTGCTCCAGCACTTCTTTCTTTGGGGGCAAAATTTCCATTGCTGGAAGGGGATACAGCACACACTTACATGAAATGGAATCAGTATGGACCTGAAACTTAGGGCTTCTGTACCACCAACTGGAGACTCAACCTAACTCCCCCAAAGGCAGGGTTGGCTACTGAGGACAGGAGAAGTCTGGGCTCATACCTGGCATTGGTTCTGGCCCTTCTCTCTCTAGCACCACCTCTCACCAAAGTGAGAGTTGCCAATACACAAGAAGCAAATTAATCTGGAACATAAAATTATGGAAATCGCCCAATAGGAAAAGCAAGAAGAAAAACAAGGTAAATGAGAACAGTTTAAGAGACTTCTAGACAACATCAAGCATAATAACATTCACTTTATTGGGGTCGTAGGAGGAAAAGAGAGAGAGAAAGGGGTCAAAATGTATATTTAACAGGCTGAGAAGGAAAAACTTGCAACCTATAGTACTCTATCCAGCAAGATTATCATCCAGAATTGGAGAGAAGAACTTCTCAGACAAGCAAAAACTAAGAGTTTATCCATACTAAACCAACTCTGAAAGAAATATTAAAGAGTCTTCTCTAAGTGGAAAAAGAAGTAAAAATATACAGAGAAGGGAAAAACTCCCACCAGTACATACAAACACATAGCAAAGGCTGTGGATCAACCAATTAGATAATCTAGTATGAAAATTAAAAGACAAATGAATTGTAAATTAAACGCTAACTACAATAAACACCCTATTACATCAATGGACAGAGCATCCTGATAGAAAAGCAATAAGAAAACTGTAGTCTTAAATTACAGATTAGAGTAGTTGAACTTAATAGATACCTAGAGCATTTGTTGTTGTTCTTCAGTTACTAAGTTGTCTGACTCTTTTGAAACCCCATGGACTGTAGCCACCCAGGTTCCTCTGTCCATGGGATTTCCCAGGCAAGAATACTGGAGTGTATTGCAGTTCCTTTTCCAGGGGATCTTGCTGACGCAGGGATCAAATCTGGATCTTCTGCGTTGCAGGCAGATTCTTTACCTCTTTGCCACCTGGCATAGTCTATCCCAAAATAGCAGAATACACATTTTCAAGTGCGCACAGGACATTTTTTCAGGGATGATCAAATGCTAGGCCACAAAACAAGTCTCAACACATTTAAGAAGACAGAAATTATATCAAGCACTTTTTCTGACCACAATGGTACAAAACAAGAAATCAATTACAGGAGGGGAATATGGGACAAACACAAACATATGGAGACTAAACAACATGCTACTAAAAACCAATGAGCTAATGAAGAAATCAAAAAGGGAATCAGAAAATACTTTGAGGCTAATAAAAACACAAACTTTCCAAAATCTATTGGATTTAGCAAAAGCAGTTCTGGGGGAAATTTATAGTGACAGATGCTTCCCTCAAGAAAAAAAAAATTGAAATAAACAACTTAACTTACTATATACATGAATTGCAAAAGGAAGAATAAATAAAGCCCCAAATCCTCAGAATAAAGGCAATAATAAAGCTCAGAGAGGACATTAATAAAATTGAGACTTCCCCTTTCCTAAAGGTAAAAAAATCAATTAAGTGAAATGATATTTTTTGAAAAGATAAACAAAATAGTTAAGTCTTTAGCCAGGTTCATCAAAAATAAAAGATAGATGATTCAAATAAACAAAATAAGAAATGCAAAGGAGACATTACTGCCAATATCACAGCAATAGGAGAAAATCATAAGGGGATGTGACAAATTGTTTTATGCCAGACAGTTGGACAACCTAGAAGAAACTGACAAATCTCTAGGAACATACAGTTTTTCAAAACTGAATCAGCAAGGAACGTATAGTCTGAATAGATGAATCACTAGTAGTGAAATTGAATCTATAATTAAAAAATCTTTTAACAAAATAAAGTTCAGGACCACACAGCTTCACAGCACTATTTTTCCAAACATATATAGAATGGCTTATACCCAACATTCTCAAACTATTCCAAAATAATTGAGAAAATGGAGTATTCCCAAATTATTTTATGAAGCCATTATTATTCTAACACCAAAACCAGACAAAGACACCACCAAAAAAGAAAATTAAATGCCAATATTTCTGTTAAATATAGATGTTAAAATTCTTAACAAAATATTAGAGAACCAAATTCAACACCACGTTGAAACCATCATATACCATGATCAAGATGGACTTATTCCAGGGGTACAAGGATGGTTCAATATCTGCAAATTAGTCAATGTGGTACACCACATTAGGGAAGAGAAGGACAAAAATCACATGATCATCTCAACAGATGTGTAAAAGCATAGGCAAAGTTCAATATTCATTCATTTCAAAAACTCTCACCATACTTGATATGGAGGGATATATCTGAGCATAATGAAAGTGAAAGTGGAAGTCACTCTGTACCCACTCCAGTATTCTGGCCTAGAGAATTCCATGGACTGTACAGTCCATGTGGTTGTCTGAACATAATAAAGGTGATTTATATCAAAGAGATAATATCATATTAAGTGGCCAAAAGCTGAAAGCTTTTCCTCTAAATCAGGAACAAGACACAGATGCCCACTCTTGACACTTCTAAAATACTAGAAGTACTAGGCACAGCATCATTCAAGGAAAAGAAATAAAAGTCATCCAAATTGGAAGCAAGAAGTAAAACTGTCACTGCTTGCAGTTGACATGATACTATATACAGAAAACTATAAACCACCACAAGAAATGATTAAACAAATGAAATAAAAATGAATTAATACCCGAAATGAAAGACTGGAAACTATGAAACTCCTAGAAGTAAATGTAGGCAGAACACTCTGACATAATTCATAGCAACATTTTTTCACCTGTCTCCTAAGGCAAAGGAATCAAATGAAAAAAATTGAGATCTAATTAAACTTAAAAGCTTTTGCACAGCAAATGAAAACACCGACAAAATGAAAAGACAACCTACTGAATGGGAGTAGAAAGTGAAAGTGAAGTCACTCAGTCGTGTCCGACTCTTTGTGACCCCACAGACTGTAGCCTACCAGGCTTCTCCATCCATGGGATTTTCCAGGCAAGAGTACTTGAGTGGGTTGCCATTTCCTTCTCTAGGGGATCTTCCCCACCCAGGGATCGAACCCGGGTCTTCCACATTGTAAGCAGATGTTTTTACCGTCTGAGCCAGGAAGTATTTGCAAATGATATGACTATAAGGGGTTAATATCCAAAATATATAAACAGATTACTCAACCCGGTATTAAAAAAAAAAAGAAAAGGGAAGATCTGAATTTCTCCAAAGAAGATATACAGATGGCTAATAGGCACATGAAAAAATGCTGAACATCACTAATCATCAGAGAAATTAAAACCAAATCACAAGGAGATATCACCTCACACCCATCAGAATGCTGCTACCGCTACTGCTGCTGTAATGGCTATCATCAAACCAAACAGTCTGGAAATAACAAATGTTGGCAAGGATGTGGAGTAAAGGAAGCCCTTGTACTTAATTGGTGGGAATGTAAATTTGTGCGGTCACTATGGAACACATCATGGAAGTTTCTCAAGAAACTAAAAACAACAATACCATGTGACCCAGCAATTCCACTCCCAGGTATATATCAGAAGACAATGAACACCAATTTGAAAAGATACATAAGTTACAATGCTTATTACAGCCTTATTTACAATAGAAAAGATATGGAAGCAACCAGTGAACAAAACACACGTGGTTCCCGTCTTCAAAGCACTTGCATGGAGTATGGGATAAGCAAGCATTTGAACACTATAGTAATCCTTAGAAATAATGGCAGATTCATGTTCTTTGAGATGGAAAAATTCTTCCAGCATATTGTATAGAAGAGGAAGGCTACAATAGTGTATATAGTTTGATTCAATTTCTATAAATTAAAAAACTTCACTGATGTATATATGCTCATCCAAATATATGTGCATTATATGTATTCTAGCATTATATAACACATATAATAGATATGCTATAAACATTTAAGTAGAACAACAAAGACAAAATATTGACAGGATATATTTCTATTGCCACACTTATTGGTGTCCTCAACCAGTACATTCTAAAGGAGATCAGCCCTGGGTGTTCTTTGGAAGGAATGATGCTGAGGCTGAAACTCCAGTACTTTGGCCACCTCATGTGAAGAGTTGACTCATGGGAAAAGACTCTGATGCTGGGAGGGATTGGGGGCAGGAAGAAAAAGGGACAACAGAAGATGAGATGGCTGGATGGCATCACCAACTCGATGGACGTAAGTTTGAGTGAACTCCGTGAGATGGTGATGGACAGGGAGGCCTGGCTCCTGCGATTCATGGGGTTGCAAAGAGTCGACACAGCTGAGCGACTGAACTGAACTGAACTGAACTGAATGGAACTGAATTTCATTTTTATACTTTTTGAATTCCCATATTGCTTTGCCTCGAGTATATATTTATAATTAGTAAACAAATAATGCTCTTTTGAAGCAGAGTAACCCAGACATTCAGAGAAGGCAATGGCAACCCACTCCAGGAGTCTTGCCAGGAGAATCCCGTGGATGGCAGAGCCTGGTAGGCTATAGTCCATGGGGTTGCTAAGAGTCGGACATGACTGAACGACTTCACTTTCACTTTTCACTTTCATGCATTGGAGAAGGAAATGGCAACCCACTCCAGCATTCTTGCCGGGAGAATCCCAGGGACAGAAGAGCCTGTTGAGTGTCGTCTATGGGGTCACACAAAGTCGGACATGATGGATGCGACGTAGCAGCAGCAGCAGCAGCAGCAACCCAGATATTAAATTAACATATGCCCAGGTGTCCCTTAAAGTTCTTCTTTCTACCTCCATGTTTCTTCGCAATTTCCACATCATACCTTAGATTCAAGCCATATTCAATACATCTATAACCAGCTTTCTTGGGTCTCAGTGCCTTTGCCTTTTCTCCCCCACTGTCTGGGAAACACTTGTACAACTTTTTACTTGGTGATCTATTTACTTCAGGTAGCTCAGGCTTCATCTCGGGTATCTTTACTTAAAAGAACCCTTCCCCCACCTCCTTGCCATCAGATTATGACAAATGCCTCTCCTTGTTACCATCACAGCCCAGTGTGGTGTACTGTGAATCAATTCATCACATAAATGGAAATAACATTACATTCCTCCTTTTCCTGCCCTGTTCTCTCTAGTTTCTTTCTAGTTTCTTCCTACTCACCTGGTCCCACTTGCACCAGCCTCCTTGTTTTATTGGAAGGACATAGACAATACCAATTGGGGGCTTTTGCCCTGGCTATTTCCTCTCCCCAGAATTTATTCCCCAAGATAGCCACAAGGTCAGTCCCTCATGTCATTAATTAAGTCTTTGCTCAAATGTCCTGGATTAAAAAGGCCATCCCTCACTAACCTCTGGGGTGGAAAACTCCCCATTTCTCATAATTCATAAGGTTCTCTCTATACTATATAAATCACTATTTTGTCATTAATATTTACCTTCCATCTTCCCTGACTAGCAAGTAAGGCCCATGAGAGAAGGATCCTTGGTATTGGTTACCAATGTGTGCCTTGCACCCAGAACACTACCTGAAACACTGCAGAGGGTTCAATCAATTTAGTTCAGTCGTTCAGTCATGTCTGTCTCTTTGCAACCCCATGGACTGTAGCATGCCAAGCCTCCCTGTCCATCACCATCTCTCAAGGCTTACTCAAACCCATGTCCACTGAGTTGGTGATGCCATCCAACCATCTCATCCTCTATCATCCCCTTCTCTTCCCACCTTCAGTCTTTCCCAGTATTAGGGTCTTTTCAAATGAGTCAGATCTTCTCATTTGGAGGACAAAGTATTGGAGTTTCAGCTTCAGGATCAGTCCTTCCAATGAATAATCAGGACTGATTTCTTTGGATGCACCATTGGATCTTCTTGTAGTCCGAGGGACTCTCAAGAGTCTTATCCAACACCACAGTTCAAAAGCAGCAATGCTGCAGCACTCAGTTTTCTTTATAGTACCACTCTCACATCCATACATGACCCCTGGAAAAACAATAGCTTTGACTAGATGGACCTTTGTTGGCAAAGTGATGTCGCAGCTTTTTAATATGCTGTCTAGGTTGGTCATAAATTTTCTTCCAAGGAGCAAGGGTCTTTTAATTTCATGGCTGAAGTCATCATATGAAGTGGTTTTGGAGATCAAAAATAAATAAATAAAGTCAGTAACTGTTTCCATTGTTTCCCCATCTATTTTCCATAAAGTGATGGGGAACCAGATGCCATGATCTTACCTTTCTGAAGTTGAGTTTTAAGCCAGTTTTTTCACTCTCCTCTCACTTTCATCAACAGAGTCTTTAGTTGTTCTTCACTTTCTACCATAAGTGTGGTGTCATCTGCATATCTGAGATTATTCAAATTCCTCCAAGCAATCTTGATTCCAGCTTATGCTTCATCCAGCCTAGCATTTTGCATGATGTATTCTGCATAAAAGTTAAAAAAGTAGGGTGACAATAAAAAGCTTTGACATTCTCTTTCTCAATTTGGAGCCAGTTTGTTGTACAATACTGGGGGTTAATTAATATCATTTAAGGGGGAAATAAACATTACACCAAAGAATTTGTTTATTTTTCCAATTAAATAGCACAAGATGGAATGAAGATTGCCAGGAAAAATATTAATAAATTCAGAAATGCAGACAACACCACGCTTAAGGCAGAAAGCATAAAGAAACTAAGACCATCTTGATGAGGGTGAAAGAGGAGAGTGAGAAAGCTAACTTAAATCAACATCCGAAAAACCAAGGTCATGGCATCCGGTCCTATCATGTTATGGCAAATAGAGGGGGAAACGATGGAAACAGTGATAGACTTTATTGTCGTGGGCTTCAACATCACAGCAGATGCTGACTGCAGCCATGAAATTGAAAGTCACTTGCTCCATGGAAGAAAAGCCATGACTGACCCAGAAAGCATAACAAAAAGCAGAGACATCACTTTGCTGCCAGAGGTCCGTATGTCAAAGCGAAGGTTGTTTCAGTAGCCAGATATGGATGTGATTGTTAGACCATAAAGAAAGCTGAGGACTGAAGAATTGATGCTTTTGACCTGTGGTAGTAGAGAAGATTCTTGAGAGTCCCTTGGCCTGCAAGGAAATCAAACCATTCAACCCTAACAGAAATCAATCCTGATTATTCACTAGAAGGACTGACACTGTAGCTGAAACTCCAGTGCTTTGTCCACCTGATGCAAAGAACTGACTCATTGGAAAAGATTCTGATGCTGGCAAGGAATGAAAGTCAGAGGAGAAGGAGATGACAGAGGATGAGATGGTTGGATGGCATCAGGGATTCGATGGACTTGAGCTTCAGCAAGCTCTGGGAGTTGGTGATGGATAGGGAAGCCTGGTGTGCTGCAGTCCATGGGGTTGCACAGAGTCATGTCGGGAGCTACGTCAGGCGTCACTGACAAAATGGAGGCACGGCCCCAAACCCCTCTCTTTTCCCAACAAGCACGGACCTGGGATGAAGGAGTTGGGCCTTGTGATTCTGACTTGTTCTTTCATCTCCTTGGCTGAGTTGACTAAAAAGGAATATTAAGGTTCTTAATGTTCTTGAGAGGAGCACGAGAAGGCAGAAAGCCTTGTCTGCAGCTGTGCTCAGAGAAAAATTCATAAAGATAATCTTTGACATTTGTTCAAGGACTTTTACAAAAGAGTGTTCCAGGATGAGCAAAGAGGTCAGCTTGAGGCCACGGGAGGGATTGCTATCTGAAGCCTATTTGTGAGGAAAATGTTTATGGCAAAGGCATTTACTGAATTTAGAGCTTAGAAATAACTACATAGTTAGAAGTTAAAGATTTAAGGAATGTTGTAATGTTAGCATGTTTTATTATAGCTTATAGAGGTGAGGAAATTAATGATACTAATAGCTAGAAGCCTTTTTAAGAGATAGTGAGCTCAGGATGTTAGGGGCAAATAGGATTTAGAAAGATAAGAAACAAACTGAGGAATGTAGCATGAGTTACAATATAATCACAAGTGAACTATAGGACACATGAAGAGGAAGTAGATAATAGATGGTAAAGCTGAGTCCGAGAGAATCGCTGAAGCAGGAACTCTGTTTGAAGAGCAAAAATGATTTATGGAGATAATCCATCTGGGTGAGGGGGAACTGAAAATGTCAAACTTCTGACCTAATGCTTTCGTAAAAGTGTAAAAGAAAACCTTAAACTTGAAATAAATGTGCAGTCCAAGGAAACTGAGCAGCTGCATCGTTACTCGCCAACACCATCCCTCCCTTCAGATTGAACCCTGGCTGCTGGAGCTGGACTCTGGCAGAGTCAGACACAACTGAACGACTGAAAAGAACTGATTGCAATAGGGAGAATGTTTTGAACACACGTTCTTAACATGTCTCAAAATGGAATAGAAAAAGATATTTCTTTAATGTGAAAGGATAAGCAGGGTGAGCAACAACTCTGTGTGTGTGTTTGAGTTTGTGTATCTGTGTGTGTGTGTGTGTGTGTGTGTGTGTGTGTGTGTGTGTGTGTGTGTGTGTGACAGATGGGGCAAGAGGTGGGGACGGATGAACAGACAGCATGATGGAGCAGTGTGACAGGAAGTGTTTCTTTCTGTAGTGAGCTGATTCTTAGAATGAGCTGTTAAGGGAGCCAGGAAGGTCTGACGCTTAGTGCTTGCTCAAGCTTGGGGGAAAGCTGAAGTTCAGAGGAGAGAAGGTTGGCTAAAGCTTAGCCAAGCCAAATGAGTGGGTATATTATGGATGACTGTGAGCACTTGGCCAGTCTCTGCTGTTGTTTCAGAGAGGCAAAGTCAGCCCTTAGACAGTATTGTTGTTACCACAATTGCAAGTCCATGTGCTTGATGCAGAATGAGGCCCATCAAAACCAAATGTTTGAGTTTGGGACAGGGAAAGGTTGATTACAGATTCATACAAGGATGAGGGTGGCTCTTGCCCTAAGAACCCAAAGTTACTGAACGTTTTCAGTAAGTATGTTTAAAAGCAAAGGTTAGAGAAAGTTGTGGTAAGTTGTTTCAGACTTCGTGGTGTCACACCCGTTGTGCTTAAGGTTAGGTCATGGTCAGGTAATGATGTTCCTAAATATCTCTATCAGATGAATGTCATTCTCTGTCCTGACCAGAGAGGGCAAAGTCTCAAGGAACACCTTTCACCATGAAATGTCCCATCCTGGTCAAACAGAAACAGGTTTCCATTGGCAGCTCCTTCAGGGCAAGGCTCCTTGATGGAGCCAGGTTGACCATGGGAATTCCAATCCTATTGGCACCAAAACGAACATTATGAGTTGCTACCACATCTCAGGGACTCTGTGCTGTACCTTCAGTGCATTCATTAACCTTAGTTCCAATTGTGGACTCATCTGGAGAAGTTACATGGCTAACACATGGAGTCTCGTCATTTCAGATCAAGGTATGAATCACTGAGTCATTGAGCCAAGGCTTGCATAGGTCCTTCCTGCTGTAGGCCCTGTATTAAATGATTTTCCTGGTTTTTCTCAGGAAACAGGTGCTGGAATAGGCACCATTTCATGAATGAAGGCACAGAGGCTCAGGGGCATGAACTGATTTGTCAACAAGGCATGTCCAGAAATGATGAGTGGCCGAGTCCAGATGCGAGCCCAGGTATGGCTGTGGCTGGCCTCTGTGATGTTGATCCACACAACTACACAACGTGGCTTCGGAAGGTACCAAGTCTAGGCATGATGACAACGTCAATCATAGTTGATGATTATTGCAATAGGGATCAGAACTGTCCATCTGCTGTCAGTGAACATCAGGCTGTGTTCTAAGCCTTTTCATACATTAATTTATTAGCCCTGTCAACAGCCATGTGAAATAGATAACATATTACCCCATTTTAACAAAGACATTACTAAGGCACAGGAAGGTTAAGTCATTTGTCCAGAGTCACAGAGCTCATGACTGGGATTGAGCACCAGGCAGCATGGCTGCAAAACCCAGGCTCCTGAATGCTATCCAAGGAAGAAACAGCTCTGAGCCTGCCATGAGGCCAGCAGCTTTGGAGAAAGTGGGCCATAGAGATGAAGGACTGTGAGTGGGAGGATTCAGTTCTGGGAAAATGGGGGCCAGTGTGAGTGGCTAATATGGTGACTGCCAGAGCTCATGGGCATTTCATGAACTAGTAAAAAAATAAATAAATAAAAGTGGAGGCAAGAAATCCAGGGGCCTCAGAGTTAGAACTTGGATAGCCAAATCCTGCCTCAAATTCACTGCAGGAGAAAGAGCCACCCACCTAAGAGTACCACGAGTAACCCAGAGAGAAGCCCTAGTGATAGACCTCAAGGCCAAGGCAAATCACTGTTCCATTCAATTCTTGATTTCAGTCTTTCCTGGGCCCAGCTAGACATTTGGCCCTTGGTTTCTGGAATATACTGCACTGTACCCTATTTCCTTCTTCTAGTAATAAATCCTCCCTTAGTTTTGAATCATTTTGAAGGGGACTTGATTCTAGCCCCATCAGTCCGTGGTAGAGACACAGGGAGACCAGGCAGGATGTGAGAGCCAAACAGGCCAGGAACTATAGGAGGGAGGGAGGGGTAACCCGCCTGGAGCATGAGGCAGAGTGGAGGAAGCTGCATGTTCCCTCAGGAGGTGTGGAGGAGGACCTACTCAGTCAAAGCAGGTCTTCCAGCTCTGCAGCATCACCTCCTGCTATGGGGTCCTTGGGGCTAGGTCTTCTAGGCCAGGAACTTGAAATGAAGGACATGGCCATATCCTCAAAGGTCACTGATCCCCAGAAAGTCAAAGAGAGGCAGGGATGTCACCCTTGTGGCTAACAGAATGAGGCTAGAGTCTGTCACTCAGTCACTGGAACAATCTAGAAGGACCCTAGCTCTGAATCCCATGGGGGTGTGTAACTCCTAGGGCCCTGGATCTGTGCTGAGTACTTTTTGTGCCACATCCAACTGATGACGTGTCCCCAGCACTGGAGCCAGACTCCTAAGTCTGAACACAGCTTCTTCAACCTGACCCTTGCCAGCTGTGTGGCCTTGGGGACATCACTGCATTTCCCTGAGCAGTGATTTCTCCATCCATACCCTCATCGTTCCCACTGCCAGGTTGCTGTGAGTATGAAAGAGACAGTGGTTATCAAGTGAACCCTGGGATGCCAAGCACAAGTCTGTCGGTGCTTGGTGTGTGTTTTTGTACTTGGATTACCCATGAGGCAAATACTGTCAGCATGCCAATGTCACAGTCAGTGTGCTGAGGCTCAGGGACAGTCAACCAGAAGTCAAACAGAGTCAAGTGTCAAATAAGCAGTGATCTGAACTCAGACAGGTCTCTCTGGTTCAGAGCCAGTGTGTGTAACCCCCATCCTCTGCCAGCACCAAAAGGTGGGATGAATATCCAGGACACCATCTCACAATCTACCTTCAGAGACACATCTCAGCAGATGGAGGGAGCAGTTAAACTCCATTCAGCAACCCGCACAGGCCCTCTTCTGCCTCCTCAAACAATACATATCCCTGCCTTTGCCCATGTGGTACTCTCTGCCTGGAAGGCCCACTATACCATCCTCATACCTAAGCCCAAACCCGGCCGGCAATGTGGACTTTAAGTGTTGCCCTGAGGCCTCCCCAGCCCGCAGTGGGTATTATCATGGTTAGAGTGGAGGCTCTCTTGACTGACATACGGATTTTGAATTTCTGCCAATGAAGAGCTGTGTGACCTTCAACAGGTAATTTTTCTAAGACTCAAAGTTTCTGTTCTGTAAAGTAAGGATGATAAGAAAAACTAATCCTAAGCAGATGAGAGTTAAACGAGGAAGTCATTGTACCTTGGTGGATAATAAGCGCTCACTTCAGTTCAGTCACTCAGTCATGTCAGACTCTGTGTGACCCCGTGGACTGCAGCACAACAGGCTTCCAGTCCATCACCAAATCCCGAGTTTACTCAAATTCATGTCCATTAAGTCGGTGATGCCATCCAACCATCTCATCCTCTATCATTCCCTTGTCCTCCTGCTGTCAATCTTTCCCAGAGTCAGGGTCTTTTTAAAGGAGCCAGTTCTTCATATGAGATGACCAAAATATTGGAATTTCAGCTTCAACATCAGTCCTTCCAATGAATATTCAGGACTGATTTCCTTTACAATGGACTCCTTGGGATCTTCTTGCTGTCCGAGGGACTCTCAAGAGTCTTCTCCAACACCACAGTTCAAAAGAATCAATTCTTCCATGCTCAGCTTTCTTTATAGTCCAACTTTCACATCCATACATGATAACTGGAAAACATAACTCTGACTAGATGGACTTTGTTGGCACAGTAATGTCTCTGCTTTTAGATATGCTGTCTAGGTTTGCCGTAGCTTTTCTTCCAAGGAGCAAGTATCTTTTAATTTCATGGCTGCAGTCACCATATGCAATGATTTTGGAGCCCCTGAAAATAAAGTCAGCCACTGTTTCCACTGTTTCCCCATCTCTATGCCATGAAGTGATGGGACTTGCACCGTGATTTTAGTTTTCTGAATGTTGAGTTTTAAGTCAACTTTTTCACTCTCCTCTCACTTTTATCAATAGGCTCTTTAGCTCTTCTTCAATTTCTGCCATAAGTGTGGTGACATCTACATATCTGAGGTTATTGATATTTCTCCAGGCAATCTAGATTCCAGCTTGTGCTTCATCCAGTCCACAATTTCTCCTGATGTACTCTGCATATAAGTTAAATAAGCAGGGTGACAATATACAACCTTGATGTACTCCTTTCCAGATTTGGAACCAGTCCGTTGTTCCATGTCTAGTTCTAACTGTTGCTTCCTGACCTGCATACAGATTTCTCAAGAGGCAGGTCAGGTGGTCTGGTATTCCTATCTGTTGAAGAATTTTCCACAGATTTTTATGATCCACACAGTCAAAGGCTTTGGAATATTCAATAAAGCAGAAGTACATCACTTTCTGTAACTCTCTTGCTTTTTCGATGATCCAACGGCTGTTGGCAATTTGATCTCTGGTTCCTCTGCCTTTCCTAAATCCATCTTGAACATCTGGAAGTTCACGGTTCATGTACTGTTGAAGCCTGGCTTGGAGAATTTTGAGCATCACTTTGCTATCACGTGAGATGAGCACAATTGTGTGGTAGTTTGAGCATTCTTTGGCATTGTCTTTCTTAGGGATTGAAATGAAAACTGACCTTTTCCAGTCCTGCGGCCACTGCTGAGTTTTCCAAATTTGCTAATATATTGAGTGTAGCACTTTCACAGCATCATCCTTTAGGATTTGAAATAGCTCGACTGGGATTCCATCAGTTCCACTAACTTTGCTTGCAGTGATGCTTCCTAAAGCCCACTTGACTTCACATTCCAGAATGTCTGGCTCTAGCTGAGTGATCACACCATCGTGATTATCTGGTTTGTGGATATCTTTTTTGTACAGTTCTTCTGTGTATTCTTGCACCTCTTCTTAATATCTTCTGCTTCTGTTAGGTCCATTCTATTTCTGTCCTTTATTCTGCCCATCTTTGCATGAAAAGTTCCCTGGCAATCTGTAATTTTCTTGAAGAGATCTCTAGTTGTTCACATTTTATGGTTTTTGTCTATTTATTTGCACTGATCATTGAAAAATGCTTTCTTATCTCTCCTTGCTGTTCTTTGGAACTCTGCATTCAAATAGGTGTATCTTTCCTTTTTCCTTTGCCTTTCACTTCTCTTCTTTTCATAGCTATTTGTATGCCCTCCAGATAATCATTTTGCCTTTTCGCATTTCTTTTTCTTGGGGGTGGTCTTGATCCCTGTCTCCTGTACAATGTCATGATCCTCAGTCCGTAGTTCTTCAGGCACTCTGTCTATCTGGTCTAATCCCTTGAATCTAGTTGTCACTTCCACTGTATAATCATAAGGAATTTGATTTAGGTCCCATCTGAATGGTCCAGTGGTTTTCCCTACTTTCTTCAAGTCTGAATTTGACTATAAGGAATTCATGATCTGAGCCACAGTCAGCTCCTGGTCTTGTTTTTGTTGACTGTATAGAGCTTCTCCATCTTTGACTGCAAAGAATATAATCAGTCTGATTCTGGTATTGACATCTGGTGATGTCCATGTGCAGAGAAGGCAATGGCACTCCACTCCAGTACTCTTGCCTAGAAAATCCCATGGACAGAGGAGCCTGGTAGGCTGCAGTCCATGGAGTAGCTACTAGTCAGACACGACTGAGCGACTTCACTTTCACTTTTCACTTTCATGCGTTGGAGAAGGAAATGGCAACCCACACCAGTGTTCTTGCCTGGAGAATCCCAGGGACGGGGGAGCCTGGTGGGCTGCCCTGTATGGGGTTGCACAGAGTCGGACACGACTGAAGTGACTTAGCAGCAGCAGCAGATGTCCATGTGTAGAGTCGTCTCCTGTGTTGTTGGAAGAGTGTGTTTGCTATGACCAGTGTATTCCCTAGGCAAAACTCTATTAGACTTTGCCATGCTTCATTCTGTACTCCAAGGCCAAATTTGCCCATTATTCCAGGTATTTCTTAACTTCCTACGTTTGCATTCCTTCCCCTATAATGAAAAGGACATCTTTTTTAGGTGTTAGTTTTAGAAGGTCTTGTAGGTCTTCATAGAACCATTCAACTTCAACTTCTTCACCATACCAGTCAGGGCATAGACTTGGATTACTGTGATACTGAATGGTTTGCCTTGGAAACGAACAGAGATCATTCTGTCATTTTTGAGATTGCATCCAAGTACTGCATTTCAGATTCTTTTGTTGACTATGATGGCTATTCCATTTCTTCTAAGGGATTCTTGCCCACAATAGTAGATAAATGGTCATCTGAGGTAAATTCACCCATTCCAATCCATTTTAGTTTGCTGATTCCTAAAATGTCAATGTTCACTCTTGCCATCTGTTTGACCACTTCCAATTTGCCTTGATTCATACACCTAATATCCCAGGTTCCTATGCAATGTTGTTCTTTACAACATCGGACTTTACTTCCATCACTAGTCACATCCACAACTGGGTGTTGTTTTTCCTTTGGCTCCATGTCTTCATTATTTCTGGGGTTATTTCTCCATTGATCTCCAGTAGCATATTGGGCACCTGCCGACCTGGGGAGTTCATCTTTCAGTGTCCTATCTTTTTGCCTTTTCATACTGTTCATGGGATTATCAAGGCAAGAATACTGAAGTAGTTTGCCATTCCCTTCTCCAGTAGATCACGTTTTGTCAGAATTCTCCACCATGACCCGTTCATCTTGTGTGGCCCGTCACCGCATGGCTCATCGTTTCATTGAGTTAGACAAGCTTGTGGTCCATGTGATCAGATTAGTTAGTTTTCTGTGATTGTGGTTAAGCACAATGAAGGCCAACTCTTAAGGTTGTTCTGTTATTAATATTTTCCCTATTTACTCCCTCAGCAACCTGAACAAGCACAACTAAACCTATATTTTTGCTTTTGTCATGCCAAATTCCCTGCATGCACACGTACATTCACACACACACAATTCCAAAATGGGGGCAAGTGGAACAGGGGCTATTTTAGCTAGAACTCTCTTCAAAGAGGTGACATTTGAACTGAGCCTGGAAGGATGTGAGAGGGTTCCAGTGCGAGATCTGGTGATGGTGTCCCAGGTAAAGAGAACTCCAATGGCACAGCCTGGGATGAGGGGAAGAGCTTGGCACATTCAGCTCTGGGTGCCTGGGAGGCACAGGGCAAGGGGAGAAGAGAAGGAGGCATGGTCAGAGGTGGTCCCCCAGGACACAGCATCAATTACGGACTGAGCACCTGGTTCAGACCATGGTTTTCCTGAATAGGAGCTCACACTCCAGAGTCAGAGACAGATCATCCTTGGGAACTAAGCAAATGACCCAGAGAATCCTGATGACAAGAGAATAAGAGTAAGGCAGTAAAGACTGGGGGCAATTTTCTACAGGGTAACCAGGGTAATCATGTGAAATGCAGGGCTGGGTGAAGCACAAGTTGGAATCAAGACTGCCAGGAGAAATATCAATAACCTCAGATATGCAGATGACACCACCCTTATGGCAGAAAGTGAAGAAGAACTAAAGAACTTCTTGATGAAAGTGAAAGAGGAGATTGAAAGAGTTGGCTTAAAACTCAACATTGAGAAAACTAAGATCATGACATGCGGTCCTATCACTTCATGGCAAGTAGATGGGGAAACAATGGAAGCAGTGACAGACTTTATTTTCTTGGGCTCCAAAATTACTGCATATGGTGACTGAAGCCATGAAATTAAAAGACACTTGCTCCTTGGAAGAACAACCTAGACAGCATATTAAAAAGCAGAGACATTATTTGCCAACAAAGATTTGTCTAGTCAAAACTCTGGTTTTTTCAGTAGTCATGTATGGATGTGAGAGTTGGACTATACAGAAAGCTGAGTGCCAAGGAATAGATGCTTTTGAACTGTGGTGTTGGAGAAGACTCTTGAGGGTCCCTCAGACTGTAAGGAGATCCAACCAGTCAATCCTAAAGGATATCAGTCCTAAATATTCATTTTAAAGGCAGATGCTGAAGCTGAAACTCCAATACTTTGGCCACCTTATGTGAAGACCTGACTCATTTGAAAAGACCCTGATGCTGGGAAAGATTGGAGGCAGGAGGAGAAGGGGATGACAGAGAATGAGCTGGCTGGATGGCATCACTGACTCAATGGACGTGAGTTTGAGTAAGCTCTGGGAGATGGTGAAGGACAGGGAAGCCTGTGGTGCTGCAGTCCATGGGGTCCCAAAGAGTCAATCATGAATGAGCAACTGAACTGAACCAAGGAAGGTTTTTCCAAGGAGGAGACATTGGAGTGAGCCAAAGGATGAAGCCATGTGGACAACTAATGGGAAAAAAGTAGGGAGGGGTACATCCTGATGGCCATCAGGGCTGTGGTGAGAGTAAAGGAAATGACTGAGACTGGTGTATGTTTACATCCAAAGGGACACTTGCTTCAGATTACAGCTGCAGGAACTTGCATAAGGACTCAACCTCCCAGTCCTCTTTGAGGACTGTGCCTCAAAGTCCTCCTCTGTCTAATGGGTATAAAACCAGTACCCATCTTATAGGGCTGTTGTTGGTCTGAAACATGTACATGGCAAGTGCTAAATACCAGCTTTTATTTTCCACAAGATTAGCACTTTGGTGAATGTTTTTGGTGTAAAGAAGGTAAAGAACTTCTGAAAATGTGGGTGGCTTTCTTGCTTTTTAAGCATTTAAATGAATGTGGTATTTCAGACTTTTGATTTTATTTAAATGTTTATAGGTACGGTAACTTTTCCAACTGTTAGTAAGAATTTGCCTACATTTGACTAGGTAAATCCATAAGCTTTATATATCTTCTGTGTGTTTTTTCTTTAGAGAAATGTACAAAGAAGCAATTATTTCATAAGTAAATTCTGGAGAATGGGTCTGAACAGGCCAGTGCGACGCTAGCTGTTTTAGCACTGCAGCTGGCCTTGTGCATGTCCATCCCCAAAGGTCAACCTGCTCAAAGAAATTTCCGTCAGAACACTGGATCACTCCTCCTGCCAAGGGGCTTGTTGTGGTGGAGGAGCTGACACACTGGTCTGGCCTGGCTGATGCTTCTCTCATTCCCAGGGATTAAATTCAACGTCTTGCTGAGTCCACATGGCAATGAACATAGGCCATTCCCTAGCTCTGGCTCCTGACGCACATGGGCCTCTCTTCCCTCAGGTAACAGTCCGAAGCACTCAGACTGAGGGCCCCTCCCTCCTGGTGGCCGTTTTGGGGCTGCCCACCTGAGGTATCTAACCTCCAGCCCCTCCCTCTGTCATTTCAGGCCCACTTGAAATAACCTTAAGATTCCCTCCCCTAAATCTGATCCCCTGGCTGTGCCCAGGTCCACATCTAAAGTTATCTGAACATCTCCAGCCTAGGCCCCTGCTAAAACTGCAGACATGCTTGTCCAGATGTCTATGTGACATACACAGACACACACACTTTTGAACATCTCAGAATCACCACATGCAAAGTCAACCTCTGACCTTCCTCCAACGCACAACCAGCTCCCTCCACCCAACTTCTCCATCTCCATTCTCTGAGAAGTACAGCGGGGGGGGGGGGGGAGGGGGGATAATGGAAGAGAAAGAAAAAGAAAACAAATAGAAAACAATCTTAGGATGGTCCTTCACTCCCTTCCTTCTTCCTTCATAGTATCTGATACACCAGGGAACCCTGAAGGCTTGGCTCTCTTCCCCGCCATCACTCTGGCCTGGCCCAGCCAAACTGCCAGCAGCTTCCTCTTTGGTTTCCCTGCCTCCAACCTCATCCCTGCTCCCTCCACCTCCCTATCTTCCCTGATCAACCCTTGGGAAACTGAAAATATTAACTCAGATTGTGTCCCTTTTCTGGTCACAACTCCCCAGGGCCTACAAAGCCCTAGGAATGAAGGTTCCAGATGTGACTCCTCCCCTCACGCTCAGTTCCTTGCAGATGGCACACGGATCCTAGGTTTGCCAGATGCCCTGGACTCAGTCGCACAGCCAAGCCTTTGCACATGCTGGTCCCTCTGCTTGCAGCTGTCCCACATCTTTCCTCACTGGCTGTCAGGAGGGGACATCACTCACGAGCAACGCTCTGTCCTGGACACGGTCACCTGCACTTCAGTGCCCTGAGCAGGCACTTTCATCTAGGGGCTTTAGGATTTGGGTGATGATCTGGGAATGGCAGCACTCACCTGCACGGGTCCATCAGCGCAGAGGCCATCACCAGAGCTGGCAGAGGCAGGCGACAAGGGCAGCGAATCTGGCTTTGTAGTTCCCAGTCCAGGACACAGGCCGCGATACTGCCAAGACCCGCCTCTGTGCAATGTGGACCATGCTTTGTCTTCCACCACCTTGGCTGTGACACTCCTTGGGAACCTCTACGCCCTGGAACCAAGCCAAGAACAGATAAAGTAACTGCCTGGAAGACCTGGTCAGAAGCCCAGCCCCGAAATGGCCCCCTGTAAGGCACAGAAACGTCCCTCCCCTGCTTCCTCATTGGTTCAACTATGCTCAGGTGCAGCCCCTTCTGGGTGATGTAGTTCCCACAGCGCGAGGCCGAGGCCTTTGGTCTGGAGCTCACAGACCAACACGCATAATCCTAAGGGTGAGAGTTTTGTGAAGTTCAGGATTTTCAGTCAGCGCAAAAAGACTTCAGACAGGACCGTGGTGGTGAATATGGAGGAGGTGTAGACTGAAGAAAAACACACAACCTGAAAGTTGTGAGTTATGTTTGGACTGTACTAGAGCCCAGGAAACAGCCTCCCAGAGGGCTCTGAGGAACTGTTCAAAGAGGTAAGGGAGGAACCAGGGTATATAGGAGTTTTTGGTGGAAAAAAAGAAAACATGTAATGGAACAAGAAAATGTTACCGCTAAGCACAAAACAAACATCCCTGGTTGAGTAACTTAGCGCTTTTCTTTCTATGGAAAGATTCAAAAGCATGGGCTCATGGAAATCATTCCTTTGATGTTCATCTCAGCTATCTAGGGACAGAATCATGGTGTTTCCCACCCCGGGCTCTTCAAGGTGCACCTTCAGGGATGGTTTCAGCGGCTGCTGACTGGCTGGCCAAAACATCCTTTGTTTGCTGAATTGGCAGGTGAGGTTGTTTGTCCACGGAGGCATGCCAGGTTGTCCTGAAGCGGGTAGAAAAGGGCGGCTCCTGCCTCTGCTTCTGTCAAAAAATCAAATCTCCCCTGTATAATTGTAAACTGTGTTGCACACCAGTAAGCAATACTGTTGTATCCAGGTACAGTTCTTTTTAGCAATATAAGAACTATCTCAGAAAAAAAAAAAAAATGTGACTAACCAAGTGCCATTTCCTGTGGGGATAGTGGCTCCACTGGCCACAGTCAACAGGTATGGAAAGCAGCCATTTGAGCCCTGAGTAAAAGTTGGGGACACCATGATCTCATTCCCTTGCTGGAAAGTGATTATAACTCCCCCTGAAATTTTAGTGACAGTGTCTGTGTTGTGTAGGGAACTGAGATTATCTCAGAAAAAACGGTTGTGAAATAGCTGCTTATTTAAAGCTATGGATCATCATTATGTAGTTATTCTAAGGCAGTAGCAGAAAGAGCTCTGGGTAAACATGTCTGTGATATTTGAAAAGGTTAGGATCTCATTGAAGTTTGGCCAGGGAACTCTGAAGCCTGAGAAGCTGAAGTGATGGTTACACTGGAAACTTGGCTATCCTGAGGCTTTGACTTTCTAAAGTTGATATTTTTATCATTCTGAGCAATACTGTTTCAGAAACCAGTAATCGAGAAACCAAGCACCACACTTGGAGAGTTGGAGAACTCAGATTTATTATGCCGGTGGGCCCAGAGGAGTCAACATTCCAGCTCTGAGCCCTGAACAAAGGGGTTATAGGGTTTTTTATAGACAGACTATAGTGGGCAACACTGCCTGTTAACAGGATGGTTTAAACTAAGGGGTTTCATGTGTGTGGGAACAGTGGTCAAGATGGGGAGGGGGATGCCTGACCTAGACAGGCATTGTTGTAGCAGCAAGTTCCGGGAAACAAACTCACTTAGAAGGACAATGCAGATAGTGGAGTGCAGTTTATTACACCAACAGGCCCAAGGCAGAGTCTCCTCTCAGCCAAGGACCCCGACCAGCATTTGTGAAAATCTTTTATACCCCACGTGTACATGTCTGAACCCACCACTCCAAATTCGTTGACACTTACATAAACCAAGTGAAAGTGAAAGTGAAGTCGCTCAGTCGTGTCCGACTCTTTGTGGCCCCGTGGACTGTAGCCTACCAGGCTCCTCCATCCATGGGATTCTCCAGGCAAGAATACTGGAGTGGGTTGCCATTTCCTTCTCCAGGGGGTCTTCCCAACCCAGGGATCTAACCCGGGTCTCCCACATTGGAGGCAGATGCTTTAACCTCTAAGTCACCAGGGAAGCCGAGGAAAATACAATCCCAATAACTCCATCATTCACGTGCTATGTGCTCATGTGCTCAAACAGTCAAACAATTAGCCAATCAATGACCAATAAACCCGAGGTTACACTCCGATTGAAACAGAAAAATTTATGGCCTGTCTGGAGGAAGGGGTGATTAGTGTATGTTTTCTCTTAGGCGATGAGTAACCTAGATACGATCTTCAAGGTTCCCCTGTCTGGAGGGGGTCTTATCCTTCTGTTGTTGTTTTCATAGGCACTAAATACAGAGTTCAGAGTCCATTGGAAAGGTAGTCAAGCAGATCAGCATGAACAGGCCTAAGGTGGAGTCCAGGCCCTATGAATTCCTTCTTCATTCCCCTCTCTTGATGCTCTTAACTCATATTATGAGCATCACTCATAGGGATATATTGCACCCTGTCTCTCCAACTACCAATTTGGGAGAATTACATCAAGCTTCGGGTTACAGAGTTCATAATATATTGCAAAATTCAGGGTGCACAAAGCAGAACTATCAAGACAACTACAACAGTGGTAAATATAGTTTTCCACCAATCACCCGTCATCTAAGATAGAGCCAAAATCCAGAAAGGAATGTTTTCATTTGATATTGCTTTTTCCCTGGTTTTTCATGTCATCTAAAGCAGTCGATACATTGCCAGATAAGTCAGGAATGTATGCTTAACATTCAACCTTGAGCAGCTGTGAGTATGTCCAAAGCCATTCTATTATGAATTACTGCTTTTCTCATTTGGATTTGCTCTTCATTTAAGGCTTGGATGGCTTTTGTTCTATCTAGGAGGGCCTGTTTTGTGAAATTAGTCAAAGCCTCTACTTTAATCATGATATCTGTTGTCCCTATAGAGGGTACGAATAAGGCAGCAATATACTCATATCATCGAAACATAGATCTTGTCCACCTAGCATGTAAATAATGTAGATTTACCGTGGCTACAGGGGTAGATTTACAACAAGTAGGTTAGGCTTTTGTTACACTGGCATTTACATCAAATGTAACCCCATGACCCGAATCTATTGACTGTAGGTCTTACACCAAGAGAGCGAGGAGAGGTTATGATTGGCAAGAGAGAGGAAAGTCTCTTTTTGTCATCCCAGAAAAGAGCAGAGTGGTTTAAAATCTCCTTGGCAGACTGGTGACACCCACCAAGGAAATCCATCCATCACTGACAGAGGCATAGCCCTACATACCCAGCAGTTGGAAGTGTTGTGGAAGTCTGCGTAGGAATGTGCCCATGAGATGAAAACATTGTCCTGAGTTGAAACAGAAGTTAAATTCAAAATCACGTTGATGAGGCCAAGCAGCAGGAGGTGATTGTGCAGCTTCATCCTGAAGGGGCTCATCCAGGATCTTCTTTTCCTTCTTCTTAGGGATGGTCTTAGTCTCTCAAGGGTCAGCAGGGTCCCTCTGTGCAGTCCATTCAGCGTTTTTTGGGTCTGCGTGGTATGTTCTCTTCACCCTCGTATGATGGATCCAAGGGACAAAACCTGCAACTTTAACTGCAGTAGGGGTAGTTAGAATAACATGAGGGCCCTTTCACCAAGGGGCTAGCAAATCTTGTTTCCAATCTTTGACCCATACTTGGTCACCAAGTGTAAACTCATGAATCTGTACAAACTTAGTTACCCGATTTATTACCTTACCCAATTCCATCTGCTGGGAAATCCCCTTACCTGAGGCAAATTTGTTGACACCTGTTTTATTATGGGAGGGGGCCTCCCATTCACAATTTCGTATGGAGAATAGCCTTGGGACTGTGGGGTCATCCTGAGTCTGAGCAGAGCCATCGGAAGCAAGTCCACCCAGGAGCAGTCAGTCTCTATGATCCACTTGGAGAGTCTCTTTAATGTCTGGTTGGTTCATTCCACCATCTTAGAACTCTGGGCCTATATGCAGTGTGTGGTTTCCATTTGATGTTTAAAGTTTTGCTTACTTGTACTAAATCAGCTACAAAAGCCGGGTCATTGTCTGAACCAATGCTGGTAGAAAGTCCAAATCTGGGAACGATTTCCTAAGCAGGCACCGGGCTACTTCTGATGCTCTTTCAGTTCAGGTAGGAAAAGCTTCTACCCATCCCAAGAATGTACATACCATGATCAGCAGGTAACAGTAGTGTCGGTGAGGTTCATTTCAGTGAAGTCCACTCCTGGGTGTTCAAAGGGCAGCGTGCCTTTCAGCTGAATACCCGGAGGTTTTTGTCTGAATACCCGAGAGGCAGTATTAACCTGTGAGCAGGCAGCATGGCCTAGGTGGGTCGCTTGGTGTGTTTGGCTTACCAGATTGTGTGCCAGCTCCTCTGGTACCAATAATTTGCCACTTGGCAATTCCCATCATCCCTTTTCAGTCTTGATGGCCCCTTCCACTTTGGCTAACCTGACAGCCGTTGTCCTTGTTTTATCAGGCTAGTGCCATCAGTATATAGGACCCAACTAGGGTCTGGAACCTTGTGTCTTTCTTTAAAACAAACCCCAGATACCTTACCTCCCCCTTGCAGATCTGTGCCGTCTTTGACAACCGGTAACCTGCTTCCATCAGCAGCTCGAGCAGTGCTTTTGTCCCTTTCCAGCATTTTTCCTTGGTCTTGGTGGCCAACAGCAGGTCATCCCCATATTGTAGGAGCCAACATCCATACGCTTCCGGATGGAATGAGTTCAGGTCAGAAGCCAAGGCTTCCCCAAAGATGGCTGGGGAGTTCTTAAACCCTTGTGGGGGAGTCCAGATGAGCTGTTGCTTGGTGCCCCCGACTGGATCTTCCCATTCAAAGGCAAAGATGGGCTCTGATGCTGGGGCAAGGCATACACAGAAGAAGGCATCCTTGAGATCTAGGCAAGTATAAACTTTAGTCCTCAGCAGGAGGAGGCTAAGTAAGGTACAGTGGGCTAAGTAAGAGTGGGCTAAGTACAGAGGCTAAGTAAGGAACAGTGGGGTGTAAAGTCACAGTAGCCTGGTTGACTAGCCTGAGATCCTGTATAGGCCCATAGTCCTGTCCTCCTTCCTTTTTGACTGGCAGGATCAGCATATTCCAAGCTGACTGGCACTCTACTAGAATGCCCGCTTGTTTCAGTCTATTGATGTAGGGCAGTATGCCGGCCCAGGCCTCTGTCGGTAATGGGTACTGGCACTTTCTAACCGGGATGGTGCCTGATTTGAGTTCTGTTATCACTGGGGCTTGATGTCTAGCCAGCCTGGGCGGGGGTGGGGTGGAGAGGGTTTGTCTTTCGCCCAGACCTCAGGGAATAATTGAGTTAGCTCTCCCTCATGCTTTTCCGGCCCACCTGCTTCTTCCTTCAGAGGCTCATGCAACCTCCACTCATCTTGGGGTGGTATTGAGAGAGAGCACTCAGGAATGTAGAGGAATTCATGAATCACTTAGTGCCCCCCTATCTGACATTTTCTGGGCTGGCAAAACGATTTAATCATCTCTTCTCCTGATACCCCAGTTACAGCGGTAGTCTCTTTGGACAGTGGTGCCACAGGTTGTGTTACTACTGACAGTTCTGCTCCTGTATCCTCCGTGAAGTCAATGTTTTGGTCCCCCACTTTTAAGGTTACCATGGGCTCTCAGGGACCTGATATCTCTGAGCCCCAGCAGCCCTATTTAATTTCCAAGCCAGCAAGCCCCACACCTACGGGAGCTTCCTCTTCCTTCCTTGCCTTAGGGCATTCATTCTTCCAGTGGCCAAAAGCTTCGCACCAGGCACACTGGTTTGACTGTAACGGGGCCTGGGGTCTCCGTTGGGACCGGTTGAAGGACTGTCCTATCCCTGGGGCAGAGGAGGTTTTCTGGAGGGCCCGAGATAGACTTTCCCAGAGCAGCAGCTAGCATTGCAAATCTCTTGTCTGTTCTCTTCCGTTCCCTCTGGTTTTCTGGCAAAGCACAGTCTCTGCTTAATTCCAACGTCTCCCTCCCCTTCTTGTCAATACTCACAGGAGAGACAGGTATAGCTTGGGCAGTTCAGCTGGAGCTGGATCCTGGAAGTGCTGGCCAGAAGCTTCTTTCACTGGGATCAGAGCCTGCCGAGGTGGCGGCTCTACGACCTCGGGAAGAGCTGGCAGAGGAGCAGTGGCTGCTGCAGGACTTCACCTGGCCCTGGACTGGGCATTAAGGCGGCCTCTGATCCTAGTGGAGCACTGAGGAAGGAGTGTCATCATCCAGTATGGAGGAAGGGTCAGGTTGACCCGTCCAAATCCTGTAGAATTTCCTTTTTTATCATCAGTCAATTTTTGTGCCATTAATATTTTTCCCTTTCCCTTCTGGATACAGAACCTTGTCCAAGTAGGAGGGTCTTGAGCTGACCCTAGCTGTGAGTCAATATATGGATATTGATCCAGGTGTCCCGGCTCTCCTACTGCATAGACTGCTTCCACTATCTTTAAGTTCATGGTGTTCTCTGGTGGCCAGCCTACTCCCATAGGGGGCCACTCAGCCTCACAGAGAATGTGGAGGCGGTTAGGCTTCATCTTCACCCCATAGTCTCCTCCTAATCCCTTCTTAAAATTTTTAATCATGCACTCCAATACAGTTGCCTTAGATTCACTTCCTCCCATCTTGCTTACCTTCTCGGACCTTCTTCTACTTTTCCTTTTCATTCTGTCTATGAAGTTCTCAGTACCCTATGTACTTCTGATATTTTCACTCAATGACACTCAAATTGCCATTCTGCCTCCTTCTTAACTGGGGTCAGAAGAGCCTTACCTGCCAGATCCCAGAGGGAGAAGGGGAATAGGCATGCCTTCACCTGCCGGTCAGCACAGCCAAACCAGAAACCACGTGGTCCAAGACGGTTTCTCCCTTAAAGTCCATTCTGCCTTGGTGGGCTTGATCAGGTGTGGATGAAAACACAGATGGGTTAAATATACCATGTCCCAGGCCATCTCTGGGAAAGCCAATTCATACTCACTTGTGTATCCCCTTCCTTCCAGCCTAACAGTTCCGAGGGGGTCAAGAATTTCACAGCAGGCGGGACACCTCCTGGGGGAGGACAGAATACAAGCATACAAGGGCCAGTTTCCTATCCTAAAAATCCCCTGGCGATCGCTGGTAATAATTTTCCCTGAGACGGCATGGACATACCTCCTAAATGACCTTCACAAATTTCCTTCCTAAAATGTAGCACGCGCGTTGACCTGTGTACCAAGCAATCGCTGCTGCCTGCCTATTCCAGGCCCCTGTGGGCCCGTGCCCCTTCTAGTCCCTCCCAGGGGGGGTGATCAGGCCCCTCTTCCACCCCTGCCAGGTGGGTTCCTCCTCACCTGAGCACTCAGTTCCCATGCTGCCGTTCACTACGTGCCAAAGAGAAGAAACTGGGCATTGAAAGGCTGAATTCTTCCAGAGGGGTGAGGCGCCTTCCCCCCTCTAGGAGATTCAAGCCACAAAGCCTCAGGGTGGCCTCAAATGAGACCTGTCTCCTCAAAGTGAGGAGTTTCCTGGCCCATGCACCAAATGTTGTAGACACGCATTCCGGGAAACAAACTCACTCAGAAGGACAATGCAGATAGTGGAGTGCAGTTTATTACACCGATGGGCCCAAGGTGGAGTCTCCTCTTAGCCAAGGACCCCGGCCAGCATTTGTGAAAATCTTTTATACCCCATGTGTATGTGTCTGAACCCACCATTCCAAATTCCTTGAGACTTACATAAACCAAGGAAAATACAATCCCAATAACCCCATCATTCACGTGCTATGTGCTCATGTGCTCAAACAAACAGTTGGCCAATAATCAATAAACCCGAGGTTACACTCCGATTGATACAGAGAAATTTATGGCCTGTCTGGAGGAAGGAGTGATTAGTGTATGTTTTCTCTTAGGCGATGAGTAACCTAGATACGATCTTCAAGGTTCCCCTGTCTGGTGGGGGTCTTATCCTTCTGTTGTTGTTTTCATAGGCACTAAATACAGAGTTCAGAGTCCATTGGAAAGGTGGCCGAGCATGATCAGCATGAGCAGGCCTAAGATGGATTCCAGGCCCTATGAATTCCTTCTTCAGCATCATTAGGCAGGTTCACAAGAAGCTGGGCGATTACAAAGAGCAGGACAAGGGTGAGTGAGATAAATTCCAGTTCCTAGTATTGCAAGTCCCCACTTTCTGAGACTACATGACCTACATGATCCAGACTTTGCAAGGAGCAAGCTGAGTTACAGAAGCAGAACAAGCAGGAGGTTATGTAAATTTTAATTTTTCCTCTCCATTACCAACATGAAGTGAGAGGCAAAGTGGGATGTCAGAAAGATTTTTCAAAGCAGTAATGGCTCACACAGTTAGTTACTCAGAACTTACCCATTGGTTTGTCTACTAAAAAAATCCACAACATAGAAGTTGAGAATTATGTTTTATTTGCTGGACAAAACAGGATTGAAGCCCCAGAGACATCCTCTGAGATGGCTGTAAGGGACTGCTCCAAAGAGGTAAGGGAGGAGCCAGGATATATGGGAATTGTGCAATGAAAACTAGGTAGCCAGAACATCAAAAGATGACTGTTAATTAAAGAAAACCAGACATCTCAAGTTAATAAATGTAGCACTTTTCTGTGTATAGGAAGATGCAAGAGTCTGGGCTCATTGAAGTCATTGAAATCATTCTTTTGATATGCATCTTAACTATCTAAGGCCAGAATCATGCTTTTCTCCCTCTTGAATCCCCTCAGGGTGCACAGGGTTGGGAGGGGTTGGCTGCTGGCTTAATGGCGGCTGCATCTTTTTTTTTTTTTTTAATACTTTATAAGATGGTTTTATTAGCCTTTCAAGGAACAAATTATCCTAATCTTTTTTTAAAAAAATTTATTTTTACTTTATTTTACTTTACAATACTGTATTGGTTTTGCCATACATTGACATGAATCTGCCACGGGTGTACATGAGTACCCAATCATGAACCCCCTCCCACATCTGTGGCAGGCAAGTTTTCATCCACAGGTTTGACCAAATGTTTATCAGGCTTCTCGCCACAAACCCCACATTTTGGCTCACCCTCAAGCTTAAGCAAGCACTAAGATGCAACTCTGAGTTAAATTCACCCATTCCAGTCCATTTTAGTATGCTGATTCCTAGAATGTCAACGTTCACCCTTGCCATCTCTTGTTTGACCACTTCCAATTTGACCCGATTCATGGCCCTGACATTCCAGGTTCCTATACAATATTGCTCTTTACAGCATCGGATCTTGCTTCTATCACCAGTCACATCCACAACTAGGTATTGTTTTTGCTTTGGCTCCATCCCTTCATTCTTTCTGGAGTTATTTCTCCACTGATCTCCAGTAGCATATTGGGCACCTAATGACCTGGGGAGTTCCTCTTTCAGTATCCTATCATTTTGCCTTTTCGTACTGTTCATGGGGCTCTGAAGGCAAGAATACTGAAGTGGCTTGCCCTCCCTTCTCCAGTGGACCACATTTTGTCAGACCTCTCCACCATGACCCGCCTGTCTTGGGTTGCTCCACAGGCATGGCTTGGTTTCACTGAGTTAGACAAGGCTGTGGTCCTAGTGTGATTAGATTGACTAGTTTTCTGTGAGTATGGTTTCAGTGTGTGTGCCCTCTGATGCTCTCTTACAACACCTACCATCTTACTTGGGTTTCTCTTACCTTGGGCGTGGGGTATCTCTTCACGGCTGTTCCAGCAAAGCACAGCTGCTGCTCCTTACCTTGGACGAGGGGTATCTCCTTACCGCCAATGTTCCTAACCTTCAATGTGGGGTAGCTCCTCTAGGCCCTCCTGTGCCTGAATTTCACTCAGATGACCATTATATCTACTAATGCGGGCAAGAATCCCTCAGAAGAAATGGACTAGACATCATGGTCAACAAGAGTCTGAAATGCAGTACTCGGATGCAATCTCAAAAATGACAGAATGATCTCTGTTCGTCTCCAAGGCAAACCATTCAATACCACAGTTATCCAAGTCTACGCCCCGACCAGTAACACTGAAGAAACTGAAGTTGAAAGGTTTCATGAAGACCTACAAGACCTTTTAGAACTAACACCCCAAAAAGATGTCCTTTTCATTATAGGGGACTGGAATGTAAAAGTAGGAAGTCAAGAAACACCTGGAATAACAGGCAAATTTGGCCTTAGAATGGGGAATGAAGCAGGGCAAAGACTAATAGAGTTTTGCCAAGAAAATGCACTGGTCAGAGCAAACACCCTCTTCCAACAACACAAGAGAAGACTCTACACATGGACATCACCAGACGGTCAACACCAAAATCAGATTGATTATATTCTTTGCAGCCAAAGATGGAGAAGCTCTATACAGTCAACGAAAACAAGACCAGGAGCTGACTGTGGCTCAGGTCATGAACTCCTTATTACCAAATCCAGACTCAAATTGAAGAAAGTAGTGAAAATGGCTAGACCATTCAGGTATGATCTAAATCAAATCCCTTATGATTATACAGTGGAAGTGAGAAATAGATTTAAGGGCCTAGTTCTGATAAATAGAGTGCCTGATGAAGTATGGAATGAGGTTCGTGACATTGTACAGGAGACAGGGATCAAGACCATCCCCATGGAAAAGAAATACAAAAAAGCACAATGGCTGTCTGGGGAGGCCTTACAAATAGCTGTGAAAAGAAGAGAGGCGAAAACCATATGAGAAAAGGAAAGATATAAGCATCTGAATGCAGAGTTGCAAAGAAGAGCAAGAAGAGATAAGAAAGCCTTCTTCAGCGATCAATGCAAAGAAATAGAGGAAAACAACAGAATGGGAAAGACTAGAGATCTCTTCAAGAAAATTAGAGGTACCAAGGGAACATTTCATGCAAAGATGGGCTCGATAAAGGACAGAAATAGTATGAACCTAACAGAAGCAGAAGATATTAAGACGAGGTGGAAGAATACACAGAAGAACTGACAAAAACATCTTCACGACCCAGATAACCATGATGTTGGGATCACTAATCTAGAGCCAGACATCTTGGAATGTGAAGTCAAGTGGGCCTTAGAAAGCAACAGTATGAACAAAGCTAGCAGAGGTGATGGAATTCCAGCTGAACTGTTTCAAATCCTGAAAGATGATGTTGTGAAAGTGCTGCACTCAATATGCCAGGATATTTGGAAAACTCAGCAGTGGCCACAGGACTGGACAAGATCAGTTTTCATTCCAATTCCAAAGAAAGGCAATGCAAGAGAATGCTCAAACTACTGCACAATTGCACTCATCTCACATGTTAGTAAAGTAATGGTCAAAATTCTCCAAGCCAGGCTTCAGCAATACATGAACCGTGAACTCCCTGATGTTCAAGCTTGTTTTAGAAAAGGCAGAGGAACCAGAAATCAAATTGCCAACATTCACTGGATCATGGAAAAAGCAAGAGAGTTCCAGAAAAACATCTATTTCTGCTTTATTGACTATGCCAAAGCCTTTGACTGTGTGGATCACAATAAACTGTGGAAAATTCTAAAAGAGTTGAAAATACAAGACCACCTGACCTGCCTCTTGAGAAATCTGTATGTAGGTCAGGAAGCAACAGTTAGAACTGGACATGGAACAACAGACTGGTTCCAAATAGGAAAAGGAGTCCGTGAAGGCTGTATATTGTCACCCTGCTTATTTAACTTCTATGCAGACTACATCATGAGAAACGCTGGACTGGAAGAGACACAAGCTGGAATCAAGATCGCCGGGAGAAATATCAATCACCTCAGATATGCAGACGCCACCACCCTTATGGCAGAAAGTGAAGAGGAACTAAAAAGCCTCTTGATGAAAGTGAAAGAGGAGAGTGAAAAAGTTGGCTTAAAGTTCAACATTCAGAAAATGAAGATCATGGCATCTGGTCCCATCATTTCATGGGAAATAGATGGGTAAACAGTAGAAACAGTGTCAGACTTTATTTTGGGGGCTCCAAAATCACTGCAGATGGTGATTGCAGCCATGAAGTTAAAAGACGCTTACTCCTTGGAAGAAAAGTTATGAGCAACCTAGACAGCATATTCAAAAGCAGAGACATTACTTTGCTGACTAAGGTCCGTCGAGTCAAGGCTATGGTTTTTCCTGTGGTCATGTATGGATGTGAGTGTTGGACTCTGAAGAAGGCTGAGTGCCGAAGAATTGAAGCTTTTGAACTGTGCGATTGGAGAAAACTCTTGAGAGTCCATTGGACTACAAGGAGATCCAACCAGTCCATTCTAAAAGAGATCAGCCCTGGGATTTCTTTGGAAGGAATGATGCTAAAGCTGAAGCTCCAGTACTTTGGCCGCTTTATGCGAAGTGTTGACTCATTGGAAAAGACTCTGATGCTGGGAGGGATTGGGGGCAGGAGGAGAAGGGGACGACAGAGGATAAGGTGGCTGAATGGCATCACGGACTCAGTGGACGTGAATCTGAGTGAACTCCGGGAGATGGTGATGGACAGGGAGGCCTGGCGTGCTGCGATTCATGGGGTCCCAAGGAGTCGGACATGACTGAGCGACTGAGCTGAACTGAAGATGCAGCTCACTGCTGGCTGTACACACAACAATCATTTCCTGTTAAACTGCCCTACTCATGCTGCCTTCTCACCCCCACAATCCCCTCACACTCCAGCAAAGTTACTGTTAGTCCTACTTATCCCTCTATTTTTTTTTTTAAACCCTTTTCTGTTTGATTTTGAGATGCCTACAGCTTTTGTGGTCAGTGGATTTTCCCTATTGCAATGGTCATTTTGACTGAAGTCTTTCTGACTTAAGTCTAGATTTTTTTTGTGTTTTTTGACAGTTTCGTATGGCCAGGAGTTGGATCAGGATTGGACTTTCCATATGGGACTCTGTCATTCCTGGCCAGATAACTAACTGCACCTTGCAGATCCTTTGAACTCTCTTGTTCATGAATTTGGGAATCGAAGCAGTGCTCTGGAAGTCAAGTCTGTTACAGCACAATAAGGAATTATTTTAATACTTTTGAATAATTAAGTTTTTCTTCGGCATTTTGAGTGAGGACTCATTCCTTAACTCTTGAACAGGAAACTTTCTCTACTCTTCAGTATGAAGACTCTAGTAGTTTTCCTTGACTCACCTAAGGGGAATTGGGGGAGGAAATATTTTTGGCACTTCAGACAGGGACTGTACAAAGGAATAATCGAGAAGGACTTTTTCCAGGCTCCTTTAAGGTCTTATCTCTGATTTGATTAATAAATCTGATCTCTGGTAGCCTGGGCCTGCAATAACTTGAAGTGGGGCTTTGGTTCTCAGCTAGAGATTGAGGCCGGGTCACAGATGTGAGAGTACCAGATCCTAGCCACTAGATCAGTGGTCAGTGACAAGGGCCTGGCCCTTAGGCTTAGAAGAAAAGAATTCCCATAAAGACAAAAAGTAGTAAAACAAGTGAAGTATTTATTAACAGGAAAAGCATAGAGTACGTATGGATAAGCACAAAGGCAGACACAGAGGGAGAGTTCCTGAGTTTGTGCCCTCATGGTAGTTTGAATTACTTTTATGAGGCATTGCTTCTGGGTTTCCTTTGGGTCAATCATTCTGATTTGCCTGGTTCACAGTCCATTTTGGCATATCTCAGGGTCCTCTCATGTGTCTTCACACATCTCTTAACCAAGTGGATTTTACCCAAAAGGCATCGGGATAGAGACAGCATCCCTTGACATTGTTCCCCTTTCAGCTTGCAAGGAGACTTTTCTGTGTGTGTGTGTGGCAAAGGGAGGTCTCTTGATTTCTTCAGGAATGAGAGATAGTAGTCTGGGCAGGGCCCAGCCTCCTCCCTTAATTGTCTTCCTATTATCCTCTTGGAGTTTAATTCAATAGGGAATTAATCTCCAATTGCTTTACCCTAGCAGGCCCTTCAACCTCCTGACTCAAATCCTGTGGGTAAATCCTTACTCTATTCTGTTTGCTCCCTTTTCTTTCTCTGCTCTACCATTATGGCTTTAATTCAGTTCAAAATCTTTAAAAACTGGCAAAAGTTTTTGCTAAAGACAATTTAGAATTCCAGTGGCCTCAGAAACATGGGCTAGCTGCCTACTAACTTACCAAATACCTGCTGCTGCTGCTGCTGCTAAGTCGCTTCAGTTGTGTCCGACTCTGTGTGACCCCATAGACGGCAGCCCTCCAGGCTCCCCCGTCCCTGGGATTCTCCAGGCAAGAACACTGGAGTGGGTTGCCATTTCCTTCTCCAATGCATGAAAGTGAAAAGTGAAAGTAAAGTCGCTCAGTCGTGCCTGGCTCTTAGCAGCCCCATGGACTGCAGCCTACCAGGCTCCTTCGTCCATGGGATTTTCCAGGCAAGAGTACTGGAATGGGTTGCCACCTTCCCATTTCCCTGCACCTTCTCCTCCTTCCTTCTTCTCACGACCTTCAAATTTCCCTTCAGTTCCTTTTAGCCTTTGATTTATGTGTCACCATAAAACACTACTGCATCCTCCATCCCTCTATGAACCTCTGCCACACCCTTTCCATCGCACTTCAGCCTTTCAGAGTCCTCTGGTCACTTCATCTCTAGACCACTCTCTGCCTGTTCAGGATTCTTGCAGGGCATAAGGCACTTAAGAACAAGCATGTACAGTGGAAAAAACGAAATAAGAACAGGTTGGATGTTTTATCTACTCTGATGAGCTTTAGAGACCCTCAGACTTGGTGAATCCTCAGTCTGTTGCCCCACAGTCAATACACAGTCTCCATAAGATTACTCATCAGAGCAAAGAAAGTCTCAAACGTCTCCACCACTAATATTTTTGGGGATGCTTTAACTCTCATATTGAGTAGGAAACTTCAACTTGCTCCACTACCAGAAATATATCCTCATTATTGTAAAAAATTGTAAGTGGTTCAACGGCAAGAGTCAGTCACCACCAGTCACCTCACACGACTGATTCTTGACTGAATCACTTTCCCTATGGCCCCTCATTGACAGTTATCAGTAGCAGGGCTCACTGTGGTACTGACCAACAGCTGAGGAGGACAAGTACCAGTAGGTACCTCATTGGTAGTTGGTTGCCTGTGGGTGGGGCCCATGGAAGCACTGACCAATGGCGGAGAAAGACCTGTTGCCTAGGAACAGGATGCGCGGAGTAATAAGGCACAGCAGTGGCTACTTCCCTTGGTGGCTCAGACAGTAAAGCGTCTGCCTAAAATGTGGGAGACCTGGGTCCAATCCCTGGGACGGGAAGATCCCCTGGAGAAGGAAATGGCAACCCACTCCAGTATTGTTGCCTGAAAAGTCCCATGGATGGAGGAGCCTGGTAGGCACAGTCCATGGGGTCACCATGAGTCAGACTCGACTGAGAGATTTCACTTCACTTCATTTCACTTCTAAGTGCTATGCTCATGCTACTCTGTTACATAAGGACACTTTGGGTCCAGTGTGCTGGAATATTTTTGATTAACTCCATTCCAACTTCAGATTTTGGTTTCACACAATTAACATTTGCTCATCATTCTTTTCATTGTATTCCCAGGCATACCTGTCACCAGTTTTTATCTCTAAGCCTCTCCAACAACTGTCACTTGACCACATGCTCAGTGTATAGTACAGCTAATATGTCAAAGGCATCAAGAATGTGGAGGCCAGGCAACCTTGAAAACTACTTTCACAGACCTTGAACTCAAAGTGATTTTTATTCTATTCACAATGTAATAGAACAGGATGAGCACAGTCCTCAGAAGAAAGCCATTGCTGTGCCTCATTTCTTGGCACCCTGTTACTAGGCAACAGGTCTTGTGGAATCACTGCTTAGTGCCGCAGAGAGCCCAATCCACAAGCATCCAATTATCAATGAGTGACCATTTGTTGTCCTGCACAGCTATTGATCAGCACCACAGTGGGCCCTGCCCACAGTTACTGTCAATGAGGGACCATTGGAGAAGTGATTAAGTAAGGGTGGTGAGGTGGTCATCAGATGGAGAGTGAGAGAAGAGGCAGATTCAGGCATTCTTCTGGAGGGGCTGAAGATCACCCAACCTTGGGCCAATGGGTGAGCTGGAGGGCCCAAGGAACAGACTGGAGACTACAACCTGTAGTGCTCCAGAGCCCTCACTAAGTCCCTCCACTAGCCTTGGCCCAGGCCTTGAGGAGCAGTGAATCTCTCCCCCATACCTCTCTCTGCAACCTACTAGCAGTGGCCATCTTTCTGGGTCTCAGTCTTTGAGAACTGATCTCCCCTTTTGGACGGTCTGAGGAGACTGAGGACCTATTGGGTAGGGCGCCTGCATCTGTCAGGCATGATAGCTGGGCAGAATGTGGGAAGTGGCCCTGAAGGAGCTGCCGACTGAGATCTGATTCCTCTTAACCAGGACTGGGATATTGCTGGGTGAAAGCTGTGGCTTGAGACTTCCCTTTGTTGTCAAGACAGAGAACAACATTCAGCTGGTAGAGATTTACAGGAACATCATTACCTGACCATGACCTGACCTTAGGAACAAAAGATCTGACACCAAAGTCTTCAACAACTAACTACACCCCACTCTCACTTTTGCTTTTAAAGGGACTTGCTGAAGCTTTGGGATCTTAGGGCATGAGCCACCCTGCTCCGTGTATGCATCTGCAATAAACCTTTCCCTCTTCCAAACTCTACTGTTCAGTTTTCATGGGTCTCATTCTGTGCCAGGCACATGGACTTGTGATTTCAGTAACAACAATTGTGTCTAAGGACAGACTTTGCCTCTCTTAAATAACAGCAGAGACTGGCCAGTTCAGTTCAGTTCAGTTCAGTCGCTCAGTTGTCTCTGACTCTTTGCGACACCATGGACTGCAGCACACCAGGCTTTCCTGTCCATCACCAGCTCCCAGAGCTTGCTCAAACTCATGTCCATTGGGTCGGTGATGCCATCTAACCATCTCATCATCTGTCATCTGCTTCTCCTCCTGGCTTCAGTATTTCCCAGCATCAGGGTCTTTTCAAATGAATCAGGTCTTTGCATAAGGGGGCCAAATTATTGGAGTTTCAGCTTCAGCACCAGTCCTTCCAATGAATATTCAGGACTGATTTCCTTTAGGATTGACTGGTTGGATCTCCTTGCAGTCCAAGAGACCCTAAAGTCTTCTCCAACACCACAGTTCAAAAGCATCACTTCTTTGGTACTCAGCTTTCTTTATAGCCCAACTCTCACATCCATACACGACAACTGGAAAAATCATAGCTTTGACTAGATGAACCATTGTTGGCAAAGAAATGAAAAAGTAAAGTAATATGTGCAAAGTAATGGTGAAGAGACTGGCCAAGTGCTCACAGTTAGCCATAAAATACCCACTGACTTGGCTTGACTCATCTTTAGCCAAACTTCTCTCCTCTGAACGTCAGCTTTTCCCCAAACTTGAGAAAGCACTAAGATTCAGAATTTTATGTCTCCCTTAAGAGCTCATTCTGAGAATCATCTCACTACAGAGGGAAACACTTCCTGTTAAACTGCTCCATCATACTGTCTGCTCATCCATTCCCACCAATTGTCCCATCTCACAAACACACACACACACACACACACACACACACACACACACACACACACACACACAGGGTTCCTGCTTGCCCTGGCTATCCTTCCGTGTAAAAGAAACATCATTTTCTGTTCTATTTTGAGACATGTGAAGAACTTGTGGTCAAAGTATTCTCCGTATCACTACCAGTTCAGTTCAGTCATTCAGTTGTGTTGGACTCTGTGACCCCGTGGACTGCAGCACATCAGGCTTTCCTGTCCATCACCAACTCACAGAGATTGCTCAAACTCACGTCCATCAAGTCAGTGATGCCAATCAACCATCTCATCCTCTGTTGTCCCCTTCTCCTCAGACTTCAGGCTTTCCAGCATCAGGGTCTTTTCCAATCAGTCAGTTCCTTGCATCAGTTGGCCAAAGTACTAGAGCTTCAGCTTCAGCTTCGGTCCTTCCAATGAATATTCAAGCCTGATTTCCCTTAGGATGGACTGGTTGGATCTCCTTGCTGTCCAAGGGACTCTGAAGAGTCTTCCTCAACACCACAGTTCAAAACCATCATTTCTTTGGTGCTCAGCTTTCTTTATGCTGCAACTCTTGCATCCATACATGACTACTGGAAAAGCCATAACTTTGACTTATGGAGCTTTGTTGGCAAAGTAATGTCTCTGCTTTTTACTATGCTGTCTAGGTTTCTTCTATTTTTTCTTCTAAGGAGCATGTGTCTTTTAGTTGCATGGCTGCAGACACCATATTGAGTGATTGTGAGCCCAAGAAAATAAATTCTGTCACTGTTTCCATTGTTTCCCCATCTATTTGCCATGAAGGGATGAGACCAGATGCCATGATCTTCCTGTTTTTTTCACTGTTGAGTTTTAAGCCAGCTTCTTCTTTGTTACATTCTCTAGTTTGTTCCATTTTTAGATTCTACATGCAGATGATATTACAGAGTATTTGTCATTCTCTTTCTCTAATTTGACTTATTTTACTAAGGACATTTCCTCAAAAGTCCATCCAGAGTGTTGCAAATAGCAAATTTTCATTCTTTTTTGTGACTGAGTAATATCCCATTCTGTGTGCGTGTGTGTGCATGCATCTGTGTATATAATACCGCTTCTCTATTCAATTATCTGTTGATGAGCATTTGGTTTGCTTTCATATCTTGGCTAGTGTCTTAACTAGTGGAATTCTTCCTCTCCCACAAATTCTTTTTTCTTTTCTATTTAGAGAAGATCCTCTAACATTTATTTCAGGGTTAGTTTAGTATTGATAAACTCTTAATTTTTGCTTGCCTGAGAAGCACTTTCTCTCTCTTTCAATTCTGAATGATAATCTTACTGGGTAGATATTCAGGTTGTAAGCATTTCTCTTTCAACACTTTAAATATCAATATATAATGCCAGACACTCTGGCCTTCAAGGTATCTATACAAAATTTAGCAGAGAGCCTTACGGGGTTTCCCTTTTATGTGATTCTGTGATTTCTCTTGCTGCCTTTAGAAATTCTCTTTATTTCTAACTCCTGCTGTTTTAATTATACTGTATCTTAATTTGGGTTTGTTTTGGTTTATTTTATTTGGTACCCCATTTGATTTCTGTACTATCTTCTGGTTTGGGAAGTTTTCAGCCATAATTTCATCAAATACAATTTACCATCTTTTCTCTCTTTTGTTCTTTTGAGACACCTATAATAAGAATGCTAATTAGCTTAATGTTATCCATAGGTCTCCTAAATTGTTCTCTTTTTTTTTTTTTTTTTGAGGGGGAGGTTTATTTTTAGCTATTCTGATTGGTGATTTCCATTATTATTTACTCTTGTGTTATTGTCAGGTCTGCTGTTAATTCCTGTTTGTTTTTACTTTCTGTTAATGTATTCTTAAGTTCTGTCTGGCTTTTTTTTTATATGTTCTGTTTTCTTGTTAGAATTTTCGCTATGTTTGCCTGGTTTTTCTAGTTCAGTTAGCATGATTATTACTAAATTTGGACTCTTTACCTAGTTAATTATTTATCTGTTATTTAGTTGTTTGGTCAGAGGTTCAAACTACAGTACAATTGCACTCATCTCACATGCTGGTAAAGTATTTCTCAAAATTCTCCAAACCAGGCTTCAGTAACATGTGAACCGTGAACTTCCAGATGTTGATGTATGGCAAAACCAATACAATATTGTAAAGTAATTAGCCTCCAGTTAAAATAAATAAATTTATATTAACAATAAAAAATAAAAAGCAGAGACATTACTTTGCCAACAAAGGTCTGTCTAATCAAGGCTATGGTTTTTCCAGTGGTCATTTATGGATGTGAGAGTTGGGCTATAAAGAATGCTGAGTGCCACAGAATTAATACTTTTGAACTGTGGTGTTGGAGAAGACTCTTGAGAGTCCCTTGGACCGCAAGAAGATCCAACAAGTCCATACGCAAGGGTATCTGCCCTGGGTGTTCATTGGAAAGACTGATGTTGAAACTGAAACTCCAAAAATTTGGCCACCTGATGGATGAGAAGAGCTAACTCATTGGAAAAGACCCTGATGCTGGGAAAGATTGAGGGCAGGAGAAGAAGGGGACAACAGAGGATAAGATGGTTAGAAGGCATCACCAACTCAATGGACATGGGTTTGAGTGGACTCCGGGAGTTGGTGATGGACAGGGAGGCCTGGCATGCTGTGGTTCATGGGGTCGCAAAGAATCACACACAACTGACCGACTGAACTGACTTTCTCTCAGTCTTTCAATGGAGACCAGTCCTGTCTACCCATTTGCCCCTGCCTCTCTGATTTTAAGTGCATTAGTTATCTATTATGGTCTTGAAGGGTTGTAAGGGGGAGCATCACCGTACAGTCTGTACCATATTCAGCTGGGAGTGGGGTGGGGCAGGATTAGATTGACAAGTCATGCCTTTCCTTAGGGTGTGCCAGGAGCTATAGCCTGGGAAGATTGGCACTGCCAGGTCTGAAGACAGATATGAGGCACAGACTTCTTTTTCTCAGTGGCTTTCACTGTCCTATTGGGGGTAGGGTGGGGTCTCAAATTTCTGGAGCAGAAGCCCTGAAAGTCAGGCCAGATATGGCTATGTCCTCTCAAGTATGTACACTCTCCTCTCCCAGCACTGCAACCCTTGCCACAGAGGGACAAGAGGAGCATGTTCTGGTTAGGAAAAAGAAAGGAGCAAATCTACAGGCTGGCTGCTTACAGAGGTCCAGGCTACCTCCAACTCACCATCTGTGACAGCATCAGCAGTACCATCTCTTGCCCTGCTTAAACATAGCTTCTGGTCTTAGACCTCTTGGTCCCTCACAGCTGATCACTTCCCCAAGCCTTTGCTATCCCTGCCCTGTTGAAGAGGGGTGCTATTGGGCAGGTGAGGCCCTCATGGGCTCTGGGCATGTACTGGGTCATCTGCTGTGGCAGTCGGGCCTCCATCAGAGATCAGGACTTCTCCTGATACGCTGCCTATGTAAGTGCCCTCCATGAGCATGGCCCCGGCTCTCCCACCCAGATGCCGCCCTGGGCCAGATGCCCCTCTGTTAACAACATCCCAGCTCTCTGCCTCATCATGGAAGCCCCTGCTCCAGTGCAGAGCAGCCACACGAAGTAAGCAGGGCATGTGTAGGGGTGGGCAGTTGTGGGGAAAACAGGCATCCACAAATGCGGTCTCAATCTGTCCTCTTCATTGTGGCTTGGGAGCAAGCCCCTGAGCACATGCTCCTGGAGGGTGAGGCCAGGCTTCCCACAGACCTCCTCTTAGTCCACATGGCCCTGCAGCCAGCTAAGGGTGTTTCTCTTCCCTGTGTCAGACCCCAGGACTTGTGTGTCCAATATATGGCTCGAACCACTCACACCCAGGGCATATCTCCAACCGTGTAGTCTCCCTTATATTCTGAGTCCTCTCCCATGGGCACAGGTCAGGACTTGAATGATCATTTTCCCTTTCTATCCTATTCCCTGTCAATCTTTCTTTGAGAGTAGGTTTAAGAATCTTTCTGCATTTTCCGATTAGTTTTTTGAACTAATTGTTCTACATGATGATGTATACTTTTTTTTTCTTTTTTTTAATTCGAGTATCTTTGATTTACCATGTTGTGTTTTAGGTGTACATCAAAGTGATTCAGCTTTACATATACATGTATTTGGGCTTCCCACTTGACTAAGTTGTTAAAGAATCAGCCTGCAATGAAGGAGATGTGGGTTCAATCCCTGGGTTGGGAAGATATACTCAGAGGGTCATGACAAGCCACTCCAGTATTCTTGCCTGGAGAATCTCATGGACAGAGGAGCCTAGCAGGCTACAGTCCATAGAGTCACAAAGAGTAGGGCACATCTGAAGCAACGGAGCTTGCCCAGGCGCATACATATGGCTATTCCTTTACAAATTCTTTTTCCATTTATGTTGTTACAGAATGTCTCACAGAGTTGTCTGTGGTTTTGTAGTAGGTCCTTGTTGGTTATCTATTTTATAAATACTGGTGTCTATATATATGTTAATCCCCAACTCCCAATGTATCCCTCCCCCACAACTTCCCATTTGGTAACCATCAGTTTGGCTTCCATGTGGATGTGTTTTTGATGTTCTTTGGGGGAGGCAGTTTAATCGTTTGAAGTAGTCCTACTTTTCTATTTTTGCTTTTGTTGCCTATGCTTTTGGTGTCACATACCTAAAATCACATCTAAGACCAATGTTTACAACTTCTCCAGGATGTTTTCTTCTAGTTGATTTGTAGTTTCAGATCTTGCATTTAAATCTTTAATCAACTCTGAGTTTAGTTTTTTATATGGTATAAGGTAAGGGTTCAATTTCAAACTTCTGCATTCAGATTTCTACTTGCCCACGGCAATTAATTGAAGAGATGGCGAGGTGAAATTTAATCATGACCATCTCAAGGCAGAAATGAGTGACAGGCCTATAGGAAAGGCACTGGGGTGAGGGACTTGACCAGGAGCATGTAAAGTTTGGGGACTCCCACTTGATTCTGGCTGATATGTGGATGTGATCCTGGGCAGATGGGTTCTGACTCTTGGCATATAGATTTGCTCTTGACCTCTGCCAAGCCAGAGAAGCCTCTGGGCCAGCAGTATTGTGCTCTTATCATGAATCCATGGACACTGCTTTGGCTTTTGCATTTGGTGTCATGCAATTGGGTGGTCTTAATATAAAGACATAGAGTTCCTCTTGACTACGGATAAAATAAGCTTCTCTTTTAAGCTCCTTTGACTTCTGATCCACTCTCTACTTTATGGATTTTACTATATTTTCAAACAGATTTTTAGACATACTTGGCAAAAGAGAGTGATTCTCTCCCTTACAGTCTTAGATAATCCAACTACTGATCATATTTTATGTCACCACACTGTTGATTTCTAATCCGTTTACCTCTCTGGCATGCATGTCTGATAAGATACATACTCAAAAATCTATTATACAAGCTGCATGTAATAAACTGCAACTGATTAGAGAACGTGAAAAAATTAATACTCAAGAGAATGATAAAGAAAATTTCCTTTGGAGGTGACCATTAGGCTGGCCTCAGATGGTTGCTAGTTTCTGCGTCACAGAAGATAAGATGGACACAGGCATAGAGGAAAGTAGAAGGTCTTGGGGAAATCATTGTGTTAGTCAATAGAGGTTGTTATGGACACAGCTAGAGAGGTCAGTTGGCATCTATTCATAGGGAACCTGTATAAGTGGAAGTATAAAGAGTTTCTACTACTCTTTGAAAGTGCTAATGAGCAAAACCCCCTCCAATAAAACACAGCTTTTGCAATAGGACTTGACATGTCTGAATCACAATATACCCTCCTTTTCCAGGAGAGTTACAGGCGTCTGATATTGATTTATTGTTGTTGATCTACTTGGACATACCCTTTCTCAACTCATGACTTATTATTTGTTTTTCTCTTTTAACCCTAAGTGTCTTTGGATCCTTTTTAAACTCTATGCATCCTCACTTCTCTCTGCAAGGTGGCAGTATATCCATGGATATTAAAATATATACCAGTGGCACTTTAGGGAAACAAGGGCCTCTAACATCCACTTTTGGTCCACCTCAGGACTTTCCTGATAACTCAGCTGGGAAAGATTCTGCCTGCAAAGCTGGAGACATCAGTTCAATTCTTGGGTAGGGAAGATGTGCTGGAGAAGGGATCAGCTACCCACTCCAGTATTCCTTGGCTTCCCTTGTGGCTCAGCTGCTGAAGAATCCGCCTGCAATGTGGGAGACCTGGATTTGATCCCAGGGTTGGGAAGATCCCCTGGAGTAAGGAAAGGATAACCACTCCAGTATTCTGGCCTGGAGAATTGGAGTCACCAACAGTCGGACACAACTGAGCAACTTTCACTTTCAGCTCTTCAGGCCTAGCAATCTGTTACCTTCTGCTAACAGCAAGTTATGGGGAAACAGTGGAAACAGTGTCAGACTATATTTTGGGGGGCTCCAAAATCACTGCAGATGGTGACTGCAGCCATGAAATTAAAAGATGCTTACTCCTTGGAAGAAGAGTTATGACCAACCTAGATAGCATATTCAAAAGCAGAGACATTACTGTGCCAACTAAGGTCCATCTAGTCAAGGCTATGGTTTTTCCTGTGGTCATGTATGGATGTGAGAGTTGGACTGTGAAGAAAGCTGAGCACCAAAGAACTGATGCTTTTGAACTGTGGTGTTGGAGAAGACTCTTGAGAGTCCCTTGGACTGCAAGGAGTTCCAACCAGTCCATTCTGAAGGAGATCAGCCCTGGGATTTCTTTGGAAGGAATGATGCTAAAACTGAAACTCCACTAATTTGGCCACCTCATGCGAAGGGTTGACTCATGTGAAAAGACTCTGATGCTGGGAAGGATTGGGGGCAGGAGGAGAAGGGGATGACCGAGGATGAGATGGCTGGATGGCATCACTGACTCAATGGACATGAGACTGAGTAAACTCTGGGAGTTGGTGATGGATGGGGAGGCCTGGCGGGCTGGGATTCATGGGGTTGCAAAGATTTGGAGACAACTGAGTGACTGAACTGAACTGAACAGTAAGTATTTCAGTAAGTCCCACAACAGGGCATTAAAGTGTGCTAGTGTTAAATGGTGAATAATATACACAGATCTGGAATCACAGCACCGACCTATAGGTAGACATAAGGTCTCTCTGTCCATTTCATCGTGGTAGCTGCTTTAACTGATTAATTTTCAGCAGGCAGGAATGATAGTTCTCCCACTTCCTTTGAAAGGACCACAAACTCGGGGTCTCCTTCACTCTTAATGATTTTAAATCACATTCAGTGACTGACTATGAATCATCATCTGTGTCTCTCAGGAGTTAAAGGGCCAGAAAGATTTAATCAGGGAGCTGCAATCCAAATAAAAGATGCCATATCATTAACTTAACATCTGAAATCAACTCTATTGATGCTGATGGTAAAACTCTGTCTTTTCATTGTTTCTAGAATGTTTTCTGAAGACACACGGGATTCCTCTGGTAGAGACTCTGCCTTATACAACTCCATATTAGATTGACTACTTGAACTTATTTAAACATTTCAAAATGAAAATTAACATCAAATAATATCCCACACTCTTATTTTTAAACCACAAAACCTTGTAGAGCTTAGACTAACAAAAGACTTTATTGGGGAAGAATGTTTTATGGCTGTAGTTATTTAGAAATACTAGGGGATGATGATCAATATAAGACCAGCTTTTACTCAGTCTTATGTTAATACTTGTATCAAAAGTCTCTGTCCTGACTTCTCTGGCTGTCCAGGGGTTAGGACTCCATGCTTTCACTAGAAGGGGAACCGGTTCAATCCCTGGTCAGGGAACTAAGATCCCACAAACTGCATGGTGCCCACCACCCAAAAAAATGATCTGTGTGTGGTGATCCTGTTTGTCATCTGCACCGGGATTTGGGCCAGCTCCACTGCCCTGCCCGTGGGAACACACTGCTCCCACCAATTTCTTAGGAAAACAGTGGCCTGAGTGATATTTGGTCTGTTCCCTCCAAACATTATTTTAATCTTTGAGAGTGCTGGTTGTGGGTTTTAGTTGGATCAGCATTTTGGGCCTCCTGAGCACCTTTAGCTGACAGCAAAGGTGAGTGATGCAACAAAGCCCATTATGACGTAAGTGGCCGGGATGTGATTACTGCCTGCCTCTCTCAGGGGAAGTATGACATTCACCATCCCCATGTGAAACCCTCTTCCCATCTGGGTTCTGGCAATCTAGACCCTCATGTCATTCCACACCCCAAACAACGGCAGTAACACCACACCACTACTCCTTGCCTCTGAGATCAATTGATAAGCGGGGTTAGCCATCTTCACTGTAGACTCCTGACCCAGTCCAGGCCTCTCCTCACTGGCTAACTGGGGACCTCAGGGTCTGTCCGCCAATCTCTCGGGACCTCGCACCCCTCCCCACTCAGGTGCCCACCTCTTTTCTTCCCTCCCTCCCTTCCCATCAGAAAATTCACACACACACAAATATCATCTTTTCACCCTTTGATGTTTATTTTAATCGCAGCCATCAGTTTACTAGGTTAGTGTGAGAGTCAGCCTTTTCCTGCTTAACCATTTCTAAGAAAGCAGACCACTGGAGACACAATTCTAAACTGTCTGACCTTTTCTATTCAGTTACTGGCTGCCCAGGTTGTACTTCCCCAGGGTCTCTCATTCTGGGGTGGCTGAGCTTATCTTCTCTTTTGATTCTGCCCCCTTCTTTGACTCTGACGCATATTTCGGTACCTCTTTCGGCTTTGGTTCAGTTTCTCACGTACACGGGAACGGAGAAAACAGTTTGGTTCTCTTGTTTTCTTCACCTTCTTCGACGGAGTGGCGTACGATCGGATTTTCTTTCTCAAGGTTCCTTTTAGAGGTCTTCTGACCCTCATGGTCATATTTCGTGCCTTGAAAGACAAGAGAAGGGTATGAGTTTTGAGGAAAGAGTATAACAACTGAGTTGGAAAGGAGACTTCATGAAAAGGGAGGTGGCCTGATGAGGACTTTTGCGCCAGGCAAGGGCAGTGTAGAGGTCTTGGGCACCAAAGTCAATGGAGAACCTGCGGAGTGTCGATGGAATCATCTTACCTTCACGCTGCCTCTGTATCTCCGTTGCCAGAGGGTCTTCTTTCTTCCTTTCATCCTCGAAGCAAACCGCACTGCAACTCTTCTTGGCTGCCGTGGCTTCCTGGTTCCCTTAGCCATGATGACACCATGAAGTGGCCTAACCCAGAATCTCTGCCTCTGACCTCCCTATATATACCTTCCCAGGACAATGAGGAGCCACACCCTTCACTCTGATTGGTCAGCTAGGCACTCCCCCAGCCAATGGTGGCTTTGGGGGTCTTAGACATCACAATGTACCACGGTGTCCATCAACATGGGTTAGTGGGTGCTGAGGGAGGCCATGATATAACTTTCCCACCCTTGACCCCTCTGTGTGTCTGATTCTGAGGAGTGGTGATTCAGGGGCATGGTGTTTCTTCTCGTGACCCTCAGACTTTCCTTCAGTGCCCTTTATTCTTTGACTTGGATGTCCCCCTTCAACACTCCTGCCCCCTCCATCCCTGTATGAACCTCTGCCAAACACTTTTCATCCCATTTCAGCACTTCAGAGTCCTCTAGTCACTTCATCTTTAGACCACCCTCATTGTATCGGGGGTTCTTGAGGGGCTTAAGGAACTTAAGAGCGAGCAGGTAATTGAGAACAGGTTGGAAGTTTTGTCTACTCCAGTGAGCTTTAGAGACCCCAAGGCTTGGTGAATCTTCAGTCCGTTGCCCCAAGATCTATACACCGTCTCCATAAGATTACACTTCAGAGCAAAGAAAGTGTTAAATGCCTCCTCCAATAAGATTGCTGGGGACACTTCAACTCTCATATTGAGGAGGGAAACTCACCTTGCCCCATCTACCAGAAAGACATTCCCGATTTACGCAAAAATGAAGAAAAGGAAAGGAAGGTGCCCAAAGGCAAGAGTCCGTTTTCCACTGTGCCCCTAACTCTCGAGTGAATCACTTCCCCAGTGGGCCCACATTAACAGTGATCATCAGATAGGGCCCACTATGGAGCTGACCAATAGCTGAGCAAGAGAAGTACCAGTAGGTACCTCATTGATAGTTGGTTGCTTATGGGCAGGGCGCAGGGTTGCACTGTCCAATTGCTAGGCAAGACCGGTTGCTTAGTAACAGGATATGGAGTCACCAGGCACAGCAATGGCTACCTGCTAAGGGCTGTGCTCATGCTGCTCTGTTACCGAAGGATACGTTGGGTCCAGTGTGCTTTACTCAGTTTAATGGGTCTGTTCCAAATCAGGATTTGATTTCACAGGCTTCTTTAACTTTTGTACATCATTCTTTTCCTTGTATTCCCAGGCATGCCTGTCAGCAGTGCTCATCTATATGCCCCTCCAACAGCTGCCACATGATCACATGTGCCGCATATAGCATAGCTAATATTTCAAAGCCACCAAGAATATGAAAGCCAGCCCACCTTGAGAACTACTTTGACAAACCTTAACCTCACAGTGATTCTTCTTCTATGCACAGTGTAACAGAGCAGAGTGAGCACAGCCCTATGCAGTTAGCCATTGGTGTGCTTCTTTTCAACGCACCCTGTTCCTAGGCAGCAGGTGTGGCTCAGCCTTGCTTGGGGCCTCAGATGGCCCCATTTACAAGCAGCCAACTGTCAAGGAGTGGCCATTCATTGTCCTGCTCAGCTATTGATCAGCACCACAGTGGGCCCTGCCCACAGTTACTGTCAATGAGGGACCATTCATTGGGGAAGTGATTAAGTAAGGGTGGTGTGGTGGTCATCAGGTGGAAAGTGAGAGAAGAGAGATTCTGGCATTCTTGTGGAGGGCCTGGAGATGACCCAACGTTGCGCCAGTGGGTGAGCTGGATGGTCCCAGGGAATAGACTGGGGACTACATCCTTTAGTGATTCAGAGCCCTCACTAAGTCCCTCCACTAGCCTTGGCCCAGGCCGTGAGGAGCGGCGAACCTCTCCCCCATCCCTGTCTCTGCAACTTCATGGCAGGTGGCCATCTTTCTGGGTCTCAGGCTGTGAGAACTGGTCTCCTCAGGTGGACAGCTTGAGGAGACAGGACCTATTGTGTTGGCTACCTGGCTCCATCAAGGATGAGAGCTGGGTCGAATATGGGAACCTTGCCCTGAAGGAGCTGCCAATGGAAACCTGTTTCTGTTTAACCAGGATGGGACATATCACGGTGAAAGGTGTTCCTTGAGACTTTGCCCTCTCCGGTCAGGACAGAAAATGACATTCATCTGGTCGAGATATTTAGGAACATCATTACCTGACCATGACCTAACCTTAAGCACAAAGGGTGTGACACCACGAAGTCTGAAACCACTTACCACAACTTTCTCTAACCTTTGCTTTTAAACATACTTACTGAAAACGTTCAGTAACTTTGGGTTCTTAGGGCAAGAGCCACCCTCATCCTTGTATGAATCTGTAATCAACCTTTCCCTGTCCCAAACTCAAACATTTCATTTTGATGGGACTCATTCTGCATCAAGCACATGGACTTGCAATTGTGGTAACAACAATACTGTCGAAGGGCTGACTTTGCCTCTCTTAAACAACAGCAGAGACTGGCCAAGTGCTCACAGTCATCCATAATATACCCACTCATTTGGCTTGGCTAAGCTTTAGCCAACCTTCTCTCCTCTGAACTTCAGCTTTCCCCCAAGCTTGAGCAAGCACTAAGCGTCAGACCTTTCTGGCTCCCTTAACAGCTCATTCTAAGAATCAGCTCACTACAGAAAGAAACACTTCCTGTCACACTGATCCATCATGCTGTCTGTTCATCCATCCCCACCTCTTGCCCCATCTCACACACACACACACACACACACACACACACACACACACACACACACAGATACACAAACTCATGCACACACACGGAGCTGTTGCTCACCCTGCTTATTCTTTCATGTTAACGAAATATCTTTTTCTGTTCCATTTTGAGACACGTTAAGAACGTGTGGTCAAAACATTCTCCCTATTGCAATCAGTTCTTTTCAGTCGCTCAGTCGTGTCCGACTCTTCGTGACCCCATGAGTCACAGCACGCCAGGCCTCCCTGTCCATCACCAACTGTGCATTCAGATGCTTATATCTTTGCTTTGCTCCTTTGCTTTTTGCTTCTCTTCTTTTCACAGCTATTTGTAAGGCCTCCCCAGACAGCCCTTGTGCTTTTCTGCATTTCTTTTCCATGGGGATGGTCTTGATCCCTGTCTCCTGTACAATGTCATGAACCTCATTCCATAGTTCATCAGGCATTCTATCTATCAGACCTGGGCCCTTAAATCTATTTCTCACTTCCACTGCATAATCATAAGGGATTTGATTTAAGTCATACCTGAATGGTCTAGTGGTTTTCCCTATTTTCTTCAATTTGAGTCTGGATTTGGTAATAAGGAGTTCATGACCTGAGCCACGGTCTGCTCCTGGTCTTGTTTTTGTTGACTGTATAGAGCTTCTCCATCTTTGGTGGCAAAGGATATAATCAATCTGATTTCACTGTTGACCATCTGGTGATGTCCATGTGTAGAGTCTTACTTGTGTTGTTGGAAGAGTGTATTTGTTATGACCAGTGCATTTTCTTGCCGAAACTCTATTAGCCTTTGCCCTGCTTCGTTCTGCATTCCAAGGCCAAATTTGCCTGTTACTCCAGGTGTTTCTTGACTTCCTACTTTTGCATTCCAGACCCCTATATTGAAAAGGACATCTTTGGGGGTGTTAGTTCTAAAAGGTCTTGTAGGTCTTCATAAAACCGTTCAACTTCAGTTTCTTCAGCGTTCCTGCTTGGGGCCTAGACTTGCATAACTGTGATATTGAATGGTTTGCCTTGGAGACGAACAGAGATCATTCTGTCGTTTTTGAGATTGCGTCCAAGTACTACATTTCGGACTCTTTTGTTGACTAGGATGGCTACTCCATGTCTTCTGAGGAGTTCCTGCCCGCAGTAGTAGATATAATGGTCATCTGAGGTAAGTCCACCCTTTCCAGTCCATTTTCGTTCGCTGATCCCTAGAATGTCGACGTTCACCCTTGCCATCTCTTGTTTGACCACTTCCAATTTGCCTTCAAAGTAGATACCCCATACTCTTATATTTAAACCACAAAAACTTGCAGAGCTTGGACTACAAAAGATTTTTGGGGGGAAGAATGTTTTACAACTGTAGTTATTTAGAAATACTAGGGGATGATGATCAATATAAGACCAGCTTGTACTCAGTCTTATGTTAATACTTGTATCAAAAGTCTCTGTCCTGACTTCTCTGGCTGTCCAGGGGTTAGGACTCCATGCTTTCACTAGAAGGGGAACCGGTTCAATCCCTGGTCAGGGAACTAAGATCCCACAAACTGCATGGTGCCCACCACCCAAAAAAATGATCTGTGTGTGGTGATCCTGTTTGTCATCTGCACCGGGATTTGGGCCAGCTCCACTGCCCTGCCCGTGGGAACACACTGCTCCCACCAATTTCTTAGGAAAACAGTGGCCTGAGTGATATTTGGTCTGTTCCCTCCAAACATTATTTTAATCTTTGAGAGTGCTGGTTGTGGGTTTTAGTTGGATCAGCATTTTGGGCCTCCTGAGCACCTTTAGCTGACAGCAAAGGTGAGTGATGCAACAAAGCCCATTATGACGTAAGTGGCCGGGATGTGATTTCTGCCTGCCTCTCTCAGGGGAAGTATGACATTCACCATCCCCATGTGAAACCCTCTTCCCATCTGGGTTCTGGCAATCTAGACCCTCATGTCATTCCACACCCCAAACAACGGCAGTAACACCACACCACTACTCCTTGCCTCTGAGATCAATTGATAAGCGGGGTTAGCCATCTTCACTGTAGACTCCTGACCCAGTCCAGGCCTCTCCTCACTGGCTAACTGGGGACCTCAGGGTCTGTCCGCCAATCTCTCGGGACCTCGCACCCCTCCCCACTCAGGTGCCCACCTCTTTTCTTCCCTCCCTCCCTTCCCATCAGAAAATTCACACACACACAAATATCATCTTTTCACCCTTTGATGTTTATTTTAACTGCAGCCATCAGTTTACTAGGTTAGTGTGAGAGTCAGCCTTTTCCTGCTTAACCATTTCTAAGAAAGCAGACCACTGGAGACACAATTCTAAACTGTCTGACCTTTTCTATTCAGTTACTGGCTGCCCAGGTTGTACTTCTCCAGGGTCTCTCATTCTTGGGTGGCTGAGCTTATCTTCTCTTTTGATTCTGCCCCCTTCGTTGACTCTGACTCATATTTTGGTACCTTTTTCGGCTTGGTTCAGTTTCTCACGTGCACAGGAACGGAGAAACAGTTTGGTTCTCTTGTGTTCTTCACCTTCTTCGACGGAGTGGCGTGCGATCGGATTTTCTTTCTCAAGGTTCCTTTTAGAGGTCTTCTGACCCTCATGGTCATATTTCGTGCCTTGAAAGACAAGAGAAGGGTATGAGTTTTGAGGAAAGAGTATAACAACTGAGTTGGAAAGGAGACTTCATGAAAGGGAGGTGGCCTGATGAGGACTTTTGCGCCAGGCAAGGGCAGTGTAGAGGTCTTGGGCACCAAAGTCAATGGAGAACCTGGGGAGTGTCGATGGAATCATCTTACCTTCACGCTGCCTCTGTATCTCCGTTGCCAGAGGGTCTTCTTTCTTCCTTTCTTCCTCGAAGCAAACCGCACTGCAACTCTTCTTGGCTGCCGTGGCTTCCTGGTTCCCTTAGCCATGATGACACCATGAAGTGGCCTAACCCAGAATCTCTGCCTCTGACCTCCCTATATATACCTTCGCAGGACAATGAGGAGCCACACCCTTCACTCTGATTGGTCGGCTAGGCACTCCCCCAGCCAATGGTGGCTTTGGGGGTCTTAGACATCACAATGTACCACGGTGCCCATCAACATGGGTTAGTGGGTGCTGAGGGAGGCCATGATACAACTTTCCCACCCTTGACCCCTCTGTGTGTCTGATTCTGGGGAGTGGTGATTCAGGGGCATGGTGTTTCTTCTCGTGACCCTCAGACTTTCCTTCAGTGCCCTTTATTCTTTGACTTGGATGTCCCCTTCAACACTCCTGCCCCTCCATCCCTGTATGAACCTCTGCCAAACACTTTTCATCCCATTTCAGCACTTCAGAGTCCTCTAGTCACTTCATCTTTAGACCACCCTCTTCCTATCGGGGGGTTCTTGAGGGGCTTAAGGAACTTAAGAGCAAGCAGGTAATTGAGAACAGGTTGGAAGTTTTTCTACTCCAGTGAGCTTTAGAGACCCCAAGGCTTGGTGAATCTTCAGTCCGTTGCCCCAAGATCTATACACCGTCTCCATAAGATTACACTTCAGAGCAAAGAAAGTGTTAAATGCCTCCTCCACTAAGATTGCTGGGGACACTTCAACTCTCATATTGAGGAGGGAAACTCACCTTGCCCCATCCACCAGAAAGACATTCCCGATTTACACAAAAATGAAGAAAAGGAAAGGAAGGTGCCCAAAGGCGAGAGTCCGTTTTCCACTGTGCCCCTAACTCTTGAGTGAATCACTTCCCCAGTGGGCCCACATTAACAGTGATCATCAGATAGGGCCCACTGTGGAGCTGACCAATAGCTGAGCAAGAGAAGTACCAGTAGGTACCTCATTGATAGTTGGTTGCTTATGGGCAGGGCCCAGGGTTGCACTGTCCAATTGCTAGGCAAGACCGGTTGCTTAGTAACAGGATATGGAGTCATCAGGCACAGCAATGGCTACCTGCTAAGGGCTGTGCTCATGCTGCTCTGTTACCGAAGGATATGTTGGGTCCAGTGTGCTTTACTCTGTTTAATGGACTCTATTCCAAATCAGGATTTGATTTCACAGGCTTCTTTAACTTTTGTACATCATTCTTTTCCTTGTATTCCCAGGCATGCCTGTCAGCAGTGCTCATGTATATGCCCCTGCAACAGCTGCCACATGATCACATGTGCCGCATATAGCATAGCTAATATTTCAAAGCCACCAAGAATGTGAAAGCCAGCCCACCTTGAGAACTACTTTGACAAACCTTAACCTCACAGTGATTCTTCTTCTATGCACAGTGTAACAGAGCAGAGTGAGCACAGCCCTATGCAGTTAGCCATTGGTGTGCTTCTTTCCAATGCACCCTGTTCCTAGGCAGCAGGTGTGGCTCAGCCTTGCTTGGGGCCTCAGATGGCCCCATTTACAAGCAGCCAACTGTCAAGGAGTGGCCATTCATTGTCCTGCTCAGCTATTGATCAGCACCACAGTGGGCCCTGCCCACAGTTACTGTCAATGAGGGACCATTCATTGGGGAAGTGATTAAGTAAGGGTGGTGTGGTGGTCATCAGGTGGAAAGTGAGAGAAGAGAGATTCTGGCATTCTTGTGGAGGGCCTGGAGATGACCCAACGTTGCGCCAGTGGGTGAGCTGGATGGTCCCAGGGAATAGACTGGGGACTACATCCTTTAGTGATTCAGAGCCCTCACTAAGTCCCTCCACTAGCCTTGGCCCAGGCCGTGAGGAGCGGCGAACCTCTCCCCCATCCCTGTCTCTGCAACTTCATGGCAGGTGGCCATCTTTCTGGGTCTCAGGCTGTGAGAACTGGTCTCCTCAGGTGGACAGCTTGAGGAGACAGGACCTATTGTGTTGGCTACCTGGCTCCATCAAGGATGAGAGCTGGGTCGAATATGGGAACCTTGCCCTGAAGGAGCTGCCAATGGAAACCTGTTTCTGTTTAACCAGGATGGGACATATCACGGTGAAAGGTGTTCCTTGAGACTTTGCCCTCTCCGGTCAGGACAGAAATGACATTCATCTGGTCGAGATATTTAGGAACATCATTACCTGACCATGACCTAACCTTAAGCACAAAGGGTGTGACACCACGAAGTCTGAAACCACTTACCACAACTTTCTCTAACCTTTGCTTTTAAACATACTTACTGAAAACGTTCAGTAACTTTGGGTTCTTAGGGCAAGAGCCACCCTCATCCTTGTATGAATCTGTAATCAACCTTTCCCTGTCCCAAACTCAAACATTTCATTTTGATGGGACTCATTCTGCATCAAGCACATGGACTTGCAATTGTGGTAACAACAATACTGTCGAAGGGCTGACTTTGCCTCTCTTAAACAACAGCAGAGACTGGCCAAGTGCTCACAGTCATCCATAATATACCCACTCATTTGGCTTGGCTAAGCTTTAGCCAACCTTCTCTCCTCTGAACTTCAGCTTTCCCCAAGCTTGAGCAAGCACTAAGCGTCAGACCTTTCTGGCTCCCTTAACAGCTCATTCTAAGAATCAGCTCACTACAGAAAGAAACACTTCCTGTCACACTGATCCATCATGCTGTCTGTTCATCCATCCCCACCTCTTGCCCCATCTCACACACACACACACACACACACACACACACAGATACACAAACTCATGCACACACACGGAGCTGTTGCTCACCCTGCTTATTCTTTCATGTTAACGAAATATCTTTTTCTGTTCCATTTTGAGACACGTTAAGAACGTGTGGTCAAAACATTCTCCCTATTGCAATCAGTTCTTTTCAGTCGCTCAGTCGTGTCCGACTCTTCGTGACCCCATGAGTCACAGCACGCCAGGCCTCCCTGTCCATCACCAACTGTGCATTCAGATGCTTATATCTTTGCTTTGCTCCTTTGCTTTTTGCTTCTCTTCTTTTCACAGCTATTTGTAAGGCCTCCCCAGACAGCCCTTGTGCTTTTCTGCATTTCTTTTCCATGGGGATGGTCTTGATCCCTGTCTCCTGTACAATGTCATGAACCTCATTCCATAGTTCATCAGGCATTCTATCTATCAGACCTGGGCCCTTAAATCTATTTCTCACTTCCACTGCATAATCATAAGGGATTTGATTTAAGTCATACCTGAATGGTCTAGTGGTTTTCCCTATTTTCTTCAATTTGAGTCTGGATTTGGTAATAAGGAGTTCATGACCTGAGCCACGGTCTGCTCCTGGTCTTGTTTTTGTTGACTGTATAGAGCTTCTCCATCTTTGGTGGCAAAGGATATAATCAATCTGATTTCACTGTTGACCATCTGGTGATGTCCATGTGTAGAGTCTTACTTGTGTTGTTGGAAGAGTGTATTTGTTATGACCAGTGCATTTTCTTGCCGAAACTCTATTAGCCTTTGCCCTGCTTCGTTCTGCATTCCAAGGCCAAATTTGCCTGTTACTCCAGGTGTTTCTTGACTTCCTACTTTTGCATTCCAGACCCCTATATTGAAAAGGACATCTTTGGGGGTGTTAGTTCTAAAAGGTCTTGTAGGTCTTCATAAAACCGTTCAACTTCAGTTTCTTCAGCGTTCCTGCTTGGGGCCTAGACTTGCATAACTGTGATATTGAATGGTTTGCCTTGGAGACGAACAGAGATCATTCTGTCGTTTTTGAGATTGCGTCCAAGTACTACATTTCGGACTCTTTTGTTGACTAGGATGGCTACTCCATGTCTTCTGAGGAGTTCCTGCCCGCAGTAGTAGATATAATGGTCATCTGAGGTAAGTCCACCCTTTCCAGTCCATTTTCGTTCGCTGATCCCTAGAATGTCGACGTTCACCCTTGCCATCTCTTGTTTGACCACTTCCAATTTGCCTTCAAAGTAGATACCCCATACTCTTATATTTAAACCACAAAAACTTGCAGAGCTTGGACTACAAAAGTTTTTTGGGGGGAAGAATGTTTTATGACTGTAGTTATTTAGAAATACTAGGGGATGATGATCAATATAAGACCAGCTTGTACTCAGTCTTATGTTAATACTTGTATCAAAAGTCTCTGTTCTGACTTCTCTGGTTGTCCAGGGGTTAGGACTCCATGCTTTCACTAGAAGGGGAACCGGTTCAATCCCTGGTCAGGGAACTAAGATCCCACAAACTGCATGGTGCCCACCACCCAAAAAAATGATCTGTGTGTGGTGATCCTGTTTGTCATCTGCACCGGGATTTGGGCCAGCTCCACTGCCCTGCCCGTGGGAACACACTGCTCCCACCAATTTCTTAGGAAAACAGTGGCCTAATTGATATTTGGTCTGTTCCCTCCAAACATTATTTTAATCTTTGGGAGTGCTGGTTGTGGGTTTTAGTTGGATCAGCATTTTGGGCCTCCTGAGCACCTTTAGCTGACAGCAAAGGTGAGTGATGCAACAAAGCCCATTATGACGTAAGTGGCCAGGATGTGATTTCTGCCTGCCTCTCTCAGGGGAAGTATGACACTCACCATCCCCATGTGAAACCCTCTTCCCATCTGGGTTCTGGCAATCTAGACCCTCATGTCATTCCACACCCTAAACAATGGCAGTAACACCACACCACTACTCCTTGCCGCTGAGATCAATTGATAAGCGGGGTTAGCCATCTTCAGTGCAGACTCCTGACCCAGTCCAGGCCTCTCCTCTCTGGCTAACTGGGGACCTCAGGGTCTGTCCCCCAATCTCTCGGGACCTCGCACCCCTCCCCACTCAGGTGCCCACCTCTTTTCTTCCCTCCCTCCCTTCCCATCAGAAAATTCACACACACACAAATATCATCTTTTCACCCTTTGATGTTTATTTTAACTGCAGCCATCAGTTTACTATGTTAGTGTGAGAGTCAGCCTTTCCTGCTTAACCATTTCTAAGAAAGCAGACCACTGGAGACACAATTCTAAACTGTCTGACCTTTTCTATTCAGTTACTGGCTGCCCAGGTTGTACTTCTCCAGGGTCTCTCATTCTTGGGTGGCTGAGCTTATCTTCTCTTTGATTCTGCCCCTTCGTTGACTCTGACTCATATTTTGGTACCTTTTTCGGCTTGGTTCAGTTTCTCACGTGCACAGGAACGGAGAAACAGTTTGGTTCTCTTGTGTTCTTCACCTTCTTCGACGGAGTGGCGTGCGATCGGATTTTCTTTCTCAAGGTTCCTTTTAGAGGTCTTCTGACCCTCATGGTCATATTTCGTGCCTTGAAAGACAAGAGAAGGGTATGAGTTTTGAGGAAAGAGTATAACAACTGAGTTGGAAAGGAGACTTCATGAAAAGGGAGGTGGCCTGATGAGGACTTTTGCGCCAGGCAAGGGCAGTGTAGAGGTCTTGGGCACCAAAGTCAATGGAGAACCTGGGGAGTGTCGATGGAATCATCTTACCTTCACGCTGCCTCTGTATCTCCGTTGCCAGAGGGTCTTCTTTCTTCCTTTCTTCCTCGAAGCAAACCGCACTGCAACTCTTCTTGGCTGCCGTGGCTTCCTGGTTCCCTTAGCCATGATGACACCATGAAGTGGCCTAACCCAGAATCTCTGCCTCTGACCTCCCTATATATACCTTCGCAGGACAATGAGGAGCCACACCCTTCACTCTGATTGGTCAGCTAGGCACTCCCCCAGCCAATGGTGGCTTTGGGGGTCTTAGACATCACAATGTACCACGGTGCCCATCAACATGGGTTAGTGGGTGCTGAGGGAGGCCATGATACAACTTTCCCACCCTTGACCCCTCTGTGTGTCTGATTCTGGGAGTGGTGATTCAGGGCATGGTGTTTCTTCTCGTGACCCTCAGACTTTCCTTCAGTGCCCTTTATTCTTTGACTTGGATGTCCCCTTCAACACTCCTGCCCCTCCATCCCTGTATGAACCTCTGCCAAACACTTTTCATCCCATTTCAGCACTTCAGAGTCCTCTAGTCACTTCATCTTTAGACCACCCTCTTCCTATCGGGGGGTTCTTGAGGGGCTTAAGGAACTTAAGAGCAAGCAGGTAATTGAGAACAGGTTGGAAGTTTTTTCTACTCCAGTGAGCTTTAGAGACCCCAAGGCTTGGTGAATCTTCAGTCCGTTGCCCCAAGATCTATACACCGTCTCCATAAGATTACACTTCAGAGCAAAGAAAGTGTTAAATGCCTCCTCCACTAAGATTGCTGGGGACACTTCAACTCTCATATTGAGGAGGGAAACTCACCTTGCCCCATCCACCAGAAAGACATTCCCGATTTACACAAAAATGAAGAAAAGGAAAGGAAGGTGCCCAAAGGCGAGAGTCCGTTTTCCACTGTGCCCCTAACTCTTGAGTGAATCACTTCCCAGTGGGCCCACATTAACAGTGATCATCAGATAGGGCCCACTGTGGAGCTGACCAATAGCTGAGCAAGAGAAGTACCAGTAGGTACCTCATTGATAGTTGGTTGCTTATGGGCAGGGCCCAGGGTTGCACTGTCCAATTGCTAGGCAAGACCGGTTGCTTAGTAACAGGATATGGAGTCATCAGGCACAGCAATGGCTACCTGCTAAGGGCTGTGCTCATGCTGCTCTGTTACCGAAGGATATGTTGGGTCCAGTGTGCTTTACTCTGTTTAATGGACTCTATTCCAAATCAGGATTTGATTTCACAGGCTTCTTTAACTTTTGTACATCATTCTTTTCCTTGTATTCCCAGGCATGCCTGTCAGCAGTGCTCATGTATATGCCCCTGCAACAGCTGCCACATGATCACATGTGCCGCATATAGCATAGCTAATATTTCAAAGCCACCAAGAATGTGAAAGCCAGCCCACCTTGAGAACTACTTTGACAAACCTTAACCTCACAGTGATTCTTCTTCTATGCACAGTGTAACAGAGCAGAGTGAGCACAGCCCTATGCAGTTAGCCATTGGTGTGCTTCTTTCCAACGCACCCTGTTCCTAGGCAGCAGGTGTGGCTCAGCCTTGCTTGGGGCCTCAGATGGCCCCATTTACAAGCAGCCAACTGTCAAGGAGTGGCCATTCATTGTCCTGCTCAGCTATTGATCAGCACCACAGTGGGCCCTGCCCACAGTTACTGTCAATGAGGGACCATTCATTGGGGAAGTGATTAAGTAAGGGTGGTGTGGTGGTCATCAGGTGGAAAGTGAGAGAAGAGAGATTCTGGCATTCTTGTGGAGGGCCTGGAGATGACCCAACGTTGCGCCAGTGGGTGAGCTGGATGGTCCCAGGGAATAGACTGGGGACTACATCCTTTAGTGATTCAGAGCCCTCACTAAGTCCCTCCACTAGCCTTGGCCCAGGCCGTGAGGAGCGGCGAACCTCTCCCCATCCCTGTCTCTGCAACTTCATGGCAGGTGGCCATCTTTCTGGGTCTCAGGCTGTGAGAACTGGTCTCCTCAGGTGGACAGCTTGAGGAGACAGGACCTATTGTGTTGGCTACCTGGCTCCATCAAGGATGAGAGCTGGGTCGAATATGGGAACCTTGCCCTGAAGGAGCTGCCAATGGAAACCTGTTTCTGTTTAACCAGGATGGGACATATCACGGTGAAAGGTGTTCCTTGAGACTTTGCCCTCTCCGGTCAGGACAGAAAATGACATTCATCTGGTCGAGATATTTAGGAACATCATTACCTGACCATGACCTAACCTTAAGCACAAAGGGTGTGACACCACGAAGTCTGAAACCACTTACCACAACTTTCTCTAACCTTTGCTTTTAAACATACTTACTGAAAACGTTCAGTAACTTTTGGGTTCTTAGGGCAAGAGCCACCCTCATCCTTGTATGAATCTGTAATCAACCTTTCCCTGTCCCAAACTCAAACATTTCATTTTGATGGGACTCATTCTGCATCAAGCACATGGACTTGCAATTGTGGTAACAACAATACTGTCGAAGGGCTGACTTTGCCTCTCTTAAACAACAGCAGAGACTGGCCAAGTGCTCACAGTCATCCATAATATACCCACTCATTTGGCTTGGCTAAGCTTTAGCCAACCTTCTCTCCTCTGAACTTCAGCTTTCCCCCAAGCTTGAGCAAGCACTAAGCGTCAGACCTTTCTGGCTCCCTTAACAGCTCATTCTAAGAATCAGCTCACTACAGAAAGAAACACTTCCTGTCACACTGATCCATCATGCTGTCTGTTCATCCATCCCCACCTCTTGCCCCATCTCACACACACACACACACACACACACACACAGATACACAAACTCATGCACACACACGGAGCTGTTGCTCACCCTGCTTATTCTTTCATGTTAACGAAATATCTTTTTCTGTTCCATTTTGAGACACGTTAAGAACGTGTGGTCAAAACATTCTCCCTATTGCAATCAGTTCTTTTCAGTCGCTCAGTCGTGTCCGACTCTTCGTGACCCCATGAGTCACAGCACGCCAGGCCTCCCTGTCCATCACCAACTGTGCATTCAGATGCTTATATCTTTGCTTTGCTCCTTTGCTTTTTGCTTCTCTTCTTTTCACAGCTATTTGTAAGGCCTCCCAGACAGCCCTTGTGCTTTTCTGCATTTCTTTTCCATGGGGATGGTCTTGATCCCTGTCTCCTGTACAATGTCATGAACCTCATTCCATAGTTCATCAGGCATTCTATCTATCAGACCTGGGCCCTTAAATCTATTTCTCACTTCCACTGCATAATCATAAGGGATTTGATTTAAGTCATACCTGAATGGTCTAGTGGTTTTCCCTATTTTCTTCAATTTGAGTCTGGATTTGGTAATAAGGAGTTCATGACCTGAGCCACGGTCTGCTCCTGGTCTTGTTTTTGTTGACTGTATAGAGCTTCTCCATCTTTGGTGGCAAAGGATATAATCAATCTGATTTCACTGTTGACCATCTGGTGATGTCCATGTGTAGAGTCTTACTTGTGTTGTTGGAAGAGTGTATTTGTTATGACCAGTGCATTTTCTTGCCGAAACTCTATTAGCCTTTGCCCTGCTTCGTTCTGCATTCCAAGGCCAAATTTGCCTGTTACTCCAGGTGTTTCTTGACTTCCTACTTTTGCATTCCAGACCCCTATATTGAAAAGGACATCTTTGGGGGTGTTAGTTCTAAAAGGTCTTGTAGGTCTTCATAAAACCGTTCAACTTCAGTTTCTTCAGCGTTCCTGCTTGGGGCCTAGACTTGCATAACTGTGATATTGAATGGTTTGCCTTGGAGACGAACAGAGATCATTCTGTCGTTTTTGAGATTGCGTCCAAGTACTACATTTCGGACTCTTTTGTTGACTAGGATGGCTACTCCATGTCTTCTGAGGAGTTCCTGCCCGCAGTAGTAGATATAATGGTCATCTGAGGTAAGTCCACCCTTTCCAGTCCATTTTTGTTCGCTGATCCCTAGAATGTCGACGTTCACCCTTGCCATCTCTTGTTTGACCACTTCCAATTTGCCTTCAAAGTAGATACCCCATACTCTTATATTTAAACCACAAAAACTTGCAGAGCTTGGACTACAAAAGTTTTTTGGGGGGAAGAATGTTTTACGACTGTAGTTATTTAGAAATACTAGGGGATGATGATCAATATAAGACCAGCTTGTACTCAGTCTTATGTTAATACTTGTATCAAAAGTCTCTGTTCTGACTTCTCTGGCTGTCCAGGGGTTAGGACTCCATGCTTTCACTAGAAGGGGAACCGGTTCAATCCCTGGTCAGGGAACTAAGATCCCACAAACTGCATGGTGCCCACCACCCAAAAAAAATGATCTGTGTGTGGTGATCCTGTTTGTCATCTGCACCGGGATTTGGGCCAGCTCCACTGCCCTGCCCGTGGGAACACACTGCTCCCACCAATTTCTTAGGAAAACAGTGGCCTAATTGATATTTGGTCTGTTCCCTCCAAACATTATTTTAATCTTTGGGAGTGCTGGTTGTGGGTTTTAGTTGGATCAGCATTCATTTTGGGCCTCCTGAGCACCTTTAGCTGACAGCAAAGGTGAGTGATGCAACAAAGCCCATTATGACGTAAGTGGCCAGGATGTGATTTCTGCCTGCCTCTCTCAGGGGAAGTATGACACTCACCATCCCCATGTGAAACCCTCTTCCCATCTGGGTTCTGGCAATCTAGACCCTCATGTCATTCCACACCCTAAACAATGGCAGTAACACCACACCACTACTCCTTGCCGCTGAGATCAATTGATAAGCGGGGTTAGCCATCTTCAGTGCAGACTCCTGACCCAGTCCAGGCCTCTCCTCTCTGGCTAACTGGGGACCTCAGGGTCTGTCCCCCAATCTCTCGGGACCTCGCACCCCTCCCCACTCAGGTGCCCACCTCTTTTCTTCCCTCCCTCCCTTCCCATCAGAAAATTCACACACACACAAATATCATCTTTTCACCCTTTGATGTTTATTTTAACTGCAGCCATCAGTTTACTATGTTAGTGTGAGAGTCAGCCTTTTCCTGCTTAACCATTTCTAAGAAAGCAGACCACTGGAGACACAATTCTAAACTGTCTGACCTTTTCTATTCAGTTACTGGCTGCCCAGGTTGTACTTCTCCAGGGTCTCTCATTCTTGGGTGGCTGAGCTTATCTTCTCTTTGATTCTGCCCCCTTCGTTGACTCTGACTCATATTTTGGTACCTTTTTCGGCTTGGTTCAGTTTCTCACGTGCACAGGAACGGAGAAAACAGTTTGGTTCTCTTGTGTTCTTCACCTTCTTCGACGGAGTGGCGTGCGATCGGATTTTCTTTCTCAAGGTTCCTTTTAGAGGTCTTCTGACCCTCATGGTCATATTTCGTGCCTTGAAAGACAAGAGAAGGGTATGAGTTTTGAGGAAAGAGTATAACAACTGAGTTGGAAAGGAGACTTCATGAAAAGGGAGGTGGCCTGATGAGGACTTTTGCGCCAGGCAAGGGCAGTGTAGAGGTCTTGGGCACCAAAGTCAATGGAGAACCTGGGGAGTGTCGATGGAATCATCTTACCTTCACGCTGCCTCTGTATCTCCGTTGCCAGAGGGTCTTCTTTCTTCCTTTCTTCCTCGAAGCAAACCGCACTGCAACTCTTCTTGGCTGCCGTGGCTTCCTGGTTCCCTTAGCCATGATGACACCATGAAGTGGCCTAACCCAGAATCTCTGCCTCTGACCTCCCTATATATACCTTCGCAGGACAATGAGGAGCCACACCCTTCACTCTGATTGGTCAGCTAGGCACTCCCCCAGCCAATGGTGGCTTTGGGGGTCTTAGACATCACAATGTACCACGGTGCCCATCAACATGGGTTAGTGGGTGCTGAGGGAGGCCATGATACAACTTTCCCACCCTTGACCCCTCTGTGTGTCTGATTCTGGGGAGTGGTGATTCAGGGGCATGGTGTTTCTTCTCGTGACCCTCAGACTTTCCTTCAGTGCCCTTTATTCTTTGACTTGGATGTCCCCTTCAACACTCCTGCCCCCTCCATCCCTGTATGAACCTCTGCCAAACACTTTTCATCCCATTTCAGCACTTCAGAGTCCTCTAGTCACTTCATCTTTAGACCACCCTCTTCCTATCGGGGGGTTCTTGAGGGGCTTAAGGAACTTAAGAGCAAGCAGGTAATTGAGAACAGGTTGGAAGTTTTTCTACTCCAGTGAGCTTTAGAGACCCCAAGGCTTGGTGAATCTTCAGTCCGTTGCCCCAAGATCTATACACCGTCTCCATAAGATTACACTTCAGAGCAAAGAAAGTGTTAAATGCCTCCTCCACTAAGATTGCTGGGGACACTTCAACTCTCATATTGAGGAGGGAAACTCACCTTGCCCCATCCACCAGAAAGACATTCCCGATTTACACAAAAATGAAGAAAAGGAAAGGAAGGTGCCCAAAGGCGAGAGTCCGTTTTCCACTGTGCCCCTAACTCTTGAGTGAATCACTTCCCAGTGGGCCCACATTAACAGTGATCATCAGATAGGGCCCACTGTGGAGCTGACCAATAGCTGAGCAAGAGAAGTACCAGTAGGTACCTCATTGATAGTTGGTTGCTTATGGGCAGGGCCCAGGGTTGCACTGTCCAATTGCTAGGCAAGACCGGTTGCTTAGTAACAGGATATGGAGTCATCAGGCACAGCAATGGCTACCTGCTAAGGGCTGTGCTCATGCTGCTCTGTTACCGAAGGATATGTTGGGTCCAGTGTGCTTTACTCTGTTTAATGGACTCTATTCCAAATCAGGATTTGATTTCACAGGCTTCTTTAACTTTTGTACATCATTCTTTTCCTTGTATTCCCAGGCATGCCTGTCAGCAGTGCTCATGTATATGCCCCTGCAACAGCTGCCACATGATCACATGTGCCGCATATAGCATAGCTAATATTTCAAAGCCACCAAGAATGTGAAAGCCAGCCCACCTTGAGAACTACTTTGACAAACCTTAACCTCACAGTGATTCTTCTTCTATGCACAGTGTAACAGAGCAGAGTGAGCACAGCCCTATGCAGTTAGCCATTGGTGTGCTTCTTTCCAACGCACCCTGTTCCTAGGCAGCAGGTGTGGCTCAGCCTTGCTTGGGGCCTCAGATGGCCCCATTTACAAGCAGCCAACTGTCAAGGAGTGGCCATTCATTGTCCTGCTCAGCTATTGATCAGCACCACAGTGGGCCCTGCCCACAGTTACTGTCAATGAGGGACCATTCATTGGGGAAGTGATTAAGTAAGGGTGGTGTGGTGGTCATCAGGTGGAAAGTGAGAGAAGAGAGATTCTGGCATTCTTGTGGAGGGCCTGGAGATGACCCAACGTTGCGCCAGTGGGTGAGCTGGATGGTCCCAGGGAATAGACTGGGGACTACATCCTTTAGTGATTCAGAGCCCTCACTAAGTCCCTCCACTAGCCTTGGCCCAGGCCGTGAGGAGCGGCGAACCTCTCCCCATCCCTGTCTCTGCAACTTCATGGCAGGTGGCCATCTTTCTGGGTCTCAGGCTGTGAGAACTGGTCTCCTCAGGTGGACAGCTTGAGGAGACAGGACCTATTGTGTTGGCTACCTGGCTCCATCAAGGATGAGAGCTGGGTCGAATATGGGAACCTTGCCCTGAAGGAGCTGCCAATGGAAACCTGTTTCTGTTTAACCAGGATGGGACATATCACGGTGAAAGGTGTTCCTTGAGACTTTGCCCTCTCCGGTCAGGACAGAAAATGACATTCATCTGGTCGAGATATTTAGGAACATCATTACCTGACCATGACCTAACCTTAAGCACAAAGGGTGTGACACCACGAAGTCTGAAACCACTTACCACAACTTTCTCTAACCTTTGCTTTTAAACATACTTACTGAAAACGTTCAGTAACTTTGGGTTCTTAGGGCAAGAGCCACCCTCATCCTTGTATGAATCTGTAATCAACCTTTCCCTGTCCCAAACTCAAACATTTCATTTTGATGGGACTCATTCTGCATCAAGCACATGGACTTGCAATTGTGGTAACAACAATACTGTCGAAGGGCTGACTTTGCCTCTCTTAAACAACAGCAGAGACTGGCCAAGTGCTCACAGTCATCCATAATATACCCACTCATTTGGCTTGGCTAAGCTTTAGCCAACCTTCTCTCCTCTGAACTTCAGCTTTCCCCCAAGCTTGAGCAAGCACTAAGCGTCAGACCTTTCTGGCTCCCTTAACAGCTCATTCTAAGAATCAGCTCACTACAGAAAGAAACACTTCCTGTCACACTGATCCATCATGCTGTCTGTTCATCCATCCCCACCTCTTGCCCCATCTCACACACACACACACACACACACACACACACAGATACACAAACTCATGCACACACACGGAGCTGTTGCTCACCCTGCTTATTCTTTCATGTTAACGAAATATCTTTTTCTGTTCCATTTTGAGACACGTTAAGAACGTGTGGTCAAAACATTCTCCCTATTGCAATCAGTTCTTTTCAGTCGCTCAGTCGTGTCCGACTCTTCGTGACCCCATGAGTCACAGCACGCCAGGCCTCCCTGTCCATCACCAACTGTGCATTCAGATGCTTATATCTTTGCTTTGCTCCTTTGCTTTTGCTTCTCTTCTTTTCACAGCTATTTGTAAGGCCTCCCAGACAGCCCTTGTGCTTTTCTGCATTTCTTTTCCATGGGGATGGTCTTGATCCCTGTCTCCTGTACAATGTCATGAACCTCATTCCATAGTTCATCAGGCATTCTATCTATCAGACCTGGGCCCTTAAATCTATTTCTCACTTCCACTGCATAATCATAAGGGATTTGATTTAAGTCATACCTGAATGGTCTAGTGGTTTTCCCTATTTTCTTCAATTTGAGTCTGGATTTGGTAATAAGGAGTTCATGACCTGAGCCACGGTCTGCTCCTGGTCTTGTTTTTGTTGACTGTATAGAGCTTCTCCATCTTTGGTGGCAAAGGATATAATCAATCTGATTTCACTGTTGACCATCTGGTGATGTCCATGTGTAGAGTCTTACTTGTGTTGTTGGAAGAGTGTATTTGTTATGACCAGTGCATTTTCTTGCCGAAACTCTATTAGCCTTTGCCCTGCTTCGTTCTGCATTCCAAGGCCAAATTTGCCTGTTACTCCAGGTGTTTCTTGACTTCCTACTTTTGCATTCCAGACCCCTATATTGAAAAGGACATCTTTGGGGGTGTTAGTTCTAAAAGGTCTTGTAGGTCTTCATAAAACCGTTCAACTTCAGTTTCTTCAGCGTTCCTGCTTGGGGCCTAGACTTGCATAACTGTGATATTGAATGGTTTGCCTTGGAGACGAACAGAGATCATTCTGTCGTTTTTGAGATTGCGTCCAAGTACTACATTTCGGACTCTTTTGTTGACTAGGATGGCTACTCCATGTCTTCTGAGGAGTTCCTGCCCGCAGTAGTAGATATAATGGTCATCTGAGGTAAGTCCACCCTTTCCAGTCCATTTTGTTCGCTGATCCCTAGAATGTCGACGTTCACCCTTGCCATCTCTTGTTTGACCACTTCCAATTTGCCTTCAAAGTAGATACCCCATACTCTTATATTTAAACCACAAAAACTTGCAGAGCTTGGACTACAAAAGTTTTTGGGGGAAGAATGTTTTACGACTGTAGTTATTTAGAAATACTAGGGATGATGATCAATATAAGACCAGCTTGTACTCAGTCTTATGTTAATACTTGTATCAAAAGTCTCTGTTCTGACTTCTCTGGCTGTCCAGGGTTAGGACTCCATGCTTTCACTAGAAGGGGAACCGGTTCAATCCCTGGTCAGGGAACTAAGATCCCACAAACTGCATGGTGCCCACCACCCAAAAAAATGATCTGTGTGTGGTGATCCTGTTTGTCATCTGCACCGGGATTTGGGCCAGCTCCACTGCCCTGCCCGTGGGAACACACTGCTCCCACCAATTTCTTAGGAAAACAGTGGCCTAATTGATATTTGGTCTGTTCCTCCAAACATTATTTTAATCTTTGGGAGTGCTGGTTGTGGGTTTTAGTTGGATCAGCATTCATTTTGGGCCTCCTGAGCACCTTTAGCTGACAGCAAAGGTGAGTGATGCAACAAAGCCCATTATGACGTAAGTGGCCAGGATGTGATTTCTGCCTGCCTCTCTCAGGGGAAGTATGACACTCACCATCCCCATGTGAAACCCTCTTCCCATCTGGGTTCTGGCAATCTAGACCCTCATGTCATTCCACACCCTAAACAATGGCAGTAACACCACACCACTACTCCTTGCCGCTGAGATCAATTGATAAGCGGGGTTAGCCATCTTCAGTGCAGACTCCTGACCCAGTCCAGGCCTCTCCTCTCTGGCTAACTGGGGACCTCAGGGTCTGTCCCCCAATCTCTCGGGACCTCGCACCCCTCCCCACTCAGGTGCCCACCTCTTTCTTCCCTCCCTCCCTTCCCATCAGAAAATTCACACACACACAAATATCATCTTTTCACCCTTTGATGTTTATTTTAACTGCAGCCATCAGTTTACTATGTTAGTGTGAGAGTCAGCCTTTCCTGCTTAACCATTTCTAAGAAAGCAGACCACTGGAGACACAATTCTAAACTGTCTGACCTTTTCTATTCAGTTACTGGCTGCCCAGGTTGTACTTCTCCAGGGTCTCTCATTCTTGGGTGGCTGAGCTTATCTTCTCTTTTGATTCTGCCCCTTCGTTGACTCTGACTCATATTTTGGTACCTTTTTCGGCTTGGTTCAGTTTCTCACGTGCACAGGAACGGAGAAAACAGTTTGGTTCTCTTGTGTTCTTCACCTTCTTCGACGGAGTGGCGTGCGATCGGATTTTCTTTCTCAAGGTTCCTTTTAGAGGTCTTCTGACCCTCATGGTCATATTTCGTGCCTTGAAAGACAAGAGAAGGGTATGAGTTTTGAGGAAAGAGTATAACAACTGAGTTGGAAAGGAGACTTCATGAAAAGGGAGGTGGCCTGATGAGGACTTTTGCGCCAGGCAAGGGCAGTGTAGAGGTCTTGGGCACCAAAGTCAATGGAGAACCTGGGGAGTGTCGATGGAATCATCTTACCTTCACGCTGCCTCTGTATCTCCGTTGCCAGAGGGTCTTCTTTCTTCCTTTCTTCCTCGAAGCAAACCGCACTGCAACTCTTCTTGGCTGCCGTGGCTTCCTGGTTCCCTTAGCCATGATGACACCATGAAGTGGCCTAACCCAGAATCTCTGCCTCTGACCTCCCTATATATACCTTCGCAGGACAATGAGGAGCCACACCCTTCACTCTGATTGGTCAGCTAGGCACTCCCCCAGCCAATGGTGGCTTTGGGGTCTTAGACATCACAATGTACCACGGTGCCCATCAACATGGGTTAGTGGGTGCTGAGGGAGGCCATGATACAACTTTCCCACCCTTGACCCCTCTGTGTGTCTGATTCTGGGGAGTGGTGATTCAGGGGCATGGTGTTTCTTCTCGTGACCCTCAGACTTTCCTTCAGTGCCCTTTATTCTTTGACTTGGATGTCCCCTTCAACACTCCTGCCCCTCCATCCCTGTATGAACCTCTGCCAAACACTTTTCATCCCATTTCAGCACTTCAGAGTCCTCTAGTCACTTCATCTTTAGACCACCCTCTTCCTATCGGGGGGTTCTTGAGGGGCTTAAGGAACTTAAGAGCAAGCAGGTAATTGAGAACAGGTTGGAAGTTTTTTCTACTCCAGTGAGCTTTAGAGACCCCAAGGCTTGGTGAATCTTCAGTCCGTTGCCCCAAGATCTATACACCGTCTCCATAAGATTACACTTCAGAGCAAAGAAAGTGTTAAATGCCTCCTCCACTAAGATTGCTGGGGACACTTCAACTCTCATATTGAGGAGGGAAACTCACCTTGCCCCATCCACCAGAAAGACATTCCCGATTTACACAAAAATGAAGAAAAGGAAAGGAAGGTGCCCAAAGGCGAGAGTCCGTTTTCCACTGTGCCCCTAACTCTTGAGTGAATCACTTCCCAGTGGGCCCACATTAACAGTGATCATCAGATAGGGCCCACTGTGGAGCTGACCAATAGCTGAGCAAGAGAAGTACCAGTAGGTACCTCATTGATAGTTGGTTGCTTATGGGCAGGGCCCAGGGTTGCACTGTCCAATTGCTAGGCAAGACCGGTTGCTTAGTAACAGGATATGGAGTCATCAGGCACAGCAATGGCTACCTGCTAAGGGCTGTGCTCATGCTGCTCTGTTACCGAAGGATATGTTGGGTCCAGTGTGCTTTACTCTGTTTAATGGACTCTATTCCAAATCAGGATTTGATTTCACAGGCTTCTTTAACTTTTGTACATCATTCTTTTCCTTGTATTCCCAGGCATGCCTGTCAGCAGTGCTCATGTATATGCCCCTGCAACAGCTGCCACATGATCACATGTGCCGCATATAGCATAGCTAATATTTCAAAGCCACCAAGAATGTGAAAGCCAGCCCACCTTGAGAACTACTTTGACAAACCTTAACCTCACAGTGATTCTTCTTCTATGCACAGTGTAACAGAGCAGAGTGAGCACAGCCCTATGCAGTTAGCCATTGGTGTGCTTCTTTCCAACGCACCCTGTTCCTAGGCAGCAGGTGTGGCTCAGCCTTGCTTGGGGCCTCAGATGGCCCCATTTACAAGCAGCCAACTGTCAAGGAGTGGCCATTCATTGTCCTGCTCAGCTATTGATCAGCACCACAGTGGGCCCTGCCCACAGTTACTGTCAATGAGGGACCATTCATTGGGGAAGTGATTAAGTAAGGGTGGTGTGGTGGTCATCAGGTGGAAAGTGAGAGAAGAGAGATTCTGGCATTCTTGTGGAGGGCCTGGAGATGACCCAACGTTGCGCCAGTGGGTGAGCTGGATGGTCCCAGGGAATAGACTGGGGACTACATCCTTTAGTGATTCAGAGCCCTCACTAAGTCCCTCCACTAGCCTTGGCCCAGGCCGTGAGGAGCGGCGAACCTCTCCCCATCCCTGTCTCTGCAACTTCATGGCAGGTGGCCATCTTTCTGGGTCTCAGGCTGTGAGAACTGGTCTCCTCAGGTGGACAGCTTGAGGAGACAGGACCTATTGTGTTGGCTACCTGGCTCCATCAAGGATGAGAGCTGGGTCGAATATGGGAACCTTGCCCTGAAGGAGCTGCCAATGGAAACCTGTTTCTGTTTAACCAGGATGGGACATATCACGGTGAAAGGTGTTCCTTGAGACTTTGCCCTCTCCGGTCAGGACAGAAAATGACATTCATCTGGTCGAGATATTTAGGAACATCATTACCTGACCATGACCTAACCTTAAGCACAAAGGGTGTGACACCACGAAGTCTGAAACCACTTACCACAACTTTCTCTAACCTTTGCTTTTAAACATACTTACTGAAAACGTTCAGTAACTTTGGGTTCTTAGGGCAAGAGCCACCCTCATCCTTGTATGAATCTGTAATCAACCTTTCCCTGTCCCAAACTCAAACATTTCATTTTGATGGGACTCATTCTGCATCAAGCACATGGACTTGCAATTGTGGTAACAACAATACTGTCGAAGGGCTGACTTTGCCTCTCTTAAACAACAGCAGAGACTGGCCAAGTGCTCACAGTCATCCATAATATACCCACTCATTTGGCTTGGCTAAGCTTTAGCCAACCTTCTCTCCTCTGAACTTCAGCTTTCCCCCAAGCTTGAGCAAGCACTAAGCGTCAGACCTTTCTGGCTCCCTTAACAGCTCATTCTAAGAATCAGCTCACTACAGAAAGAAACACTTCCTGTCACACTGATCCATCATGCTGTCTGTTCATCCATCCCCACCTCTTGCCCCATCTCACACACACACACACACACACACACACACAGATACACAAACTCATGCACACACACGGAGCTGTTGCTCACCCTGCTTATTCTTTCATGTTAACGAAATATCTTTTTCTGTTCCATTTTGAGACACGTTAAGAACGTGTGGTCAAAACATTCTCCCTATTGCAATCAGTTCTTTTCAGTCGCTCAGTCGTGTCCGACTCTTCGTGACCCCATGAGTCACAGCACGCCAGGCCTCCCTGTCCATCACCAACTGTGCATTCAGATGCTTATATCTTTGCTTTGCTCCTTTGCTTTTGCTTCTCTTCTTTTCACAGCTATTTGTAAGGCCTCCCCAGACAGCCCTTGTGCTTTTCTGCATTTCTTTTCCATGGGGATGGTCTTGATCCCTGTCTCCTGTACAATGTCATGAACCTCATTCCATAGTTCATCAGGCATTCTATCTATCAGACCTGGGCCCTTAAATCTATTTCTCACTTCCACTGCATAATCATAAGGGATTTGATTTAAGTCATACCTGAATGGTCTAGTGGTTTTCCTATTTTCTTCAATTTGAGTCTGGATTTGGTAATAAGGAGTTCATGACCTGAGCCACGGTCTGCTCCTGGTCTTGTTTTTGTTGACTGTATAGAGCTTCTCCATCTTTGGTGGCAAAGGATATAATCAATCTGATTTCACTGTTGACCATCTGGTGATGTCCATGTGTAGAGTCTTACTTGTGTTGTTGGAAGAGTGTATTTGTTATGACCAGTGCATTTTCTTGCCGAAACTCTATTAGCCTTTGCCCTGCTTCGTTCTGCATTCCAAGGCCAAATTTGCCTGTTACTCCAGGTGTTTCTTGACTTCCTACTTTTGCATTCCAGACCCCTATATTGAAAAGGACATCTTTGGGGGGTGTTAGTTCTAAAAGGTCTTGTAGGTCTTCATAAAACCGTTCAACTTCAGTTTCTTCAGCGTTCCTGCTTGGGGCCTAGACTTGCATAACTGTGATATTGAATGGTTTGCCTTGGAGACGAACAGAGATCATTCTGTCGTTTTTGAGATTGCGTCCAAGTACTACATTTCGGACTCTTTTGTTGACTAGGATGGCTACTCCATGTCTTCTGAGGAGTTCCTGCCCGCAGTAGTAGATATAATGGTCATCTGAGGTAAGTCCACCCTTTCCAGTCCATTTTTGTTCGCTGATCCCTAGAATGTCGACGTTCACCCTTGCCATCTCTTGTTTGACCACTTCCAATTTGCCTTCAAAGTAGATACCCCATACTCTTATATTTAAACCACAAAAACTTGCAGAGCTTGGACTACAAAAGTTTTTTGGGGGGAAGAATGTTTACGACTGTAGTTATTTAGAAATACTAGGGGATGATGATCAATATAAGACCAGCTTGTACTCAGTCTTATGTTAATACTTGTATCAAAAGTCTCTGTTCTGACTTCTCTGGCTGTCCAGGGGTTAGGACTCCATGCTTTCACTAGAAGGGGAACCGGTTCAATCCCTGGTCAGGGAACTAAGATCCCACAAACTGCATGGTGCCCACCACCCAAAAAAATGATCTGTGTGTGGTGATCCTGTTTGTCATCTGCACCGGGATTTGGGCCAGCTCCACTGCCCTGCCCGTGGGAACACACTGCTCCCACCAATTTCTTAGGAAAACAGTGGCCTAATTGATATTTGGTCTGTTCCCTCCAAACATTATTTTAATCTTTGGGAGTGCTGGTTGTGGGTTTTAGTTGGATCAGCATTCATTTTGGGCCTCCTGAGCACCTTTAGCTGACAGCAAAGGTGAGTGATGCAACAAAGCCCATTATGACGTAAGTGGCCAGGATGTGATTTCTGCCTGCCTCTCTCAGGGGAAGTATGACACTCACCATCCCCATGTGAAACCCTCTTCCCATCTGGGTTCTGGCAATCTAGACCCTCATGTCATTCCACACCCTAAACAATGGCAGTAACACCACACCACTACTCCTTGCCGCTGAGATCAATTGATAAGCGGGGTTAGCCATCTTCAGTGCAGACTCCTGACCCAGTCCAGGCCTCTCCTCTCTGGCTAACTGGGGACCTCAGGGTCTGTCCCCCAATCTCTCGGGACCTCGCACCCCTCCCCACTCAGGTGCCCACCTCTTTTCTTCCCTCCCTCCCTTCCCATCAGAAAATTCACACACACACAAATATCATCTTTTCACCCTTTGATGTTTATTTTAACTGCAGCCATCAGTTTACTATGTTAGTGTGAGAGTCAGCCTTTTCCTGCTTAACCATTTCTAAGAAAGCAGACCACTGGAGACACAATTCTAAACTGTCTGACCTTTTCTATTCAGTTACTGGCTGCCCAGGTTGTACTTCTCCAGGGTCTCTCATTCTTGGGTGGCTGAGCTTATCTTCTCTTTTGATTCTGCCCCTTCGTTGACTCTGACTCATATTTTGGTACCTTTTTCGGCTTGGTTCAGTTTCTCACGTGCACAGGAACGGAGAAAACAGTTTGGTTCTCTTGTGTTCTTCACCTTCTTCGACGGAGTGGCGTGCGATCGGATTTTCTTTCTCAAGGTTCCTTTTAGAGGTCTTCTGACCCTCATGGTCATATTTCGTGCCTTGAAAGACAAGAGAAGGGTATGAGTTTTGAGGAAAGAGTATAACAACTGAGTTGGAAAGGAGACTTCATGAAAAGGGAGGTGGCCTGATGAGGACTTTTGCGCCAGGCAAGGGCAGTGTAGAGGTCTTGGGCACCAAAGTCAATGGAGAACCTGGGGAGTGTCGATGGAATCATCTTACCTTCACGCTGCCTCTGTATCTCCGTTGCCAGAGGGTCTTCTTTCTTCCTTTCTTCCTCGAAGCAAACCGCACTGCAACTCTTCTTGGCTGCCGTGGCTTCCTGGTTCCCTTAGCCATGATGACACCATGAAGTGGCCTAACCCAGAATCTCTGCCTCTGACCTCCCTATATATACCTTCGCAGGACAATGAGGAGCCACACCCTTCACTCTGATTGGTCAGCTAGGCACTCCCCCAGCCAATGGTGGCTTTGGGGGTCTTAGACATCACAATGTACCACGGTGCCCATCAACATGGGTTAGTGGGTGCTGAGGGAGGCCATGATACAACTTTCCCACCCTTGACCCCTCTGTGTGTCTGATTCTGGGGAGTGGTGATTCAGGGGCATGGTGTTTCTTCTCGTGACCCTCAGACTTTCCTTCAGTGCCCTTTATTCTTTGACTTGGATGTCCCCCTTCAACACTCCTGCCCCCTCCATCCCTGTATGAACCTCTGCCAAACACTTTTCATCCCATTTCAGCACTTCAGAGTCCTCTAGTCACTTCATCTTTAGACCACCCTCTTCCTATCGGGGGTTCTTGAGGGGCTTAAGGAACTTAAGAGCAAGCAGGTAATTGAGAACAGGTTGGAAGTTTTTTCTACTCCAGTGAGCTTTAGAGACCCCAAGGCTTGGTGAATCTTCAGTCCGTTGCCCCAAGATCTATACACCGTCTCCATAAGATTACACTTCAGAGCAAAGAAAGTGTTAAATGCCTCCTCCACTAAGATTGCTGGGGACACTTCAACTCTCATATTGAGGAGGGAAACTCACCTTGCCCCATCCACCAGAAAGACATTCCCGATTTACACAAAAATGAAGAAAAGGAAAGGAAGGTGCCCAAAGGCGAGAGTCCGTTTTCCACTGTGCCCCTAACTCTTGAGTGAATCACTTCCCCAGTGGGCCCACATTAACAGTGATCATCAGATAGGGCCCACTGTGGAGCTGACCAATAGCTGAGCAAGAGAAGTACCAGTAGGTACCTCATTGATAGTTGGTTGCTTATGGGCAGGGCCCAGGGTTGCACTGTCCAATTGCTAGGCAAGACCGGTTGCTTAGTAACAGGATATGGAGTCATCAGGCACAGCAATGGCTACCTGCTAAGGGCTGTGCTCATGCTGCTCTGTTACCGAAGGATATGTTGGGTCCAGTGTGCTTTACTCTGTTTAATGGACTCTGTTCCAAATCAGGATTTGATTTCACAGGCTTCTTTAACTTTTGTACATCATTCTTTTCCTTGTATTCCCAGGCATGCCTGTCAGCAGTGCTCATGTATATGCCCCTGCAACAGCTGCCACATGATCACATGTGCCGCATATAGCATAGCTAATATTTCAAAGCCACCAAGAATGTGAAAGCCAGCCCACCTTGAGAACTACTTTGACAAACCTTAACCTCACAGTGATTCTTCTTCTATGCACAGTGTAACAGAGCAGAGTGAGCACAGCCCTATGCAGTTAGCCATTGGTGTGCTTCTTTTCAACGCACCCTGTTCCTAGGCAGCAGGTGTGGCTCAGCCTTGCTTGGTGCCTCAGATGGCCCCATTTACAAGCAGCCAACTGTCAAGGAGTGGCCATTCATTGTCCTGCTCAGCTATTGATCAGCACCACAGTGGACCCTGCCCACAGTTACTGTCAACGAGGGACCATTCATTGGGGAAGTGATTAAGTAAGGGTGGTGTGGTGGTCATCAGGTGGAAAGTGAGAGAAGAGAGATTCTGGCATTCTTGTGGAGGGCCTGGAGATGACCCAACGTTGCGCCAGTGGGTGAGCTGGATGGTCCCAGGGAATAGACTGGGGACTACATCCTTTAGTGATTCAGAGCCCTCACTAAGTCCCCCCACTAGCCTTGGCCCAGGCCGTGAGGAACCTTGAACCTCTCCCCCATCCCTGTCTCTGCAACTTAATAGCAGGTGGCCATCTTTCTGGGTCTCAGGCTGTGAGAACTGGTCTCCTCAGGTGGACAGCTTGAGGAGACAGGACCTATTGTGTTGGCTACCTGGCTCCATCAAGGATGAGAGCTGGGTCGAATATGGGAACCTTGCCCTGAAGGAGCTGCCAATGGAAACCTGTTTCTGTTTAACCAGGATGGGACATATCACGGTGAAAGGTGTTCCTTGAGACTTTGCCCTCTCCGGTCAGGACAGAAAATGACATTCATCTGGTCGAGATATTTAGGAACATCATTACCTGACCATGACCTAACCTTAAGCACAAAGGGTGTGACACCACGAAGTCTGAAACCACTTACCACAACTTTCTCTAAACTTTGCTTTTAAACATACTTACTGAAAACGTTCAGTAACTTTGGGTTCTTAGGGCAAGAGCCACCCTCATCCTTGTATGAATCTGTAAGAAACCTTTCACTGTCCCAAACTCAAACATTTGGTTTTGATGGGCCTCATTCTGCATCAAGCACATGGACTTGCAATTGTGGTAACAACAATACTGTCTAAGGGCTGACTTTGCCTCTCTTAAACAACAGCAGAGTCTGGCCAAGTGCTCACAGTCATCCATAATATACCCACTCATTTGGCTTGGCTAAGCTTTAGCCAACCTTCTCTCCTCTGAACTTCAGCTTTCCCCCAAGCTTGAGCAAGCACTAAGGGTCAGACCTTTCTGGCTCCCTTAACAGCTCATTCTAAGAATCAGCTCACTACAGAAAGAAACACTTCCTGTCACACTGATCCATCATGCTGTCTGTTCATCCATCCCCACCTCTTGCCCCATCTCACACACACACACACACACACACACACACACACACACATACACACACAGAGATACACAAACACACACAGAGTTGTTGCTCACCCTGCTTATCCTTTCATGTTAAGGAAATATCTTTTTCTGTTCCATTTTGAGACATGTTAAGAACGTGTGTTCAAAACATTCTCCCTATTGCAATCAGTTCTTTTCAGTCGTTCAGTTGTGTCCGACTCGGCCAGAGTCCAGCTCCAGCAGCCAGGGATTCCATCTGAAGGGAGGGATGGTGTCGGCGAGTAGCGTCGCAGCCTCTCAGTTTTCTTGGACTGCACATTTATTTCACGTTTGAGGTTTTCTTTTATCCTTTTACAAAAGCATTAGGTCAGAAGTTTGACATTTTCAGTTCCCCCTCACCCTGATTTATTATATCCATAAATCATTGTTGCTCTTCAAACAGAGTTCCTGTTTCAGCGATTCTCTCGGACTCAGCTTTACGATCTATTGTCTAGTTCCTCTTAATGTGTCCTATATTTAACTTGTGATTATATTGTAACTCATGCTGCATTCCTCAGTTTGTTTCTTATCTTTCTAAATCCTATTTGCCCCTAACATCCTGAGCTCACTATCTCTTAAAAAGGCTTCTAGCTATTAGTATCTTTAAATTTCCTAACCTCTATAAGCTCTAATAAAATATGCTAACATTACAACGTTCCTTAAATCTTTAACTTCTAACTATTTAATTATTTCTAAGCTCTAAATTCAGTAAATGCCTTTGCCATAAACATTTTCCTCACAAATAGGCTTCAGATAGCAATCCCTCCCGTGGCCTCAAGCTGACCTATTTGCTCATCCTGGAACACTCTTTTGTAAAAGTCCTTGAACAAATATCAGTGATTAACTTTCTGAATTTTTCTCTGAGCACAGCTGCAGACAAGGCTTTCTGCCTTCTCGTGCTCCTCTCAAGAACATTAAGCACCTTAATATTCCTTTTCAGTCAACTCAGCCAAGGAAAGGAAAAGACAAGTCAGAATCACAAGTCCTAACTCCTTCATCCTGGGTCTGTGCCTTCGTGAAGAACAGATGGGCTTGAAGCCATGCCTCCATTTTGTCAGTAATGCCTAACGTGGCTCCCTACATGACTCTGTGCAACCCCATGGACTGCAGCACACCAGGCTTCCCTGTCCATCACCAACTCCCAGAGCTTGCTGAAACTCAAGTCCATCGAATCCCTGATGCCATCCAACCATCTCATCCTCTGTCATCTCCTTCTCCTCTGGCCTTCATTCCTTGACAGCATCAGAATCTTTTCCAATGAGTCAGTTCTTTGCATCAGGTGGACAAAGTACTGGAGTTTCAGCTACAACATCAGTCCTTCTAGTGAATAATCAGGATTGATTTCCGTTAGGGTTGACTGGTTTGCTTTCCTTGCAGGCCAAGGGACTCTCAAGAGTCTTCTCTACCACCACAGTTCAAAAGCATCAATTCTTCAGTCCTCAGCTTTCTTTACGGTCTAACAATCTCATCCATATATGGCTACTGAAAAAACCTTCGCTTTGACATATGGACCTTTGGCAGCAAATTGATGTCTCTGCTTTTTGATATGCTTTCTGGGTCAGTCATGGCTTTTCTTCCATGGAGCAAGTGACTTTTAACTTCATGGCTGCAGTCAGCATCTGCTGTGATGTTGAAGCCCACGAAAATAAAGTCTGTCCCTCTTTCCACTGTTTCCCCCTCTATTTGCCATAACATGATTGGACCGTATGCCACGACCTTGATTTTTTGGATGTTAATTTAAGTTAGCTTTCTCACTCTCCTCTTTCACCCTCATCAAGATGGTCTTTAGTTTCTTTATGCTTTCTGCCTTAAGCATGGTGTTGTCTGCATCTGAATTTATTAATATTTTTCCTGGAAATCTTCATTCCATCTTGTTATTCATCCAATCTGACTTTTAGCTTGATGTACTGTGAATATAAGTTAGGTAAGCAAGGTTACAATGTACAGCCTTGATGTACTCCTTTCCCAGTTTGGAACCAGTCATTGTTCCATGTCCAGTTCTAACTGTTGTTTCTTGACCTGCATACAGGTTTCTCAAGAGTCAGGTAAGTTACATTGTTATACTGATCTCTTTAAGTATTGTCCACAATTTGATGTGATCCACCCAGTCAAATGCTGTGGCATAGTCAGCAAAGCAGAAGTAGATGTTTTTTCTGCATTTCTCTTGCTTTTTCTATGAACCAACCAATGTTGGCAATTGGATCTCTTGCCCCTCTGCCTTTTCTCAATGCAGCTTAAACATCTGAATGTTCTTGGTCTATGTATTGTTGAAGATTATCTTGGAGAATTTTCAGCATTACTTTTGTTGTCTAGGCGATGGCCCTATCACCATTATCATTTCAAATAAAGTTCCTTCTCACATTAGTCTGGATTTGTGTTATTTAATTGCAAAAATAAACAAATTCTTTGGTGTAATGTTTATTTCCCCCTTAAATGATATTAATTAACCCCCAGTATTGTACAACAAACTGGCTCCAAATTGAGAAAGAGAATGTCAAAGCTTTTTATTGTCACCCTACTTTTTTAACTTTTATGCAGAATACATCATGCAAAATGCTAGGCTGGATGAAGCATAAGCTGGAATCAAGATTGCTTGGAGGAATTTGAATAATCTCAGATATGCAGATGACACCACACTTATGGTAGAAAGTGAAGAACAACTAAAGACTCTGTTGATGAAAGTGAGAGGAGAGTGAAAAAACTGGCTTAAAACTCAACTTCAGAAAGGTAAGATCATGGCATCTGGTTCCCCATCACTTTATGGAAAATAGATGGGGAAACAATGGAAACAGTTACTGACTTTATTTATTTATTTTTGATCTCCAAAACCACTTCATATGATGACTTCAGCCATGAAATTAAAAGACCCTTGCTCCTTGGAAGAAAATTTATGACCAACCTAGACAGCATATTAAAAAGCTGCGACATCACTTTGCCAACAAAGGTCCATCTAGTCAAAGCTATTGTTTTCCAGGGGTCATGTATGGATGTGAGAGTGGTACTATAAAGAAAACTGAGTGCTGCAGCATTGCTGCTTTTGAACTGTGGTGTTGGATAAGACTCTTGAGAGTCCCTCGGACTACAAGAAGATCCAATGGTGCATCCAAAAGAAATCAGTCCTGATTATTCATTGGAAGGACTGATCCTGAAGCTGAAACTCCAATACTTTGTCCTCCAAATGAGAAGATCTGACTCATTTGAAAAGACCCTAATACTGGGAAAGACTGAAGGTGGGAAGAGAAGGGGATGATAGAGGATGAGATGGTTGGATGGCATCACCAACTCAGTGGACATGGGTTTGAGTAAGCCTTGAGAGATGGTGATGGACAGGGAGGCTTGGCATGCTACAGTCCATGGGGTTGCAAAGAGACAGACATGACTGAACGACTGAACTAAATTGATTGAACCCTCTGCAGTGTTTCAGGTAGTGTTCTGGGTGCAAGGCACACATTGGTAACCAATACCAAGGATCCTTCTCTCATGGGCCTTACTTGCTAGTCAGGGAAGATGGAAGGTAAATATTAATGACAAAATAGTGATTTATATAGTATAGAGAGAACCTTATGAATTATGAGAAATGGGGAGTTTTCCACCCCAGAGGTTAGTGAGGGATGGCCTTTTAATCCAGGACATTTGAGCAAAGACTTAATTAATGACATGAGGGACTGACCTTGTGGCTATCTTGGGGAATAAATTCTGGGGAGAGGAAATAGCCAGGGCAAAAGCCCCCAATTGGTATTGTCTATGTCCTTCCAATAAAACAAGGAGGCTGGTGCAAGTGGGACCAGGTGAGTAGGAAGAAACTAGAAAGAAACTAGAGAGAACAGGGCAGGAAAAGGAGGAATGTAATGTTATTTCCATTTATGTGATGAATTGATTCACAGTACACCACACTGGGCTGTGATGGTAACAAGGAGAGGCATTTGTCATAATCTGATGGCAAGGAGGTGGGGGAAGGGTTCTTTTAAGTAAAGATACCCGAGATGAAGCCTGAGCTACCTGAAGTAAATAGATCACCAAGTAAAAAGTTGTACAAGTGTTTCCCAGACAGTGGGGGAGAAAAGGCAAAGGCACTGAGACCCAAGAAAGCTGGTTATAGATGTATTGAATATGGCTTGAATCTAAGGTATGATGTGGAAATTGCAAAGAAACATGGAGGTAGAAAGAAGAACTTTAAGGGACACCTGGGCATATGTTAATTTAATATCTGGGTTGCTGCTGCTGCTGCTGCTGCTACGTCGCATCCGTCATGTCCGACTTTGTGTGACCCCATAGATGACACCCAACAGGCTCTTCTGTCCCTGGGATTCTCCCGGCAAGAATGCTGGAGTGGGTTGCCATTTCCTTCTCCAATGCATGAAAGTGAAAAGTGAAAGTGAAGTCGTTCAGTCGTGTCCGACTCTTAGCAACCCCATGGACTATAGCCTACCAGGCTCTGCCATCCACGGGATTCTCCTTGCAAGACTCCTGGAGTGGGTTGCCATTGCCTTCTCTGAATGTCTGGGTTACTCTGCTTCAAAAGAGCATTATTTGTTTACTAATTGTAAATATATACTCGAGGCAAAGCAATATGGGAATTCAAAAAGTATAAAAATGAAATTCAGTTCCATTCAGTTCATTTCAGTTCAGTTCAGTTCAGTCGCTCAGCTGTGTCCGACTCTTTGCAACCCCATGAATCGCAGGAGCCAGGCCTCCCTGTCCATCACCATCTCACGGAGTTCACTCAAACTTACGTCCATCGAGTTGGTGATGCCATCCAGCCATCTCATCTTCTGTTGTCCCTTTTTCTTCCTGCCCCCAATCCCTCCCAGCATCAGAGTCTTTTCCCATGAGTCAACTCTTCACATGAGGTGGCCAAAGTACTGGAGTTTCAGCCTCAGCATCATTCCTTCCAAAAGAACACCCAGGGCTGATCTCCTTTAGAATGTACTGGTTGAGGACACCAATAAGTGTGGCAATAGAAATATATCCTGTCAATATTTTGTCTTTGTTGTTCTACTTAAATGTTTATAGCATATCTATTATATGTGTTATATAATGCTAGAATACATATAATGCACATATATTTGGATGAGCATATATACATCAGTGAAGTTTTTTAATTTATAGAAATTGAATCAAACTATATACACTATTGTAGCCTTCCTTTTCTATACAATATGCTGGAAGAATTTTTCCATCTCAAAGAACATGAATCTGCCATTATTTCTAAGGATTACTATAGTGTTCAAATGCTTGCTTATCCCATACTCCATGCAAGTGCTTTGAAGACGGGAACCACGTGTGTTTTGTTCACTGGTTGCTTCCATATCTTTTCTATTGTAAATAAGGCTGTAATAAGCATTGTAACTTATGTATCTTTTCAAATTGGTGTTCATTGTCTTCTGATATATACCTGGGAGTGGAATTGCTGGGTCACATGGTATTGTTGTTTTTAGTTTCTTGAGAAACTTCCATGATGTGTTCCATAGTGACTGCACAAATTTACATTCCCACCAATTAAGTACAAGGGCTTCCTTTACTCCACATCCTTGCCAACATTTGTTATTTCCAGACTTTTTGGTTTGATGATAGCCATTACAGCAGCAGTAGCGGTAGCAGCATTCTGATGGGTGTGAGGTGATATCTCCTTGTGATTTGGTTTTAATTTCTCTGATGATTAGTGATGTTCAGCATTTTTTCATGTGCCTATTAGCCATCTGTATATCTTCTTTGGAGAAATTCAGATCTTCCCTTTTCTTTTTTTTTTTTAATACCGGGTTGAGTAATCTGTTTATATATTTTGGATATTAACCCCTTATAGTCATATCATTTGCAAATACTTCCTGGCTCAGACGGTAAAAACATCTGCTTACAATGTGGAAGACCCGGGTTCGATCCCTGGGTGGGGAAGATCCCCTAGAGAAGGAAATGGCAACCCACTCAAGTACTCTTGCCTGGAAAATCCCATGGATGGAGAAGCCTGGTAGGCTACAGTCTGTGGGGTCACAAAGAGTCGGACACGACTGAGTGACTTCACTTTCACTTTCTACTCCCATTCAGTAGGTTGTCTTTTCATTTTGTCGGTGTTTTCATTTGCTGTGCAAAAGCTTTTAAGTTTAATTAGATCTCATTTTTTTCATTTGATTCCTTTGCCTTAGGAGACAGGTGAAAAAATGTTGCTATGAATTATGTCAGAGTGTTCTGCCTACATTTACTTCTAGGAGTTTCATAGTTTCCAGTCTTTCATTTCGGGTATTAATTCATTTTGATTTCATTTGTTTAATCATTTCTTGTGGTGGTTTATAGTTTTCTGTATATAGTATCATGTCAACTGCAAGCAGTGACAGTTTTACTTCTTGCTTCCAATTTGGATGACTTTTATTTCTTTTCCTTGAATGATGCTGTGCCCAGTACTTCTAGTATTTTAGAAGTGTCAAGAGTGGGCATCTGTGTCTTGTTCCTGATTTAGAGGAAAAGCTTTCAGCTTTTGGCCACTTAATATGATATTATCTCTTTGATATAAATCACCTTTATTATGTTCAGACAACCACATGGACTGTACAGTCCATGGAATTCTCTAGGCCAGAATACTGGAGTGGGTACAGAGTGACTTCCACTTTCACTTTCATTATGTTCAGATATATCCCTCCATATCAAGTATGGTGAGAGTTTTTGAAATGAATGAATATTGAACTTTGCCTATGCTTTTACACATCTGTTGAGATGATCATGTGATTTTTGTCCTTCTCTTCCCTAATGTGGTGTACCACATTGACTAATTTGCAGATATTGATATCCTTGTACCCCTGGAATAAGTCCATCTTGATCATGGTATATGATGGTTTCAACGTGGTGTTGAATTTGGTTCTCTAATATTTTGTTAAGAATTTTAACATCTATATTTAACAGAAATATTGGCATTTAATTTTCTTTTTTGGTGGTGTCTTTGTCTGGTTTTGGTGTTAGGATAATAATGGCTTCATAAAATAATTTGGGAATACTCCATTTTCTCAATTATTTTGGAATAGTTTGAGAATGTTGGGTATAAGCCATTCTATATATGTTTGGAAAAATAGTGCTGTGAAGCTGTGTGGTCCTGAACTTTATTTTGTTAAAAGATTTTTTAATTATAGATTCAATTTCACTACTAGTGATTCATCTATTCAGACTATACATTCCTTGCTGATTCAGTTTTGAAAAACTGTATGTTCCTAGAGATTTGTCAGTTTCTTCTAGGTTGTCCAACTGTCTGGCATAAAACAATTTGTCACATCCCCTTATGATTTTCTCCTATTGCTGTGATACTGGCAGTAATGTCTCCTTTGCATTTCTTATTTTGTTTATTTGAATCATCTATCTTTTATTTTTGATGAACCTGGCTAAAGACTTAACTATTTTGTTTATCTTTTCAAAAAATATCATTTCACTTAATTGATTTTTTTTTACCTTTAGGAAAGGGGAAGTCTCAATTTAATTAATGTCCTCTCTGAGCTTTATTATTGCCTTTATTCTGAGGATTTGGGGCTTTATTTATTCTTCCTTTTGCAATTCATGTATATAGTAAGTTAAGTTGTTTATTTCAATTTTTTTTTCTTGAGGGAAGCATCTGTCACTATAAATTTCCCCCTAGAACTGCTTTTGCTAAATCCAATAGATTTTGGAAAGTTTGTGTTTTTATTAGCCTCAAAGTATTTTCTGATTCCCTTTTTGATTTCTTCATTAGCTCATTGGTTTTTAGTAGCATGTTGTTTAGTCTCCATATGTTTGTGTTTGTCCCATATTCCCCTCCTGTAATTGATTTCTTATTTTGTACCATTGTGGTCAGAAAAAGTGCTTGATATAATTTCTGTCTTCTTAAATGTGTTGAGACTTGTTTTGTGGCCTAGCATTTGATCATCCCTGAAAAAATGTCCTGTGCGCACTTGAAAATGTGTATTCTGCTATTTTGGGATAGACTATGCCAGGTGGCAAAGAGGTAAAGAATCTGCCTGCAACGCAGAAGATCCAGATTTGATCCCTGCGTCAGCAAGATCCCCTGGAAAAGGAACTGCAATACACTCCAGTATTCTTGCCTGGGAAATCCCATGGACAGAGGAACCTGGGTGGCTACAGTCCATGGGGTTTCAAAAGAGTCAGACAACTTAGTAACTGAAGAACAACAACAAATGCTCTAGGTATCTATTAAGTTCAACTACTCTAATCTGTAATTTAAGACTACAGTTTTCTTATTGCTTTTCTATCAGGATGTTCTGTCCATTGATGTAATAGGGTGTTTATTGTAGTTAGCGTTTAATTTACAATTCATTTGTCTTTTAATTTTCATACTAGATTATCTAATTGGTTGATCCACAGCCTTTGCTATGTGTTTGTATGTACTGGTGGGAGTTTTTCCCTTCTCTGTATATTTTTACTTCTTTTTCCACTTAGAGAAGACTCTTTAATATTTCTTTCAGAGTTGGTTTAGTATGGATAAACTCTTAGTTTTTGCTTGTCTGAGAAGTTCTTCTCTCCAATTCTGGATGATAATCTTGCTGGATAGAGTATTATAGGTTGCAAGTTTTTCCTTCTCAGCCTGTTAAATATACATTTTGACCCCTTCCTCTCTCTCTTTTCCTCCTACGACCCCAATAAAGTGAATGATATTATGCTTGATGTTGTCTAGAAGTCTCTTAAACTGTTCTCATTTACCTTGTTTTTCTTCTTGCTTTTCCTATTGGGTGATTTCCATAATTTTATGTTCCAGATTAATTTGCTTCTTGTGTATTGGCAACTCTCACTTTGGTGAGAGGTGGTGCTAGAGAGAGAAGGGCCAGAACCAATGCCAGGTATGAGCCCAGACTTCTCCTGTCCTCAGTAGCCAACCCTGCCTTTGGGGGAGTTAGGTTGAGTCTCCAGTTGGTGGTACAGAAGCCCTAAGTTTCAGGTCCATACTGATTCCATTTCATGTAAGTGTGTGCTGTATCCCCTTCCAGCAATGGAAATTTTGCCCCCAAAGAAAGAAGTGCTGGAGCAAGAAGGGGTGCCCAATATGGGCATAGGTGCATATTGGGACAGTCCCAGCACACCAGTCAGAGTTCCAGATACTCCCACTGTGCCACCTCCATAAGCACTGGTAATGACTGCTCTCAACTTGTTCAGATGTAGGCCAGATTTGAGTTGGCTCCATTCCTGGCACCTGTACATTCTTCTCAGCCATGGACGCCTTTGCCATAGTTTTGGGAAGGGGTGTTCTATGAAATAAGAGGGTCTGGAGCAGGCATTCAGAGTGGGTTAGGTCATGACCTGGGATTGTTATGGGAAAACAGCCAACATCCTGTGTAATTTCTACATATTTCCTCTGCCTTGTTTTGTGAGTAAGCAAATGTGTAGTTGCCTCCACAAACTCTTCACATAGAGAGTCTAGATTTCTTACAGCCTTCTTGTTAGTCCCAGTGGTTTTCAAATCAGCTAAGGGGACTCATTTTCCCAGTTTCTGACTCCAGGGTGGGGTATCCAAGATGTAATTTGAACTGCTCACTCCCCATGACTTACTCTGAGCCTGTGAAATCTCCCACTCCTTTACATCCCCTCCCAGGAGTGCAGATCCTAAACTGACGGCTTCTTTTCCCTTCATACCCAACTCCTTGTAGACCTTCTTCTATAGCCTTGGTTGTCTAAGTTTCTACCTGCCAGACTCCAGTTTATTTCCACTGAGCATAGATATGTTTGATGTGTTCATGGTGGGAAATGAGCTCAGCATCCACCAACTTCATCATCTTGCTTTCTTCAAATGGATGTTCTTTCTAAGACTTTTAATATGAATTGCCAAACCATCTTTCAGAAAATATTTTATTTCCAATTCATAGTCTCACCAAAAATAGATGAGAATGTCACTTTCCTCAATATTTGCCAACACAAAATGTCAGTTTTTGCAAATATGATATATGAAAAGATAATCTCACTTTAAAATATGTATATATGTAATAACTTACTATTCAGTCACTCAGTCAAGTCTCACTCTTTGTGACCCCAAGGACTGAACCATGCCAGGCTTCCGTGTCCATCACTATCTTCTGAAATTTGTTAAAATTCATGTTCATTGAATCGGTGATGCCATCCAACCATCTCAACCTCTGTCACGCCCTTCTCCTGCCTTCAATCTTTTCCAGCATCAGGGACTTTTCCAAGGAGTCAGTTCTTAGCATGTGGTGGCCAAAATATTGGAGCTTCAGCATCAGTCCTTCCAATGAATATTCATGCTTGATATCCTTTTGGATTGAAAGAGAAAAGTATTTTTTTAATATTTTATTGACATTTATCACTTGTGTTTTTTCTTTTGTGAATTTCTTGATCACATCCTTTGCTGTTTGTCATTTTGCATTTGTGTTTTCCTGTTTTATAATAGCCTTTTATTTTTATAAAGGAAATTATTGTCTGTCTTTCTAGGCAGCAAATATTGGAGTTGCTTCTACAGCATCAGTTTTACCCTTTCCAAATTGTATATCATGCACATGGTGTCAAATTGATTAGCCACACACCCAGTTCCGGTAATAGACTTGGATTGTCCTAAACTATAAGAAATAATTCCATTGTCTTTCCTCAGTGATTAGTTCAGGAACTGGCACCTAACTGAGCCCAAAGACAATCAGTGATTGGTTCAGAGGTGGCAAGTAGCACTCCCATGGAAGAACACTAAACTAAGGAAATTGGGGTAATTCCATGCTATAGTCCACAAGAATAGGCATTAGCTCAGGCTTAATATGGAGAAATAACTCCAGAAAGAGTGAAGAGATGGAAACAAAGAAAAAGCAACATCCAATTGTGGATGTGACTGTTAATAGAAGCAAGGTCCGATGCTGTAAGAGCTATATGGTATCGGAACTGGGAATGTTAGGTCCATGAATCAAGGCAAATTGGAAGGGGTTAAACAGGAGATGACAACAGAGAATGCCAACCTTTTGTGAATCAGTGGACTAAAATGGACTGGAATGGGTGAATTTAACTCAGATGACCATTATATCTACTACTGTGGGCAAGAATCCCTTAGAAGAAATGGAGTAGCCCTCAGTCAACAAAAGAGTTGAAAACGCAGTCCATGGATGCAATCTCAAAAATGACAGAAAGATCTCTGTTCGTTTCCAAGGCAAACCATTCAATATCACGGTAATCCAAGTCTATGCCCAGACCAGTAATGCAGAAGAAGATGAAGTTGAAGGGTTCCACGAAGACCTAGAAGGCCTTTTAGAACTAACATGCAAAAATATGTCCTTTTCGTTATAGGAGACTGGAATGCCAAAGCAGGAACTCAAGAATCACCAGGAGCAATGGGCAAATTTGGCTTTGGGGTACAGATTGAAGCAGGGTAGAGGCTAATAGAGTTTTGCCAAAAGAACACACTGGTCATGGCAAACACCCTCTTCCAACAACACAAGAGAAGACTCTACACATGGACATCACCAGAGGGTCAACACTGAAATCAGATGGATTATCCTCTTTGCAGCCAAAGATGGAGAAGCTCTATACAGTCAGCAAAAACAAGACTGGGAGCTGACTGTGGCTCAGATCATGAATGCCTTATTGTCAAATTCAGACTTAAATTGAAGAAAGTAGGGAAAACCACTAGACCTTTCAGGTAGAACCTAAATCAAATCCCTTACAATTATACAGTGGAAGTGACAAATAGATTGAAGGGACTAGATCTGATAGACAGAGTGCCTGATGATCTATGGACTGAGGTGTGTGACATTGTACAGGAGACAGGGATCAAGATCATCCCTATGGAAAAGAAATCAAAAAAAGCAAAATGGCTTTCTGGAGAGAACTTACAAATACCTGTGAAAAGAAGAGAAGTGAAAAACAAAGGAGAAAAGGAAAAACATACCTATTTGAATGCAGAGTTCCAAAAGAATAGCAAGGAGAGATAAGAAAATCTTCCTCAGTGATCAGTGCAAAGAAATAGAGGAAAACAATAAAATGAGAAAGACTAGAGATTTCTTCGGAGAAGGCGATAGCACCCCACTCCAGTACTCTTGCCTGGAAAATCCCATGGATGGAGGAGCCTGGTGGGCTGCAGTCTATAGGGTCATGAAGAGTTGGACATGATTGAGGGACTTCACTTTCACTTTCATGCATTGGAGAAGGAAATGGCAACCGACTCCAGTGTTCATGCCTGAAGAATCTCAGGGATGGGGGAGCCTGTTGGGCTGCCATCTTTGGGGTTGCACAGAGTTGGACACGACTGAAATGACTTAGCAGTGGAGATCTCTTTAAGAAAATAAAAGATAACAGGGACCATTTCATGCAAAAGTGGGCTTAATAAAGGACAGAAATGGTATGGACCTAACAGAAGCAGAAAATATTAAGAAGAGGTGGAAGAATACACAGAAGAACCGTACAAAAAATATCTTCATGACCCAGATATTCACGATGGTGTGATCACTCACCTAGAGCCAGACATCCTGGAATGTGAAGTCAAGTGGGCCTTAGGAAGCATCACTACGAACAAAGCTAGTGGAGGTGATGGAATTCCAGTTGAGCTATGTCAAATCCAAAAAAAAGATTTTGTGAAAGTGCTGAACTCAGTATACCAGAAAATTTTGAAAACTCAGCAGTGGCCACAAGACTGGAAAAGGTCAGTTTTCATTCAAATCGCAAAGAAGGACAATTCCAAAGAATGCTCAACCTACCTGACAGTTGCACTCATCTCCCACATTAGTAAAGTTTTGCTCAAAATTCTACAAGCCAGGCTTCAGCAGTACTTGAACCGTGAACTTCCAGGTGTTCAAGCTGGTTTTAGCAAAGGCAGAGGAACCAGAGATCAAATTGCCAACATCCACTGGATCATCGAAAAGGCAAGAGAGTTCCAGAGAAATGTCTATTTCTGCTTTATTGACTATGCCAAAGCCTTTGACTGTGTGGATCACAATAAACTGTGGAAAATTCTGAAAGAGATGGAAATACCAGACCACCTAACCTGCCTCTTGAGAAATCTGTATGCTGGTCAGGAAGCAACAGTTAGAACTGGACATGGAATGACAGACTGTTTCCAAATAGGAAAAGCAGTACATCAAGGCTGTATATTGTCACCTTGCTTATTTAAATTATATGCAGAGTGCATCATGAGAAACACTGGACTGGAAGAAACACAAGCTGGAATCAAGAGTGCCGGGAGAAATATCAATAACCTCAGATATGCAGATGACACCACCCTTATGGCAGAAAAGGAAGAGGAGCTAAAAAGCCTCTTGATGAAAGTGAAAGAGGAAAGTGAAAAAGTTGGCTTAAAGCTCAACATTCAGAAAACGAAGATCATGGCATCCGGTCCCATCACTTCATGGGAAATAGATGGGGAAACAGTGGAAAGTGTCGGACTTTATTTTTTGGGGCTCCAAAATCACTGCAGATGGTGACTGCAGCCATGAAATTAAAAGACCCTTACTCCTTGGAAGAAAAGTTGTGACCAACCTAGATAGTATATTCAAAAGCGGAGACATTACTTTGCCGACTAAGGTCCAGCTAGTCAAGGCTATGGTTTTCCCTGTGGTCATGTATGCATGTGAGAGTTGGACTGTGAAGAAAGCTGAGCGCTGAAGAACTGATGCTTTTGAACTGTGGTTTTGGAGAAGACTCTTGCAAGTCCCTTGGACTGCAAGGAGATCCAACCAGTCCATTCTGAAAGAGATCAACCCTGGGATTTCTTTGGAAGGAATGATGCTAAAGCTGAAACTTCAGTCCTTTGGCCACCTCATGCGAAGTGTTGACTCATTGGAAAAGACTCTGATGCTTGGAGGGATTGGCGGCAGGAGAAGGGGACAACAGAGGATGAGATGGCTGGATTGCATCACGGACTCAATGGACATGAGTCTGAGTGAACTCCGGGAGATGGTAATGAACAGGGAGGCCTGGCGTGCTGGGATTCATGGGGTCGCAAAGAGTTGGACACGATTGAGGGACTGAACTCTACTGAACTGATCCATACGTCTGTTAAAATGGTCTCTATTTTTGTTGTATTTTCTTTTAGCTACACTGGTGATTTCCATTATTATGCATTCTTATGTATTATCTGGTCTGCTGTTTACTTTTTGTGTTTCTCATATCAGTTACTGTATTCTTCAGCTCTGGTTCTTTTTTCTAGTTTCAAGTGCCTTGTTAGAATTTTCACGGTGTTTTTTTCTTGCTTTTCCCAGTTCAGATAGCATTCAGTTCAGTTCAGTTCAGTCACTCAGTCGTGTCCAACTCTTTGCGAACCCATGAATCGCAGCTCGCCAGGCCTCCCTGTCCATCACCAACTCCTGGAGTTCACTCAGACTCATGTCCATCGAGTCAGTGATGCCATCCAGCCATCTCATCCTCTGTCGTTCCCTTCTCCTCCTGCCCCCTATCCCTCCCAGCATCAGAGTCTTTTCCAATGAGTCAACTCTTTGCATGAGGTGGCCAAAGTACTGGAGTTTCAGTTTTAGCATCATTCCTTCCAAAGAAATCCCAGTTAGCATTATTATTACTAATTCTTGTGAATCGTTACCTAGTACTTTATATGCCTCTGTTTTTTTGGTTGTTTTGTCAGAGGTTGTCTCGCAGTCTTCAATGGAGACCAGTCCGACTGTCTTCCCATTTTTCAAAGTTCAGTTCAGCTGCTCAGCCATGTCCAACGCTTTGCAACCCCATAACTGCAGCATGCCAGGCCTCACTGTCCATCACCAACTCGCAGAGTTTACTCAGACTTGTGTCCATTGAGTCTGTGATGACACCCAACCATCTTATTCTGTCGTACCAGTCTCCTCCTGCCTTCAATCTTTCCCAGCATCAGGGTGTTTCCAAATGAGTCAGTTCTTCGCATCAGGTGGCCAAAGTATTAGAGTTTCACCTTCAGCATCAGTCCTTCCCATTTTTTTCTGCCTCTCTGAATTTAAGTGCATCAATTATCTATTACGGTCTTGATGGGATGTTCTTGTGGGGGAGCATGACTGTACAGTCTGTGTGGTACCCAGAGTGGGGCTGGATTTGATGGATCACAAGTCACATCTTCCCTTAGGGTGTGCCATCAGCTATCGCCTTGGGAGGAGATCTGTGGTGCCAGGGCTAAAGCCACATGTGAGGCACAGACTTCCTCTATTCGCAGGGCCTTCTCAGCCATCCTGGGGGCAGGGTGGGGTCCCAAGCTTCTGGAGCAGAGGTCCTGATTGTCAGGCCAAACCTGCCTGTGTTCCCTCCAAGTGTGTGCCCTCCCCTCTCCCAGCACTGCAACCCTTGCCAAAGAGGGACACGAGGGGCCTGTGCATGTTGGAAAAAGGAGCCAATCGACAGGCTGGCTGCTGACAGAGGTCCCCGCTACCTCCAATGTACCACCTGTGCCAGCACCAGAAGTAGCTTCTCCCACCCTGCTTAAACATAGCTTCTGGTCTGAGACCCCTTGGTCCCTCACAACTGAGCAGTTCCCCCTGCCTCTGCTGCCTGTTGAGAGGTTTCTATTGGGCAGGTGAGGCCCTCATGGGCTCTGGGCACATACTGGGTCATCTGCTGTGGCAGTCTGGCCTCCATCAGAGATCAGGACATCTCCCAATGGGCTGCCTGTGTAAGTGCCCTCCATGAGCATGGCTCCAGCTGTCCCACCCAGATGCCGCCCTGGGCCAGATGCACCTCTGCTTCCCACATCCCAGCTCTTTGCCTCATCATGGCAGCCCCTGCTCCAGTGCAGAGCAGCCACACGAAGTAAGCAGGGCATGTGTAGGGGTGGGTAATTGTGGGGAAAAAGGAAAGCCACAAGTGTGGTCTCAATCAGTCCTCTTCACGCTGACTTGGGAGCAAGCCCTGAGCACATGCTCCTGGAGAGGGGATTCCAGGCTTCCCACAGTCCCCCTGTTAGTCCACATGGCCCTATAACCAGCTAAGGGTGCTTGTCTTCCCTGTGCCAGACCAGAGGATTGGCGTTGCCAATATATGGCTCAAACCACTCACACCCACGGCAGATCTCCACCCATGTAATCTCCCTTATATTCTGAGTCCTCTCCCATGGGCACAAGTCAGGACTTGAATGTTCCTTTTCCCTTCTTACTTTATTCCCTGTGGATCTTTATTAGATCCTACATTTAGGAATCTTTCTCCATTTTCCAATTAGTTTTTTGAGTTAATTGTTCCACATGTTGATGTATTCTTTTTTTTTTTTAATTTGAGTATAGTTAATTTCTCATGTTGTGTTAGTTTCAGGTGTACAGCAAAGTGATTCAGCTTTACATACACATGTATTTGGGCTTACCACTTGGTTCCGTTGGTAAAGAATCTGCCTGCAATGCAGGAGATGCAGGTTCGACCCCTGTGTCGGGAAGATCCCCTCAGGTGGCCACGACAACCGTCTCCAGTATTCCTGCCAGGAGATTCCCATGGAGAGTGGAGCTTAGCAGGCTGCAGTCCATAGTGTCACAAAGAATCAAACATGAGTGAAAGGACTGAGCACGGGCACGCATGCATACATATACCTATTCCTTTACAAATTCTTTACCCATTTATGTCATTACAGAATGTTGAGCAAACTTCCTTGTGGTTTTGTAGTAGGTCCTTGTTGGTTATCTATTTTAAATATAGTGGTGTGTATATGTTAATCCTCAACTCCTGATTTATCCCTCCTCCCTCCCAACTTCCCATTTGGTAACCATCAATTTAGCTTCTGTGTGGATGTGTTTTTGATGTGTTCTTTGGGGGAGGCAGCTTTTTCCAGGAGTCATGTATGGATGTGAGAGTTGGAGTATAAAGAAAGCTGAGCACCAATGAATTGATGCTTTTGAACTGTGGTGTTGGAGAAGACTCTTGAGTCCCTTGGACAGCAAGGGGATCCAACAAGTCCATCCTAAAGGAAATCAGTCCTGAATATCCATTGGAAGGACTGATGCTGAAGCTGAAACTCTGATACTTTGGCCACCTGATGGGAAGAACTAACTTATTTGAAATGACCCCGATGCTGGGAAAGATTGAAGGCGGGAGGAATAGAGGACGACAGAGAATGAGACGGTTGTGTGGCATCACAGACTCAATGCACACTACTCTGAGTAAACTCTGGGAGTTGTTGATGGACAGGGAAGCCTGGCATGCTGCAGTCCATGGGGTCGCAGTCAGGCACGACTGACCGATGGAACTAAACTGAGCCCTACTTTTTCTATTTTTCCTTTTGTTGCCTGTGTTTTGGTGTCACATACAGTAAATCATTTCTAAGATGGATGCTATATAACTTCTCCAGTATGTTTTCTTCTAGTAAATTTATAGTTTCAGATCTTACATTTAAGTCTTTAATCAACTTTGAGTTTAGTTTTGTGTATGGTATAAAGTAAGGGTCCATTTGCATTCTTTTGCATCCAGATGTCTAGTTTGCCCACTGTGATTAATTGAAGAAACGGCAAGGTGACATTTAATCATGATCATCTCAAGGCAGAAGTGTGTGACAAGCCTGTAGGAAAGGTAATGGGGTGAGGGACCTGCCAGGACCATGTAGAGTTTGGAGACTCCCACTTGATTCCTGCTGATATGTGGATGTGGTCCTGTGTAGATGTGTTCTCACTCTTCGAACATAAACCTCTGGCAAACAAGAGAAGCGTCTGGGCCAGCAGTATCGTGCTCTTATCATGAGTCCATGGGCACTCTTTTGGCTTTTGCCTTCAGGGTCATTCAAATGGCTGGCCTTAACACAAGGACATGATGTTCCTCTTGAGGAACTTCTCATTTAAATTCCTCATTTAAATTAAAAGAAGCTTCTCATTCAAATTCCTTTGACTTCTGATCCACTCTCTAGTTTATGGGTTTTACTACATTTTCAAACAAATTCTTAGACATACTTGGCAGTGAGAGTGGTTCTCTCCCTTACAGTCTTAGATAATTCAACTTCTGATAATACTTTATATCACCACACTGTTGATTTCTCTGGCATGTGGTTCTGATAAGATACATACTCAAAAAACTATCATAAAAGCTGCATGTAATAAATAGGAAGTGATTAGAAAACATGAAAACATTAATACTCAAGAGAATGATTGAGGACATTTCTTTGGGAGGTGACCATTAGGCTGGCCTCAGATGGTTGCTAGTTTCTGAGTCACAGAAGATAGAATGGATACAGGCAAAGAGGAAAGCAGAAGGGAAATCATTGTGTTAGTCCATAGAGGTTGTTATGGACACAGCTAGAGAGGTCGTTTGGAATCTATTCATAGGGAACCTGTAAACGTGGAAGTCTAGGAAGTTTGTACTACTCTTTGTAAGTACTAATGAGCAAAAACTGCCACCGCAAAACCCAAAACAGCATTTGCAATAAGACTTGACATGTCTGAATCACAATATACCGTCCTTTTCCAGGAGAGCTACAGGCGACCGATATTGATATTTTGTGTCATCCAACTTGGATATATCCTTTCTCAACTCATGACTTATTATTTATGTGTTTCTCTTTTAACCCTGGGTGTCCTTGTATCCTTTTTAAACTTTATGCATCCTCACCTCTTTCTGGAAAGTGACAGTATGTCAGTGTAGTTTTAAATATATACCAGGGCTACTTTGGGAAACAAGGCCCTCTAACATCAGCTTTTGGTCCACCTCAGGGCTTCCCTGATAGCTCAGTTGGGAAAGAATCCATTTGCAATTCTGGAGATCCCAGTTTGATTCCTGTGTCGGGAAGTTCCGCTGGAGAAGTGATAGGCTTCCCATTCCAGTATTCTTTGGCTTCCCTTGTCGCTCAGCTGGTAAAGAATCCAACTGCAATTTGGGAGACCTGGGTTCGATCTCTGGGATTGGAAGATCCCAAGGAGAAGGGAAAGGCTAACAACTCCAGGATTCTCACCTAGAGAATTCCATGGATTGTATAGTCCATGGGCTTGCCAAGAGTCTGACAGGACTGAGTGACTTTCATTTTCAGTTCTTCAGGCCTAACAATCTGTTACCTTCCCCTATAACAGCAAGCATTTCAGTAAGTCCAACAGCAGGGTGTTAAAGTGTGATACTGTTAAATGGCAATTATATATGCAGATCTGAAATCACAGTACTGACCTATATGTAGATTTATGGTCTCTCTGTCCATATCATCCTGGTAGCTGCTTTAGGTAATTAATTTTCTGCAGCCAAGTCATGAAAGTGCTTCCATTTCCTTTGAAAGCACAGCACACCCAGGGTGTCTTTCATTCTTATTGATTTTAAATCACATTCAGTGACTGACTTTGGATCATCAACTGGGTCTCCCAGGAGTTAAAGTGCCAGAAAGATTTAATTAGGGAGCTGCAGTACAAATAAAAAAATTCCATATCATTGACCTAAAATCTGAACCCAACTCTTTTGATGCTGATGGTGAAACTGTTTTAGGGTTTGTTTTTTTTTTTTTTTTTTTCCTAAAAGGTTTTCTGAAGACACACAGGATTCCTCTGGTCAGAGACTCTGCCTTATATATTTCCACATTTGATTGACTACTTCTGGAACTTTTTTAAACATTTCAAAATGAAAGTTAAGACCAAATTAAAAATTCCATACTCTTACTTTTAAACCATGATAATCTCATAGAACATGGACTAACAAAAGACTTTATTGCAGAAGAGTGGTTTACCACTGTCATTATTTAGAAATTATAGGGTATGGTGACAAATAAAAGACCAGCTTTTACTCAGCATTATATTAATACTTGTATCAAAAGTTTCTATACAAACTTCCGTGGCTGTCCAGTGGTTAGGACTTTGTGTTTTCACTAGAAGGGGAACGGGTTCAATCCCTGGTCAGGGAACTATGATCCCACAACCTGCATAGTGCCTCCCCCAATACAAAATCTTATCTGTGTGTGGTGATCCTGTCTGTCATCTGCACTGGGATTGGGCCACACCCACTGCCCTGCCTTTGGGAACACACTTCTCCCACCAATTTCTTAGCATAACAATGGCCTAATTGAATTAGATTTGTTCCCTCCAAACATCATTTTAGTCCTTGGGAGTGCTAGTTGTGGGTTTTAATTGTATCAGCATTTTATGCCTCCTGAGCACCTTTAGCTGATAGCATAGGCGAGTGATGCAACAAACCCCATTATGAGGTAAGGGGCCAGGAGGTGATGTCTGCCCCTGCTGGGGCAGAGTTTCACATTCACAGTCAGAGTTTCACATTCAGGAGGAGCTTCACATTTACCATCCCCATGTGAAACCCTCTTCCTATCTGGGTTCTGGCAATCTAGACCCTATTGTCATTCCACATTCCAAACAAAGGCAATAACACCACACCACTACTCCTTGCCCCTGAGATCAATTGTTAAGCAGGGTTATCCATCTTCAGTGCAGACTCCTGACAGTCCAGACCTCTACTCTCTGGCTAACTGGGGACCTCAGGGTCTGTTCCCCAAAATCTTAGGACCCCATATCCCTCCCTTTTCAGGTGCCCACCTCTTCTTGTCTTTCCCTTCCTTCCATCAGAAAATTCACACACAGACACAAATATCATCTTTTCACTGTTTGATCTTTATTTTAATTGCAGCCATCAGTTTACTATGTTAGTGGGAGAGTCAGTCTTTTCCTGGTTGGCCATTTCTAAGAAAGCAGACCTCTGGAGACACAATTCTAAATTGTCTGACCTTTTCTATTCAGTTACTGGCTGCCCAGGTTGTACTTCTCCAGGGTCTCTCATTCTAGGGTGGCTGAACTTGTCTTCTTTTTTGACTCTGCTTCCTTCTATGACTCTGCTTCATATTTTGGTAACTTTTTTTTGGTTTGATTCAGTTTCTTACATGCACAGGAACAGAAAAAAACACTTTGGCTTTCTTGTTTTCCTCACCTTCTTCAACTGAGTGGAATATGATCAGATTTTCTTTTTCAGGGTTCCTTGTAGAGGTCTTCTGAACCTCATGGTCATTTTTCGTGCCTGTAAAGGCAACAGAAGGTTACTTGTTTTGAGGAAAGAGCATAAAAACTGAATTGGAAGGGAGATTTCATGAAAAAGGGATGTGGGCTGATGAGGGCTTTTGTGCCAGGCAAGGGCAGTGTAGAGGACTTGAGCAGCAAAGTCAACGAATAACATGGGGAGTGTAGATGGAATCATCTTACCTTCACACTGCCTCTGTATCTCCATTGACAAAGGGTCTTCTTTTTTCCTTTCATCCTTGAAGCAAACCGCATTGCAACTCTTCTTGGCTGCCATGGCTTCCTGGTTACCTTAGTCATGATGATACCATGAAGTGGCCTAACCCAGAATCTCTGCCTCTGACCTCCCTATATATACCTTCTCAGGACAAGGAGGAGCCACATCCTTCAGTCTGATGGGTCAGCTAGACACTCCCCCAGCCAATGGTGGCTTGGGGCAATTAGACATCACAGTGTACCACTTTGCCCATCAACATGGGCTAGTGGATGCTAAGGGAGGTCATGATATAACTTTCCCAATCCTGACACCTCTGTGTGTCTGATTCTGGGGAGTGGTGATTCAGGGTCATGATGCTTCTTCTCATGACCTTCAGACTTTCCTTCAGCGCCCTTTATTCTCTGACTTATATGTCTGCCTTCAACACTCCTGACTCTTCCATCCCTCTATGAACCTCTGAAAAACACTCTCCATCCCACTTCAGAAATTCAGAGTCCTCTAGTCACTTCATCTCTAGACCATCCTCTTCTTGTTGGGTATTCTTGAGGGACTTAAGGAACTTAAGGGCAAGAGCTTGAGGTGAAAAAGGCAATTAAGAACAAGTGGGATGTTTTTTCTACTCCAGTGAGCTTTAGAGACCCCGAGACTTGGTGAATCCTCAGTCTGTTGCCCCAGGGTCAATACACAGTCTCCATAAGAGTACACATCAGAACAAAGAAAGTATTAAATGTCTCCTCCACTAGTATTGTTGGGGACACTTCAACTCTCATATTGAGTAAGGAAATTCAACTTGCTCTATCTACCAGAAATATATTCCTGAATTTAAAAAAAAAAAAAAATGTAAGGTCCTCAAAGGCAAGAGTCAGATCATCACCGAACCACTGACTCTTGTCTGAATCATTTCCCCAGTGGTCCCTCATTGACAGTTACCAGTAGGCAAGACCCACTGCGGTGCTGACCAATAGCTGAACAAGACAAGTACCGGTAGGTAGCTCACTGATAGTTGGTTGCTTGTGGGCGGGGCCCAGTGAGGCACTGACCAATGGCTGAGCAAGACCCATTGCCTAGTAACAGGATGCAGAGTAATAAGGCAGAGTGATGGGTACCTGCTAAGGGCTGTGCTCATGCTGCTCTGTTACATAAGGACACTTTGAGTCTGGCATGCTGGAATCTTCTTGATTGACTCCTTTCCAACCTGAGATTTTTATTTCACATGCTAATTTAACTTTTGCACATCATTCTTTTCATTGTATTCCCAGGCATACCTGTCACCAGTGCTTATCTCTATGCCCCTCCAACAACTGTCACTTGACTGCATTCTCAGCATATAGTACAGCTAATAGTTCAAAGCCAACAAGATTGTGAAGACTAGACCAACTTTAAAACTATTTTGACCAACCTTAACCTCACAGTGATTCTTATTCTATTCACAGCTGAACAAAGCAAGATGAGCACAGTCCTTAGAAGATAGCCTTTAATGTGCTTCCTTTCAACCCACCCTGTTCTTAGGCAACAGGTGTTGCTCAACCTTGCTTGGTGCCTCAGAGGGCCCCATTCACAAGCAGCCAATTGTCAATGAGTGACCATTAGTTGTCCTGCTCAACTATTGGTCAGCAACACATTTGGCCCTACCCACAAATTGCTGTCAGTGAGGGACCAGTGGGGAAGTGATTGAGTCAAGGGTGGTGTGGTGGTCATCAGGTGGAGAGTAAGCTAAGAGGCAGACTCAGGCCTTCTTCTACAGGCCTTGAAGCTCATCCAGCTTTGGGCCAGCAGGTGAGCTCGAGTGCCCAGGGAACAGACTGGGCACTATATCCTGTAGTGCTCCAGAGCCCTCACTAAGGCCCTCCACTAGCCTTGGCCCAGGCCTTGAGGAACGATGAAGCTCTCCCCCATCCTCTGAGACCTACTAGCAGTGGACGGCTTTCTGGGTCTCAGTTTGTGAGAACTAGTCTCCCTATTTGGACAGCCTGAGGAGACGGAGGACCTATTGGGTTGGGTGCCTGGCTCCATCAGGAATGAGACCAGGAGAGAATGTGGGAACTCCCTGAAGGAGCTGCTGACTGAGATCTGCTTCCCCTTAACCAGGACTGGGACATTTCAGGGTGAAAATTATGCCTTGAGACTTTGCCTTTTCTTGTTAGCACAGAGAATAACATTCATCTGATAGAGATTTACAGGAACATCATTACCTGACCATGACCTGACCTAAGAACAAAGGCTCTGACACCAAGAAGTCTGCAACAACTAACCTCAACTCTCTCTAACATTTGTTTTTGAAAGTATTTACTGAAAACTTTCAATAAGTTTGGGTACTTAGGGCATAAGCCACCCATCTCCTAGAATGAATTTTAATAAACCTTTCTCTGTTCCAAACTCTAACTTTTAGTTTTGAAGGGCCTCATTTTGCATCAGGCACATGGACTTGCAATTTCAGTAACAACAATACAGTCTAAGGACAGACTGTGCCTCTTTTAAACAACAGCAGAGACTGGCCAAGTGCTCACAATGATCCATAACATATCCACTGACTTGGCTTGGCTAAATTTTAGCCAAGCTTCTCTCCTCTGAACTTCAGCTTTCCCCTAAGCTTGAGCAAGCACTAAGAGCCAGACTTTTCTGTCTCCCTTAATAGCTCATTTTGGGAATCAACTAACTACAGAGAGAACACTTCCTGTTAAACTGCTCCATCATGCTGTCTGCACATCCATAACCATCACTTGCCCCATCACACACACACACACACACACACACACACACACACACAGAGTTGCTGCTTGCCCTGCTTATCCTTCCATGTTAAAGAAACATCCTTTTCTGTTTTATTTTGAGACATGTGAAGAACTTGTAGTCAAAGCATTCTCCCTATTGCAAAGAGTTCAGTTCAGTCACTCAGTATTGTCTGACTCTCTGTGTAACATGGACTGCAGCACACCAGGCTTCCCTGTCCATCACCAACTCCCGCAGCTTGCTCAAACTCAAGTCATTCGAATTGGAGATGCCATCCAACCATCTCATCCTCTGTCGTCCTCTTCTGTGCCCTTCAATCTTTCCCAGCATCAGGATCTTTTCCAATGGGTCACTTTTCACATTAGGTGGCCAAATTACTGGAGGTTCAGCTTCAGCATCAGTCCTTCCTATGAATATTCAGGACTGATTTCCTTTAGGATTGGCTGGTTTGATCTCCTTGCAGTCCAAGGGACTCCTGAGTATCTTCTCCAACAACACAGTTCAAAAGCATCAATTCGGCTTCCTTTATTGTCCAATTGTCACATCAATACATGACTGCTTAAAAAACATTAGCTTTGACATGCAGACCTTGGTCAGTAAAGTCATGTCTGTGCTTTTTCATATGCTTTCTTTGGTCATAGCTTTTCTTCTAAGGAGCAAGCATCTTTTAATTTCAAGGCTGCTCTCACCATCTTCAGTGATTTTGGAGCCCAAGAAAATAAAGTCTGCCACTTTTCCCATTGTTTCCCCATCTATTTGCCATGAAGTGATGGGAGTGGATGCCTTGGTTTTCTTTTTTTTTTTTCTTTTGAATGTTGAGTTAAGCTAGATTTTTCACTCTCCTCTTTCACCCTCATCAAGAGGCTCTTTAGTTCCTCTTTGCTTTATACCTTAAGAGTGGTGTCATCTGCATATTGAGTTTATTGATATTTCTCCAGGCAACCTTCATTCCATCTTGGGCTTCATCCAGTCCAACATGTTACAGGATATACTCTGCATGTAAATTAAATAAACAGGGTGACAATATACATTCTTGAAATACTCCTTTCCCAATATGGAACCAGTCTCTTGTTCCATGTCTGGTTCTAACTGCAAGAAGCAATTCTTGCCCTGCATACAGGTAAGATGGTCTTGTATTCCCATCTCTTTAAGAATTTTCCACAATTTCTTGTGACCCATACAGTCAGATGGTTTAGCGTAGTCACTGAAAGATATATTTTTCTGCAGTTCTCTTGCTTTTTTTTTTTTTTATGTTCCAAAGGATGTTGGCAATTTGATCTCTTTTTCCTCTGCCTTTTCTCAATCCATCTTGAACATCTGAAAGTTCTTGGTTCAAGTATTGTTGAAGCCTGTCTTGGAGAATTTGCAGCATTACTTTGGTAGTATGAGAGATTACCCTATCATCATCGTAATTTCAAATCAATTTCCTCTTATATTAGTCTGAATTTGTTTCTATTAATTTGTAAAAATAGACATAAATTCTTTGGTGTAATGTTTACTTCCAACTTAACAGGTATTAATTAACCCCCTGCAATTTTGCAGGCACTTTGTGGGTACAAGGGGCACATTGCTAACCAATATCCATGACCCTGCTCTCATGGCGCTTACCTTCTCGTCAGGGAAGATGGAAGGTTAACATTAACAACAAAATAGTGAATTATAAAGTATAGAGAGAACCTTATGGGTTATGAGAAATGGGGAGTTTTTCCTCCCTAATCGTTAGTGAGGGAAGGCCTTTTAAATCCAGGACATTTGAGCAAAGACTTAATTAAAGACATATATATGGAATTTAGGAAGATGGCAATGACGACCCTGTATGCAAGACAGGGAAAGAGACACAGATGTGTATAACGGACTTTTGGACTCAGAGGGAGAGGGAGAGGGTGGGATGATTTGGGAGAATGACATTCTAACATGTATACTATCATGTGAATTGAATCGCCAGTCTATGTCTGATGCAGGATGCAGCATGCTTGGGGCTGGTGCATGGGGATGACCCAGAAAGATGTTATGGGGAGGGAGGTGGGAGGGGGGTTCATGTTTGGGAATGCATGAATTAAAGATTTTAAAATTTAAAAAATAAAAAACTAAAAAAAAAATAATAAATAAATAAATAAATAAATCACCTTGTTGGCTTTAAAAAAAAAAAAAAAGACATGAGGGACTGACCTTGTGGTTATCTTGGGGAAATAATTCTGGGGAGAGGAAATAGCCAGGGCAAAAGTCCCCTATTGGTATTGTCTGTGTCCTTCCAATAGAACAAGGAGGCTGGTGCAAGTGGGACCACATGAGTGAGGATGAGACTAGGAAGTGATGAGCTGCTGTTGAGAGAGAACAGGGCAGGAAAAGGAGGAAAGTAATATTAAGCATATCATGCCATTTCTGTAATGAACTGGTTCACAGTATCCAAACCACACTGGGCTCTGGTGGTAAAGAGGAGAGGCATTTGTCATAGTCTGATGGCAAGGAGGTGGGGAAGGGTACTTTTAAGTAAAGTCATCCAAGATGAATTCTGAACCACCTAAAGTAGATAGATCACCAAGTGAAAAGGTGTGAACGTGCTTCCCAGACAGTGGGGGAGAAAATGCAAAGGCACTGAGACTCAAGAAAGCTGGTTATATATGCATTGAACATGACTGGCATAAGGTATGATCAGGAAATTGTGAAGAAACATGGCCTTGGAGGTAGAGAGCACTTGAAAGGACAGCTGGGCATATGTTAATTTAATGTCTGGGTTACGCTGCTTTGAAGGAGCATTCTTAATGTTTTCTAACTGTAAATATATACTCGAGGCAAAGCAATATGGAAATTCAAAAGGAAGTATACAAATGAAATTAGAGAACACCAATAAGTGTGTCAATAGAAATATATACTGTTAATATTTTGTCTTTGTTGTTCTATCTAAATATTTATAACATATATTATATATGTTGTGTAATGCTAAATATATATGTAATTTAAGACTTCCCTTGTGGCTCAGATGGTAAAGTGTCTGTCTACAATGCGGGAGACCCGGGTTCAATCCCAGGGTTGGGGAGATCCCCTGGAGAAGGAAATGGCAATTCACTCCAGTACTATTGCCTAGAAAATCCCATGGACAGAGGAGCCTTGTAGGCTACAGTCCGTGGGGTCGCAAAGAGTTGGACATGACTGAGTGACTTCACTTTCACTTTCAGACTTATATTTGGATGAGCATATAGACATCAGTGATTTTTTTTTAATTTATACAAATTGAATCAAACTATATGCTATATTGTAGCCATCCTTTTCTATACAATATGCTGGGAGAATTTTTCCATCTCAACAAACATGTATCTGCCATTATTTCTAAGGATTACTATAGTGTTCAAATGCTTGCTTATCCCATCCTAGTGCTAAGAAGACAGGAACCATGTGTGTCTTGTTCACTGGTTGCTTCCATATCTTTTCGATTGTAAATATGGTTGTAATACGCATTGAGATTCATGTATCTTTACAAATTAGTGTTCATTTTCTTCTTATATTTACCTAGGAGTAGGATTGCTGGGTTGGAGAAGGCAATGGCACCCCAATCCAGTACTCTTGCCTGGGAAATCCCATGGACGGAGGAGCCTGGTTTGATGCAGTCCATGGGGTCGCGAAGAGTCGGACACGACTGAACGACTTCACTTTCGCTTTTCACTTTCATGCATTGGAGAAGGAAATGGCAACCCACTGCAGTGTTCTTGCCTGGAGAATCCCAGGGACAGGGGAGCCTGGTGGGCTGCTGTCTATGGGGTCGCACAGAGTCGGACACAACTGAAGTGACTTAGCAGCAGCAGCAGGATTGCTGGGTCACACGGTAGTTCTATTTTTGTTTTTTTTTGAGAAACTTACATGATTCCTTAGTGACTGCACAAATTTACTTTCCTGCCAATTAAGTACAAGGGCTTCCTTTTCTCCACATCCTTGCCAACACTTGTATTTTCAGATATTTTGATTTGATGATAGCCATTCTGATGGGTGTGAGGTGATATCTTCTTGTGATTTTGATTTCCATTTCTTTGATGTTTAGTGATATTCAGCATTTTTTCACTTGCCTATTAATCATCTACCTATCTTCTTTGGAGAAATTCAGATCTTCCCATTGTTTAGTATTTTTTTCTTTAAATATTGAGTTGTATAATCTCTTTATATATTTTGTATGTGAACCCTTTATTGTCATGTCATTTGCAAATATTTACTCGCATTCAGTAGATTGTCTTTTCATTTTGTCAATGTTTTTGCTTGCTGTGGAAAAGCTTTTAAGTTTAATTAGATCTCATGTTTTTCTTTTGTTTCCTTTGCCTTAGGAGACAGATGAAAAAATTATTGACATGATTTATGTCAGAGTGTTCTCTCTACTTTTTTCTTCTAGGAGTTTCATAGTTTCCAGTCTTTCATTTAGGGCTTGAATTCGTTTTGAGTTCATTTATTAATTGTAATAGTATTTTGGTGCTGCTTTATAGTTTTCTGCATATAGTATCATGTCAGCTGCAAGTAGTGACAGTTTTACTTCTTCCTACCAATTTGGAGGACTTTTATTTCTTTTCCTTGAATGATTACTGTGGCTAGAACATCCATCATTTTAGAAGTGGCAAGAGTGGGCATCCTTGCCTTGCTCCTGATTTTAGAGGAAAAGCTTTCAGCTTTTTGTCACTGAATATGATATTAATTGTGTTTGTTATAAATGACTTTTATGTCGTTCAGATATATTCCCTCCATATCAAGTTTGATGAGAGTTTTTGTAGTGAATGAATGTTGAGTTTTGCAAATGGTTTTACAGCATCTATTTAGATAACCATGTAACTTTTGTCCTTCTAGTTCTTAATGTGGTGTATCACATTGATTGATTTGCAGATAGTGAACCATCTTTGTACCCCTGGAATAACTTCAACTTGATCATGGTGTGTGATGGTTTCAATGTGTTGTTGAATTTGGTTCTCTAATATTTTGTTGATAATTTTATCAACTGTATTCAGCAGAAATATTAGCATTTAATTTTCTTTTTTGATGGTGTCTTTGTCTGGTTTTGGTGTCAGGATAATGGTGGCTTTACTGTAGGATGAATTTGGAGGTACTCCATCTTCTCAGTTTTCTGGAGGAGTTGGAAAAGTTTGGATATAACCTATTCTTTATAGGCTTGGAAAATTCTGCTGTGAAGCTGTGTGGTCCTGTATTTTATTTTGCTAAGAGATTTTAAAATATAAGTTCAAATTGACTATTAGTGGTTCGTCTGTTCAAATTATACACTTCCTCCTGATTCAGTTCGGGAATATTGTGTGTTCCTAGAGATTTGTCAATTTCTTCTAGGTTGTCCAATTTGTTGGACAAAAAAATATACTATACATATTTATAGTATTCTTTTATGCCTTTTTTCATATTGCTGTGATATTGTGAGTAATCTATTTCTTGCATTTACTACTTTGTTTGGTTCAGTCATCTCTCTTTTATTTTAGATGACCCTGGATAGTTCAGTTCAGTTCAGTCGCTCAGTCATGTCCGACTCTTTGCGATGCCATGAATTGCAGCACGCCAGGCCTCCCTGTCCATCACCAACTCCCGGAGTTCACTCAAACTCATGCCCATCGAGTTGGTGATGCCATCCAGCCATCTCATCCTCTGTTGTCCCCTTCTTCTCCTGCCCCCAATCCCTCCCAGCATCAGAATTATTTTCCAAAGAGTCAACTCTTCACATGAGGTGGTCAAAGTATGGGAGTTTCAACTATAGCATCAGTTCTTTCAATGAACACCCAGGACTGATCTTCTTTAGAATGAACTGGTTGGATCTCCTTGCAATCCAAGGGACTCTCAAGGGTCTTCTCCAACACCAAAGTTCAAAAGCATCAATTCTTCGGCACTCAGCTTTCTTCACAGCCCAACTCTTACATCCATAAGAGTTGACCACTGGAAAAACCATAGCCTTGACTAGACGGACCTTTGTTGGCAAAGTAATGTCTCTGCTTTTGAACATGCTATCTAGGTAGGTCTTCATAGAACCATTCAACTTCAGTTTGTTCAGCATTACTGGTTGGGGCATAGACTTGGATTATGGTGATATTGAATGGTTTGCCTTGGAAACGAACAGAGATCATTCTGTCGTTTTTGAGATTGCATCCAAGTACTGCATTTCGGACTCTTTTGCTGACCATGATGGCTACTCCATTTCTTCTGAGGGTAGCCCACAGTAGTAGATATAATGGTCATCTGAGTTAAATTCACCCATTACCGTCCATTTTAGTTCACTGATTCCGAGAATGTCAACTTTCACTCTTGCCATCTCCTGTTTGACTACTTCCAATTTGCCTTGATTCATGGACCTGGCATTCCAGGTTCCTATGCAATATTGCTCGTTACAGCATCAGACCTTTCTTCTATCACCAGTCACATCCGCAACTGGGTATTGTTTTTGCTTTGGCTCCATCTCTTCATTCTTTCTGGAGTTATTTCTCCACTGATCTCCAGTAGCATATTGGGCACCTACTGACCTGGGGAGTTCCTCTTTCAGTATCCTATTATTTTGCCTTTTCATACTGTTCATGGGGTTCTCCAGGCAAGAATACTAAAGTGGTTTGCCATTCCCTTCTCCAGTGGACCACATTCTGTCAGACCTGTCCACCATGACCTGCCCATCTTGGGTGGTCCCACACGGCATGGCTTAGTCTCATTGAGTTAGACAAGGCTGTGGTTTGTGTGATCAGATTGGCTAGTTTTCTGTGATTATGGTTTCAGTGTGTCTGCCCTCTGATGCCCTCTAGCAAAACCTACTGTCTTACTTGGGTTTCTCCTACCTTGGACTTGGGGTATCTCTTCATGGCTGCTCCAGCAAAACACAGCTGCTGCTCCTTACCTGGACGAGGGGTATCTCCTCATGACTGTCCCTCCTGACTTTGGATGTGGAAGAGCTCCTCTCAGCCCTCCTGTGCCCGAGCAGCCACCGCTCCTTGGATGTGGGGTTGCTCGTCTCGGCCGCCGGCCCTGACCTCGGGCGTGGGGTAGCTCCTCTCCGCCGCCGCCCCTGACCTCAGGCATCGCATATGTTAGGCTAGGTTGTTTATTTACAGCATCAAACTTTACTTCCATCCCCAGTCACATCCACAATTGGGTGTTGTTTTTGCTTTGGGTCCATCTCTTTATTTTTTTTGGAGTAATTTCTCCATTGATCTCCAGTAGTATATTGGTCACCTGCCGACTGGGGGAGTTCATCTTTCAGTGTCCTATCTTTCTGCCCTTGCATACTGTTCATGGGGTTCTCAAGGCAAGTGGTTTGCTAATCCCTTCTCCAGTGGACCACAGTTTGTCAGGCTCTCCACCAGGACCCATCCGCCTTGAATGTCCCTACATGTCATGGCTCATAGTTTAATTGAGTTAGACAAGGCTGTGGTTCATGTGATCAGATTGGTTGGTTTAATGTGACTGTGGGTTTCGTTCTTTCTGCCCTCTGCTGGAGAAGGATAAGAGGCTTATGGAAGCTTCCTGATGGGAGAGACTCACTGAGGGGGAACCTGGGACTTGTTCTGATGGTAAGGGCCATGCTCAGTTCAGTTCAGTTCAGTCATTCAGTCATCTCCAACTCTTAGCGACGCTATGAATTGCAGCACACCAGGCCTCCCTGTCCATCACCGACTCCCGGAGTTCACTCAGACTCACATCCATCCAGTCAGTGATGCCATCCAGCCGTCTCATCCTCTGCCGTCCCCTTTTCCTCCTGCCCTCAATCCCTCCCAGCATCAGAGTCTTTTCCAATGAGTCAACTCTTCGCATGAGGTGGCCAAAGTACTGGAGTTTCAGCTTGAGCATCATTCCTTCCAAAAGAAATCCCAGGGCTGATCTCCTTCAGAATGGACTGGTTGGGTCTCCTTGCAGTCCATGGGACTCCCAAGAGACTTCTCCAACAACACAGTTCAAAAGCATCAATCCTTTAGTGCTCAGCTTTCTTCACAGTCCAACTCTCACATCCATACATGACTACTGGAAAAACCATAGCCGTGACTAGATGGACCTTAGTCAGCAAAGTAATGTCTCTGCTTTTGAATATATTATCAAGGTTGGTCATAACTTTTCTTCCAAGGAGTAAGGGTCTTTTAATTTCATAGCTGCAATCACCATCTGCAGTGATTTTGGAGCCCCCCCCAAAATAAAGTCTGACACTGTTTTCACTGTTTCCCCATGTATTTCCCATGAAAAGATGGGACCGGATTCAGTGATCTTTGTTTTCTCAATGTTGAGCTTTAAGCCAACATTTTCACTCTCCTCTTTCACTTTCATCAAGAGGCTTTTCAGTTCCTCTTCACTTTCTGCCATAAGGGTGGTGTCATCTGCATATCTGAGGTTATTGATATTTCTCCCGGCAATCTTGATTCCAGCTTCTGCTTTTTCCAGTCCACCGTTTCTCATGATAGACTCTGCACAGAATTTAAATAAGCAGGGTGACAATATACAGCCTTGACACATGCCTTTTCCTATATGGAACCAGTCTGTTCCATGTGCAGTTCTAACTGTTGCTTCTTGACCTGCATATGTATTTCTCAAGAGGCAGGTCAGGTGGTCTGGTATTCCCCTCTCTTTCAGAATTTTCCACAGTTTATTGTCACCCACACAGTCAAAGGCTTTGGCATAGTCAATAAAGCAGAAATAGATGTTTTTCTGGAACTCTCTTGCTTTTTCCATGATCCAGCAGATGTTGGCAATTTGATCTCTGGTTCCTCTGCCTTGTCTAAAACCAGCTTGAACATCAGAAAGTTGATGGTTCACATATTGTTGAAGCCTGGCTTGGAGAATTTTGAGCATTACTTTACTAGCAGGTGAGATGAGTGCAATTGTGTGGTAGTTTGAGCATTCTTTAACATTGCCTTTCTCTGGGATTGGAATGAAAAGTGACCTTTTCCAGTCCTGTGGCAACTGCTGAGTTTTCCAAATTTGCTGGCATATTGAGTACAGCCCTTTCACAGCATCATCTTTCAGGATTTGAAACAGCTCTACTGGAAATCCATCACCTCCACTAGCTTTGTTCGTAGTGATCCTTTCTAAGGCCCACTTGACTTCACATTCCAAGATGTCTGGCTCTAGATGAATGATCACACCATCATGATTATCCGGGTCATGAAAATATTTTTGTACAGTTCTGTGCATTCTTGCCACCTCTTCTTAATATCTTCTGCTTCTGTTAGGTCCATACCATTTCTGTCCTTTATCGAGCCCATCTTTGCATGAAATGTTCCCTTGCTATCTCTAATTTTCTTGAAGAGATCTCTAGTCTTTCCCGTTCTGTGGTCTTCCTCTATTTCTTTGCATTGATTGCTGAAGAAGGCTTTTTATCTCTTCTTCCTATTCTTTGGAACTCTTCATTCAGATGCTTATATCTTTCCTTTTCTCCTTTGCTTTTCTCTTCTCTTCTTTCCACAGCTATTTGTAAGGCCTCCCCAGACAGCCATTGTGTTTTTTTGCATTTCTTTTCCATGGGGATGGTCTTGATCCCTGTCTCCTGTACAATGTCATGAACCTCATTCCATAGATCATCAGGCACGCTATCTATCAGATGTAGGCCCTTAAATCTATTTCTCACTTCCACTGTATAATCATAAGTGATTTATTTTGGTCATACCTGAATGGTCTAGCAGTTTTCCCTACTTTCTTCAATTTAAGTCTAAATTTGGCAATAATGAGTTCATGATCTGAGCCACAGTCAGCTCCCAGTCTTGTTTTTGTTGACTGTATAGAGCTTCTCCACCTTTGGCTGCAAAGAATATAATCAATCTGATTTCAGTGTTGACCATCTGGTGATATCCATGTGTAGAGTCTTCTTTTGTGTTGTTGGAAGAGGGTGTTTACTAGGACCAGTGCATTTTCTTGGCAAAAGTCTATTAGTCTTTTCCCTGCTTCATTCTGAATTCCAAGGCCAAATTTGCCTGTTACTCCACGTGTTTCTTGACTTCCTACTTTTGCATTCTAGTCCCCTATAATGAAAAGGACATCTTTTGTGGGGTGTTAGTTCTGCAAGGTCCTATAGGTCTTCATAGAACCATTCAACTTCAGCTTCTTCAGCATTACTGGTTGGGACATAGACTTGGATTATGGTGATATTGAATGGTTTGCCTTGGAAATGAACAGAGATGATTCTGTCATTTTTGAGATTGCATCCAAGTACTGCATTTCGGACTCTTTTGATGACCATGGTGGCTACTCCATTTCTTCTGAGGGATTCCTGCCCACAGTAGTAGATATAATGGTCATCTGAGTTAAATTCACCCATTCCAGTCCATTTTAGTTTGCTGATTCCTAGAATGTCGACGTTCACTCTTGCCATCTCTTGTTTGACCACTTCCAATTTGCCTTGATTCATGGACCTGACATTCCAGTTTCTTATGCAATATTGCTCTTTACAGCGTCGGACCTTGCTTCTATCACCAGTCACATCCATAGCTGGGTATTGTTTTTGCTTTGGCTCCATCCCTTCATTCTTTCTGGAATTATTTCTCCACTGATCTCCAGTAGCGTATTGGACACCTATTGACCTGGGGAGTTCCTCTTTCAGTGTCCTATTATTTTGCCTGTTCATATTGTTCAAGAGGTTCTCCAGGCAAGAATACTGAAGTGTTTTGCCATTCCCTTCTCAAGTGGACCACATTCTGTCAGACCTCTTCACCATGACCCGCCCATCTTGGGTTGCCCAGTGGGCATAGCTGGGTTTCATTGAGTTAGACAAGGCTGTGGTCCTAGTGTGATTAGATTGACTTGTTTTCTGTGAGTATGTTTTCAGAGTTTCTGCCCTTTGATGCCCTCTTGCAACACCTACCATCTTACTTGGGTTTCTCTTTCCTTGGGGGTGGGGTATGTCTTCACTGCTGCTCCAGCAAAGCACAGCTGGTGCTCCTTACCTTGGAGAAGGGTATCTCCTCACCACCACCCTTCCTGACCTTCAATCTTTAATCCAGTTTTCTGCTGAAGGGCTGTGTTCCCTCCCTGTTATTTGACCTGAGGCCAAACTATCCTAGTGGTAATGAAGACAGTGGCAATCTCCTTCAAAAGATCCCATGCAGGCACTGCTACACTCAGTGCCCCCAGCCTGGCAGCAGGTCACCACTGACCCACACCTCCACCACGGACTCCTGAACACTCACAGGAAGTCTGGGTCAGTCTCTTGTAGGGTCACTGCTCCTTTCTCCTGGGTTGTGGTACACACAGAATTCTGTTTTTGCCCTCCAAGAATCTGTTTCCCCAGATCTGTGCAAATTCTGGTGTCTCTATGTTAATGGTGACCTCCTCCAAGAGGGCTAATGCCAAACCAGGTCTATTGCACCTAGAGCCCTTGCCCCACAGTAGTCCACTGCTGACGCATTCCTCCTTAGGAGACCACAAAACACAGTTCTGTCTCAGTCTCTGTGGGGTGTCTGGGTCCTGGTGCTCAAACAAGGTGTGTTTGAGCCCTCTGAGCATCTCTGAAAGTTATGGGGTTTGCTTGTAAATGCAGTCTCGCTCCCCCTACCATCTTTCTGGGGCTTCCCCTTCGCCCTTGGATGTGGGGTATCTCCTCAAAGTCACTCCAGTGGTGTGCAGCCGCTGCTCCAGTGCCATGTAGCCAGCGCTCAAGTGCCTACTGTCTTGCTGGGGCTTTCCTGTCCTTGGATGTGGGGTATCTCCTCACGGTCACTCCAGTGCATTGCAGCTGCCCTCCAGCACCAAGCAGCAGGTGTGGGGTGTCTCATCACAGTCGATTCAGCATGGCTCAAGTAAAGTCCAATGCTGTGAGAGCAATAATGCATAGAAATCTGCAATGTTGGTCCATGAATCAAGGCAAATTGGAAGTGGTCAAACAGGAGGTACCATCGAGTGAACATCGACATTTTAGGAATCAGTGAACTAAAATGGATTGGAATGAGTGAATTTAACTCAGATGACCATTATATCTACTAGTGTGGGCAAGAATCCCTTAGAAGAAATGGAGTAACTATCATAGTCAAGAACAGAGTTCGAAATGGAGTACTTGGAGGCAATCTCAAAAACAACAGAATGAACTCTGTTCATTTCCAAGGCAGACCATTCACTCTCACAGAAATCCAAGTCTATGCCCTGACCACTAATGCAGAAGAAGCTGAAGTTGAATGGTTCTATGAAGACCTACAAGACTTTCTAGAACTAACATATTAAAAATGATGTCCTTTTCATTATAAGGGACTGGAATGCAAAAGTATGAAATCAAGAAACACCTGGAGTAACAGGCAAATTTGGCCTTGGAGTACAGAATGAAGTAGGGCAAAGGCTAACATAGTTTTGCCAAAGGAACACACTGGTCGTTGTAAACACCCTCTTCCCACAACACAAGAGAAGACTCTACACATGGACAGGAGGAGATGATGAATACCGAAATCAGATTGATTGTATTCCTTGCAGCCAAAGATGGAGAAGCTCTATAGAGTCAACAAAAACAAGGCCAAGAGCTGACTGTGGCTCAGATCATGAACTCCTTATGGCCAAATTTAGACTTAAATTGAAGAAAATAGGGAAAAGTGCTAGACTAAAAATGTATGACCTAAATCAAATCCCTTATGATTATACAGTAGAAGTGAGAAATAGATTTAAGGGCCTACATCTGATAGATAGAGTGCCTGATGATCCATGGAATGAGGTTCGTGACAGTGTACAGGAGACAGGAATCAAGACCATCCCCATAGAAAAGAAAGCAAAAAAGAAAAATAGCTGTCTGGGGAGGCCTTACAAACAGCTGTGAAGAGAAGAGAGGCAAAAAACAGGAGAAAAGGAAAGATATAAGCATCTGAATGCAGAGTTCCAAAGAATAGCAAGAAGAGATAAGAAAGCCTTCTTCAGCGATCAATGCAAAGAAATAGAGGAAAACAACAGAATGGGAAAGACTAGAGATCTCTTCAAGAAAATTAGAGATACCAAGGGAAAATTTCATGAAAAGATGGGCTCGATAAAGGACAGAAATGGTATGGACCTAACAGAAGCAGAAGATATTAAGAAGAGGTGGCAAGAATACACAGAAAGCCTGTACAAAAAAAGATCTTCATGACCCAAATAATCACAATGGTGTGATCACTCATCTAGAGCCAGACATCCTGGAATGTGAACTCAAGTGGGCCTTAGAAAGCATCACTACGAACAAAGCTAGTGGAGGTGATGGAATTCCAGTAGAGCTATTTCAAATCCTGAAAGATGATGCTGTCAAAGTGCTGTACTCAATATGCCAGCAAATTTGGAAAATTCAGCAGTGGAAAAGGTCACTATTCATTCCAATCCCAAAGAAAGGCAATGCCAAAGAATGCACAAACTGATGCACAATTGCACTCATCTCACATGATAGTAAAGTAATGCTCAAAATTCTCCAATCAGGCTTCAGCAATATGTGAACCGTGAATTTCCTGATGTTCAAGCTGGTTTTAGACAAGGCAGAGGAAGCAGAGATCAAATTGCCAACATCCGCTGGATCATGGATAAAGCAAGAGAGTTCCCGAAAACATCTATTTCTGCTTTATTGACAATGCCAAAACCTTTGACTGTGTGGGTGACAATAAACTGTGGAAAATTCTGAAAGAGAGGGGAATACCAGACCAACTGACTTGCCCCTTGACAAATCTGTACGCAGGTCAGGAAGCAACAGTGAGAACTGGGCATGGAACAACAGACTGGTTCCAAATCGGAAAAGGAGTATGTCAAGGCTGTATATTGTAACCCTGCTTATTTAAATTCTGTGCAGAGTACATCATGAGAAACGCTGGACTGGACAAAGCAGAAGCTGGAATCAAGATTGCCGGGAGAAATATCAATAACCTCAGATATGCAGATGACACCACCCTTATGGCAGAAAGTGAAGAGGAACTAAAAAGCCTCTTGATGAAAGTGAAAGTGGAGGGTGAAAAAGTTGGCTTAAAGCTTCAGAAAACGAAGATCTTCAGAAGACGTTCAGAAACAAAGATCTTCAGAAACGAAGATCTTCAGAAACGAAGATCTTCAGAAAACGAAGATCATGGCATCTGGTCCTATCACTTCATGGGAAATAGATGGGGAAACAGTGTCAGACTTTATTTTGGGGGCTCCAAAATCACCGCAGATGGTGATTTCAGCCATGAAATTAAAAGACCCTTACTCCTTGAAAGAAAAGTAATGACCAACCTAGACAGTATATTCAAAAGCAGAGACATTACTTTGCCGACTAAGGTCCGTCGAGTCAAGGCTATGGTTTTTCCTGTGGTCATGTATTGATGTGTTAGTTGGACTGTGAAGAAGGCTGAGTGCTGAAGAATTGATGCTTTTGAACTGTGGTGTTGAGGAAGACTCTTGAGAGTCCCTTGGACTGCAAGGAGATCCAACCAATCCATTCTGAAGGAGATCAGCCCTGGGATTTCTTTGGAAGGAATGATGCTAAAACTGAAACTCCAGTACTTTGGTCACTTCATGCAAAGAGTTGACTCATTGGAAAAGATTCTGATGCTGGGAGGGATTGGGTGCAGAGGGGAAGGGGACAACAGAGGATGAGATGGCTGGATGGCATCACGGACTCGATGGACGTGAATCTGAGTGATCTGTGGGAGTTGGTGATGAACAGGGAGGCCTGGCTTGCTGCAATTCATGGGGTTGCACAGAGTCAGACACGACTGAGCAAGTGAACTGAACTGAACTGAACAGAACCAGAAGATTTTGGGAAAGGTTGAAAGGAGACACCGCGTGTCCGTCCACTTCCCAGAATCCCACTTGCTAGCATCCATCTTGGCTTAGCAATGTGTGCGCCACCAGGAAAGACTCTGAATTAGAATGATTGGCCAAAGACCACCTGGAAACTAATCCCATCTCCATAAACCCCGACATTGCAAGCCACGTGGCAGAGCAGTTCTCCTGGGTTTCCTTACCCTACTTCTCTTCATCTGAGTGCCCTTTCCCAATAAAATCTCTTGCCTTGTCAGCACATGTGTCTCCTCGGACAATTCGTTTCTGAGTGTTAGACAAGAGCCCAGTTTTGGGCCCTGGAAGGTGTCCTCCTTCCTGCAACAGGACCAGTATCCTGTCTTGCCCTTCCCAAGTTTCCTCAGGGATCACCATGGGGAGTGGCTGCAGTCTGATGGCTGGTAGAAAACAGGTATTCTTCTCCTTCCTGAGTTTCCTCAGGGCTCACACTGGGGAGTGGCTTCAGTCTGATGGCTACTAGAGAGCAGGTATTCTTCTACTTCTCGAGTTCCTTTAGAGCTTACAGTGGGGAGTGGCTGCACTTTGATGGCTGCTAGAAAGCAGGTATTCTTTTCCTTCCCGAGTTTCCTCGGGGTTTACATTGGGGAGTGTCTTCAGTCTGATGGCTTCTAGATAGTAGGAGGAGGAAGCTGGGTCCCTATTGAGATCATCTCAGCAGAGACAGCAAGCACGTCCTGTGACTCCAGACAATCTTCCAATGTTCAGGGTTAGTGTTCAGCCTGCAGGATCTACAGCCATGAGCTCAGCCACCATGCTCTGCACATAGTTGCTATGTAGCCCTGAAACCTACCATACAGGAGGCCGTCTAAGTGTGGCATCCTGTCCAACAAAACTCTCGGTCACATCCTCCAAGCCCAACCAAGGCCCAGCTTTGCTTAGAGGGTCTCACTGAGGACCCAGATTCCCCCTTCTGCTCTCTCACATTCCATACCCAAGTGGGGAGAAGGCAGGGGCTGGGGGCAGAGTGCCTTCAAGCAAGTAGGGCAGAAGTTTTCCCATCACCCCTTGTGGTCCATCCCTGGGAGCACAGTCTAATGTCACTGTGCAGCAGAGGACATGTGTCCCCAGATCAGGCACTCTCTCCAGGGGACTGGAGCTGTGAGCACTAACACAGGAAACCCCGAGTGACCTGCTTAGGCTGGAAGACTAGTTCCTGGGATGTGAGCTGAAGTCTGAAAGCAGCTTCTCATTGGGATTAGCCTTCTCCAGACATAGCTTGGGGGTGGCAAGAGTGAAATAAGTGGCCCACAGCTGGGGCAGTCACACAGTGCCTCTCGAAAACCCCATGGAGACTGTGAAGCTGAGCGACCATGAGCCCACATTCACCCAGCAGATGGCCAAGTGGATCGAAGTCACTGAGTCTCCACGCCTGGGAGTGCAGGTTCAGGTGAGCAGGTGACAGACACTCCCCAGCTCAGATGGACTGTAGCCAGGGGCTTCCCTACTGTCCCGAAGATGTTTGGCCCGAGTATAAGGACTTCACAGGGAGCTATCCAACCACTTCATGTGTGGGACCCCAGGTAACGTCCTTGATTTATGGCTGGGAAGGCTGAAGATGGGGTGCACTCAGAGTTCCTGGTCCTCATAGGCATTTGTCACTTAGGCTCACTGTCCCTGCCTTCCTGGGGACCACCCTCTCTGCCATGTCTGTCACAATCTATTCTGTCCCCCCTTCTGAGAAAAGCTGAGATCTTGGTAACAGTGCTGGCAGGACCCATGCAGGCAGGACCTCTGCCCCTCCTCCCATTCTTTCTCAAAGGGCATGTTTCATAAGGTGGTGGTAAGGCTTTAAAGAGCAGAGCACATTACATGCTGAGAGCCTGGCCTGACTCAGGAAGAAAGCTCAGAGGGACCCCTTGTCCCCAACATAGTCAAGACAAAGTCCTGGGAGCTGAGAGGGAAGGTGGAGCAAGGGCCAGACTCCAAGAGAACTCAGGAGGTGGGCCCCAGACCTCTTCCTTCTCTGGGCACTCCTAAAAGACAGGTGTGGGTTATGGAAGTTTCCCTGAGAGCCACATGCACCCAGCGCATGGACTTAATTTTGTGCAAGGACATATGGGGGTTCTCACAGCACCAGGAAGGGTCTGATGGGCAGGGAAGGCTGAGGGACTTGTTCACCAGAGAGTGAGGGCCCAAGACAGCACTGCTTTAACCCAGGGCTCCAAGATGCAGGGCTCGTGTATGAGTCACACTTGTGGGATGTCTGCTCTCTGCAGGCAGCATTGTATCTGTGTCCCCACAAGCTAAGCTTTGACACAGCTATGGGCTTGGCTGGGGAGCTGGGAATGCTCAGTGCAGGACACACAGTACCAGGGTCAGGACACTGTGTGGGAAGTCTCTGTGAGTGGTTGAGAAAGGCCAGAGCCCAAAGTGCCACTGCTTGAAGGACATGGACATTCACCTGAGGGAGCAGAGAGGATCCTGCCTACCAAGCAACTGCCCCAGAGGCCAGTTTAGCAGCATGCTGCCAGAACAAGGATCATCCAGGACACCAGGCAGGACATGCACTGGGAAGTGGCAGCAGAGACCCTAGGCCTCATGAAGGCCCATTGACCCTGGGTAGGCACAGATGGCCTCAGACTGCATCAGCACCCAGAAGACAGTGGGGGGTCCTGGGTGAGGGAGGGGTGGGGGCTCCCTGCACCTTGCAGACCTGGGCCAGCTCATACTGCAGGTCCTTGATGGTGCTGTTATTTGATTCCAGAATATCCGAGGAGAGGAAGGTGTCAGGGAAGCGCAGCCTGGCTCCACTTTGGGGACATCCAGACAGGAGGGACTGCTTTGGGAAGGCCTCAGAGCGAGACTCAGGTTTGTGTCCACTCCCAGACTCTGAGGGGACATAGCCTTGGGGCTGGCTGCCTCAAGTCACCCAGCTGGCCAGGACCCTAGAGCCAGGCCTGGCCACACCAGAGAGCCCTATCCACATCACCCACTCATTTTATGACATCTCCCAGGTCAGGGGGCAGAGGAACGAGGCCCAGCCCCGGGCAGGGTCTCTGCTAGGTGTGGTCAGGCCTTCTGGCTCCTGGGCACTAAGGCCTCATCTTTCCTTTCCCGGCAGTGCCCAGTGACCAGGAGAGCCCACCCAGGGGAATGCCACAGACCACCATGGATGCACCAGAGAACAGACACTCAGCCTGCACCCAGAAGTGCCTCCCAGAAAAGCCTTCCCAGCATGCACCATACAGGCCACCATGGGCCTTCCTCTCCTTCCGTGGCCTCTCCCAGCTCATCTTAGTGTCCAGGCAGATGGCAGCCATGGCCTTGCCTAAGACGCCAAGCTGCAGTGGGCAGTGTACTCTGGCTAGGTTGACTGGAAGGCCAGGGAGGCGCTGGGGAGACCTTGAAGACACTGGAGCCAGGAGACCACTGTGCACATGGGCCTCGGTGCTCTGGCCAGGAAACCATGACTGTTCCTTTCTGATGCTGACTCAGGGTCTTCACTGGAGGGACAAAGCTCCAACCATAGCCTTCAGGGCCTACCTACAGCTTGCAGGACATGAGAGTCAGGACCGAGGGGTCCAGGATGGAAGCCACCAGCACCTCACTGAACCGCACCTCCTCCTTCCAAAGGGTGGCGGCCTGTGCCTATACCTGGAGCTCCAGGATGAGGTTCCTGAGGCCTGCCTTCTTCTGAACCTCCAGGATGCCCATGGTGAACTTCCAGGGACCCTTTTGTCCTTCCTTCTACATAAACACATAAATCTGTATCTGTAACCTAGAAATGTGTAACTCTAGGAGAGCATCCACACAAATAATCTTTCACTATATACACAAAATCTGAATCTCACATACATAATCCAGGACCTGATAGCCATATGCTTTACTTTTAGGGAAAAAGATCTAACAAAGTGTATAGATCTCCCATAGATTCATCATACCTGAATCAGACGGCCATATGCTGACAACAGTCTCAGCATTGCAAATTGACTATACTACAACATAGCAGAGGCATGGTATTAAAGAGAAGGAAAGAAAACCAGTGCCTATTTTATTCCCCCTGGACTCCCTGACTGGGACTGCTACCCCATCCCTGAAGCCTAACCAGGCTGAGGTCTCACTGCTTGACTGGGGTGGGTTCGAGAGAGCCTGGCATGGTGCCCAGCATTGAACCCTTTTTAAATGTTTACTTTCTGCTTTGTTCTGGCATGGACCAGACTCCCCAGCAGGATCCAGGCCTCCAGGGACTTGGGAACAAATACTACTAAGCCTCCATGTGCTCTGGTGCTGGGCATTCCAGTTCAAGCTTCCTTCCCAGCAAAGTGTCACCCCTCATTTTTGTGAAAGTAGAAAATACCTTCCATGAAGTTGTGATGCCATGTGTTGGAAATATAACTGAAATTTCTGGGATAAACATGTTGATTATGAAACACATTTAATCCAGCTTTCTATGAAACACCAGTGACAAAAATACCTTACATTTGTTTCACACTTTAGTTTATATCAGGTTTCCATTTGTAGTCTTTTCAGCGTTGCTTCCTAATAACCAATTTCACAGGTTTCCCAAGAAATCCTCTGGGCTCTTTCTTCAGTAGCTATGGTTTGGTCTGTGGCCCAGGGACTGATATAGGTCCCTCAGCTCCTTGGAGCCAGATTAACCCCAGGCTCTTGGTCCAGCTTTCCAGTGTTGTAATGAGTCATTAAGAGCATTCCGCACTTCACACAGACCCACAAACAGACAGCTGTGTCTAGAGCCCAGCAAGTACCACAGTCTAGACCCCAGCACTCCTGAAAAAAGTGGGGCAGGGCAGACAGACGGCAGGGAGAAGGGGTGCTGGTCAATATCCATGGCCAGGCCTGGGAGCTGTGGTTCCTGCCCAGACCCTGGGTAAACTCGAATGTTTCTGACACTCATCCCCTCCTGGCAGGCCTTCCCATCCATGTGTCTTCAGAGGTCTCTGCCCATGTGCTCTTTCCCAAAACCTGGCTTTTTTGGGAGGGAGGGGGTTGGCTAGGAAATCCCATGGATAGAGGAGTCTGGTGGGCCACAGTCCACAGGTTCACAAAGAGGCTGACATGACTTAGCCACTACTCAACAACAATGAGTAGATGAGAAAGCGAAGGAAGGTTAAAAAGAGAGAGAGAGAGAGTTTACAAAGCATGAAATCCTGTCACTGTCTTTAGAAGGTAATTGAGGACCTGCCATCACCCATAGAAACTTTCAGATGAACACGGAGTTTGAAACTGTACTGTGTTCTTACATCCTACCATACACATTCCTGCTATAATCTTACAGCAAAACTTGTGAAATAACAATAATCATCATGATAATCAATATCTGCTATTCACGACTATACTCTTCATTTTCAACACATATTTGTTGAATATTTAATCGGTATGAGGCATTCTCTAGGGGCTTCCCTGGGCCCTCAGACAGTAAAGATTCTGCCTGCAATGCAAGGGACCTGGCTTTGATCCCTTGGTGAGGAAGATCCCCTGGAGAAGGAAATGGCTGAAGGCTAATAACTCCAAGACTCAGTCACTAAAGAGAACTCCCAGCCCCATAGAATATTAATAGGCAAGTGCCTCCCCAAAGTCCTCCAGCTCAACACTAAGACTAAGCCACACCCAAAAGCCAGCGAGCTGTAGTGCCAAACATCCCTCGCCTATCCTTCAGCCAAATAGGGGCACAAACTTGCAAGTTGGCAGACAGGCTGCCCAAAGCCATACTGAACCCACAGACACCTGAAACCACACGACTGGGCCCAGCCACGGCCCTTCAGAATGAAAAGATCTAGCTCCACCCACCAGAACACAAATACAAATTCCCCCCAACCAGAAAACCTTCACAAGCCATTGGTCCAACCCCACTCAGGGGAGGCAGACTCCTTAGTTAACAGGAACTACAGCCTTTCAACCTGCAAGAAAGAGATCCCAAACACAGTAAATTAAATGAAATGAAATGACAGAGAAACATCCAGAAGATGAAGGGACATGGTTAAAACCCACAGGATTGAACAACTGAACAGTAAGCAGGAAATCTACCAGAAAAAATAATTTAGAGGAATAACAGATCATCCAAACTTCTGGAAATAAAATGGAGGCATAAAATGGAAATAAAATGGAAATAAAATAGAGACACAGATTGAGAAGATGCAAGAAATGTTCACCAGGAACTTGAAGAAGTAAAGAATAAATAATCAACAATGAACAATGGAATAAGTGAGACTAAAAATCACTGGAGAAACCATATTTGAAAAAAACACATGTATCCTAATGTTCACTGCAGCACTACTTACAATAGATAGGACATGGAAGCAACCTCGATGTCCATGAACAGATGAATGGATAAAGAAGCTGTGGTACATATACACAACAGAATATTATTCAGCCATAAAAAGGAATGCATTTGAGTCAGTGCTAATGAGGTAGATGAGCGTACAGCCTATTAAACAGAGTGAAGCAAGTTAGAAAGAGAAAAACCAATATGTATATTAACACATATATAGGGAACAACAGACTGGTTCCAAATAGGAAAAAGAGTACGTCAAGGCTGTACATTGTCACCCTGCATATTTAACTTATATGCAGAGTACATCATGAGAAACCCTGGGCTGGAAGAAGCACAAGCTGGAATCAAGATTGCCGGGAGAAACATCAATAAACTCAGATATGCAGATGACACTACCATTATGGCAGAAAGTGAAGAGGAACTAAAGAGCCTCTTGATGAAAGTGAAAGAGGAGAGTGAAAAGTTTGGCTTAAAGCTCAACATTCAGAAAACGAAGATCATGGCATCTGGTCCCATCACTTCATGGGAAATAGATGGGGAAACACTGGAAACAGTGGCAGACTTTTTTTTGGGGGGGGGGGTGCTCCAAATCACTGCAGATGGTGACTGCAGCCACGAAATTAAAAGATGTTTACTCCTTGGAAGAAAAGTTATTACCAACCCAGATAGCATATTCAAAAGCAGAGACATTACTTTGCCAACAAATGTCCGTCTAGTCAAGGCTATGGTTTTCCAGTGGTCATGTATGGATGCGAGAGTTGGACTGTGAAGAAAACTGAGCACCGAAGAATTGATGCTTTTGAACTGTGGTGTTGGAGAAGGCTCTTGAGAGTCCCTTGGAATGCAAGGAGATCTAACCAGTCCATTCTGAAGGAGATCAACCCTAAGTGTTCTTTGGAAGGAATGATGCTGAAGCTGAAACTCCAGTACTTTGGCCACCTCATGCGAAGAGTTGACTCATTGGAAAAGACTCTGATGCTGGGAGATATTGGGGGCAGGAGGAGAAGGGGACGACAGAGGATGAGATGGCTGGATGGCATCACCAACTCGATAGACATGAGTTTGAGTGAATTCCAGGAGATAGTGATGGACAGGAAGGCCTAGTGTGCTGTGATTCATGGGGTCACACAGAGTCGGACATGACTGAATGACTGAACTGAACTGAATATTCCACTGTGTATATGTACCACAGCTTTCTTATCCATTCGTCTGCTGATGGACATCTAGGTTGCTTCCATGTCCTGGCTATTATAAACAGTGCTGCAATGAACATTGGGGTACACGTGTCTCTTTTAATTCTGGTTTCCTAGGTGTGTATGAGCAGCAATGGGATTGCTGGGTCATGATTGCTGGGTCATATGGCAGTTCTATTTCCAGTTTTTTAAGCAATCTCCACACTCTTCTCCATAGTGGCTGTAGAGTTTGCATTCCTGCCAATAGGGTAAAAGGATTCCCTTTTCTCTGCACCCTCTCCAGCATTTATTGTTTGTAGGCTTTTTGATAGCAGCCATTCTGACCAGCATGAGATGGTACCTCATTGTGGGTTTTATTTCCATTTCTCTGATAATGAGTGATGTTCAGCAACTTTTCATTTGTTTGTCAGCCATCTATGTGTTTTCTTAGGAGAAATGTCTGTTTAGTTCTTTGACCCATTTTTTGAATGGGTCGCTTATTTTTCTGGTATTGAGCTGCATGAGCTGCTTATATATTTTTGAGAGTAATTCTTTGTCACTTGCTTCATTTGCTATTATTTTCTCCCATTCTAAAGACTGTCTTTTCACATTACTTATAGTTTCCTTTGTTGTGTAAAAGCTTTTAAGTTTAATTAGGTCCCATTTGTTTCCGTTTGATTTTATTTCTATTACTCTGGGAGGTGGGTTATAGAAAATCCTGTTGTGATTTATATCAGAGAGTGTTTTGCCTGTTTTCCTCTAGGAGTTTTATAGTTTCTCATCTTAAATTTATCTTTAATCCATTTTGAGTTTATTTTTGTGTATGGCGTTAGATAGTGTTCTAGTTTCATTCTGTTACAAGTGGTTGGCCAGTTTTCCCAGCACCACTTGTTAAAGAGATTGTCTTTTCTCCAGCGCACTAAGCGCAGGTGGCTGCAGCCAGCGCACTAAGAGCAGCCAAGAGGAGCTACCCCGCGTCCGAGGTCAGGGGCGATGGTTGAAAGGAGCTACCCCGTGTCCGAAGTCAGGGGCAATGGCCGAGGCCACGGGCGGTGGCCTGGAGGAGCAACCCCACACCCGAGGCCAGGGGCAGCGGCTGGGAGGAGGAACCTTCCATCCACGGAGCGCTGGCTGCATGGGCATAGAAAGGCCTAGAAGAGCCATCTCACATTGAAGGTCAGGAAGGGCGGCAGTGAGGAGATACCCCTCATCCAAGGTAAGGACCACTGGCTGCGTTTTGCTGGAGCAGCCATGAAGAGATACCCCACCCCCAAGGAAAGAGAAACACAAGTAAGATGGTAGGTGTTGCAAGAGGGCATCAGAGGGCAGACACACTGAAACCATACTCAGAAAATTAGTCAATGTAATCATACTGGGACCACAGCCTTGTCTAACTCAATGAAGCCAAGCCATGCCCAGAGGGCAACCCAAGATGGGTAGGTCATGGTGAAGAGGTCTGACAGAATGTGGTCCACTGGAGAAGGGAATGGCAAACCACTTCAGTATTCTTGCCTTGAGAACCCCATGAACAGTATGAAAAGGCAAAATGATAGGATACTTAAAGAGGAACTCCCCAGGTCAGTAGGTGTCCAATACGCTACTGGAGATCAGTGGAGAAATAATTCCAGAAAGAATGAAGGGATGGAGCCAAAGCAAAAACAATACCCAGCTATGGATGTGACTGGTGATAGAAGCAAGGTCCGACGCTGTAAAGAGCATTATTGCATAGGAACCTGGAATGTCAGGTCCATGAATCAAGGCAAATTGGAACTGGTCAAACAAGAGATGGCAAGAGTGAACATCGGCATTCTAGAAATCGGCAAACTAAAATGGACTGGAATGGGTGAATTTAACTCAGATGACCATTCTATCTACTACTGTGGGCAGGAATCCCTCAGAAGAAATGGAGTAGCCACCATGGTCAGCAAAAGAGACCGAAATGCGGTATTTGGATGCAATCTCAAAAACGACAGAATGATCTCTGTTTGTTTCCAAGGCAAACCATTCAATATCATGGTAATCCAAGTCTATGCCCCAAACAGTAACACTGAAGAAGCTGAAGGTGAATGGTTCTATGCAGACCTACAAGACCTTTTAGAACTAACACCTTAAAAAGATGTCCTTTTCATTATAGGGGACTAGAATGCAAAAGTAGGAAAAAAAAGAAACACCTAGACTAACAGGCAAATTTGGCCTTGGAATGGGGAATGAAGGAAGGCAAAGACTAATACAGTTTTGCCAAGAAAATGCACTGGTCATAGCAAACGCCCTTTTCCAACAACACAAGAGAAGACTCTACACATGGACATCACCAGATGGTCAACACCGAAATCAGATTGATTATATTCTTTGCAGCCAAAGATGGAGAAGCTCTGTACAGTCAACAAAAACAAGACCAGAAGCTGACTGTGGCTCAGATCATGAACTCCTTATTACCAAACTCAGATTTAAATTGAAGAAAGTAGGGAAAACCGCTAGACCATTCAGGTATGACCTAAATCAAATCCCTTATGATTATACAGTGGAAGTGAGAAATAGATTTAAGGGCCTAGATCTGATAGATAGAGTGCCTGATGAACTATGGAATGAGGTTCATGACATTGTGCAGGAGACAGGGATCAAGACCATCCCCATGGAAAAGAAACGCAAAAGAGCAAAATGGCTGTCTGGGGAGGCCTTACAAATGAAGAAGAGAAGCAAAAAGCAAAGGAGAAAAGGAAAGATATAAGCATCTGAATGCAGAGTTCCAAAGAATAGCAAGAGATAAGAAAGCCTTCAGCAATCAATGCAAAGAAATAGAGGAAAACAACAGAATGGGAAAGACTAGAGATTTCTTCAAGAAAATTAGAGATACCAAGAGAACATTTCATGCAAAGATGGGCTTGATAAAGAACAGAAATGGTATGGACCTAACAGAAGCAGAAGATATTAAGAAAAGGTGGCAAGAATACACCGAAGAACTGTCCAAAAACGTCTTCATGACCCGGATAATCACAATGGTGTGATCATTCATCTAGAGCCAGACATCCTGGAAAATAAGTCTAGCAGGCCTTAGAAAGCATCACTACGAACAAAGCTAGTGGAGGTGACGGCATTCTAGTTGAGCTGTTTCAAATCCTGAAAGATGATGCTGTGAAAGTGCTGCACTCAATATGCCAGCAAATTTAGAAAACTCAGCAGTGGCCACAGGACTGGACAAGGTCAGTTTTCATTCCAATCCCAAAGAAAGGCAATGCCAAAGAATGCTCGAACTACCGCACAATTGCACTCATCTCATGTGCTAGTAAAGTAATGCTCAAAATTCTCCAAGCCAGGCTTAAGCAATACGTGAACCATGAACTTCATGATGCTCAAGATGGTTTTAGAAAAGGCAGAGGGACCAGAGATCAAATTGCCAACATCCGCTGGATCATGGAAAAATCAAAAGAGTTCCAGAAAAACATCTATTTCTGCTTTAGTGACTATGCCAAAGCCTTTGACTGTGTGGATCACAATAAACTGTGGAAAATTCTGAAAGAGATGGGAATACAGACCACCTGACCTGCCTCTTGAGAAATCTGTATGCAGGTCAGGTAGCAACAGTGAGAACTGGACATGGAACAACAGACTGTTTCCAAATCGGAAAAGGAGTATGTCAAGGCTGTATATTGTCACCCTGCTTATTTAACTTATATGCAGAGTACATCATGAGAAACGCTGGACTGGAAGAAGCACAAGCTGGAACCGAGATTGCTGGGAGAAATATCAATAACCTCAGATATGCAGATGACACCACCCTTATGGCAGAAAGTGAAGAGGAACTTTTAAAAAGCCTCTTGATGAAAGTGAAAGAGGAGAATGAAGAAGTTGGCTTAAAGCTCAACATTCAGAAAATGAAGATCATGGCATCTGGTCCCATCACTTCATGGGAAATAGATGGGGAAACAGCGGAAACAGTGTCAGACTTTATTTTGGGGGCTCCAAAATCACTGCAGATGGTGATTGTAGCTATGAAATCAAAAGACGCTTACTCCTTGGAAGAAAAGTTATGACCAACCTAGAAAGTATATTCAAAAGCAGAGGCATTACTCTGCCAACTAAGGTCCATCTAGTCAAAGCTATGGTTTTTCCAGTAGTCATGTATGGATGTGAGAGTTGGACTGTGAAGAAGGCTGAGCACTGAAGAATTGATGCTTTTGAACTATGGTGTTGGAGAAGACTCTTGAAAGTCCCTTGGACTGCAAGGAGAACCAACCAGTCCATTCTGAGATCAGCCCTAGGATTTCTTTTGAAGGAATGATTTAAAGCTGAAACTCCAGTACTTTGGCCGTCTCATGCAAAGAATTGATTCATTGGAAAAGACTTTAATGCTGGGAGGAATTGAGGGCAGGAGGAAAAGGGGACGACAGAGGATGAAATGGCTGGATGGCATCACTGTCTCGATGGATGTGAATCTGTGTGAACTCCGTGCATTGGTGATGGACAGGGAGGCCTGGTGTGCTGCGATTCATGGGGTCGCAAAGAGTCAGACACGACTGAGTGACTGAACTGACCTGAACTTTTCAAAGATAAGATGTCCATAGGTGCATGGATTTATCTCTGGGCTTTGTCTTTTGATCCATCAATATATATATTTCTGTCTTTGTGCTGTTACCATACTGTCTTGATGACTGTAGTCTTATAGTCTAGTCTGAAGTCAGGTGGGTAATTTTTCCAGTTCTATTCTTCTTTCTCAAGATTGCTTTGGCTATTCGAGGTTTTTTGTATTTCCATACAAATTGTGAAATTATTTGTTTTAGTTCTGTGAAAAATACCATTGGTAGCTTAATAGGGATTACATCTATAGATTGCTTTGGGTAGTACACTCCTTTTCACTATAGTGATTCTTCTGATCCTTGAACAGGGTATATTTCTGCATCTATTTGTGTCATCTTTGATTTCTTTCATTAGTGTTTTATAGTTTTCTATATATATATAGTTCTTTTGTTTTTTAGGTAGATTTATTCCTAAGTATTTCATTATTTTTGTTGCAATGCTGACTGGAATTGTTTCCTTAATTTCTCTTTCTGTTTTCTCATTGTTAGTGTATAGGCAGGCAAGGGATTTCTGTCTGTTGATTTTATATCCTGCAACTTTACTATATTCATTGATTAGCTCTAGTAATTTTCTGGTGGAGTCTTTATGGTTTTCTATGTATAGTATCATGTCATCTGCAAACAGTGAGAGTTTACTTCTTGTTTTCCAATCTAGATTACTTTTATTTCTTTTTCTTCTCTGATTGCTGTGGCTAAAACTTCCAAAACTATGTTGAATATTAGTGGTGAGAGTGGGCATCCTTGTCTTGTTCCTGACTTTAGGAGAAATGCTTTCAATTTTTCACCATTGAGGATAGTGTTTTATTATGTTGAGGTATGTTCCTTCTATGTCTGCTTTCTGGAGAGTTTTTATCATAAATGGATGTTGAATTTTGGCAAAGGCTTTCTCTGCATCTATTGAGATAATCATATGGTTTTTATCTTTCAATTTGTTAATGTGGTGTATCACATTGATTGATTTTCGAATTTTGAAGAATCCTCCTATCCCTGGGATAAATCCCACTTGGTCATGACAAGTATTATCTTTTTAATATGTTTTTGAATTCTGTTTGCTAGAATTTTGTTGAGGATTTTTGCACCGATGCTCATTGGTGATATTGGCCTGTAGTTTTCTTTTTTTGTGGTATCTTTGGTTTTGGTATTAGGGTGATGGTGGAATGAACTTGGCAGTTTATCTTCCTCTGAAATTTTCTGAAAGAGTTTGAGTAAGATAAGTGTTAGCTGTTCTCTAAATTTTTGGTAGAATTCACCTGTGCAGCTATCTAGTCCTGGGCTTTTGTTTGTTGAAGATTTTTTATTACAGTTCCAATTTCTTCACTTGTGCTGGGTGTGTTAAGATTGTCTATTTCTTCCTGGTTCAATTTGAAAGGTCATACTTTTATAAGAATTCATCCGTTTCTTCCAAGTTGTCCATTTTATTGTCATATAGTTGATGATAGTAGTCTCTTATGATCCTTTGTATTTCTGTGTTATTTGTTGTGATTTCTCCATTTTCACTTCTAATTTTGTTTATTAGGCATGAAATTTTTTAACCTGAGGTAACCCTGAGTATCTGTCTCACGTGCTCTGAAAACCAGCCTCAGCACCATCACAAAGAAGGAGTTCCAAAACACCCTGACCAGTGACAGGAGCATGGGGATAAGGCACCAGTGATAAGTGTGAAACCCACACACTCCTGTGTTCACCCTGGTCTGCTTCTTAAAATTGTAGTCACTTGACAGCAACACTTCATGCAATCTTTTATCAGATAAAATAATGAGATTTCTTCTCCATATTTGTTTCTCTAATGTAATTGTGAGTTTAACTCGGCTGTGTGTTAGATTTTCTTCTAGTTCTAATTCCAACCCTGAATAGGTGCTGAGGTGGGCTTCCAGAAGCCCCTCTACCAAGGGCTAAGGAAGCTGAGAAACACTTACTGAAGGAAAGGATTGGGACTCAACAGGGGAGCCCACACAGCTATACCATCATCTGCATTACACACGGGACATTAACAATAAGCAGACAATGGACCAGGACCAAAAGAAAGTGAGTGCTGGGCACTCCAAAGCACATTGATAATTGTTTTTTTTTTTTATCAAAGCCCTAAACAGTTTTAAGTGGTGAAAAAAAAAGTGTACTCTTTTGTGTATATATCAGTAACTACATGGTTATAATGAAATAATTGCACAAGATACTATATTTAGTATTCTGATTTCTCATAAGTTTCAAGTATTTCATAAGTCAAGCCTTCAAACAAAGACATATGCCACTCAAGGGTAGAGGCAACATTTTCAAGGAATGAGGTCTTTCAATACATGTTTGTGGAGCTGCCTTCAACTAACAACGCCTGACACTGGATGGTAGTGAATGATTATAAAAGACAGATAAGGGGGAAGATGGTCTTTCTCCTCCCAACCACCCCTACCCCCTGCCCTCTGTATTAGTTTCCTTTTGTTGCTGTAACATATTACCACAACATTAGTGGCTTAAAAGAACACAAACTTATTATCAAACAATTCTGTATGTCAGAAGCCCAACACAGGCATCACAGGGCTAAAACCAAGGTGTCAGCAGGGCTGTGTTCCTTTCTGAAGGCTATAAGAGAGAATCTGTTTTCTTGACTTTTCTGGCTTCTCTCAGTTGCCTGATTCTTTGGCTCATGCCCCCCTTCCTTCATCTTCAGAGCCAGCAATGGCCAGTGGAGTCTATCTCACATCACATCACCCTGACATTGACTCTTCTGTGGCTCACTTCCATTTTTAAGGATCCTTGTGATTACCCTGGCACCACCGAGATAAACCAGGATAACCTCTCTATTTTATGATCAGCCATCTGCATCCTTGATCTTCTGTTGTAACAACTTATTCACAGGTTCCAGGGGTTAAGGCATGTGCACATCTCAGGGGTCATTATTTGCCTACCATACTGTCAATAGATAACCAACGGTAAGTCTTCAAAGGCATGGCAGAGAAGTCAGAAAGAAGTCACACGTGCATTTCTTGCTCCTTATTGTCCACCTCTTTTCCTCCTTTGTCATTTAATATTGTAAAGAGAGCTTTCCAGAGCAAACTGAGTTGGGCTGCTGCTGCTGCATGGGCACCTTGACCAGTGCTGGCAGGGGGGACTCTTGACGACTCCATAGAGCAGTAACAGAAGAGACAGGAGGACTCACAGGCTATTCATTTACTCGTGACAGTGTTCCTGACAGCAACCAAAGCAAACTAAGGCCCTGGGCTTCTGGAATGCGCATTCCATGAAGGAACAAAGCAATAAAAATAAGCTGGTGAATTTTAAAGTCTATTAGAAAGTGTTGAGAGCCATGGAGGACAATAAAACTTGGGAGAAGGTTAGGGAAGGTGGAAAGGGGACTAACCCCCTAACAGGACACTCAGTGAGGTGTTCATGTTATTTTATAGTGAGTCAGGCCTGGTGAAAAGTGCTTTACAAGATAATGCTCACCTCAGCCTGAATCATTCCATCTTCTAGATGAGGAAAAAGAGGCTCAGAGGTGATGTCCCACGAATGATGAGTGGCACAGGCTGGTTGCCATCCACGTGTCCATCCTCCCCAAGCTATAGGGGTTTCCCAGACCAGAGTCACATTCAGGAAAGCAGGAGGTGGAGGACTAGATCCCTATGCTGACACATACCTGTTATTCCAGGAAAGAGGAAATTCTGACTCCTGGGAGAGACTGTCTGGACACTGAGGCCCAGGGATGGGGCTCTGTCAGGGGGAACCACATGGCCACCTGGGATATGGGAGCCATCAGGTTTCTGCTCAGTTCTTAGCCTGGCCAATTCCTGGCTAAAAGATCACTAGACGTTGGGTGGGGAAACGTGGGATGTATTCCTTTGTCTTATTTAACACGAGTGTAGACAGTCCTTGCTATGTGTCCAGGTCTTCCCTAAGAGCTATGCAAATAGGAACTGACTGTAGTTTATATAGTACACTACCAGGCCAGAGCTGCTATTGTCCCAGTCACAGATGAGGAAACCGAGGCCAAGACAGTTTCAGGTGTTTCCCTGGCCACGCTGCCATGGGAATTCCAATCCTAGTGGCACCAAAACGAACATTATGAGTTGCTACCACATCTCAGGGACTGTGTGCTGTACCTTCAGTGCATTCATTAACCTTAGTTCCAATTGTGGACTCATCTGGAGAAGTTACATGGCTAACACATGGAGTCTCATCATTTCAGAACAAGGTATGAATCACTGAGTCATTGAGCCAAGGCTTGCATAGGTCCTTCCTGCTGTAGGCCCTGTATTAAATGATTATCTTGGTTTTTCTCAGGAAACAGGTGCTGGAATAGGCACCTTTTCATGAATGAAGGCATAGAGGCTCAGGGGCATGAACTGATTTGTCAACAAGGCATGTCCAGAAATGATGAGTGGCCGAGTCCAGATGCAAGCCCAGGTATGGCTGTGGCTGGCCTCTGTGATGTTGATCCACACAACTACACAATGTGGCTTCGGAAGGTACCAAGTCCAGGCATGATGACAACGTCAATCATAGTTGATGATTATTGCAATAGGGATCAGAACTGTCCATCTGCTGTCAGTGAACATCAGGCTGTGTTCTAAGCCTTTTCATACATTAATTTATTAGCCCTGTCAACAGCCATGTGAAGTAGATAACATATTACCCCATTTTACCAAAGACATAACTAAGGCACAGGAAGGTTAAGTCACTTGTCCAGAGTCACAGAACTCATGACTGGGATTGAGCACCAGGCAGCATGGCTGCAAAACCCAGGCTCCTGAATGCTATCCAAGGAAGAAACAGCTCTGAGCCTGCCATGAGGCCAGCAGCTTTGGAGAAAGTGGGCCATAGAGATGAAGGACTGTGAGTGGGAGGATTCAGTTCTGGGAAAATAGGGGCCAGTGTGAGTGGCTAATATGGTGACTGCCAGAGCTCATGGGCATTTCATGAACTAGTTAGAAAAAAAAAAAGTGGAGGCAAGAAATCCAGGGGCCTCAGAGTTAGAACTTGGATAGCCAAATCCTGCCTCAAATTCTCTGCAGGAGAAAGAGCCACCCACCTAAGAGTACCACGAGTGACCCAGAGAGAAGCCCTAGTGATAGACCTCAAGGCCAAGGCAAATCACCATTCCATTCAATTCTTGATTTCAGTCTTTCCCGGGCCCAGCTAGACATTTGGCCCTTGGTTTCTGGAATATACTGCACTGTACCCTATTCCCTTCTTCTAGTAATAAATCCTCCCTTAGTTTTGAATCATTTTGAAGGGGACTTGATTCTAGCCCCATCAGTCCGTGGTAGAGACACAGGGAGACCAGGCAGGATGTGAGAGCCAAACAGGCCAGGAACTATAGGAGGGAGGGAGGGAGGGATAACCCGCCTGGAGCATGAGGCAGAGTGGAGGAGGCTGCATGTTCCCTCAGGAGGTGTGGAGGACCTACTCAGTCAAAGCAGGTCTTCCAGCTCTGCAGCATCACCTCCTGCTATGGGGTCCTTGGGGCTAGGTCTTCTAGGCCAGGAACTTGAAATGAAGGACATGGCCATATCCTCAAAGGTCATTGATCCCCAGAAAGTCAAAGAGAGGCAGGGATGTCACCCTTGTGGCTAACAGAATGAGGCTAGAGTCTGTCACTCAGTCACTGGAGCAATCTAGAAGGACCCTAGCTCTGAATCCCATGGGGGTGTGTAACTCCTAGGGCCCTGGATCTGTGCTGAGTACTTTCTGTGCCACATCCAACTGATGACATGTCCCCAGCACTGGAGCCAGACTCCTAAGTCTGAACACAGCTTCTTCTACCTGACCCTTGCCAGCTGTGTGGCCTTGGGGACATCACTGCATTTCTCTGAGCAGTGATTTCTGCATCAATACCCTCATCGTTCCCACTGCCAGGTTGCTGTGAGTGTGAAAGAGACAATGGTTATCAAGTGAACCCTGGCATGCCCAGCACAAATCTGTCAGTGCTTGGTGTGTGTTTTCGTACTTGGATTATCCATGAGGCCAACACTGTCAGCATGCCAATGTCACAGTCAGTGTGCTGAAGATCAAGGACAGTCAACCAGAAGTCAAACAGAGTCAAGTGTCAAATAAGCAGTGATCTGAACTCAGACAGGTCTCTCTGGTCTGGCCAGCGTCTGTAACCCCCATCCTCTGCCAGCACCAAAGGGTGGGATGAATATCCAGGACACCATCTCACAATCTACCTTCAGAGACACATCTCAGCAGATGGAGGGAGCAGTTAAACTCCATTCAGCAACCTGCACAGGCCCTCTTCTGCCTCCTCAAACAATACATATCCCTGCCTTTGCCCATGTGGTACTCTCTGCCTGGAAGGTCCGCTATACCATCCTCATACCTAAGCCCAAACCCGGCTGGCAATGTTGACTTTAAGTGTTGCCCTGAGGCCTCCCCAGCCCGCAGTGGGTATTATCATGGTTAGAGTGGAGGCTCTCTTGACTGACATACGGATTTTGAATTTCTGCCAATGAAGAGCTGTGTGACCTCCAACAGGTAATATTTCTAAGACTCAAAGTTTCTGTTCTGTAAAGTAAGGATGATATGAAAAACTAATCCTAAGCAGATGAGAGTTAAATGAGGAAGTCATTGTACCTTGGTGCATAATAAGTGCTCACTTCAGTTCAGTCCCTCAGTCATGTCAGACTCTTTGCGACCTCATGGACTGCAGCACGACAGGCTTCCAGTCCATCACCAAATCCCAAGTTTACTCAAATTCATGTCCATTAAGTTGGTGATGCCATCCAACCATCTCATCCTCTATCATCCCCTTCTCCTCCTGCTTTCAATCTTTCCCAGAGTCAGGGTCTTTTTAAAGGAGCCAGTTCTTCATATGAGATGACCAAAATATTGGAATTTCAGCTTCAACATCAGTCCTTCCAATGAATATTCAGGACTGATTTCCTTTACAATGGACTGCTTGGGATCTTCTTGCTGTCCAAGGGACTCTCAAGAGTCTTCTCCAACACCACAGTTCAAAAGAATCAATTCTTCCATGCTCAGCTTTCTTTATAGTCCAACTCTCACATCCATACATGATAACTGGAAAACATAACTCTGACTAGATGGACTTTGTTGGCACAGTAATGTCTCTACTTTTAGATATGCTGTCTAGGTTTGCCGTAGCTTTTCTTCCAAGGAGCAAGTATCTTTTAATTTCATGGCTGCAGTCACCATACGCAGTGATTTTGGGGCCCCTGAAACTAAAGTCAGCCACTGTTTCCACTGTTTCCCCATCTATATGCCATGAAGTAATGGGACTTGACACCGTGATTTTAGTTTTCTGAATGTTAAGTCAACTTTTTCACTCTCCTCTTTCACTTTCATCACGAGGCTCTTTAGTTCTTCTTCAATTTCTGCCATAAGTGTGGTGTCATCTACATATCTGAGGTTATTGATATTTCTCCCGGCAATCTTGATTCCAGCTTGTGCTTCATCCAGTCCACGATTTCTCGTGATGTACTCTGCATATAAATTAAATAAGCAGGGTGACAATATACAACCTTGATGTACTCCTTTCCAGATTTGGAACCAGTCTGTTGTTCCATGTCTAGTTCTAACTGTTGCTTTCTGACCTGCATACAGATTTCTCAAGAGGCAGGTCAGGTGGTCTGGTATTCCCATCTGTTGAAGAATTTTCCACAGATTTTTATGATCCACACAGTCAAAGGCTTTGGAATATTCAATAAAGCAGAAGTACATCGCTTTCTGGAACTCTTGCTTTTTCGATGATCCAATGGATGTTGGCAATTTGATCTCTGATTCCTCTGCCTTTTCTAAATCCATCTTGAACATCTGGAAGTTCACGGTTCATGTACTGTTGAAGCCTGGCTTGGAGAATTTTGAGCATCACTTTGCTATCACGTGAGATGAGCACAATTCTGTGGTAGTTTGAGCATTCTTTGGCATTGTCTTTCTTAGGGATTGAAATGAAAACTGACCTTTTCCAGTCCTGCGGCCACTGCTGAGTTTTCCAAATTTGCTAGTATATTGAGTGTAGCACTTTCACAGCATCATCCTTTAGGATTTGAAATAGCTCGACTGGGATTCCATCAACTCCACTAGCTTTGCTTGCAGTGATGCTTCCTAAGGCCCACTTGACTTCACATTCCAGAATGTCTGGCTCTAGGTGAGTGATCACACCATCGTGATTATCTGGTTTGTGGATATCTTTTTTGTACAGTTCTTCTGTGTATTCTTGCACCTCTTCTTAATATCTTCTGCTTCTGTTAGGTCCATTCTATTTCTGTCCTTTATTCTGCCCATCTTTGCATGAAAAGTTCCCTGGCAATCTGTAATTTTCTTGAAGAGATCTCTAGTTGTTCACATTTTATTGTTTTTGTCTATTTATTTGCACTGATCATTGAAGAATTCTTTCTTATCTCTCCTTGCTGTTCTTTGGAACTCTGCATTCAAATAGGTGTATCTTTCCTTTTCTCCTTTGCCTTTCACTTCCCTTCTTTTCATAGATATTTGTATGCCCTCCAGATAATCATTTTGCCTTTTCACATTTCTTTTTCTTGGGGGTGGTCTTGATCCCTGTCTCCTGTACAATGTCATGATCCTCAGTCCATAGTTCTTCAGGCACTCTGTCTATCTGATCTAATCCCTTGAATCTAGTTGTCACTTCCACTGTATAATCATAAGGAATTTGATTTAGGTCCCATCTGAATGGTCCAGTGGTTTTCCCTACTTTCTTCAAGTCTGAATTTGGCTATAAGGAATTCATGGTCTGAGCCACAGTCAGCTCCTGGTCTTGTTTTTGTTGACTGTATAGAGCTTCTCCATCTTTGACTGCAAAGAATATAATCAGTCTGATTCTGGTATTGACATCTGGTGATGTCCATGTGCAGAGAAGGCAATAGCACTCCACTCCAGTACTCTTGCCTAGAAAATCCCATGGACAGAGGAGCCTGGTAGGCTGCAGTCCATGGAGTAGCTACTAGTCGGACACGACTGAGCGAATTCACTTTCACTTTCACTTTTCACTTTCATGCATTGGAGAAGGAAATGGCAACCCACTCCAGTGTTCTTGCCTGGAGAATCCCAGGGACGGGGGAGCCTGGTGGGCTGCCGTGTATGGGGTCGCACAGAGTCGGACACGACTGAAGCAACTTAGCAGCAGCAGCAGATGTCCATGTGTAGAGTCGTCTCTTGTGTTGTTGGAAGTGGGTGTTTGCTATGACCAATATATTCTCTAGGCAAAACTCTATTAGCCTTTGCCATGCTTTATTCTGTACTCCATGGCCAAATTTGCCCATTATTTCAGGTATTTCTTAACTTCCTACCTTTTCATTCCTTCCCCTATAATGAAAAGGACATCTTTTTGGGTGTTAGTTTTAGAAGGTCTTGTAGGTCTTCATAGAACCATTCAACTTCAACTTCTTCAGCATACCAGTCAAGGCATAGACTTGGATTACTGTGATACTGAATGGTTTGCCTTCAAAACGAACATAGATCATTCTGTCATTTTTTTGAGATTGCATTCAAGTACTGCATTTCAGACTCTTTTGTTGACTATGATGGCTATTCCATTTCTTCTAAGGGATTCTTGCCCACAATAGTAGATAAATGGTCATCTGAGGTAAATTCACCCATTCCAATCCATTTTAGTTTGCTGATTCCTAAAATGTCAATGTTCACTCTTGCCATCTGTTTGACCACTTCCAATTTGCCTTGATTCATACACCTAATATCCCAGGTTCCTATGCAATGTTGTTCTTTACAACATCGGACTTTACTTCCATCACCAGTCACATCCACAACTGGGTGTTGTTTTTCCTTTGGCTCCATGTCTTCATTATTTCTGGGGTTATTTCTCCACTGATCTCCAGTAGCATATTGGGCACCTGCCGACCTGGGGAGTTCATCTTTCAGTGTCCTATCTTTTTGCCTTTTCATACTGTTCATGGGATTCTCAAGGCAAGAATACTGAAATAGTTTGCCATTCCCTTCTCCAGTGGATCACGTTTTGTCAGAATTCTCCACCATGACCCGTTCATCTTGGGTGGCCCTTCACCGCATGGTTCATCGTTTCATTGAGTTAGACAAGCTTGTGGTCCATGTGATCAGATTAGTTAGTTTTCTGTGATTGTGGTTAAGCACAATGAAGGCCAACTCTTAAGGTTGTTCTGTTATTAATATTTTCCCTATTTACTCCCTCAGCAACCTGAACAAGCACAACTAAACCTATATTTTTGCTTTTGTCATGCCAAATTCCCTGCATGCACACACACATTCACACACACACAATTCCAAAATGAGGGCAGGTGTAACAGGGGCTATTTTAGCTAGTACTCTCTTCAAAGAGGTGACATTTGAACAGAGCCTGGAAGGATGTGAGAGTGTTCCAGTGTGAGATCTGGTGATGGTGTCCCAGGTAAAGAGAACTCCAATGGCATAGCCTGGGATGAGGGGAAGAGCTTGGCGCATACACCTCTGGGTGCCTGGGAGGCACAGGACAAGGGGAGAAGAGAAGGAGGCATGGTCAGAGGTGGTCCCCCAGGACACAGCATCAATTACTGACTGAGCACCTGGTTCAGACCATGGTTTTCCTGAATAGGAGCTCACACTCCAGAGTCAGAGACAGGTCATCCTTAGGAACTAAGCAAATGACCCAGAGAATCCTGATGACAAGAGAATAAGAGTAAGGCAGTAAATACTGGGGGCAATTTTCTACAGGGTAACCAGGGTAATCATGTGAAATGCTGGGCTGGGTGAAGCACAAGTTGGAATCAAGACTGCCAGGAGAAATATCAATAACCTCAGATACGCAGATGACACCACCCTTATGGCAGAAAGTGAAGAAGAACTAAAGAACTTCTTGATGAAAGTGAAAGAGGAGATTGAAAGAGTTGGCTTAAAACTCAACATTGAGAAAACTAAGATCATGACATGTGGTCCTATCACTTCATGGCAAGTAGATGGGGAAACAACGGAAACAGTGACAGACTTTATTTTCATGGGCTCCAAAATTACTGCATATGTTGACTGAAGCCATGAAATTAAAAGACACTTGCTCCTTGGAAGAACAACCTAGACAGCATATTAAAAAGCAGAGACATTATTTGCCAACAAAGATTTGTCTAGTCAAAACTCTGGTTTTTTCAGTAGTCATGTATGGATGTGAGAGTTGGACTATACAGAAAGCTGAGTGCCAAGGAATTGATGCTTTTGAACTGTGGTGTTGGAGAAGACTCTTGAGGGTCCCTCAGACTGTAAGGAGATCCAACCAGTCAATCCTAAAGGATATCAGTCCTAAATATTCATTTTAAAGGCAGATGCTGAAGCTGAAACTCCAATACTTTGGCCACCTTATGTGAAGACCTGACTCATTTGAAAAGACCCTGATGCTGGGAAAGATTGGAGGCAGGAGGAGAAGGGGATGACAGAGAATGAGCTGGCTGGATGGCATCACTGACTCAATGGACGTGAGTTTGAGTAAGCTCTGGGAGATGGTGAAGGACAGGGAAGCCTGTGGTGCTGCAGTCCAAGGGGTCGCAAAGAGTCAAACATGAATGAGCAACTGAACTGAACCAAGGAAGGCTTTTCCAAGGAAGAGACATTGGAGTGAGCCAAAGGATGAAGCCATGTGGACAACTAATGGGAAAAAAGTAGGGAGGGGTACATCCTAATGGCCATCAGGGCTGTGGTGAGAGTAAATGAGATGACTGAGACTGGTGTATGTTTACATCCAAAGGGACACTTGGCTTCAGCTTATAGCTGCATGAACTTGCATAAGGACTCAACCTCCCAGTCCTCTTTGAGGACTGTGCCTCAAAGTCCTCCTTTCTGTCTAATGGGTATAAAACCAGTACCCATCTTATAGGGCTGTTGTTGGTCTGAAACATGTACATGGCAAGTGCTAAATATCAGCTTTTATTTTCCACAAGATTAGCACTTTGGTGAATGTTTTTGGTGTAAGAAGGTAACGAAATTTTGAAAATGTGTGTGGCTTTCTTGCTTTTAAGTGTTTAAATGAATGTGGTATTTCAGACTTTTGATTTTATTTAAATGTTTATAGGTACGGTAACTTTTCCAACTGTTAGTATGAATTTGCCTACATTTGACTAGTTAAATCCATAAGCTTTATATATCTTCTGTGTGTTTTTTCTTTAGAGAAATGTACAAAGAAGCAATTATTTCATAAGTAAATTCTGGAGAATGGGTCTGAACAGGCCAGTGAGACGCTAGCTGTTTTAGCACTGCAGCTGGCCTTGTGCATGTCCATCCCCAAAGGTCAACCTGCTCAAGGAAATTTCCGTCAGAACACTGGATCACTCCTCCTGCCAAGGGGCTGGTTGTGGTGGAGGAGCTGACATACTGGTCTGGCCTGGCTGATGCTTCTCTCATTCTCAGGGATTAGATTCAATGTCTTGCTTTGTCCACATGGCAATGAACATAGGCCATTCCCTAGCTCTGGCTCCTGATGCACATGGGCCTCTCTTCCCTCAGGTAACAGTCAGAAGCACTCGGACTGAGGGACCCTCCCTCCTGGTGGCAGTGTTGGGGCTGCCCACCTGAGGTATCTAACCTCCAGCCCCTCCCTCTGTCATTTCAGGCCCACTTGAAATAACCTTAAGATTCCCTCCCCTAAATCTGATCCTCTGGCTGTGCCCAGGTCCACATCTAAAGTTCTCTGAATATCTCCAGCCTAGGCCCCTGCTAAAACTGCAGACATGCTTGTCCAGATGTCTATGTGACATACACAGACACACACACTTTTGAACATCTCAGAATCACCACATGCAAAGTCAACCTCTGACCTTCCTCCAACACACAACCAGCTCCCTCCACCCAACTTCTCCATCTCCATTCTCTGAGAAGTACAGGGGAAAAAATAATGGAAGAGAAAGAAAAAGAAACAAATAGAAAATAATCTTAGGATGGTCCTTCACTCCCTTCCTTCTTCCTTCACAGTATCTGATACAGCAGGGAACCCTGAAGGCTTGGCTCTCTTCCCTGCCATCACTCTGGCCTGGCCCAGCCAAACTGCCAGCAGCCTCCTCTTTGGTTTCCCTGTCTCCAACCTCATCACTGCTCCCTCCACCTCCCTATCTTCCCTGATCAACCCTTGGGAAACTGAAAATATTAACTCAGATTGTGTCCCTTTTCTGGTCACAACTCCCCAGGGCCTGCAAAGCCCTAGGAATGAAGGTTCCAGATGTGACTCCTCCCCTCACGCTCAGTTCCTTGCAGATGGCACACGGATCCTAGGTTTGCCAGATGCCCTGGACTCAGTCGCACAGCCAAGCCTTTGCACATGCTGGTCCCTCTGCTTGCAGCTGTCCCACATCTTTCCTCACTGGCTGTCAGGAGGGGACATCACTCACGAGCAACGCTCTGTCCTGGACATGGTCACCTGCACTTCAGTGCCCTGAGCAGGCACTTTCATCTAGGGGCTTTAGGATTTGGGTGATGATCTGGGAATGGCAGCATTCACCGGCACGGGTCCATCAGTGCAGAGGCCATCACCAGAGCTGGCAGAGGCAGGCGACAAGGGCAGCGAACCTGGCTTTGTAGTTCCCAGTCCAGGACACAGGCGGTGACGCTGCCAAGCCTCAGACCCGCCTCTGTGCAGTGTGGACCATGCTTTGTCTTCCACCACCTTGGCTGTGACACTCCTTGGGAACCTCTACGCCCTGGAACCAAGCCAAGAACAGATAAAGTAACTGCCTGGAAGACCTGGCCAGAAGCCCAGCCCCGAAGTGGCCCCCTGTAAGGCACGGAAACGTCCCTCCCCTGCTTCCTCATTGGTTCAACTATGCTCAGGTGCAGCCCCTTCTGGGTGATGTAGTTCCCACAGCCCAAGGCTGAAGCCTTTGGTCTGGAGCTCACAGACCAACACGCATAATCCTAAGGGTGAGAGTTTTGTGAAGTTCAGGATTTTCAGTCAGCGCAAAAAGATGTTTGGGAACACATGTAAGATTTAAAGATTTTAAAATTAAAAAAAAATTAAAAAAATTAAATTAAATTAAATTTAAAAAAAAGACTTCAGACAGGACCGTGGTGGTGAATATGGAGGAGGTGTAGACTGAAGAAAAACACACAACCTGAAAGTTGTGAGTTATGTTTGGACTGTACTAGAGCCCAGGAAACAGCCTCCCAGAGGGCTCTGGGGAACTGTTCAAAGAGGTAAGGGAGGAACCAGGGTATATAGGAGTTTTTGGTGGAAAAAAAGAAAACATGTAATGGAACAAGAAAATGTTACCTCTAAGCACAAAACAAACATCCCTGGTTGAGTAACTTAGCATTTTTCTTTCTATGGAAAGATTCAAAAGTGTGGGCTCATGGAAATCATTCCTTTGATGTTCATCTCAGCTATCTAGGGCCAGAATCATGGTGTTTCCCACCCTGGGCCCTTCAAGGTGCACCTTCAGGGATGGTTTCAGTGGCTGCTGACTGGCTGGCCAAAACATGCTTTGTTTGCTGAATTGGCAGGTGAGGTTGTTTGTCCACGGAGGCATGCCAGGTCGTCCTGAAGCTGGTAGAAAAGGGCGGCTCCTGCCTCTGCTTCTGTCAAAAAATCAAATCTCCCCTGTATAATTGTAAACTGTGTTGCACACCAGCGAGCAATACTGTTGTATCCAGGTACAGTTCTTTTTAGGAATATAAGAACTATCTCAGAAAAAAAATGTGACTTACCAAGTGCCATTTCCTGTGGGTATAGTGGCTGCACTGGCCACAGTCAACAGGTATGGAAAGCGGCCATTTGAGCCCCGAGTAAAAGTTGGGGACACCATGATCTCATTCCCTTGCTGGAAAGTGATTATAACTCCCCCTGAAATTTTAGTGACAGTGTCTGTGTTGTGTAGGGAACTGAGATTATCTCAGAAAAAACGGTTGTGAAATAGCTGCTTATTTAAAGCTATGGATCATCATTATGTAGTTATTCTAAGGCAGTAGCAGAAAGAGCTCTGGGTAAACATGTCTGTGATATTTGAAAAGGTTAGGATCTCGTTGAAGTTTGACCAGGGAATTCTGAAGCCTGAGAAACTGAGGTCATGGTTACACTGGAAACTTGGCTATCCTGAGGCTTTGACTTTCTAAAGTTGATATTTTTATCATTCTGAGCAATACTGTTTCAGAAACCAGTAATCGAGAAACCAAGCACCACACTTGGAGAGTTGGAGAACTCAGATTTATTATGCCGGTGGGCCCAGAGGAGTCAACATTCCAGCTCTGAGCCCTGAACAAAGGGGTTATAGGGTTTTTATAGACAGACTATAGTGGGCAACACTGCCTGTTAACAGGATGGTTTAAACTAAGGGGTTTCATGTGTGTGGGAACAGTGGTCAAGATGGGGAGGGGGATGCCTGACCTGGACAGTCATGATTAAGCAGGTTCACAGGGATTGGGCAATTGCAAAGATCAGGACAAGGGTGAGTGAGATAAATTCCAGTTCCTAGTGTTGCAAGTCCCCACTTTCTGAGACTACATGACCTACGTGATCCAGACTTTGCAAGGAGCAAGCTGAGTTACAGAGGCAGAACAAGCAGGAGGTTATGTAAAATTTTAATTTTTCCTCTTCATTACCAATATGAAGAGAGAGGCAAAGTGGGAATTCAGAAAGATTTTTCAAAGAAGTAATGGATCACACAGTTAGTTACTCAGAACTTACCCATTGGTTTGTCTATTAAAAAAATGCACAACATAGAAGTTGAGAATTATGTTTGATTTGCTGGACAAAACTGAGGATTAAAGCCCCAGAGACATCCTCTGAGATGGCTCTAATGGAGTGCTCCAAAGAGGAAAGGGAGGAGCCAGGATATATAGGAGTTGTGCAATGAAAACTAGGTAGCAAGAACATCAAAAATGACTGTTAATTAAAGAAAATCAGACATCTCAAGTTAATAAATGTAGCACTTTTCTGTGTATAGGAAGATGCAAGAGTCTGGGTTCATTGAAGTCATTGAAATCATTATTTTGATATGCATCTTAACTATCTAGGGCCAGAATCATGCTTTTCTCCCTTTTGAGTCCCCTCAGGGTGCACAGGGTTGGTAGGGGTTGGCTGCTGGCTTAAAGGCTGCTGCATCCTTTGTTTACTGATGTGGCAGGCAAGTTTTCATCCACAAGTTTGACCAAATGTTATTCAGGCTTGTCTCCACAAACCCCACATTTTGGCTCACCCTCAAGCTTAAGCAAGCACTAAGATACAACTCACTGCTGGCTGTCCACAAGACAAACATTTTCTGTTAAACTGCCCTACTCATGCTGCCTTCTCACCCCCACAATCCCCTCACACTCCAGAAAAGTTTCCACTAGTCCTTCTTATCCCTCTATTTAAAAAAAAAAAAAAAAAACCTTTTCTGTTTGATTTTGAGATACCTGTGACTTTTATGGTCAGCAGACTTTCCCTACTGCTATGGTCCTTTTGACTGAAGTCTTTCTGACTTATGTCTGGATTTTTTTTTTCTTTTTTTTTTTGACAGTTTCATATGGCCAGGAGTTGGATCAGGATTGGACTTTCCATATGGGACTCTGTCATTCCTGGCCAGATAACTAACTTCACCTTGCAGATCCTTTGAACTCTCTTGTTCATGAATTTGGGGATCCAAGCAGTGCTCTGGAAGTCAAGTCTGTTAGAGCATATTAAGGAATTATTTTGATTCTTTTGAATAAAGAAGTTTTTCTCTGGCATTTTGAGTGGGGAATCATTCCTTAACTCTTGAGCAGGAAACTTTCCCTACTCTTCAGTATGAAGGCTCTAATAGTTTTCCTTGACTCACCTAATGGGAATTGGAGGAGGAAATATTTTTGGCACTTCAGACAGGGACTGTACAAAGGAATAATCAAGCAGGATACTTTCAAGACTCCTTGAAGGTCTTATCTCTGATTTAATTAATAAATCTGATCTGGGCCGGGGGTGGTGGCCAGGAGGAGCAACCCCGCACTGGAGGCCACGGGCGGCAGCCAGGAGGAGCCACACCACCTCCGAGGAGCAGTGGCTGCATGGGCACAGGAGGGCCTAGAGGAGCCATCTCACATTGAAGGTCAGGAAGGGAGATGGTGAGGAGATACCCCTCATCCAAGGTAAGGATCAGTGGCTGCGCTTTGCTGGAGTAGCTGTGAAGAGATACCCCACCCCCAAGGAAAGAGAAACCCAAGTAAGATGGTAGGTGCTGCAAGAGGGCATCAGAGGGCAGACACACTGAAAACATATTCACAGAAAACAAGTCAATCTAATCACACTAGGGCCACAGCCTTGTCTAACTCAATGAAGCCAAGCCATGCCTGCGGGGCAAGCCGAGATGGGTGGGTCATGGTAGAGAGGTCTGACAGAATGTGGTCCACTGGAGAAGGGAATGGCAAACCACTTCAGTATTCTTGCCTGGAGAACTCCATGAACAGTATGAAAAGGCAAAATGATAGGATACTGAAAGACGAACTCCCCAGGTCAGTAGGTGCCCAATATGCTACTGGAGATCAGTGGAGAAATAATTCCAGAAAGAATGAAGGGATGGAGCCAAAGCAAAAACAATACGCAGCTATGGATGTGACTGGTACTAGAAGCAAGGTCTGATGCTGTAAACAGCAATATTGCATAAGAACCTGGAATGTCAGGTCCATGAATCAAGGCAAATTTGAACTGGTCAAACAAGAGCTGGCAAGGGTGAATATCGACATTCTAGGAATCAGCGAACTAAAATGGACTGGAATGGGTGAATTTAACTCAGATGACCATTATATCTACTACTGCGGGCAGGAATCCCTCAGAAGAGATGGAGTAGCCATCATGGTCAACAAAAGAGTCCGAAATGCAGTACTTGGATGCAGTCTCAAAAACGACAGAATGATCTCTGTTCGATTCCAAGGCAAACCATTCATTATTACGGTAATCCAAGTCTATGCTCCAACCAGTAACCCTGAAGAAGCTGAAGGTGAACGGTTCTATGAACACATACAAGACCTTTTAGAACTAACACCCCAAAAAGATGTCCTTTTCATTACAGGGGACAGGAATGCAAAAGTAGGAAGTCAAGAAACACCTGGAGTAACAGGCAAATTTGGCCTTGGAATTCAGAATGAAGCAGGGAAAAGACTAATAGAGTCTCGCCAAGAAAATGCACTGGTCCTAGCAAACACCCTCTTCCAACAACACAAAAGAAGACTCTACACATGGACATCACCAGACAGTCAACACTGAAATCAGATTGATTATATTCTTTGCAGCCAAAGATGGAGAAGCTCTATACAGTCAACAAAAACAAGACTGGGAGCTGACTGTGGCTCAGATCATGAACTCCTTATTACCACATTCAAACATAAATTGAAGAAAGTAGGGAAAACTGCTAGACCATTCAGTTATGACCTAAATCAAATCCCTTATGATTATACAGTGGAAATGAGAAATAGATTTAAGGGCCTAAATCTGATAGATAGAGTACCTGATGAACTATGGAATGAGGTTAGTGACATTGTACAGGAGTCAGGGATCAAGACCATCCCCATGGAAAAGAAATGCAAAAAAGCACAATGGCTGTCTGGGGAGGCCTTACAAATAGCTGTGAAAAGAAGAGAAGCAAAAAGCAAAAGAGAGAAGGAAAGATATAAGCATCTGAATGCAGAGTTCCAAAGAATATCAAGAAGAGATAAAAAGCCTTCTTCAGGGATCAGTGCAAAGAAATAGAGGAAAACAACAGAATGGGAAAGACTAGAGATTTCTTCAAGAAAATTAGAGATACTAAGGGAATATTTCAAGCAAAGATGGGCTCGATAAAGAACAGAAATGGTATGGACCTAACAGAAGCAGAAGATATTAAGAAGAGGTGGCAAGAATATATGGAAGAACTGTACAAAAAAAGATCTTCATGACCCGGATAATCACGATGATGTGATCACTCATCTAGTGCCAGACATCCTGGAATGTGAAGTCAAGTGGGCCTTGGAAAGCATCACTACGAATAAAGCTAGTGGAGGTGATGGAATTTCAGTTGAGCTATTTCAAATCCTGAAACATGATGCTTTCAAAGTGCTGCACTCAATATGCCAGCAAATTTGGAAAACTCAGTAGTGGCCACAGGACTGGAAAAGGTCACTTTTCATTCCAATCCCAAAGAAAGGCAATGCCAAAGAATGCTCAAACTACCACACAGTTCTACTCATCTCACACGCTAGTAAAGTAATGCTCAAAATTCTCCAAGCCAGGCTTCAGCAATACGTGAACCGTGAAATTCCTGATGTTCAAGCTTGTGTTAGAAAAGGCAGAGGAACCAGAGATCAAGTTGCCAACATCCACTGGATCATGGAAATAGCAAGAGAGTTCCAGAAAAACATCTATTTCTGCTTTATTGACTATGCCAAAGCCTTTAACTGTGTGGATCACAATAAATTGTGGACAATTCTGAAAGAGATGGGAATACCAGACCACCTGACCTGCCTATTAAGAAATCTGTATGCAGGCCAGGAAGCAACAGTTAGAACTGCACATGAAACAACAGACTGGTTCCAAATCGGAAAAGGTGTCCATCAAGGCTGTATATTGTCACCTTGTTTATGTAACTTATATGCAGAGTACATCATGAGAAACACTGGACTGAAGAAACACAAGATTGGAATCAAGATTGCCAGGAGAAACATCAATAACCTCAGATATGCAGATGACACCACCCTTATGGCGGAAAGTGAAGAGGAGCTAAAAAGCCTCTTGATGAAAGTGAAAGAGGATAGTGAAAAAGTTGACTTAAAGCTCAACATTCAGAAAATGAAGTTCATGGCATCCGGTCCCATCACTTCATGGAAAATAGATGGGGAAACAGTGGAAACAGTGACAGACTTTATTTTTTTGGGCTCCAAAATCACTGCAGATGGTGACTGCTGCCATGAAATTAAAAGACGCTTACTCCTTGAAAGAAAAGTTATGACCAACCTAGACAGCATATTTAAAAGCAGAGATATTGCTTTGCTGACTAAGGTCCGTCTAGTCAAGGCTATGGTTTTTCTTGTGGTCATGTATGGACGTGAGAGTTGGACTGTGAAGAAGGCTGAGTGCCGAAGAATTGATGTTTTTGAACTGTGGTTTTGTAGAAGACTCTTGAAAGTCCCTTGGACTGCAAGGAGATCCAACCAGTCCATGCTGATGGAGATCAGCCCTGGGATTTCTTTGCAAGGAATGATGCTAAAGCTGAAACTCCAGTACTTTGGCCACCTCATGAGAAGAGTTGACTCATTGAAAAAGACTCTGATGCTGGGAGGGATTGGGGGCAGGAGGAGAAGGCGATGACAGAGGATGAGATGGCTAGATAGCATCACTGACTCGATGGACGTGAATCTGAGTGAACTCCATGAGTTGGTGATGGACAGGGAGGCCTGGCGTGCTGTGATGCATGGGGTCGCAAAGAGTCGGACATGACTGAGTGACTGAACTGAACTGAACTGAACTGAGAGATATGTGGTCTGGGCAAGGCCCAGCCTCCTCCCTTAATTGTCTTCCTATTATCTTCTGGGAATTCAGTTCAATAGGGAATTAATCTCCAATTGCTTTACCCTAGGAGGCCCATCAATCTCCTGACTCAAATCCTGTGGGTAAATCCTTACTCTATTCTGTTTGCTCCCTTTTCTTTCTCTGTTCTATAATTATGACCTTAATTCAGTTCAAAATCTTTAAAAACTGGCAAAAGTTTTTTGCTAAAGACAATTTAGAATTACAGTGGCCTCAGAAACATGGGCTCTCTGCCTACTAACTTACCAAATACCTACCCCTTCCCATCTCCCTGCACCTTCTCCTCCTTCCTTCTTCTCACGACCTTCAAATTTCCCTTCAGTTCCATTTATCCTTTGATTTATGCGTCACCATAAAACATTACTGTCTCTTCCATCCCTCTATGAACCTCTGCCAAACCCTTTCCATCCCACTTCAGCCTTTCAGAGTCCTCTAGTCACTTCATGTCTAGACCACCCTCTGCCTGTTCAGGATTCTTGAAGGGCATAAGGCACTTAAGAAAAGCATGTACAGTGGAAAAAACGAATTAAGAACAGGTTAGATGTTTTATCTACTCTGGTGAGCTTTAGAGACCCCCAGACTTGGTGAATCCTCAGTCTGTTGCCCCACAGTCAATACACAGTCTCCATAAGATTACTCATCAGAGCAAAGAAGGTCTCAAACGTCTCCACCACTAATATTTTTGGGGATGCTTTAACTCTCATATTGAGTAGGAAACTTCAACTTGCTCCACTACCAGAAATGTATCCTCATTATTGCAAAAAATTGTAAGTTGTTCAATGGCAAGAGTTATCTCACCACCAGTCACGTCACACGACTGACTATTGACTGAATCACTTTCCCTATGGCCCCTCATTGACAGTTATCAGTAGGTAGGGCCCACTGTGGTGCTGACCAACAGCTGAGGAGGACAAGTACCAGTAGGTACCTCATTGATAATTGGTTGCTTGTGGGTAGGGCCCATGGAAGCACTGACCAATGGTGGAGAAAGATCTGTTGCCTAGTAACAGGATGCGGAGTAATAAGGCACAGCAATGGCTACTTCCCTGGTGGCTCAGACAGTAAAGCATCTGCCTACAATGTGGGAGACCTGGGTTCAATCCCTGGGTCAGGAAGATCCCCTGGAGAAGGAAATGGCAACCCACACCAGTATTCTTGCCTGAAAATTCCCATGGATGGAGGAGCCTGGTAGGCACAGTCCATGGGGTCACCATGAGTCAGACTCGACTGTGTGATTTGACTTCACTTCACTTCACTTCACTTCTAAGTGCTGTGCTCATGCTGCTCTGTTACATAAGGACACTTTGGGTCCAGTGTGCTGGAATCTTTTTTATTAACTCCTTCCCAACCTCAGATTTTGGTTTCACACACTTATTTAACTTTTGCTCAACATTCTTTTCATTGTATTCCCAGGCAAAACTGTCACCAGTGATTCTCCCTAAGCCTCTCCAACAACTGTCACTTGAACACATGGTCGGCATATAGTATAGCTAATATTTCAAAGCCAAGAAGGAAGTGAAGGCCAGCCCACCTTGAAAACTACTTTAGAAGACCTTAACCTCAAAGTGATTCTTATTCTATTCATAATGTAAGAGACCAGGATGAGCACAGTCCTCAGAAGAAAGACATTGCTGTGCCTCATTTCGCGCCACCCTGTTACTAGGAAACAGGTCTTGCTGAACCATTGCTTGGTGCCTCGAGGGAGCCCCATCCACAAGCAGCCAATTGTCAATGAGTGACCATTCGTTGTCCTGTTCAGCTATTGATCACACCGCAGTGGGCCTGCCCACAGTTACTGTCAATGAGGGACCATTGGGGAAGTGATTAAGTAAGGGTGGTGAGAGTGAGAGAAGAGGCAGATTCAGGCATTCTTCTGGAGGGGCTGGAGATCACCCAATCTTGGGCCAGTGGGTGAGCTGGAGGGCCCAGGCAACAGACTGGAGACTACAAACTGTAGTGCTCCAGAGCCCTCACTAAGGCCCTCCACCAGCCTTAGCCCAGGCCTTGAGGAACAGTGAATCTCTCCCCCATCCCTGACTCTGAAACCTACTAGCAGTGGCCATCTTTCTGGGTCTCAGTCTTTGAGAACTGATCTCCCCATTTGGACTGTCTGAGGAGACTGAGGACCTATTGGGTAGGGTGCCTGGACCATCAGGCATGATAGCTGGGCAGAATGTGGGAAGTGGCCCTGAAGGAGCTGCCGACTGAGATCTGATTCCTCTTAACCAGGACTGGGATATTGCTGGGTGAAAGCTGTGGCTTGAGACTTCCCTTGCTTGTCAAGATAGAGAACAACATTCATCTGGTAAAGATTTACAGGAACATCATTACCTGACCATGACCTGACATTAGGAACAAAGGATCTGATACCAAGAAGTCTTCAACAACTAACTACACCCCACTCTCACTTTTGCTTTTAAAGGGACTTGCTAAAACTTTGGGATCTTAGGGCATGAGCCACCTTGCTCCATGTATGCATCTGCAATAAACCTTTCCTGTTCCAAACTCTATTGTTCAGTTTTCATGGGTCTCATTCTGTGCCAGGCACATGGACTGGTGATTTCAGTAACAACAATTGTGTCTAAGGACAGACTTTGCCTCTCTTAAATAACAGCAGAGACTGGCCAGTTCAGTTCAGTTCAGTTCAGTCGCTCAGTTGTCTCTGACTCTTTGCAACACCATTGACTGCAGTACACCAGGCTTTCCTGGCCATCAGCAGCTCCCAGAGCTTACTCAAACTCACGTCCATTGTGTCGGTGATGCCATCTAATCATCTCAACCTCTGTCATCCGCTTCTCCTCCTGGCTTCAGTATTTCCCAGCATCAGGGTCTTTTCAAATGAGTCAGGTCTTTGCATAAGGTGGCCAAATTATTGGAGTTTCAGCTTCAGCATCAGTCCTTCCAATGAATATTCAGGACTGATTTCCATTAGGATTGACTGGTTGGATCTCCTGCAGTCCAAGAGACCCTCAAGTCTTCTCCAACACCACAGTTCAAAAGCATCAATTCTTTGGTACTCAGCTTTCTTTATAGTCCACCTCTCACATCCATACATGACAACTGGAAAAATCATAGCTTTGATTAGACGAACCATTGTTGGCAAAGTAATGAAAAAGTAAAGTAATGTTTGCAAAGTAATGGCAAAGAGGCTGGCCAAGTGCTCACAGTTATCCACAAAACACCCACTGACTTGGCTTGACTCATCTTTAGCCAAGCTTCTCTCCTCTGAATGTCAGCTTTTCCCCAATCTTGAGCAAGCACTAAGATTCAGAAATTTCTGTCTCCCTTAAGAGCTCATCCTGAGAATCATCTCACTACAGAGGGAAACACTTCCTGTTAAACTGCTCCATCATACTGTCTGCTTATCCATTCCCACCACTTCTCCCATCACACACACACACACACACACACACACACACACACACACACACACATAGAGTTCCTGCTTGCCCTGGTTATCCTTTCATGTAAAAGAAACATCATTTTCTGTTCTATTTCGAGACATGTGAAGAACTTGTGGTCAAAGTGTTCTCCCTATCACTACCAGTTCAGTTCAGTCACTCAGTCGTGTTGGACTCTTTGCGACCCCATGGACTGCAGTACGTCAGGCTTTCCTGTCCATCACCAACTAGCAGAGATTGCTCAAACTCATGTATGTCAAGTCGGTGATGCCAATCAACTATCTCATCCTCTGTTGTCCCCTTCTCCTCAGACTTCAGTCTTCCAGCATCAGGGTCTTTTCCAAACAGTCAGTTCCTTGCACCAGTTGGCCAAAGCACTAGAGCTTCAGCTTCAGCTTTGGTCCTTCCAATGAATATTCAGGACTGATTTCCCTTAGGATGGACTGGTTGGGTCTCCTTGCTGTCCAAGGGACTCTGAAGAGTCTTCCTCAACACCACAATTCAAAACCATCAATTCTTTGGTGCTCAGCTTTCTTTATGCTGCAACTCTTGCATCCATACATGACTACTGGAAAAACCATAACTTTGACTTATGGAGCTTTGTTGGCAAAGTAAAGTCTCTGCTTTTTAATATGCTCTCTAGGTTTGTTCTATTTTTTCTTCCGAGGAGCATGTGTCTTTTAGTTGCATGGCTGCAGACACCATATTGAGTGATTGTGAGCCCAAGAAAATAAATTCTGTCACTGTTTCCATTGTTTCCCCATCTATTTGCCATGAAGGGATGGGACCAGATGCCATGATCTTCATTTTTCGACTGTTCAGTTCAGTTTTAAGCCAGCTTCTTCTTTGTTACATTCACTAGTTTGTTGCATTTTTAGATTCCACATACAGATGATATTACAGAGTATTTGTCTTTCTCTTTCTCTAATTTGACTTATTTTACTAAGGACAATTCCTCACAAGTCCAGCCATATTGTTGCAAATAGCAATTTTTCATTCTTTTTTGTGACTGAGTAATAGCCCATTGGGTGTGTGTGTGTGTGTGTGTGTGTGTGTGTGTGTGTGTGTGCATGTAGCTGTGTATATAATACTGCTTCTTTATTCATTTATTTGTTGATGAGCATTTGGTTTGCTTTCATATCTTGGCTAGTGTCTTAACTAGTGGAATTTTCTTTTCCCACAATTTCTTTCTTCTTTTCTATTTAGAGAAGATCCTCTAACATTTATTTCAGGGTTAGTTTAGTATTGATAAACTTAATTTTTTCTTGCCTGAGAAGCAGATTATCTCTCTTTCAATTCTGAATGAAAATCTTACTGTGTAGATATTCAGGTTGTAAGTATTTCTCTTTCAACACTTTAAATATCAATATATAATGCCACTCACTCTGGCCTTCAAGGTATCTATACAAAATTTAGCAGAGAGCCTTACGGGTTTCCCTTTTATGTGATTCTGTGATTTATCTTGCTGCCTTTAGAATCTTCTATTTCTAACTCCTGCTCTTTTAATTATACTGTATCTTAGTGTGGGTTTGTTTTGGTTCATTTTATTTGGTACCCCGTATGATTTCTGTACTATCTTCTGGTTTGGGAAGTTTTCAGCCATAATTTCATCAAATACAATTTACCATCTTTTCTCTCTTTTGTTCTTTTGAGACACCTATAATATGAATGCTAATAAGCTTAATGTTATCCATAGGTCTCTTAAATAGTTCTCATTTTTTGTGCGGGAGTGGGGAGGTTTCTTTTAGCTATTCTGATTGGTGATTTCCATTACTATTCACTCCTGTGTTATTGTCAGGTCTGCTGTTAATTCCTGTTTGTTTTTAATTTCTGTAATTGTATTCTTCAGCTCTGTCTGGTTCTTTTTTTATATTGTCTGGTTCCTTGTTAGAATTTTCACTGTGTTTGCCTGTTTTGTTCTAGTTCAGTTACCATTATTATTACTAATTCTTTAGACTCTTTACCTAGTTAACTATTTATCTGTTATTTAGTTGTTTGGCCAGAGGTTCAAACTACAGCACAACTGCACCCATCTCACATGCTAGTAAAGTAATTCTTAAAATTCTCCAAACCAGGCTTCAGCAATATGTGAACCCTAAACTTCCAGATGTTGATGTATGGCAAAACCAATACAATATTGTAAAGTAACTAGCCTCCAGTTAAAATAAATAAATTTATATTAAAAATAAAAAAATAAAAAGCAGAGACATTACTTTGCCAACAAAGGTCTGTCTAATCAAGGCTATGGTTTTTCCAGTGGTCATTTATGGATGTGAGAGTTGGACTATAAAGAAAGTTGAGCGCCAAAGAATTGATGCTTTTAAACTGTGGTGTTGGAGAAGACTCTTGAGAGTCTTTTGGAATCCAAGGAGATCCAGCCAGTCCGTACTCAAGGGTATCAGTCCTAGGTGTTCACTGGAAAGACTGATGTTGAAACCGAAACTCCAAAAATTTGGCCACCTGATGCTAAGAGCTGACTCATTGGAAAAGACCCTGATGCTGGGAAAGATTGAGAGCAGGAGAAGAAGGGGACGACAGAGGATGAGATGGTTAGATGGCATGACCAACTCAATGGACATGGGTTTGGGTGGACTCCGGGAGTTCTGATGGACAGGGAGGCCTGGCATGCTGTGGTTCATGGGGTCGCAAAGAATCAGACACGACTGACTGACTGAACTGACTTTCTCTGTCTTTCAATGGAGACCAGTCCTTCTGTCTTCCCATTTCTCTCTGCCTCTCTGATTTTAAGTGCATCAGTTATCGATTATGGTCTTGAAGGGGTGATCTTGTGGGGGAGCATCACTGTACAGTCTGTACCATATTCAGGTGGGAGTGGGGGTGGGGCTGGATTTGATGGACCACAAGTCATATCTTTCCTTAGGGTGTGCCAGCAGCTGTTGCCTGGGAAGTTCGGCAGTGCCAGGTTTGAAGCCAGATGTGAGGGAGACACTTCCTTTTTCTCAGTGGCTTTCACTGTCCTATTGGGGGCAGGGTGGGGTCCCAAGTTTCTGGAGCAGAAGCCCTGAATGTCAGGCCAGATCTGGCTGTGTTCCCTCAAGTATGTACACTTCCCTCTCCCAGCACTGCAACCCTTGCCACAGAGGGACAAGAGGAGCATGTTCTGGTTAGAAAAAAAAAGGAGTGAATCTACAGGCTGGCTGCTTACAGAGGTCCAGGCTACCTCCAACTCGCCATCTGTGCCAGCATTAGCAGTTAGCATCTCCTGCCCTGCTTAAATGTAGCTTCTGATCTTAGACCTCTTGGTCCCTTGCAGTTGATCACTTCCCCTAGCCTCTGCTATCCCTGCCCTGTTGAAGAGGGGTGCTATTGGGCAGGTGAGGACCTCATGGGCTCTGGGCACATACTGGGTCATCTGCTGTGGCAGTCTGGCCTCCATCAGAGATCAGGACTTCTCCTGATACACTGCCTATGTAAGTGCCTTCCATGAGCATGGGCCCATCTCTCCCACCCAGATGCCGCCCTGGGCCAGATGCACCTCTGTTTCCCACATCCCAGCTCTCTGCCTCATCGTGGCAGCCCATGCTCCAAGGCAGATTGGCCACACAAAGCAAGCAGGGCGTGTGTAGGGGTGGGCAGTTGTGGGGAAAACAGGCATCCACAAATGCGGTCTCAATCTGTCCTCTTCGTTGTGGCTTGGGAGCAAGCCCCTGAGCACATGCTCCTGGAGGGTGAGTCCAGGCTTCCCACAGACCTCCTCTTAGTCCACATGGCCCTGCAACCAGCTAAGGGTGTTTCTATTCCCTGTGTCAGGCCCCAGGAGTTGTGTGTCCAATATATGGCTCAAACCACTCGCACCCAGGGCATATCTCTAACCGTGTAATCTCCCTTATATTCTGAGTCCTCTCCCATGGGCACAGGTCAGGACTTGAATGATCCTTTTCCCTTCCTACCCTATTCCCCATCGATCTTTCTTTGAGAGTAGGTTTAGGAATCTTTCTCCATTTTCCAATTACTTTTTTGAGCTAATTGTTCTACATGTTTATGTATTCTTTTTTTTTTTATTCGAGTATATTTGATTTACCATGTTGTGTTTTAGGTGTACATCAAAGTGATTCAGCTTTACATATACATGTATTTGGGCTTCCCACTTGGCTCAGTTGTTAAAGAATCAGCCTGCAATGAAGGAGATTTGGGTTCAATCCCTAGGTTGGGAAGATATACTCAGAGGGTCATGACAAGCCACTCCAGTATTCTTGCCTGGAGAATCTCATGGACAGAGGAGCCTAGCAGGCTACAGTCCATAGGGTCACAAAGAGTAGGGCACATCTGAAGCAACGGAGCTTGCACAGGCACATACATATGGCTATTCCTTTACAAATTCTTTTTCCATTTATGTTGTTACAGAATGTCTCAGAGTTGTCTGTGGTTTTGTAGTAGGTCCTTCTTGGTTATTTATTTTATATATAGTGGTGTCTATATATATGTTAATCCCCAACTCCCAATGTAGCCCTCCCCCCCCAACTTCCCATTTGGTAACCATCAGTTTGGCTTCCATGTGGATGTGTTTTTGATGTTCTTTGGGGGAGGCAGTTTAATCGTTTGAAGTAGTCCTACTTTTCTATTTTTGCTTTTGTTGCCTATGCTTTTGGTGTCACATACCTAAAATCACATCTAAGACCAATGTTTACAACTTCTCCAGGATGTTTTCTTCTAGTTGATTTGTAGTTTCAGATCTTGCATTTAAATCTTTAATCAACTCTGAGTTTAGATTTTTATATGGTATAAGGTAAGGGTCCAATTTCAAACTTCTGCATTCAGATTTCTAGTTGCCCATGGCGATTAATTGAAGAGATGGCGAGGTGAAATTTAATCATGACCATCTCAAGGCAGAAATGAGTGACAGGCCTATAGGAAAGGCACCGGGGTGAGGGACTTGGCCAGGAGCATGTAAAGATTGGGGACTCCCGCTTGATTCTGGCTGATATGTGGATGTGATCTTGGGCAGATGGGTTCTGACTGTTGACACATAGACTTGCTCTTGACCTCTGCCAAGCCAGAGAAGCCTCTGGGCCAGCAGTATTGTGCTCTTATCATGAGTCCATGGGCACTGCTTTGGCTTTTGCATTTGGTGTCATGCAATTGAGTGGTCTTAATACAAAGACATAGAGTTCCTCTTGACTACTGATAAAATAAGCTTCTCATTTAAGTTCCTTTGCCTTCTGATCCACTCTCTAGTTTATGGTTTTTACCATATTTTCAAACAGATTCTTAGACATACTTGGCAGAAGAGAGTGATTCTCTCCCTTACAGTCTTAGATAATTCAACTTCTGATAATATTTTATGTCACCACACTGTTGATTTCTAATCCGTTTACCTCTCTGGCATGCATGTCTGATAAGATACATACTCAAAAATCTATCATACAAGCTGCATATAATAAACTGCAAGTGAATAGAGAACGTGAAAAAATTAATACTCAACAGAATGATTAAGAAAATTTCCTTTGGAGGTGACCATTAGGCTGGCCTCAGATGGTTGCTAGTTTCTGAGTCACAGAAGATAGGATGGACACAGGAATAGAGGAAAGTAGAGGGTGTTAGGGAAACCATTGTATTAGTCAATAGAGGTTGTTATGGACACAGCTAGAGAGGTCAGTTGGCATCTATTCATAGGGAACCTGTATAAGTGGAAGTATAAAGAGTTTCTACTACTCTTTGAAAGTGCTAATGAGCAAACCCTCCCTCCTCCCTCCTTTAAACACAGCTTTTGCAATAGGACTTGACATGTCTGAATCACAATAAACCGTCCTTTTCCAGGAGAGCTACAGGCATCTGATATTGATTTATTGTTGTTGATCTACTTGGATATACCCTTTCTCAACTCATGACTTATTATTTATGTTTTTCTCTTTTAACCCTAAGTGTCTTTGGATCCTTTTTAAACTCTATGCATCCTCACTTCTCCCTGCAAGTTGGCAGTATATCCATGGATATTAAAATATATAACAGTGCCACTTTAGGGGAACAAGGACCTCTAACATCCACTTTTGGTCCACCTCAGGACCTTCCTGATAACTCAGTTGGGAAAGATTCTGCCTGCAATGCTGAAGATATCAGTTCAATTCTTGGGTAGGGAAGATGTGCTGGAGAAGGGATCAGCTACCCACTCCAGTATTCCCTGGCTTCCCCTGTGGCTCAGCTGCTGAAGAATCCGCCTGCAATGTGAGAGACCTGGGTTTGATCCCTGGGTTGGGAAGATCCCCTGGAGTAAGGAAAGGCTACCCTCTCCAGTATTCTGGCCTGGAGAATTCCATGGACTGCATAGTCCATGGGGTCACCAACAGTCGGACACAACTGAGCAACTTTCACTTTCAGCTCTTCAGGCCTAGCAATCTGTTACCTTCCCCTAACAGCAAGTATTTCAGTAAGTCCTACAACAGGACCTTAAAATGTGATAGTGTTAAATGGTGATGATATACACAGATCTGGAATCACAGCACCGACCTATATGTAGACATAAGGTCTCTCTGTCCATATCATCCTAGTAGCTGCTTTAACTGATTAATTTTCAACAGGCAGGGATGATAGTTCTCCGACTTCCTTTGAAAGGACCACAAACCCAGGGTCTCCTTCACTCTTAATGATTTTAAATCACATTCAGTGACTGACTTTGAGTCATCAACTGGGTCTCCCAGGAGTTAAAGTGCCAGAAAGATTTAATTAGGGAGCTGCAGTCCAGATAAAAGATATCATATCATTGACTTAAAATCTGAACTCAGGTTCAATGTATGATACTGGATGCTTGGGGCTGGTGCACTGAGATGACCAGAAGGATGGTACAGGGAGGGAGGAGGGAGAGTTTTCGGGATGGAGAACACGGGTATACCTGTGGCAGACACATGTTGATATATGGCAAAAGCAATACAATATTGTATAGTAATTAACTGCCAATTAAAACAAATAAATTCATATATTTAAAAAAAATCTGAACTCAACTCTTTTGATGCTGACGGTGAAACTCTGTGTTTTCATTCTTTCTAAAATGTTTTCTGAAGACACACAGGATTCCTCTGATAGAGACTCAGCTTTATATATTTCCATATTTGATTGACTACATCTTGAACCTATTTAAACATTTCAAAATGAAAGTTAACACCAAATTAAATATTCCATACTCTTATTTTTAAACCACGAAAACTTGTAGAACTTGGAAAAACAAAAGACTTTAATGAGAAGAATCTTTTACGACTGCAGTTATTTAGAAATACTAGGGGATGATGATCAATATAAGACCAGCTTTTACTCAGCCTTATGTTAATACTTGTATCAAAAGTCTCTGTCCTGACTTCTCTGGCTGTCCAGGGGTTAGGACTCCATGCTTTCACTAGAAGGGGAACCGGTTCAATCCCTGGTCAGGGAACTAAGATCCCACAAACTGCATGGTGCCCACCACCCAAAAAAATGATCTGGGTGTGGTGATCCTGTTTGTCATCTGCACCGGGATTTGGGCCAGCTCCACTGCCCTGCCCTTGGGAACACACTGCTCCCACCAATTTCTTAGGATAACAGTGGCCTAATTGATATTTGGTCTGTTCCCTCCAAACATTATTTTAATCTTTGGGAGTGCTAGTTGTGGGTTTTAGTTGTATCAGCATTTCGTGCCTCCTGAGCAACTTTAGCTGACAGCAAAGGTGAGTGATGCAACAAAGCCCATTATGACGTAAATGGCCAGGATGTGATTTCTGCCTGCCTCTCTCAGGGGAAGTATGATATTCACCATCCCCATGTGAAACCCTCTTCCCATCTGGGTTCTGGCAATCTAGACCCTAATGTCATTCCACACCCCAAACAATGGCAGTAACACCACACCACTACTCCTTGCCGCTGAGATCAATTGATAAGCGGGGTTAGCCATCTTCAGTGCAGACTCCTGACCCAGTCCAGGCCTCTCCTCTCTGGCTAACTGGGGACCTCAGGGTCTGTCCCCCAATCTCTCAGGACCACACACCCCTCCCCACTCAGGTGCCCACCTCTTCTCTTCTTTCCCTCCTTTCCCGTCAGAAAATTCACACACACACAAATATCATCTTTTCACCATTTGATGTTTATTTTAATCGCAGCCATCAGTTTACTGTGTTAGTGTGAGAGTCAGTCTTTCCCTGGTTGGCCATTTCTAAGAAAGCAGACCACTGGAGACACAATTCTAAACTGTCTGACCTTTTCTATTCAGTTACTGGCTGCCCAGGTTGTACTTCTCCAGGGTCTCTCATTCTGGAGTGGCTGAGCTTATCTTCTCTTTTGATTCTGCCTCCTTCTTTGATTCTGACTCGTATTTTTGTACCTTTTTCGGCTTTGATTCAGTTTCTTACGTGCACAGGAATGGAGAAAACAGTTTGGTTTTCTTGTTTTCTTCACCTTCTTCGACGGAGTGGCGTATGATCGGATTTTCTTTCTCAAGGTTCCTTTTAGAGGTCTTCTGACCCTCGTGGTCATATTTCGTGCCTTGAAGGACAAGAGAAGGGTATGAGTTTTGAGGAAAGAGTATAATAACTGAGTTGGAAGGGAGACTTCATGAAAAGGGAGGTGGCCTGATGAGGACTTTTGCGCCAGGCAAGGGCAGTGTAGAGGTCTTGGGCACCAAAGTCAATGGAGAACCTGCGGAGTGTCGATGGAATCATCTTACCTTCACGCTGCCTCTGTATCTCCGTTGCCAAAGGGTCTTCTTTCTTCCTTTCATCCTTGAAGCAAACCGCACTGCAACTCTTCTTGGCTGCCATAGCTTCCTGGTTACCTTAGCCATGATGAGACCATGAAGTGGCCTAACCCAGAATCTCTGCCTCTGACCTCCCTATATATACCTTCTCAGGACAATGAAGAGCCACACCCTTCACTCTGATTGGTCAGCTAGGCACTCCCCCAGCCAATGGTGGTCTTGGAGTCTTAAACATCACAATGTACCACTGTGCCCATCAACATGGGTTAGTGGGTGCTGAAGGAGGCCATGATACAAATTTCCCACCCTTGACCCCTCTGTGTGTTTGATTCTGGGGAGTGGTGATTCAGGGGCATGGTGTTTCTTCTCATGACCCTCGGACTTTCCTTCAGTGCCCTTTATTCTTTGACTTGGATGTCCCCCTTCAACACTCCTGCCCCCTCCATCCCTGTATGAACCTCTGCCAAACACTTTTCATCCCATTTCAGCACTTCAGAGTCCTCTAGTCACTTCATCTTTAGACCACCCTCTTCCTATCGGGGGTTCTTGAGGGGCTTAAGGAACTTAAGAGCAAGCACTTAACATGGAAAACGGTAACTAAGAACAGGTTGGATGTTTTTGCTACTCCAATGAGTATTAGAGACCCCAAAACTTGGTGAATCCTCAGTCTGCTGCCCCAAGATCTATATACTGTCTCCATAAGATTACACTTCAGAGCAAAGAAAGTGTTAAATGTCTCCTCCACTAATATTGTTGGGGACACTTCAACTCTCATATTGAGGAGGGAAACTCAACTTGCCCCATCTACCAGAAATATATTCCCGAATAAAAAATAAAGTAAGGTGCCCAAAGGCAAGAGTCAGATTACCACTGTGCCACTAACTCTTGACTGAATCACTTCCCTAGTGGTCCCTCTTTGACAGTGATCATCAGGTAGGGTCCACTGTGGAGCTGACCAATAGCTGAGCAGGAGAAATACCAGTAGGTACCTCATTGATAGTTGGTTGCTTATGGGCAGGGCCCAGGGATGTACTGTCCAATTGCTGAGCAAGACCTGTTGCTTAGTAACAGGATATGGAGTCATCAGGCACAGCAATGGCTACCTGCTAAGGGCTGTGCTCATGCTGCTCTCTTACCTAAGGATACGTTGGGTCCAGTGTGCTTTAATCTTTGTAATTGACTCCTTACCAAAATCAGATTTTGATTTCATATGCTTGTTTAACTTTTGTACATCATTCTTTACATTGTATTCCCAGGCATGCCTGTCAGCAGTGCTTATCTATATGCCCCTCCAACAGCTGCCACATGATCACATGTGCCACATATAGTATAGCTAATATTTCATAGCGAACAAGAAGGTGAAAGCCAGCCCACCTTGAGAACTACTTTGACAAACCTTAACCTCACAGTGATTCTTATTCTACGCATAGTGTAACAGAGCAGAGTGAGCACAGCCCTATGCAGATATCCATTGGTGTGCTTCTTTTCAACCCACCCTGTTCCTAGGCAACAGGTGTGGCTCAGCCTTGCTTGGTGCCTCAGATGGCCCCATTTACAAGCAGCCAACTGTCAAGGAGTGGCCATTCATTGTCCTGCTCAGCTATTGATCAGCACCACAGTGGGCCCTGCCCACAGTTACTGTCAATGAGGGACCATTGGGGAAGTGATTAAGTAAGGGTGGTGTGGTGCTCATCAGGTGGAAAGTGACAGAAGAGGCATATTCAGGCATTCTTCTGGAGGGGCTGGAGATCACCCAACCTTGGGCCAGTGGGTGAGCTGGAGGGCCCAGGCAACAGACTGGAGACTATAACGGACTTTTGGACTCAGAGGGAGAGGGAGAGGGTGGGATGATTTGGGAGAATGACATTCTAACATGTATACTATCATATGAATTGAATCGCCAGTCTATGTCTGACGCAGGATGCAGCATGCTTGGGGCTGGTGCATGGGGATGACCCAGAAAGATGTTATGGGGAGGGAGGTGGGAGGGGGGTTCATGTTTGGGAATGCATGTAAGAATTAAAGATTGTAAAATTTAAAAAATAAAAAACTAAAAAAATAAAAATAAAAATAAAATGTAGAAATAATATGAAAAATAAAAAAAATTAAAAATAAAATAAATAAATAAATAAATAAATAAATAAATAAATAAACTGTAGTGCTCCAGAGCCCTCACTAAGGCCCTCCACCAGCCTTAGCCCAGGCCTTGAGGAACAGTGAATCTCTCCCCCATCCCTGACTCTGAAACCTACTAGCAGTGGCCATCTTTCTGGGTCTCAGTCTTTGAGAACTGATCTCCCCTTTTGGACGGTCTGAGGAGACTGAGGACCTATTGGGTAGGGCGCCTGCATCTGTCAGGCATGATAGCTGGGCAGAATGTGGGAAGTGGCCCTGAAGGAGCTGCCGACTGAGATCTGATTCCTCTTAACCAGGACTGGGATATTGTTGGGTGAAAGCTGTGGCTTGAGACTTCCCTTGCTTGTCAAGATAGAGAACAACATTCATCTGGTAGAGATTTACAGGAACATCATTACCTGACCATGACCTGACCTTAGGAACAAAAGATCTGACACCAAAGTCTTCAACAACTAACTACACCCCACTCTCACTTTTGCTTTTAAAGGGACTTGCTAAAATTTTGGGATCTTAGGGCATGAGCCACCCTGCTCCATGTATGCATCTGCAATAAACCTTTCCTGTTCCAAACTCTATTGTTCAGTTTTCATGGGTCTCATTCTGTGCCAGGCACATGGACTGGTGATTTCAGTAACAACAATTGTGTCTAAGGACAGACTTTGCCTCTCTTAAATAACAGCAGAGACTGGCCAGTTCAGTTCAGTTCAGTTCAGTCGCTCAGTTGTCTCTGACTCTTTGCAACACCATTGACTGCAGTACACCAGGCTTTCCTGGCCATCAGCAGCTCCCAGAGCTTACTCAAACTCACGTCCATTGTGTCGGTGATGCCATCTAATCATCTCAACCTCTGTCATCTGCTTCTCCTCCTGGCTTCAGTATTTCCCAGCATCAGGGTCTTTTCAAATGAGTCAGGTCTTTGCATAAGGTGGCCAAATTATTGGAGTTTCAGCTTCAGCACCAGTCTTTCCAATGAATATTCAGGACTGATTTCCTTTAGGATTGACTGGTTGGATCTCCTGCAGTCCAAGAGACCCTCAAGTTTTCTCCAACACCACAGTTCAAAAGCATCAATTCTTTGGTACTCAGCTTTCTTTATAGTCCACCTCTCACATCCATACATGACAACTGGAAAAATCATAGCTTTGATTAGACGAATTGTTGTTAGCAAAGTAATGAAAAAGTAAAGTAACGTGCGCAAAGTAATGGAGAAGAGATAGGCCAAGTGCTCACAGTTATCCATAAAATAACCACTGACTTGGCTTGACTCACCTTTAGCCAAGCTTCTCTCCTCTGAATGTCAGCTTTTCCCAATCTGGAGCAAGCACTAAGATTCAGAAATTTCTGTCTCCCTTTAGAGCTCATTCTGAGAATCATCTCACTACAGGGGGAAACACTTCCTGTTAAACTGCTCCATCATACTGTCTGCTCATTCATTCCCACCACTTGTCCCTTCAAACACACACACACACACACACACACACACACACACACACACACACACACACACACACACACACACACAGAGAGTTCCTGCTTGCCCTGGTTATCCTTTCATGTAAAAGAAACATCATTTTCTGTTCTATTTCAAGACATGTGAAGAACTTGTGGTCAAAATGTTCTCCCTATCACTACCAGTACAGTTCAGCCACTCAGTCGTGTTGGACTCTGTGTGACCCCATGGACTGCAGCACATCAGGCTTTTCTGTCCATCACCAACTCACAGAGTGCTCAAACTCATGTCCATCAAGTCGGTGATGCCAATCAACCATCTCATTCTCTGTTGTCCCCTTCTCCTCAGACTTCAGTCTTCCAGCATCAGGGTCTTTTCCAATCAGTCAGTTCCTTGCACCAGTTGGCCAAAGTACTAGAGCTTCAGCTTCAGCTTTGGTCCTTCCAATGAATATTCAGGACTGATTTCCCTTAGGATGGACTGGTTGGGTCTCCTTGCTGTCCAAGGGACTCTGAAGAGTCTTCCTCAACACCACAATTCAAAACCATCAATTCTTTGGTGCTCAGCTTTCTTTATGCTGCAACTCTTGCATCCATACATGACTACTGGAAAAACCATAACTTTGACTTATGGAGCTTTGTTGGCAAAGTAATGTCTCTGCTTTTTAATATGCTCTCTAGGTTTGTTCTATTTTTTCTTCCGAGGAGCATGTGTCTTTTAGTTGCATGGCTGCAGACACCATATTGAGTGATTGTGAGCCCAAGAAAATAAATTCTGTCACTGTTTCCATTGTTTCCCCATCTATTTGCCATGAAGGGATGGGACCAGATGCCATGATCTTCATTTTTCGACTGTTCAGTTCAGTTTTAAGCCAGCTTCTTCGTTACAATCACTAGTTTGTTGCATTTTTAGATTCCACATACAGATATTACAGAGTATTTGTCTTCCTCTTTCTCTAATTCGACTTATTTTACTAAGGACAATTCCTCACAAGTCCAGCCATATTGTTGCAAATAGCAAATTTTCATTCTTTCTTGTGACTGAGTATTAGCCCATTGTGTGTGTGTGTTTCTGTGTGTGTGTGTGTGTGTGTGTGTGTGTGCATGCAGCTGTGTATACAATACTGCTTTTTTATTCATTTATCTGTTGATGAGCATTTGGTTTGCTTTCATATCTTGGCTAGTGTCTTAACTAGTGTAATTCTTCCTCTCTCACAATTTCTTTCTTCTTTTCTATTTAGAGAAGATCCTCTAACATTTATTTCAGGGTTAGTTTAGTATTGATGAACTCTTTATTTTTGCTTGTCTGAGAAGCACTTTATGTCTCTTTCAATTCTGAATGATAATCTTACTGGGTAGATATTCAGGTTGTAAGTACTTGTCTTTGAGCACTTTATTTTTTTTTTTTAGTTTTTTATTTTTTAAAATTTAAAATCTTTAATTCTTACATGCATTCCCAAACATGAACCCCCCTCCCACCTCCCTCCCCATAACATCTTTCTGGGTCATCCCCATGCACCAGCCCCAAGCATGCTGCATCCTGCGTCAGACATAGACTGGCGATTCAATTCACATGATAGTATACATGTTAGAATGTCATTCTCCCAAATCATCCCACCCTCTCCCTCTCCCTCTGAGTCCAAAAGTCCGTTATACACATCTGTGTCTCTTTCCCTGTCTTGCATACAGGGTCGTCACTGCCATCTTCCTAAATTCCATATATATGTGTTAGTATACTGTATTGGTGTTTTTCTTTCTGGCTTACTTCACTCTGTATAATCGGCTCCAGTTTCATCCATCTCATCAGAACTGATTCAAATGAATTCTTTTTAACGGCTGAGTAATACTCCATTGTGTATATGTACCACAGCTTTCTTATCCATTCAAATATCAATATATAATGCCACTCATTCTGGCCGGCAAGGTTTGTATACAAATTTTAGCAGAGAGCCTTATGGGGTTCCCTTTTATGTGATTCTGTGATTTATCTTACTGCCTTTAGAATCTTCTCTTTATTTCTAACTCCTGCCCTTTTAATTATACTGTATCTTAGTGTTGGTTTGTTTTGGTTCATTTTATTTGGTACCCTGTGAGATTTCTGTACTATCGTCAGGTTTGGTAAGTTTTCAGCCATAATTTCATCAAATACAATTTACTATCTTTTCTCTCTTTTGTTCTTTTGAGACACCTATAATATGAATGCTGATAACGTTATCCATGCTGTTGCTAAGTCGCTTCAGTCATATCCGACTCTGTGCGACCCCATAGATGGCAGCCCCCCAGGCTCCCCTTTCCCTGGGATTCTCCAGGCAAGAACACTGGAGTGGGTTGCCATTTCCTTCTCCAATGCATGGAAGTGAAAAGTGAAAGTGAAGTTTCTCAGTCGTGTGCGACTCTTTGAGACCCCATGGACTGCAGCTTACCAGGCTCCTTCACCCATGGGATTTTCCAGGCAAGAGTACTGGAGTGGGGTGCCATTGCCTTCTCCAAATGTTATCCATAGGTCTCTTAAATTGTTCTCATTATTTTTTTGGGGGGAGGGGAGGTTTCTTTTAGCTATTCTGATTGGTGATTTCCATTATTATTCACTCCTGTGTTATTGTCAGGTCTGCTGTTAATTCCTGTTTGTTTTCAATTTCTGTTATTGTATTCTTCAGCTCTGTCTGGTTCTTTTTTTAATATATTTTCTGGTTCCTTGTTAGAATTTTCACTGTGTTTGCCTGTTTTTTCTAGTTCAGTTAGCATTGTTATTACTAATTCTTTGGACTCTTTATGTAGTTAATTGTTTATCTGTTATTTATTTGTTTGGTCAGAGGTTCAAACTACAGTGCAAATGCACTCATCTCACATGCTAGTAAAGTAATTCTTAAAATTCTCCAAACCAGGCTTCAGCAATATGTGAACCCTAAACTTCCAGATGTTGATGTATGGCAAAACCAATACAATATTGTAAAGTAACTAGCCTCCAGTTAAAATAAATAAATTTATATTAAAAATAAAAAAATAAAAAGCAGAGACATCACTTTGCCAACAAAGGTCTGTCTAATCAAGGCTATGGTTTTTCCAGTGGTCATTTATGGATGTGAGAGTTGGACCAAAAAGAAAGTTGAAAAACAAACAAATGGGATCTAATTAAAATTAAAAGCTTCTGCACAACAAAGGAAAATATAAGCAAGGTGAAAAGGCAGCCTTCTGAATGGGAGAAAATAATTGCAAATGAAGCAACTGACAAAAAACGAATCTCAAAAATATACAAGCAACTTCTGCAGCTCAACTTCAGAGAAATAAATGACCCAATCAAAAAATGGGCCAAAGAACTAAATAGACATTTCTCCAAAGAAGGCATATGGATGGCTAACAAACACATGAAAAGATGCTCAACATAACTCATTATTAGAGAAATGCAAATCAAAACCACAATGAGGTACCACTTCACACCAGTCAGAATGGCTGCGATCCAAAAATCTGCATGCAATAAATGCTGGAGAGGGTGTGGAGAAAAGGGAACCCTCCTACACTGTTGGTGGGAATGCAAACTAGTACAGCCACTTTGGAGAACAGTGTGGAGATTCCTTAAAAAATTGCAAATAGAGCTGCCTTATGACCCAGCAATCCCACTGCTGGGCATACACACCGAGGAAACCAGAATTGAAAGAGACACATGTACCCCAATGTTCATTGCAGCACTGTTTATAAAAGCCAGGACATGGAAACAACCTAGATGTCCATCAGCAGATGAATGGATAAGAAAGCTGTGGAATATATACACAATGGAGTATTACTCAGCCGTTAAAAAGAATACATTTGAATCAGTTCTGATGAGATGGATAAAACTGGAGCCGATTATACAGAGTGAAGTAAGCCAGAAAGAAAAACACCAATACAGTATACTAACACATATATATGGAATTTAGACAGATGGCAATGACGACCCTGGATGCAAGACAGCAAGAAAGACACAGATGTATATAATGGACTTTTGGACTCAGAGGGAGAGGGAGAGGGTGGGATGATTTGGGAGAATGGCATTGTAACATGTATACTATCATGCAAGATTCGAATCGCCAGTCTATGTCCGATGCAGGATACAGCATGCTTGGGGCTGGTGCACGGTGATGACCCAGAGAGATGTTATGGGGAGGGAGGTGGGAGGGGGGGTTCATGTTTGGGAACGCATGTACACCCGTGGTGGATTCATGTCAATGTATGGCAAAACCAATACAGTATTGTAAAGTAAAATAAAGCAAAAATAAAAGTTTAAAAAATAAATAAATAAATTTAAAAATTAAAAAAAAATTCCATCATCATCCATCCATCCATGCAGCAAACATTAGCATCTAGGATGCACCCAGCATGAGTTAAATATATAAAGAAGGATAACACACAGTCAGTTCCCCCAAGAGCCATGCTGACCAAGGGAGACAGGTGGATAAACAGGTCCTTGTAACTGAGCATGGTGAGGGAATCAGTAGAGAAATGCCAGGGAACTTGGGAAAACAGAGAAAGGGAACTCACCTGGGAACCGCAGGTGGGCTGGCTTTGGAGAAGATTCCTAGGAGGGGCTGCTGGAGAACAAGCAGCCAGTCTCAGATCAGGGGTGGGCATCTTAGAGTAGGAACCTGATCTTACCCATTATGAGCTGGCTCCATGGTTTAATTTTCAAGGCAGCCTGAGCTCTGGTTTTCCAGTTTTCACCCTGAAGGGGTGGTGGTGGTAGTGATCTCTCTCTTGCCCAGGCACTTCCTACACAAGTGTGAGAACCACACTGAGTGATAAAACTCATGGATCTAATAATAATCATAGAAGATGTCCAGTACTTTATTATTTATTAAGCAAATCTGTTTGTTAAAAAAATAAAATAAAGAAAGAAAGTTGAGCCCCAAAGAATTGATGCTTTTAAACTGTGGTGTTGGAGAAGGCTCTTGAGAGTCTTTTGGACTCCAAGGAGATCCAACCAGTCCATACTCAAGGGTATCAGTCCTAGGTGTTCACTGGAAAGACTGATGTTGAAACCAAAACTCCAAAAATTTGGCCACCTGATGCTAAGAGCTGACTCATTGGAAAAGACCCTGATGCTGGGAAAGATTGAGAGCAGGAGAAGAAGGGGACGACAGAGGATGAGATGGTTAGATGGCATGACCAACTCAATGGACATGGGTTTGGGTGGACTCCGGGAGTTCTGATGGACAGGGAGGCCTGGCATGCTGTGGTTCATGGGGTCGCAAAGAATCAGACACGACTGACTGACTGAACTGACTTTCTCTGTCTTTCAATGGAGACCAGTCCTTCTGTCTTCCCATTTCTCTCTGCCTCTCTGAATTTAAGTGCATCAATTATCGATTATGGTCTTGAAGGGGTGATCTTGTGGGGGAGCATCACTGTACAGTCTGTACCATATTCAGGTGGGAGTGGGGGTGGGGCTGGATTTGATGGACCACAAGTCATATCTTTCCTTAGGGTGTGCCAGCAGCTGTTGCCTGGGAAGTTCGGCAGTGCCAGGTTTGAAGCCAGATGTGAGGGAGACACTTCCTTTTTCTCAGTGGCTTTCACTGTCCTATTGGGGGCAGGGTGGGGTCCCAAGTTTCTGGAGCAGAAGCCCTGAATGTCAGGCCAGATCTGGCTGTGTTCCCTCAAGTATGTACACTTCCCTCTCCCAGCACTGCAACCCTTGCCACAGAGGGACAAGAGGAGCATGTTCTGGTTAGAAAAAAAAAAAAAAAGGAGTAAATCTACAGGCTGGCTGCTTACAGAGGTCCAGGCTACCTCCAACTCGCCATCTGTGCCAGCATCAGCAGTTAATGTCTCCTGGCTTGCTTAAACATAGCTTAGGTCCCAGGGAATAGACTGGAGACTACATCCTGTAGTGATTCAGTGCCCTCACTAAGGCCCTCCACTAGCCTTGGCCCAGGCCTTGACGAGTGATGAACCTCTCCCCCATCCCTGTCTCTACAACGTACTAGCAGTGGCCATCTTTCTGGGTCTCACTATGTGAGAACTGGTCTCCTCACTTGGACAGCTTGAAGAGACAGGATCTATTGGGTTGGGTGCCTGGCTCCATCAAGGATGAGAGCTGGATAGAATATGGGAACCTTGCCCTGAAGGAGCTGCCAAATGAGATCTGTTTCTGTTTAACCAGGATGGGACATATCAAGGTGAAAGTTGTTCCTTGAGACTTTGCCCTCTCTTGTCAGGATAGAAAATAACATTCATCTGATAGAGATATTTAGGAACATCATTACCTGACCATGACCTAACCTTAAGCACAAAGGGTGTGACACCACAAAATCTGAAACAACTTACCACAACTTTCTCTAACCTTTGCTTTTAAACATACTTACTGAAAACGTTCAGTAACTTTGGGTTCTTAGGGCAAGAGCCACCCACGTCCTTGTATGAATCTGTAATAAACCTTTCCCCATTCCAAACTCTAACATTTAGTTTTGATCGGCCTCATTCTGCATCAAGCACATGGACTTGCATATTTTGGTAACAACAATACTGTCTAAGGGCTGATTTTGCCTCTCTTAAACAACAGCAGAGACTGGCCAATTGCTCACAGTCATCCATAACACACCCACTCATTTAGCTTGGCTAAACTTTAGCCAACCGTCTCTTCTCTGAACTTCAGCTTTCCCCCAAGCTTGAGCAAGCACTAAGCATCAGACCTTTCTGGCTCCCTTAACAGCTCATTCTAAGAGTCAGCTCACTACAGAAAGAAACATTTCCTGTCACACTGATCCATCATGCTGTCTGTTCATCCATCCCCACCTCTTGCCCCATCTCATACACACACACATCTCTCTCTCTCTCTCTCTCTCTCTCTCACACACACACACACACACACACACACACGCACATCTCTCTCTCACACACATACACAAACACACACACACACAGTTGCTGCTCACCCTGCTTATCCTTCCATGTTAAAGAAATATTTTTTTTGATCCATTTTGAGACATGTTAAGAATGTGTGTTCAAAGCATTCTCCCTATTGAAATCAGTTCATTTCAGTTGTTCAGTTGTGTCCGACTATGCCAGAGTCCATCTCCAGCAGCCAGGGATTCATCTGAAGGGAGGGACCATGTCGGCGAGTAACAACGCAGCCTCTCAATTTTCTTGGACTGCACATTTATTTCAAGTTTAAGATTTTCTCTTATAGTTTTACAAAAGCATTAGGTCAGAGGTTTGACATTTTCAGTTCCCCATCACCCAGATTTATCATCTCCGTAAAACATGGTTGCCCTTCAAACAGAGTTCCTGCTTCAGGGATTCTCTCAGACTCAGCTTTACCATCTATTATCTACTTCCTCTTATATGTCGTATAGTTAACTTGTGATTACATTGTAACTCATGCTACATTCTTCACTTTATTTCTTATCTTTCTAAATCCTATTTTTCCCTAACATCCTGAGCTCACTATCTCTTAAAAAGGCTTCTATCTATTAGTATCTGTAAAATTCCTAACCTCTATAAGCTACAGTAAAATATGCTAACATTACAACATTCCTTAAATTTTTAACTTCTAACTATTTTAATTATTCTAAGCCCTAAATTCAGTAAATGCCTTTACCATAAACATTTTCCTCATAAATAGGCTTCAGATAGCAATCCCTCCCATGGCCTCAAGCTGAGGCCTATGTGCTCATCCTGGAACACTCTTTTGTAAAAGTCCTTGAACAAATGTCAGTGATTAACTTTATGAATTATTCTCTGAGCACAGCTGCAGACAAGGCTTTCTGCCTTCTCATGCTCCTCTCAAGAACAATAGGCACCTTAATATTCCTTTTCAGTCAACTCAGTCAAGGAGAGGAAAGAAAAAGTCAGAATCACAAGGCCTAACTCCTTCATCCCTGGTCCATGCCTGTGGGACAAAGAGTGGGGCTTGGGACTGTGCCTCCATTTTGTCAGTAATGCCTAACGTGGCTCCCAACACGACTCTGTGCAACCCCATGGACTGCAGCACACCAGGCTTCCCTGTCCATCACCAACTCCCAGAGCTTGCTGAAACTCAAGTCCATTGAATCCCCAATGCCATCCAACCATCTCATCCTCTGTCATCTCCTTCTCCTCTGGCCTTCATTCCTTGACAGCATCAGAATCTTTTCCAATGAGTCAGTTCTTTGCATCAGGTGGACAAAGCACTGGAGTTTCAGCTACAATGTCAGTCTTTCTAGTGAATAATCAGGACTGATTTCCTTTATGATTGACTGGTTTTATTTCCTTGCAGGCCAAGGGACTCTCAAGAATCTTCTCTACCATCACAGTTCAAAAGCATCAATTTTTCAGTCCTCAGCTTTCTTTATGGTCTAACAATCACATCCATATATGGCTACTGAAACAACCTTAGCTTTGACATATGGACCTTTGGCGGCAAAGTGATGTCTCTGCTTTTTGATATGCTCTCTGGGTCGGTCATGGCTTTTCTTCCAAGGAGCAAGCGACTTTTAATTTCATGGCTGCAGTCAGCATTTGCTGTGATTTTGGAGCCCATGAAAATAGAGTCTATCACTGTTTCCATTGTTTCCCCCTCTATTTGCCATAATATGATTGGACCGGATGCCATGACCTTGGTTTTTCGGATGTTGATTTAAGTTAGCTTTTTCACTATCCTCTTTCACCCTCATCAAGATGGTCTTTAGTTTCTTTATGCTTTCTGCCTTAAGTGTGGTGTTGTCTGCATTTCTGAATTTATTAATATTTCTCCTGGCAATCTTCATTCCATCTTGTGCTTCATCCAATCTGACTTTTAGCATGATGTACTCTGAATATAAGTTAAATAAGCAAGGTTACAATGTATAGCCTTGATATACTCCTTTCCCAGTTTGGAACCAGTCATTGTTCCATGTCCAGTTCTAACTGTTGCTTTTTGACCTGCATACAGATTTCTCAAGAGTCAGGTAAGTTGCTCTGGTATACTGACCTCTTTAAGAATTGTCCACAATTTGATGTGATCTTTTTAAAATTGTCCACAACTTGATGTGATCCACCCAGTCAAATGCTGTGGCATAGTCAGCAAATCAGAAGTAGATATTTTACTGAATTTCTCTTGCTTTTTCTATGAACCAACTAATTTTGGCATTTGGATCTCTTGTTCCTCTGCCTTTTCTCAATGCAGCTTGAACACCTGAATGTTCTTGGTCTACATATTGTTGAAGCTTATCTTGGAGAATTTTCAGCATTACTTTTGTTGTGTGGGCGATGACCCTATCACCATTGTCATTTCAAATCAAGTTCCTTCTCACAATAGTCTGGATTTGTTTTATTTCATTGCAAAAATAGACATAAATTCTTTGGTGTAATGTTTATTTCCCCCTTAAAAGGTATTAATTAACCCCCAGTATGGAACAACAGACTGGCTCCAAATTTGAAAAGGAGAATGTCAAAGCTGTTTATCATCAACCTGCTTGTTTAACCTATATGCAGAGTACATCATGCAAAATGCTGGACTGGAAAAAGCATTAGCTGGAAGATTGCTGGGAGAAATATCAATAATCTCAGATTTGCAGATGACACCACACTTATGGTAGAAAGTGAAGAAGAATAAAGCCACTGTTGATGAAAGTTCAAGAGGAGAATGAAAAAGTTGGCTTAAAACTCAACTTTCAGAAAACTAAGATCATGGCATCTGGTCCCATCACTTTATGGAAAATAGACGGGGAAACAATGGAAACAGTTACTGACTTTATTTATTTATTTATTTATTGGTTTCCAAAACCACTTCATATGATGACTGCAGCCTTGCTCCTTGGAAGAAAATTTATGACCAACCTAGAGAGCATATTAAAAAGCTGCGACATCACTTTGCCAACAAAGGTCCATCTAGTCAAAGCTATGATATTTCCAGGGGTCATGTATGGATGTGAGAGTGGTACTATAAAGAAAACTGAGTGCTGCAGAATTGCTGCTTTTGAACTGTGGTGTTGGAGAAGACTCTTGAGAGTCCCTTGGACTGCAAGAAGATCCAACCAGTGCATCCTAAAAGAAATAAGTCCTGATTATTCATTCGAAGGACTGATGCTGAAGCTGAAACTCCAATATTTTGGCCACCTGATGGGAAGAACTGACTCATTTGGAAAGACCCTGATACTGGTAAAGACTGAAGGTGGGAGGAGAAGGGGATGATAGAGGATGAGATGGTTGGATGGCATCACCAACTCAGTGGACATTAGTTTGAGTAAGCCTTGGGAAATGGTGATGGACAGGGAGGCCCGGTGTGCTACAGTTCATGGGGTTGCAAAGAGACAGACACGACTGAACGACTGAACTGAATTGATTGAACCCTCTGCAGTGTTTCAGGTAGTGTTCTGGGTGCAAGGCACACGTTGGTAACCAATACCCAGGACCCTTCTCTCATGGGGCTTACATGCTAGTCAGGAAAGATGGAAGGTAAATATTAATGACAAAATAGTGAATTATATAGTATAGAGAGAACCTTATGAATTATGATAAATGGGGAGTTTTTCACCCCAGAGGTTAGTGAGGGATGGCCTTTTTAATCCAGGACATTTGAGCAAAGACTTAATTAATGACATGAGGGACTGACCTTGTGGCTATCTTGGGGAATAAATTCTGGGGAGAGGAAATAGCCAGGGCAAAAGCCCCCAACTGGTATTGTCTATGTCCTTCCAATAAAACAAGGAGGCTGGTGCAAGTGGGACCAGGTGAGTAGGAAGAAACAAGAAAGTGATGAGCTGCTGTTGAGAGAGAACAGGGCAGGAAAAGGAGGACTGTAATGTTAAACTTATATTTCCATTTATGTGATGAATTGATTCACAGTACACAAACCACACTGGACTGTGATAGTAACGAGAGGCACTTGTCATAATCCGATGGCAAGGAGGTGGGGGAAGGGTTCTTTTAAGTAAAGACACCCGAGATGAAGCCTGAACCATCTGAAGTAAATAGATCACCAAGTGAAAAGTTGTGCAAGTGTTTCCCAGACAGTGGGGGAGAAAATGCAAAGGCACTGAGACCCAAGAAAGCTGGTTTTAGATGCATTGAATATGACTGGAATCTAAGGTATAATGTGGTAATTGCAAAGAAACATGGACTTGGAGGTAGAAAGAAGGACTTTAAGGGACATCTGGGCATATGTTAATTTAATGTCTGGGTTGCTGCTGCTGCTGCTGCTGCTAGGTCGCATCAGTCATGTCCGACTCTGTGTGACCCCATAGACGGCACCCAACAGGCTCTTGTGTCCCTGGGATTCTCCCGGAAGAATACTGGAGTGGGTTGCCATTTCCTTCTCCAATGCATGAAAGTGAAAAGTGAAAGTGAAGTCGTTCAGTCGTGTCCGACTCTTAGCGACCCCATGGACTGTAGCCTACCAGGCTGGAGTGGGTTGTCATTGCCTTCTCCGAGTGTCTGGGTCACTCTGCTTCGAAAGAGCATTATTTGTTTTCTAATTGTAAATATATACTGGAGGCAAAGCAATATGGAAATTCAAAAAGTATAAAAATGAAATTCAGTTCAGTTCATTTCAGTTCATTTCAGTTCAGTCGCTCAGTCGTGTCCGACTCTTTGCGACCCCATGAATCGCATGCCAGGCCTCCCTGTCCATCACCAACTCCTGGAGTTTACTCAAACTCATGTCCATTGAGCCAGTGATACCATCCAGCCATCTCATCCTCTGTCATCCCCTTTTCCTCCTGCCCCCAATCCCTCCCAGCATCAGAGTCTTTTCCAATGAGTCAACTCTTCGCATGAGGTGGCCAAAGTACTGGAGTTTCAGCTTTAGCATCATTCCTTCCAAAGAACACCCAGGGCTGATCTACTTTAGAATGGACTGATTTAGGACACCAATAAGTGTGGCAATAGAAATACATACTGTCAATATTATGTCTTTATTTTTCTACTTAAATGTTTATAACATATATATTATATGTGTTAAATAATGCTAGAATATATATAATACACATATATTTGGATGAGCATATATACATCAGTGAAGTTTTTTTAAATTTATGTTGCAAGGGAAATGACACAAAGACAAAACACACGAGACACACAAGAGACGGACAATACACACTACAGCCGGAGGAACAGAACTGCGCAAAACTAATTGCGGTTTATTATTATAAAAGCCCCCTAGGCAGAATTCCAGACTGCATGAATAACCCTCTTCAGTACAGCGCAGGTGCATACATGTTATTGTACAGCAAAGGGGAGTGAAATCCCTGCCTGCTGCAGAGTCTGTCCAAAGCCCTCTTATCCTTCTTATCACAAGAAGGGAATGCTCCCTCGTTTGCAAGGGACCATTAAACTCAAGGCTGTGTCCAGACTCTTTGGCAGAATGCCTCATTTGCAAGGACGTTCAGCCCGAGCAGAGAGACCCGTTTGCAGGCACATCTCTGCTACCCTATTAACCCTTCAAATTTATAGAAATTGAATCAAACTATATGCACTATTGTAGCCTTCCTTTTCTATACAATATGCTGGAAGAATTTTTCCGTCTCAAAGAACATATATCTGCCATTATTTCTAAGGATTACTATAGTGTTCAAATGCTTGCTTATCCCATACTCCATGCAAGTGCTTTGAAGACATGAACCATGTGTGTTTTGTTCACTGGTTGCTTCAATATCTTTTCTATTGTAAATAAGGCTGTAATAAACATTGGAATTCATGTATCTTTTCAAATTGGTGTTCACTGTCTTCTGATATATACCTGGGAGTGGAATTGCTGGGTCACATGGTAGTTGTTTTTTTTAGTTTTTTGAGAAACTTCCATGATATTTTCTATAGTGACTGCACAAATTTACATTCCCACCAATTAAGTACAAGGGCTTCCTTTACTCCACATCCTTGCCAACATTTGTTATTTTCAGACTTTTTGAGTTAATAATAGCCATAACAGCAGCAGTAGCAGTAGCAGCATTCTGATGGGTGTGAGGTGATATCTCCTTGTGATTTGGTTTTAATTTCTCTGATGATTAGTGATGTTCAGCATTTTTTCATGTGCCTATTAGCCATCTGTATATCTTCTTTGGAGAAATTCAGATCTTCCCATTGTTTTTTGGGTTTTTTTTTTTAATATCAAATTGAGTAATCTGTTTATATATTTTGGATATTAACCCCTTATAGTCATATCATTTGCAAATACTTCCTGGCTCAGTCGGTAAAAGCATCTGCCTACAATGTGGGAGACCCAGGTTTGAACCCTGGGTAGGGAAGATCCCCTGGAGAAGGAAATGGCAACCCACTCCAGCACTCTTGCCTGGAAAATCCCATGGATGGAGAAGCCTGGTAGGCTACAGTCTGTGGGGTCACAAAGAGTCAGATATGACTGAGTGACTTCACTTTCACTTTCTACTCCCATTCAGTAGGTTGTCTTTTCATTTTGTCAGTGTTTTCATTTGCTGTGAAAAAGCTTTTAAGTTTAATTAGATCTCATTTTTTTTTTGTTTCCTTTGCCTTAGGAGACAGGTGAAAAAAATGTTGCTGTGAATTATGTCAAAGAGTGTTCTGCCTACATTTACTTCTAGGAGTTTCATAGTTTCCAGTCTTTCATTGTGGGTTTTAATTCATTTTGATTTCATTTGTTTAATCATTTCTTGTGGTGGTTTATAGTTTTCTGTATATAGTGTCATGTCAACTGCAAGTAGTGACAGTTTTACTTCTTACTTCCAATTTGGATGACTTTTATTTCTTTTCCTTGAATGATACTGTGCCTAGTACTTCTAGTATTTTAGAAGTGTCAAGAGTGGGCATCTGTGTCTTGTTCCTGATTTAGAGGAAAAGCTTTCAGCTTTTTACCACTGAATATGATATTATCTGTTTGTTATAAATCACCTTTATTATGTTCAGACAACCACATGGACTATACAGTCCATGGAATTCTCTAGGCCAGAATACTGGAGTGGGTACAGAGTGACTTCCACTTTCACTTTCATTATGTTCAGATATATCCCTCCATATCAAGTATGGTGAGAGTTTTCGAAATGAATGAATATTGAATTTTGCCTATGCTTTTACAGCATGTGTTGAGATGATCATGTGATTTTTGTCCTTCTCTTCCCTAATGTGGTGTACCACATTGACTAATTTGCAGATATTGAACCATCCTTGTATCCCTGGAATAAGTCCATCTTGATCATAGTATATGATGGTTTCAATGTGGTATTGAATTTGGTACTCTAATATTTTGTTAAGAATTTTAGGGGGCGGTCCTAAGATGGTGGAGGAATAGGATGGGGAGACCACTTTCTCCCTCAAAAATTCATCAAAAGAACATTTCAACACTGAGTAAATTCCACAAAACAACTTCTGAATGCTGGCAGAGGACATCAGGCACCCAGCAAAGCAGATCATTGGCTTCAAAAACAGGTAGGAAAAAATATAATAAGACAAAAAAAGAGACAAAGGAGGTAGGGAGGGAGATCCATCCCAGGAAGGGAATCCCGTCTCGGGAAGAGACTTTTAAAAAGAGAGGTTTCCAAACACCAGGAAACATTCTTGCAGCCGAGTCTGTGGCGAGCTTTGGAAGCACAGAGGGCAACATAACAGGAAGGAAAAATAAATAAATAATTAAAACCAACAGATTAGGAGCCCAACAGTAACTCCCCCAGCGGAAAAGCAGCGCAGACACCTGCATCCGCCACTAGCAAGTGGGGGCTGGGCAAGGAGGAGCAGGAGGTGCAGCCGGCAGTGCTTTTTAAGAATCAGGCCACAGGAGGAGTGGGCTGCAGTGTTTTTTTTGAGAATCGGGCCAGAACGCCCCGCGCATGTACAGAGCAAACTAACTTGGGCTAGCAAACCAGACTGTGGAATAGCTACCATGCGAAATGCTCAAACATAAGACACCGCCAGGACCGCGCACAGAACAAACGGATCAGAAATAGCTGGCTGCAGACCATCCCCCTCCGGTGACAGGCAGTCAGAGCCTTAAGGGCTGGAAGGGGGCAATCGCAGCCCCAGAGACATTACCTACCAAAATGCAAGCAGGCTTCTTTGTTAACTAAGACTCCTGGGGCTTCTGGACAGTCATCATCCGCCTGAGAAGGAACGCCAGCGGTACACCCAGAAAACTGAGCAACAGGGAAAGGCCATAGTCACAGCGATTGCACTCGCCAAACTCCTGAGCTACTCGGACCTGGGAAGGGCACAAAACACAGGTCCAACCAAATCTGCGCCTCTGAGGACTTCCTGAGCGCTGAGCCTGAGCGGCTTAGACCAGGGAGGAGCATGAAGCCTAGGGCCGGCCTCAGACGGTTCCCCAGCGGAGCTACGTAGAGCCTGAGCTGTGTGCACCATGAGCAGGGGCAAGCCCAGAGTGGATGAGACACTGCAAGCACATGCCAGTAATATTTGTTTGCAGCATCCCTCCCTCCCCACAGCGTGACTGAATAGTGAAACTAGTGTGTCCACCACTGCCCTCCGTGTCAAGATGGAAATCAGACACTGAAGAGACCAGCAAACAGAGGAAGTTAAACAGGGGCAACTGCCTTGGAAGTGACCCCACACAACCCACAACACCAGAGAAAGGGCCAGAAATACCTTTACTACTTTTACAATCTTTTTTTTTTTTCTTTTTGAGTTGATGGGATTGCGTGATTGTTTTTTCTTCTTTTTTTTTTCTCTTTTTTTCAAACTTTCTTAAATTTTTAAGTACTCTATTTCTCTAATTATTATTTTTAATAATTCTTGTGGCTTTGTTTTTCTGTTTGTTTTGTTTGTTTGTTTCTTTCTTTCTTTCCTCTTCTTCTTCTTTTCTTTAATATTGTATTTTTGAAAATCCAATCTCTACTCCAGATTTTTAATCTTTGCTTTTTGGTATTTGTTGTCAATTTTGTACATGTTAAAAACCCAATCTTCAGTACCCAATTCTACCTGAGAGCGAGATTACTGGCTTGACCACTCTCCCCTCCTTTGGACTCTCCTTTTTTCTCCACCAGGTGTCCTCTGTCTCCTCCCTCCCCCTTCTCTTCTCTACCCAACCCTGTGAATCTCTGCATGTTCCAGACAGTGGAGAACACTCAGGGAACTGGTTACTGGCCAGATCTCACGCTCTACCTTTCATTTCCCTCTTTTATCCTCCTGGCCACCTCTGTCTACTTCCTCCCTCTCCTCTTCCCTGTATAACTCAACTCTGAGTGGTCCAGACTGTGGAGCATACATAAGGACGTGATTACTGGCTAGCTTGCTCTCTCCTCTTTTGATCCCACCTCATCTCATTCCAGTCACCTTTAACTACCCCCTCCCTCTTCTCTTCTCCGTGTAACTCAGTGAACCTCTATGGGTGACCCTCAATGTGGAGAAACCTTTCATCTTTAACCTAGATGCTTTATCATCAGTGCTGTATAGATGGAGAAGCCCTGAAGCTAGGGTAAAAATAAAACTGAAAACCAGAAACAGGAGGCTTAAGTCCAAATCCTAAGAACATCATAGAAATCCTGAATCCAGGGAACATTAATCAATAGGAGCTCATCAAACGTCTCCATACCTACACTGAAACCAAGCACCACCCAAGGGCCAACAAGTTCCAGAGCAAGACATACCACACAAATTCTCCAGCAACACAGGAACACACTCCTGAGCTTCAATATACAGGCAGCTCAAAACTACTCCAAAACCATTGACATCTCACAACCCATTACTTGACAATTCATAGCACTCCAGAGAGAAGAAATCCAGCTCCACCCACCAGAACTCCAACACAAGCCTCCCTAACCAAGAAACCTTGACAAGCCACTGATACAACCCCACCCACAGTGAGGAAATTCCATAATAAAGAGAACTCCACAAATTCCCAGAATATAGAAAGGCCACCCCAAACGCAGCAATATAACCAAGATGAAGAGACAGAGGAATACCCAGCAGGTAAAGGAATAGGAGAAATGCCTACCAAACCAAACCAAACAGGAGGAGATAGGGAATCTACCTGAGAAAGATTTCCGAATATTGATAGTGAAAATGATCCAAAATCTTGAAATCAAAATGGAATCACAGATAAATAGCCTGGAGACAAGGATTGAGAAGATGCAAGAAAGGTTTAACAAGGACCTAGAAGAAATAAAAAAGAGTCAATATATAATGAATAGTGCAATAAATGAGATCAGAAACACTCTGGAGGCAACAAATAGTAGAATATCAGAGGCAGAAGATAGGATTCATGAAATAGAAGATAGAATGGTAGAAATAAATGAATCAGAGAGGAAAAAAGAAAAACGAATTAAAAGAAATGAGGACAACCTCAGAGACCTCCAGGACAATATGAAACGCTCCAACACTCGAATTATAGGAGTCCCAGAAGAAGAAGACAAAAATAAAGACCTTGAGAAAATTCTTGAGGAGATAATAGTTGAAAACTTCCCTAAAATGGGGAAGGAAATAATCACCCAAGTCCAAGAAACTCAGAGAGTTCCAAACAAGATAAACCCAAGGCAAAACACCCCAAGACATATATTAATCAAATTAACAAAGACCAAACACAAAGAACAAATATTAAAAGCAGCAAGGGAAAAACAACAAATAACACACAAGGGGATTCCCATAAGGATAACTGCAGATCTTTCAATAGAAACTCTTCAGGCCAGGAGGGAATGGCAAGACATACTTAAAGTGATGAAAGAAAATAACCTACAGCCCAGATTACTGTACCCAGCAAGGATCTCATTCAAATATGAAGGAGAAATAAAAAGCTTTCCAGACAAGCAAAATCTGAGAGAATTCAGCACCACCAAACCAGCTCTCCAACAAATACAAAAGGGTATTCTCTAGACAGGAAACACAAAAAGGGCGTATAAACCAGAACCCAAAACAATAAAGTAAATGGGAATGGGATCACACTTATCAATAATTACCTTAAACATAAATGGGTTGAATGCCCCAACCAAAAGGCAAAGACTGGCTGAATGGATACGAAAACAAGATCCCTATATATGCTGCCTACAAGAGACACACCTCAAAACAAGGGACACATGCACACTGAAAGTGAAGGACTGGAAAAAGATATTCCATGCAAATAGAGACCAAAAGAAAGCAGGAGTAGCAATACTCATCTCCGATAAAATAGACTTTAAAACAAAGGCTGTGAAAAGAGACAAAGAAGGCCACTACATAATGATCAAAGGATCAATCCAAGAAGAAGATATAACAATTATAAATATATATGCACCCAACATAGGAGCACCGCAATATGTAAGACAAATGCTAATAAGCATGAAAGGGGAAATTAACAATAACACAATAATAGTGGGAGACTTTAATACCCCACTCACACCTATGGACAGATCAACTAAACAGAAAATTAACAAAGAAATGCAAACTTTAAATGATACAATAGACCAGTTAGACCTAATTGATATCTATAGGACATTTCACCCCAAAAGAATGAATTTCACCTTTTTCTCAAGTGCTCACGGAACTTTCTCCAGAATAGATCACATCCTGGGCCATAAATCTAACCTTGATGAATTCAAAAAAAATCAAAATCATTCCAAGCATCTTTTCTGACCATAATGCACTAAGATTAGATCTTAGGAGAAAAACTGTTAAAAATCCCAACATATGGAGGATGAACAACACGCTTCTGAATAACCAACAAATCACAGAAGAAATAAAAAGAAATCAAAATATGCATAGAAATGAATGAAAATGAAAACACAACAACCCAAAACCTGTAGGACACTATAAAAGCAGTGCTTAGAGGAAAGTTCATAGCAATACAGGCATACCTCAAGAAACAAGAAAAAAGTCAAATAAATAACCTAACTTTACACCTAAAGCAACTAGAAAAGGAAGAAATGGAGAACCCCAGAGTTAGTAGAAGGAAAGAAATCTTAAAAATTAGGGCAGAAATAAATGCAAAAGAAACAAAAGAGACCATAGCAAAAATCAAAAAAGCAAAAAGCTGGTTCTTTGAAAGGATAAATAAAATTGACAAACCATTAGCTAGACTCATCAATAAACAAAGGGAGAAAATCAAATCAATAAATTAGAAATGAAAATGGAGAGATCACAACAGATAACACAGAAATACAAAGGATCAGAAGAGACTACTATCAGCAATTATATGCCAATAAAATGGACAACATGGAAGAAATGGACAAATTCTTAGAAAAGTACAACTTTCCAAAACTGAACCAGGAAGAAATAGAAAATCTTAATAGACCCATCACAAGCACGGAAATTGAAACTGTAATCAGAAATCTTCCAGCAAACAAAAGCCCAGGTCCAGATGGCTTCACAGCTGAATTCTACCAAAAATTTCGAGAAGAGCTAACACCTATCCTACTGAAACTCTTCCAGAAAATTGCAGAGGAACGTAAACTTCCAAACTCATTCTATGAGGCCACCATCACCCTAATACCAAAACCTGACAAAGATGCCACAAAAAAAGAAAACTACAGGCCAATATCACTGATGAACATAGATGCAAAAATCCTCAATAAAATTCTAGCTATCAGAATCCAACAACACATTAAAAAGATCATACACCATGACCAAGTGGGCTTTATCCCAGGGATGAAAGGATTCTTCATTATCCGCAAATCAATCAATGTAATTCACCACATTAACAAATTGAAAAATAAAAGCCATATGATTATCTCAATAGATGCAGAGAAGGCCTTTGACAAAATTCAATATCCATTTATGATAAAAACTCTTCAGAAAGCAGGAATAGAAGGAACATACCTCAACATAATAAAAGCTATATATGACAAACCATCCTCAATGGTGAAAAATTGAAAGCATTTCCCCTAAAGTCAGGAACAAGACAAGGGTGCCCACTTTCGCTGCTACTATTCAACATAGTTCTGGAAGTTTTGGCCACAGCAATCAGAGCAGAAAAAGAAATAAAAGGAATCCAAATTGGAAAAGAAGTAAAACTCTCACTGTTTGCAGATGACATGATCCACTACATAGAAAATCCTACAGACTCCACCAGAAAATTACTAGAGCTAATCAATGAATATAGTAAAGTTGCAGGATATAAAATCAACACACAGAAATCCCTTGCATTCCTATACACTAATAATGAGAAAGTAGAGAAAGAAATTAAGGAAACAATTCCATTCACCATTGCAATGAAAATAATAAAATACTTAGGAATATACCTACCTAAAGAAACTAAAGACCTATATATCAAAAACTATAAAACACTGAGGAAATAAATCAAAGAGGACACTAATAGATGGAGAAATATACCATGTTCATGGGTTGGAAGAATCAATATAGTGAAAATGACTATACTACCCAAAGCAATCTACAGATTCAATGCAATCCCCATCAAGCTATCAGCGGTATTTTTCACAGAACTAGAACAAATAATTTCAAGATTTGTATGGAAATACAGCAAACCTCGAATAGCCAGAGCAATCTTGAGAAAGAAGAATGGAACTGGAGGAATCAACTTGCCTGACTTCAGGCTCTACTACAAAGCCACAGTCATCAAGACAGTATGGTACTGGCACAAAGACAGAAATATAGATCAATGGAACAAAACAGAAAGCCCAGAGATAAATCCACACACCTATGGACACCTTATCTTTGACAAAGGAGGCAAGAATATACAATGGAGTAAAGACAATCTCTTCAACAAGTGATGCTGGGAAAACTGGTCAACCATTGGTAAAAGAATGAAACTAGATCACTTTCTAACACCACACACACAAAAAAAAACCTCAAAATGGATTAAAGATCTAAAGGTACGACCAGAAACTATAAAACTCCTAGAGGAGAACATAGGCAAAACACTCTCTGACATAAATCACAGCAGGATCCTCTATGATCCACCTCCCAGAATACTGGAAATAAAAGCAAAAATAAACAAATGGGATCTAATTAAAATTAAAAGCTTCTGCACAACAAAGGAAACTATAAGTAAGGTGAAAAGACAGCCTTCTGGATGGGAGAAAACAGTAGTAAATGAAGCAACTGACAAACAACTAATCTCAAAAATATACAAGCAACTTATGCAGCTCAACTTCAGAGAAATAAACGACCCAATCAAAAAATGGGCCAAAGAACTAAATAGGCATTTCTCCAAAGAAGACATACGGATGGCTAACAAACACATGAAAAGATGCTCAACATCACTCATTATCAGAGAAATGCAAATCAAGACCACAGTGAGGTACCATTTCACACCAGTCAGAATGGCTGTGATCCAAAAGTCTACAAGCAATAAACGCTGGAGAGGATGTGGAGAAAGGGAACCCTCCTACACTGTTGGTGGGAATGCAAACTAGTACAGCCACTATGGAGAACAGTGTGGAGATTCCTTAAAAAATTGCAAATAGAGCTGCCTTATGACCCAGCAATCCCACTGCTGGGCATACACACCGAGGAAACCAGAATTGAAAGAGACACATGTACCCCAATGTTCATTGCAGCACTGTTTATAATAGCCAGGACATGGAAACAACTGAAATGTCCATCAGCAGATGAATGGATAAGAAAGCTGTGGTACATATACACAATGGAGTATTACCCGTCCATTAAAAAGAATATATTTAAATCAGTTCTAATGAGATGGATGAAACTGGAGCCGATTATACAGAGTGAAGTAAGCCAGAGGGAAAAGCACCAATACAGTATACTGACACATATATACGGAATTTAGAAAGATGGTAATGATGACCCTGTATGCGAGACAGCAAAGGAGACACAGATGTATAGAACGGACTTTTGGAATCTGAGGGAGAGGGTGGGATGATTTGGGAGAATGGAATTGAAACATGTATACTATCATGTAAGAAACGAAGTGCCAGTCTATGTTTGATACAGGATACAGGATGCTTGGGGCTGGTGCATGGGGATGATCCAGAGAGATGATATGGGGTGGGAGGTGGGAGGGGGATTCAGGATTGGGAGCTTGTATACACCTGTGGTGGATTCATGTCAATGTATGGCAAAACCAATACAGTATTGTAAAGTAAAATTAAGTAAAAATTAAAAAAAATTTAAAAAAGAATTTTAACATCTATATTCAACAGAAATATTGGCATTTAATTTTCTTTTTTGGTGGTGCCTTTGTCTGGTTTTGGTGTTAGGATAATAATGGCTTCATAAAATAATTTGGGAATACTCCATTTTCTCAATTTTTTGAAATAGTTTGAGAATGTTGGGTATAAGCTATTCTGTATATGTTTGGAAAAAATCTGCTGTGAAGTTGTGTGGTCCTGAACTTTATTTTGCTTAGAGATTTTTTTTTCATTAATTCAATTTCACGACTACTGATTCATCTATTCAGACTATACATTCCTTCCTGATTCAATTTTGAAAGACTGTTTGTTCCTAGAGATTTGTCAGTTTCTTCTAGGTTGTCCAACTGTCAACTATTTGTAGCATCCTCTTATGATTTTTTTCCTATTACTGTGATATTGGCAGTAATGTCTCCTTTGCATTTCTTATTTTGTTTATTTGAGTCATCTATCTTTTATTTTTGATGAACCTGGCTAAAGACTTAATTATTTTACCTTTTCAAAAAATATCTTTTCACTTAATTGATATTTTTTTAATTTAGGAAAGAGGAAGTCTCAATTTTATTAATGTCCTCTATTATCTTTATCATTGCTTTCATTCTGAGATTTGGGGCTTAATTTATTCTTCCTTTTCCAATTCATTTATATAGTAAGTTAAGTTGTTTATTTCAACTATTTTTTTTTCTTGAGGGAAGCATCTGTCACTATAAATTTCCCCCTAGAACTGCTTTTGCTAAATCCAATAGATTTTGGAAAGTTGGTGTTTTTATTAGTCTCAAAGTATTTTCTGATTCCCTTTTTGATTTCTTCATTAGCTCATTGGTTTTTAGTAGCATGTTGTTTAGTCTCCATATGTTTGTGTTTGTCCCATATTCCCCTCCTGTAATTGATTTCTCATTTTGTACCATTGTGGTCAGAAAAAGTGCTTGATATAATTTCTGTCTTCTTAAATGTGTTGAGACTTATTTTGTGGCCTAACATTTGATCATCCCTGAAAAAATGTCCTGTGTGCACTTGAAAATGTGTATTCTACTATTCTGGGATAGACTATGCCAGATGGCAAAGAGGTAAAGAATCTGCCTGCAATGCAGAAGATGCAGATTTGATCCCTGGGTCAGCAAGATCCCCTGGAAAAGGAAATGCAATACACTCCAGTATTCTTGCCTGGGAAATCCCATGGACAGAGGAACCTGGGTGGCTACAGTCCATGGGGTTTCAAAAGAGTCAGACAACTTAGTAACTGAAGAACAACAAATGCTGTAGGTATCTATTAAGTTTAACTACTCCAATCTGTAATTTAAGACTACAGTTTTCTTATTGCTTTTCTATCAGGATGCTCTGTCCATTGATGTAATAGGGTGTTTATTGTAGTTAGTGTTTAATTTACAATTCATTTGTCTTTTAATTTTCATACTAGATTATCTAATTGGTTGATCCACAGCCTTTGCTATGTGTTTGTATGTACTGGTGGGAGTTTTTCCCTTCTCTGTATATTTTTACTTCTTTTTTCCACTTAGAGAAGACTCTTTAATATTTCTTTCAGAGTTGATTTAGTATGGATAAACTCTTAGTTTTTGCTTGTCTGAGAAGTTCTTCTCTCCAATTCTGGATGATAATCTTGCTGGGTAGAGTATTATAGGTTGCAGGTTTTTCCCTTTCAGCATGTTAAATATACATTTTTGACCCCTTTCTCTCTCTGTTTTCCTTCTATGACCCCAATAAAGTGAATGTTAGTATACTTGATATTGTCTAGAATTATCTTAAACTGTTCTCATTTTTAATTTGTTTTTCTTCTTGCTTTTCCTATTGGGTGATATCCATAATTTTACATTCCAGATTAATTTGCTTCCTGTGTATTGGAAACTCTCACTTTGGTGAGAGGTGGGGCTAGAGATAGAGGGGCCAGAACCAATTCCAGGTATGAGCCCAGACTTCTCCTGTGCTCAGTAGCCAACCCTGCCTTTTGGGGAGTTAGGTTGAGTCTCCAGTTGGTGGTACAGAGGCCCTGAGTTTCAGGTCCATGCTGATTCCACTTCATGTAAGTTTGCCCCAAAAGAAAGGAGTGCTGGAGCAAGAAGGGGTGCCCAATATGAGCTTGGATGCATAATGGGACAGTCCCAACACACCAGTCAGAGTTCCAGATACTCCCACTGTGCCACCTCCATAAGCACTGGTAATGACTGCTCTCAACTTGTTCAGATGTAGGCCAGATCTGAGTTGGCTCCATTCCTGGCACCTGTATCTTCTTCTCAGCCATGGAAGCCTTTGCCATAGTTTTGGGAAGGGGTGTTCTATGAAATAAGAGGGTCTGGAGCAGGCATTCAGAGTGGGTTAAGTCATGACCTGGGATTGTTATGGGAAAACAGCTAGCATCCTGTGTAATTTCAACATGTTTCCTCTGCCTTGTTTTGTGAGTAAGCAAACGTGTAGTTGCCTCCACAAACTCTTCACATAGAGAGTCTAGATTTCTTACAGCCTTCTTGTTAGTCCCAGTGGTTTTCAAATCAGCTAAGGGGACTCATTTTCCCAGTTTCTAACTCCAGGGTGGGGCTTCCAAGATGTAATTTGAACTATTCACACCCCATGGACTTTCTCTGAGCCTGTGAAATCTCCCACTCCTTTACATCCCCTCCCAGGAGTGCAGATCCTAAACTGATGGCTTCTTTTCCCTTCCTACCCAACTCCTTGTAGACCTTCTTCTACAACCTTGGTTGTCTAAGTTTCTACCTGTCAGACTCCAGTTTATTTCCAGTGAGCATAGATATGTTTGATGTGTTCATGGTGGGAAGTGAGCTCAGCATCCACCAACTTCACCATCTTGCTTTCTTCAAATGGATGTTCTTTCTAAGACTTTTAATATGAATTGCCAAACCATCTTTCAGAAAATATTTTATTTCCAATTCACAGTCTCACCAAAAATATTTGAGAATGTCATTTTCCTCAATATTTGCCAACACAAAATATCAATTTTTGCAAATATGATATGTGAAAAGATAATCTCACTTTAAAATATGTATGTATGTGATGAATTGTTGTTGTTCAGTCTCTCAGTCAAGTCCCACTCTTTGGGACCCCATGGACTGCATCATGCCAGGCTTCCCTGTCCATCACTATCTTCTGAAATTTATTAAAACTCATGTTCATTGAATCGGTGATGCCATCCAACCGTCTCAAACTCTGTCACCCCCTTCTCCTCCTGCCTTCAATCTTTCCCAGCATCAGGGACTTTTCCAATGAGTCAGTTGTTAGCGTGTGGTGGCCAAAATATTGGAGCTTCAGCATCAGTCCTTCCAATGAATATTCATGCTTGATATCCTTTTGGATTGAAAGAGGAAAGTATTTTTTACATTTTATTGACATTTATCACTTGTGTTTTTTCTTTGTGAATTTCTTGATCACATCCTTTGCTGTTTGTCATTTTGCATTTGTGTTTTCCTGTTTTATAATAGCGTTTTTATTTTTATAAAAGAAATTACTGTCTGTTTTTCTAGGCAGCAAAATTGTAGTTGCTTCTACAGCATCAGTTTTACCTTTTCCAAATTATATATCATGCACATGGTGTCAAATTTTTAGCCCCACACCCAGTTCTGGTAATAGACTTGGATTGTCCTAAACTATAAGGAATAATTCCATTGTCTTTCCTCAGTGATTAGTTCAGAAACTAGCATCTAATGGAGCCCAAAGACAATCAGTGATTGGTTCAGAGGTGACAAGTAGCACTCCCATGAAAGAACACTAAACTAAGGAAATTGGGTTAATTCCATGCTATAGTCCACAGGGATAGGCATTAGCTCAGGCTTAAAGTGGAGAAATAACTCCAGAAAGAGTGAAGAGAAACAAAGCAAAAGCAACACCTGGTTGTGGATGTGACTGGTGATAAAACCAAAGTCCGATGCTGTAAGGAGCAATATGGTATCGGAACTGGGAATATTAGGTCCATGAATCAAGGCAAATTGGAAGGGGTCAAACAGGAGATGGCAACAGAGAATGCCAACATTTTATGAATCAGTGGACTAAAATGGACTGGAATGGGTAAATTTAACTCAGATGGCCATTATATCTATTACTGTGGGCAAGAATCCCTTAGAAGAAATGGAGTAGCCCTCACAGTCAAGAAAACAGTCCAAAATGCAGTCCATGGATGCAATCTCAAAAATGACAGAAAGATCTCTGTTTGTTTCCAAGGCAAACCATTCAATATTACGGTAATCTAAGTCTATGCCCAGACCAGTAATGCAGAAGAAGCTGAAGTTGAAGGGTTCTACGAAGACCTAGAAGACCTTTCAGAACTAACACGCAAAAAAGATGTCCTTTTCATTATAGGGGACTGGAATGCAAAAGTAGGAAGTCAAGAAACACCAGGAGCAATGGGCAAATTTTACCTTGTAGTACCGATTGAAGCAGGGTAGAGGCTAATAGAGTTTTGCCAAAAGAACACACTGGTCATGGCAAACACCCACTTCCAACAACATAAGACAAGACTCTACACATGGACATCACCAGATGGTCAACACTGAAATCAGATCGATTATACCCTTTGCAGCCAAAGATGGAGAAGCTTTATGCAGTCAGCAAAAACAAGATAGGAGCTGACCGTGGCTCAGATCTTGAATGCCTTATTGTCAAATTCAGACTTAAATTGAATAACATAGGGAAAACCACTAGACCATTCTGGTAGAACCTAATCAAATCCCTTACAATTATACAGTGGAAGTGACAAATAGATTGAAGGAACTAGATCTGATAGACAGAGTTCCTGATGATTTATGGACAGAGGTTCATGACATTGTACAGGAGACAAGGATCAAGACCATCCCCATGGAAAATAAATCCAAAAAAGCAAAATGGATTTCTGGGGAGAACTTAAAAATATCTGTGAAAAGAAGAGAAGTGAAAAACAAAGGAGAAAAGGAAACACATACCTATCTGAATGCAGAGTTCCAAAAAAATAGCAAGGAGAGATTAAAAAAACCTTCCTCAGTGATCAGTGCAAAGAAATAGAGGAAAACAACAGAATGTGAAAAACTAGAGATCTCTTTAAGAAAATAGAGATACCAGGGAACATTTCACGTTAAAATGGGCTTAATAAAGGACAGAAATGATATGGACCTAAGAGGCAGAAGATATTAAGAAGAGGTGGTGTATGCAAGACAGGGAAAGAGACACAGATGTGTATAACGGACTTTGGACTCAGAGGGAGAGGGAGAGGGTGGGATGATTTGGGAGAATGACATTCTAACATGTATACTATCATGTGAATTGAATCGCCAGTCTATGTCTGACGCAGGATGCAGCATGCTTGGGGCTGGTGCATGGGGATGATCCAGAAAGATGTTATGGGGAGGGAGGTGGGAGGGGGGTTCATGTTTGGGAATGCATGTAAGAATTAAAGATTTTAAAATTTAAAAAATAAAAAAAATAAAAAAAGAAGAGGTGGAAGAATACATGGAAGAACTGTACAAAAAAGATCTTCATGACCCAGATAATCATGATGGTGTGATCACTCACCTAGAGCCAGACATCCTGGAATGTGAAGTCAAATGGGCCTTAGGAAGCATCACTACGAGCAAAGCTAGTGGAGGTGATGGAATTCAGGTTGAGCTATGTCAAATCCAAAAAGATGATTTTGTGAAAGTGCTGAACTCAGTATGCCAGCAAATTTGGAAAACTCAGCAGTGGCCACAAGACTGGAAAAGGTCAGTTTTCATTCAAATCCCAAAGAAAGACAATTCCAAACAATGCTCAACCTACCTGACAGTTGCACTCATCTCCCACACGCTGGTAAAGCAATGCTCAAAATTCTCCAAGCCAGGCTTCAGCAATATTTGAACTGTGAACTTCCAGATGTTCAAGCTGGTTTTAGCAAAGGCAGAGGAACCAGAGATCAAATTGTCAACAGCTGCTAGATCATCAAAAAGGCAAGAGAGTTCCAGAAAAACATCTATTTCTTCTTTATTGAATACACCAAAGCGGTTTACTGTGAGGATCACATAAAGTGTGGAAAATTCTGAAAGAGATGAGACTACCAGAACCCCTGACCTGCCTCCTGAGGAATCTGAATGCAGGTCAGGAAGCAACAGTTAGAACTGGACATGGAACAACAGACTGGTTCCAAATAGGAAAAGGAGTACATCAAGGCTGTATATTGTCACCCTGCTTATTTAACTTATATGCAGAGTACATCATGAGAAACGTTGGACTGGAAGAAACACAAGCTGAAATCAAGATTGCTGGGAGAAATAGCAATAACCTCAAATATACAGATGACACCACCCTTATGGCAGAAAGTGAAGAACTAAAGAGCCCCTTGATGAAAGAGAAAGAGAGTGAAAATGTTGGCTTAAAGCTCAACATTCAGAAAACGAAGATCATGGCATCCGGTCCCATCACTTCATGGCAAATAGTTGGGGAAACAGTGGAAACACTGGAAGACTTTATTTTCTGTGGCTGCAAAAATCACTGCAGATTGTGACTGCAGCCATAAAATTAAAAGACGCTTGCATCTTGGGGTAAAGTTATGACCAATGTAGACAACATATTAAAAAGCAGAGATATTACTTTGCCAGCAAAGGTCCATCTAGTCAAGGCTATGGTTTTTCCAGTAGTGATGTATGGATGTGAGAGTTGGACTATAAAGAAAGCTGTGAGTGAAGTCACTCAGTCATTTCCAACTCTTTGCGACCCCATGGATGGAGTAACCTGCACCAGGCTACTCCATCCATGGGATTTTCTAGGCAAGAGTACTGCAGTGGGTTGCCATTTCCTTCTCCAGGGAATCCTCCCAACCCAGAGATTGAACCCAGGTCTCCCGCATTGTAGACAGGCGCTTTACCATCTGAGCCACCAGGGAAGCCTGAGAAAACTGAGAGCTGAAGAATTGATGCTTTTGAACTGGGGTGTTAGAGAAGTCTCTTGAGAGTCCCTTGGACTGCAAGGAGATCCAACCAGTCCATCCTAAAGGAGATCATTCCTAAGTGTTTATAGGAAGGACTGATGTTGAAGCTGAAACTCCAATACTTTGGCCACTGATGGGAACTGATTCATTTGAAAAGACCCTGATGCTGGGAAAGATTGCAGGCGATAGGAGAAGGGGACGACAGAGGATGAGATGGTTGAATACCATCACTGCCTGAATGGACATTAGTTTGGGTGAAATTTGAGATTTGATGATGGACAGGGAGGCCTGGTGTGCTGTAGTCCATGGGGTCACAAAGAGTTGGACATGAGTGAGCAACTGAATTGAACTGAAGTGAAGTGAAACAGGTGATGGAAATAGTCCCTGAACAGAGCGTTTGAATTTAAGAGTGATCTAATCAGAACTAATATGAAGTAGTTTTTTGATAGTTAGGAGAAATAGAATATTTTTTCCTCTTGGAATAAAAAAGGGATAATACAGACCCAGTGCCAGTCACAAACATCTTATGATTTTGAAAGAAGCCAAGTTGAAGACAAAGCCAACACTAGAAATTGTATGGAACTGAGAAAAATGATTAGACACAGAGCTGGGATATAACCATGCTAGAAGTCTCCTCAAACTGAGAAAATATAATTAAAAAAATATTTTAAAGCAGTGTAATTTGTGCTGTCACTCATAACTAAAACTACCTGATGGTTGTAATCTTATAATTTGCTTCATTTTTAAAGTTCTTCTTTGTCACTTTGTTTATGATACTTTCATAGTGTTTTACCATTTATTCAAATATATTATTCTTGGTGTATTTTTTAAACTATGACATTTGTCCTAGTTGTCATACAAAGTCAGTGCTAAGTCTCAAGACCCATGCAACATTTCAAGGAGTCATTTTTTTTATTACCATTCTACACATACAAAAATGTATAATATTTATTTCTCAGAATTCGTGTTTCTCCTTTACCCAATAGAAATCATATGATCTCCATAAACCCTTACTTTTCTAAATCTGTGGCTTTTATTTTACTGAGCCCATCAAGAACTTTGGCTGTGGACTTCTTTTGATACATTGTTGGACCCTTGAGTGAGACACAATACACTTTCTAAATAGTATTTAATTTCCCAGATTGCAATTTTGTGTATAATTTTTGCTGTTATTTTAAGAATATCTTCTAAAATTGAACAGCATATCTTAAACATCAGTATAAAATGATGAGCTACTGAATTATTTTTGATGTTTCAGAAGGTTTTATTGACACTCATTCACATTCAAGTTATATAATATACAGGCAACTTCTAATATATTTCTTTCAAATTTTAAATTTTTAATGTCAAAAACAGTTTATATTGGGGTATACCTAATTAACAATGTTGTGGTAATTTTAGGTGAACAGTGAAGCAACTCAGCATTCATTCTCCCTTCATTTCTTTATTATTTTTTTCTTTTTTTAAAATTAATTATTTTATTGAAGGATAATTGCTTTAAGAATTTTGCTGTTTTCTGTCCAACCTCAGCAAGAATCAGCCATAGATATACATATATCCCCTCACTTTTGAAACCACCTCCCTAGTTTGCTACAGAGCCCCTGTTTGAGTTTCCTGAGCCATACAGCAAATTCCCATTGGCTATCTATTTTACATATGATGATGTAAGTTTCCACGTTACTCTTTCCATACATCACTCTTTCCATACATCTCACCCTCTCCTCCCCTCTCCCCATGTCCATAAGTCTATTCTCTATGTCTGTTTCTCCACTGTTTCCCTGTAAATAAATTCTTCAGTACCACTTTTCAAGATTCTGTATATATGTGTTAGAATACAATATTTATCTTTTTCTTTCTGACTCACTTCACTCGGTATAATAGGTTCTAGGTTCATCACCTCTTTATAACTGACTCAAATGCATTCCTTTTTTATGGCTGAGTAGTATTCCATTGTGTATATGTACCACACCTTCTTTATCCATTCATCAGTTGATGGACATCTAGGTTGCTTCCATGTTCTAGCTATTGTAAATAGTGCTGCAATGAACAATGGGATACAAATGTCTCTTTCAATTTTGATTTCCTCAGGGTATATGCCTAGGAGTGGGACTGCTGGGGCAAATGGTGGTTCTATTCCTAGTATTTTTAAGGAATCTCCATACCGTCTTCCATAGTGGCTGTATCAATTTATATTCCCACCAACAGTTCAAGAGGGTTCTCTTTTCTCCACACCCTTTCCAGCATATATGGTTTGTAGACTTTTTGATGATGGCCATTCTGACTGGTATGAGATGATGTCTCATTGTATTTTTGATTTGCATTTCTCTAATAATAAGCGATGTTGAGCATCCTTTCATGCATTTGATAGCCATCTGTATATCTTCTTTGGAGAAAGTTTGTTTAGATCTTTCTCCCACTCTCTCATTGGGTTGTTTGTTTATCTGGTACTGAGTTTGTATATTTTGGAAATTAATCCTTTGTCAGTTATTTCATATGCTACTTATTTCTCCCATTCGGAGGGTTATCTTTTCACCTTGCTTATAGTTTCCTTTGCTGTGCAAAAGCTTTTAAGTTTAATGAGGTCCTGCTTGTTTACTTTTGTTTTTATTTCCATTATTTTAGGAGGTGGGTCATAGAGGATCTTGCTTTGATGTATGTCATCGAGTGTTCTGCCTATGTTTTCCTCCAAGAGTTTCATAGTTTCTGGTCTTACATTTAGGTCTTTAATCCAGTTTGAGTTTATCTTTGTGTATGGTGGTAGGAAGTGTTCTAATTTCATTCTTTTACATGTAGTTGCCCAGTTTTCCCAGCTCCATTGATTGAAGAGGCTGTCTTTGCCCCATTGTATATTCTTGCCTCCTTTGTCAAAAATAAGGTAGCCATAGGTGCATGGGTTTATTTCTGGGCTTTCTGTCTCATTCCATTGGTCTATATTTCTGTTTTTGGGCCAGTACCATACTTTCTTGATGGCTGTAGCTTTGTAGTATAATATGGAGTCAGGAAGGTTGATTCCTCCAGCTTTTCTTCTTTCCCAGGATTATTTTGGCTATTCAGGGTCTTTTGTGTTTCCGTATGAATTGTGAAATATTTTGTCCTAGTACTGTGAAAAATGCCATTGGTAATTTGATAGGGATCACATTGAATATGTAGATTGCATTTGGCAATATAGTCACTTTTACAATACTGATTTTTCTTACTCAGGAACATGGAATATTTCTCCATCTGTTTATGTCATCTTTGATTTCTTTCATTTGTGTCTTATAATTTTCTGTGTAGAGTAAATTTTTTCTCCTTAGGTATGTTTATAAGTAGATATTTAATTCTTTTTGTTGCAATGGTAAATGGGATTGATTCCTTAATTTCTCTTTCTAATTTTTCATTGTTAGTAATAGGAATGCAAGTGATTTCTGTGTATTGATTTTGTATCCTGCAGCTTTGCTAAATTCACTGATTAGCTCTAGTAATTTTCTCATACCATCTTTAGAGTTTTCTATGCACAGTATCATGCCATCTGCACCCAGTGAGAGCTTTACTTCTTCTTTTCCCATCTGAATTCCTTTTATTTCTTTTTCTTCTCTGATTGTTGTAGCTAGGACTTCCAGAACTATGTTGAATATTAGTGGCAAAAGTGGACACCTTTGTCTTGTTCCTAATCTTAGGGGGTATGCTTTCAGTTTTTCAACACTGAGAATATTGTTTGCTGTAGGCTTATCATATATGCCCTTTACTCTGTTGAGGTAGGTTCCTTCTATGCCATTTTTTGAAGAGTTTTAATCATAAATGGGCGCTGAATTTTGTCAAAGGCTTTTTGTGCATATATTGGGATTATCATGGTTTTTAAATTTTAATTTGTTAATATGGCATATCACATTGTTTGATTTGTGTATATTGAACAATTCTTGCATCACTGGAATAAACCCAACTTGATCATTTTACATGAGCTTTTAATGTGTTGTTGAATTCTCTTTGCTAAAATTTTGTTGAGGATTTTTGCAGCTATGTTTATCAATGATTTTGGCCTGTAATTTTTGTGTGTGTGTGTGTTGTCTTTGGTTTTGGTATCAGGGTGATGGTGGCTTCGTAGAATGATTTTGGAAGTGTTCCTTCCTCTGAAATTTTTTTTGGAAAGAGTTTTAGAAGGATAGGCATTAGCTCTTCTCTGAACGTTTGATAGCATTCTCCTGTGAAGCCACCTGGTCCCGGGCTTTTGTTTTGGGGGGATTTATGATCACAACTTCAATTTCAGTGCCTGTATTTGGGTTGTTCATAATTTTGATTTCTTCCTGGTTTGGTCTTGGAAGATTGAACTTTTCTAAGAATCTGTCCATTTCTTTCAGGTTATCTCTTTTATTACCATATAGTTGTTCATGATAGTCTCTTATAATCCTTTGTGTTTCTGTATTATCTATTGTAACCTCTTTTTCACTTCTAGTTGTGTTGATTTGATTCTTCTCTTTTTTTTTTTTCTTGATGAGTCTGGCTAAAGATTTGTCCATTTTGTTTGCCTTCTCAAAGAACCAGCTTTTAGTTTTATTCATCTTTACTATTGTTTGATTTCTTTATCCTCAAATAATTATGAGTTCTTTCCTTCTACTAATTTTGGGATTTTGTTTTCTTTTTCCAGTTGTTTTAGGCATAAACTTAGGTTGTCTATTCTGTTTTTCTTGTTTCTTTGGGTAGGATTGTATTGCTATAAGCTTCCTTCTTAGAACTGCTTTTGCTGAATCCCACAGCTTTTGAGTTGTCATGTTTTCATTGTCATGTTTCCCATAGCTTTTGAGTTGTCGTGTTTTCACTGGCATTTGTTTCCAGAAATTTTTTGATTTCCCTTTTGATTTCTTTAGTAACCTGTTGGTTATTTGGAAGCGTGTTGTTTGTCTCCATGTGTTTGTGTTTCTTATACTTCTTTTTTCTTGTAATTGATATCTAATCTTATAGCATGTGATAGGAGAAGATGCTTAATATGATTTCAACTTTCTTAAATTTGCTGAGGTTTGATTTGTGACCCAAGATGTGGTCTATCCTAGAGAATGTTCCATGTGCACTTGAGAAGATGTATTCTTCTCCATTTGGATGGAATGTCCTAAAGATGTCAATGAGATCCATCTCATCTAATATATCATTTAAGACTTGTGTTTCCTTATTAATTTTCTGTTTTGATGATCTGCCCGCTGGTATGAGTGGAGTGTTAGAGTCCTACTATTATTGTGTTACTGTCAATTTCTCCTTTTATGTCTGTTAGTGTTTGTTTTATGTATTGTGGTGCTCCTATGTTGGGTGCATAGATATTTAAAATTGTTATGTTTTTCTCTTGGATTGATCCTGTGATCATTATGTAGTATCCTTCCTTATCGCTTGTAATCTTAGTTATTTTAAGGTCTATTTTTTTTCTGATATGAAGACTGCTACTCCAGCTTTCTTTTGCTTACCATTTGCATGGAATATAGTTTTCCATCCTCTCACTTTCAGTTTATATGTGTCTTGAGGTCTGAAATGGGTTTCTTGTAGACAGCATACATAAGGCTCTTGTTTTTGTATCCGTTTAGCCAGTGTGTGTCTTTTGGTTGCAACATTTAATTCATTTACATTTAATGTAATTATTGATATATATGTTCCTATTGCCATTTTCTATTTGTTTGGGGTTGATTTTGTGGATCTTTTTTCTTCTCTTGTATTTCTTGACTATATAAGGCCCGTTAATATTTGTTGTAAAGCTGGTTTGGTGGTATTGAATTCTCTTAACTTTTGCTTGTCTGAAAAGCTTTTTATTTCTCCCTCAATTTTGCATGAGATCCTTGCTGGGTACAGTGATCTTTGTTGCAGATTTTCCCCTTTCAGTACTTTAAATATATCCTGCCATTCCTTTCTGGCCTGCAGATTTGCTGCTGCAAGATCAGTTGTTGAGTATATGGGGTTTCCCTTGTATGTTACTTGTTGCTTCTCCCTTGCTGCTTTTAATATTCTTTCCTTGTGTTTAGTCTTTTTTAGTTTGATTAGTATATGTCTTGGTGTGTTTCTCCTTGGTTTTATCCTATATGGCACTCTTTGTGCCTCTTGGACTTGATGGACTATTTGCTTCCCCATGTTGGTGAAATTTTCAACTATAATCTATTCAAAAATTTTCTCATACCCTTTGTTTTTCTATTCTTCTTCTGGGACCCCTATAATTTGAATGTTGGTGCATTTGATATGGTCCCCAAAATTACTGAGACTGTCCTCGGCTCTTTTCATTCTTTTTACTTTATTCTGGTTTTCAGAATTTATTTTCACCACTTTATCTTCCAACTCACTGAGTTTTTCTTCTGCTTCAGATATTCTGCTATTGATTCCTTCTAGAATATTCTTAATTTCAATAATTGTGTTGTATGTGTTGTGTTGTGTATTTATTCCTTAATTCTTCTAGGTCTTTGTTAACTGATTCTTGCATTTCTCCATTTTGTTTTCGAAGTTTTTGATCATCTTAGCTATCATTATTCTGAATTCTTTTTCAGGTAATTTGCCTATTTACTCTTCTTTTTTTTTTTTTTTTTTGACTTCTCTGTTTCTTCATTTGTGCAGTATTTCTCTGCCTTTTCTTTTTTCTTTTCTTTTTCTTTCTTTTCTTTTTTCTTTTTTTGAGTTATTGTGTTTGAGGTCTCCTTTTCTCATGCTTCAAAGAGAGTTGAATTATTTTCTTGAAGAAGATTGACTTATTTCTTCCTTTTGGTTTCTGCCCTCCTAAGGTTGGTCCAGTGGTTTGTGTGAGCTTTGTATAGGGTGAGATTTGTGCTGAGTTTTTGTTTGTTTTCCCTTTGATGGGCCAGGCTGAATTATGTAGTAATCCTGTCTGCTAATGATTGAGTTTGTAGTTTTATTTTGTTTGTTGTTTAGATGAGGCATCCTGCACAGGGTGCTACTGTGGTTGGGTTTTGCCAGGTCTTGTATTCAGGTAGTTTCCTTATTGTGATTTCTCACTATTTGATACTTCCTAGGGTTAGTTCTCTGGTAGGTAGTGTCTTGGAGTCAGTGCTGACACTCCAAAGGCTCAAGGCTTGATTTCTGCTCAGGAATGAAGATTCCACAAGTGGCTTGTTATGGAATTAAGTGAGATTAAAACAAATGTTCAAAAACGAGAAACCAAAGATAAACCCCAGACAAATGGCAATTTAAAAATCAGGCAAATAATAATTAAAATAATGGAATATACACTTACACATTTACACCCATGAGCAAAGTGAAAACACAGTCCAACAAAAGTCAAGTACAGTAGATTGACCCAGAGAACAAAGGAAATCAAAAATTATATTTACCAATTAAGAATAAAACTAACAACACAATCTGGAAAACAAAACTAAAGCAAGGGACCAATTGGGGAATAAAGCAATGACAATAGAAGTAACAATTATTTTGAGAGGAAAGGAGAAAAAGAAAGTATAGATATGCAAAGTTAAATAGAGGTAGATAAAGAAGATTTATATATGTTAAAGATTAACTACAAGATTAAAAGAACAGTGGGAAAATCAAACAAAGGAATAAATGTAGAATAAATAGTAACAGGTTTAAAAAATTAAAATTAAAAAAATAGAAAAGAAAAAAAAAAAAGAGGAAAACTGCACAGAACTGCAAATGCCCAATGTAGAGGCAGGGGTTTATGACAACAATAAAAGAAAATGTGACCGAGGGAAAAAAAAAAAAGCTCAAAAAATTGGATTTCTTAGCATCAATAAAATCAACAACCATAACAGAGTGGGGATAAGGGGGGAAAATTTAAAAAAATCTGAAAAAAAATCTACAGAGCAAGTCAAAAAATAAGAATAGTAAATGTTTTCTTTGAGTCAATGCTGTCAGAGACCTTTCCCTCACTGGGAGTCACAATCCACCTTACCTCCCTAGGGTGCCCTCCAACACTCTGCTGATCTCTGGACCTACTGTGGGGCAGTTCAGATTCTAATCAGATCTTGCTCCTATGTGTTCTTGCCTCCAATGTCCACAACTATCAGAGCTAGTGCGTTTTCCTTTGTGGGCTCTCTCAATGGCCTTTTGTATATTCCATAGACACAGAGTCTGTCTGGTTGATCTTGTGGATTTAATCTGTAGCTTGTACAGCTGGTGTGAAGGTTTTGAGTCTTCTTCCTTAGCCACAATGCCCCTGGGTTTCAACTGTGGTTTTATTTCCACCTCTACATGTGAACTGTCCACTGGGGTTTAGCTTCTGAGGCTGCTCTGGAGGGCTTGGGTTTTCCCCTGTGAGGGCCCAGTATGAAGGTGATGCAGCTGCTTGGGTTGCAGGGGTTCTGGCAGCATGAAGTACTCAGGAGAGTTGGCAGCTAGGGAAGCAGGAAATACAGTGCTCTAGAAGGGTATGGCAACCAGTATTGGCTAATATACTCCAGTATTCTTGCCTGGAGAACCCCCTCTCTGACAGAGAAGGCAGGCAGGTCACAGTTTACAGGGTCGCAAAGAACTGAACAAGACAAAAGTGACTCTGCATGCATATATAGAAGACGTTTTTGCCTGTGGCAGCTCAGCCCCAGTGAGAGGTAAGCATGAAGGTGGCACAGCTGCTTGACTTGCAGGGACCCTCGCAGTGCCAAGTTTGCAGGGACACGGACTGCCTCTGCCACAAGTTATGGCCCTGCTGCTGTTGCTGCTGCTTAGTCGCTTCAGTTGTGTCCAACTTTGCATGACCCCATAGATGGCAGCCCACCAGGTTCTCCCATTCCTGAGATTCTCCAGGCAAGAACATTGGAGTGGATTGACATTTCCTTCTCCAGGGCATGAAAGTGAAAAGTGAAAGTGAAGTCACCCGGTCATGTCTGACTCTTAGCTACCCCATGGACTGAAGCCTACCAAGCTCCTCCATCCATGGGATTTTCCAGGCAAGAGTACTGGAGTGGGTTGCCATTGCCTTCTCCAGTTATGGCCCTATCAGAGTCATTTTTCCAGCCTCTTGTAGCTGGCGATCAGAAGTCCTCTTTGGCCAGTCTTTCACCATAGCTCCACCCATTCAGGCACTTAGAGTGCTCCCTTGCATGGGGTCCTTTTCTGTTTTTCAGCATGTCAGGCACATAGAGGAGCCCCCTTAGCTGGAGTCCTACTCTGTAGTTTGGAGCATCAATCACTGAAAGGAGCACCCTGGGTAGGGTCTACACTGTAGTTCAGTGTGTCAGCCTTTGATGGGCCTCCTCTCTATTGTTCAGCTGCCGATGCTGGCATGTAGGGAAAGAGAGGCTATGGTTACGTGCCGGGAGCCACCACAGGAGATCCCACCCATGACAAGGTCATGTGGAAGAGAACTGTTGAGCAAGGCTTCAGAACTCAACGGGCTCCCTAGGCTTTCTTGAGCATCTACCCCAAAACTGGAATCTGTCTGTTTTACTATTTCATTACTTTCACCAACTCCTCTGACATTAACAGGGGGCTATTCCTGACCACCTTTCTCTGGAGAAAATTAACTTAGGGCTATAGCTAATAAGTCTCCTGGACATGGGGGGAATATTTCCAATCAAAATCCCTTTGTTAGCATTCTAGCTTGCTTGGAAGGTATATCCAGACTCTTGCAGCTATGCATATGATTTTTTACAGCCTCCCAACTATGAGAGGCATGGAAAGCCTAAAATATAGAGCCTTTCAAAGAGTTAAAAGTTATTAGAGTAGTGCTGGTGTAGGATTTCATTATTGGATCAATGCTTGTTGCTAAGTTCCCATATCTCTTATCCACTGTGCACCTGGGAGTGCATTAGTTAGCACAGTTAGAATGTAAGAAAAACAAGTGTAGCCTTGAAATTAACCACATCAGGCTTTTGAGCTAATTGGTTCTTTCTTGTAACTCACTGAACCTTTGCTCCGTGAGAAATGTAACTTGTTTAATACTTTCTGAGGCTGACATAGATTAAAAATATAAAGAAAAAACATTTCAAGGGAAAATAAGTTTTCCGGTTGAGCAGCCTTTATCAGAAGAGGGTCATAAAATGTCCATAGGCCTCCAAGGCCAAAAGATAATGTACACAACATTGTCAATGGGAAAGGTTTGCAGAAAAAATCCTGGTTTCAATAAAGACAAAACAGATGTAATGTTTGAGCCGACTTTGTATAACTTTGCATCTTTCATTTCCCTCTATGTATAAGACAAGGTGTAAAAGTACCTTTTAAAAATAAAGCTATTGGGCCTCACTCGAAAAAGCTTGGTCTCTCCATGTTTTTCTTTTTCTCTCTCTCTTTTTTTCACTCTTTCTTTTTCAGGCTGATCCCTTGAAACATAGAGGCTCCCTGTGTTCACTTTCCTGCCTGAGCTTCTAAGACTTTATTAGCTTTCTTTGTAAACCAAGAAATATTAGCCTCTTTCTCTCCTCTATTTTCTTATCTTCAACATTCTTTCCTTTTCTCTCTCTAATTCAATTGCCGACACCATTTTTCCTTCAGGTTCCCCTAGATCCTGCGGGGGCTGGACCCCAGCAGTTATGGTTATGGTTCCACCCCTATATGTGACTCAGCAGTATCACCTTGCTTCCATGGCTGCCTGGCTTTCCTCCACTAGCATTTTCCACCATGATCTCCTCCCTCACATCCCCTTGATCAGTCTCACCACAGTCAACAGCAGCCCCGCCCTGGGATTGCTCCATAATCCCTAAACTCCAGCTCCCAGCTGTGGCCCATTCCTGGAGACCAGCGTTCCTGTCCAGGATATGTATGGCTGTGGCAAGGACTGTCTGATTTCATTCCATTTAGGCCCCAGTTCATTTAGGCTCCAGCTGTTTCACTCTTAGCCTTAAATGTTTCTCCTCTGACTCAGACAATTGCCCTGCTGTGGGGATTGGATCCCTGCTTCAGTTCCCTGCCAGCTGAGGGTAGACCCAGTCCTACTAACACCCCTGTTTTCCCCCATAGTTCCTTCATCTTACCAAGTTTTGCATGGTTCTATATATTCTTTTCCATTGGTCAGGTACTCTTGTCCACTCTCAGCTGGTGTTCTGCATGCTCTTCTGTGTCTGAAGGTGTATTCCTGATGTATCCATGGAGAGGAGGTGTACTCCATGTCCACCTACTCCTCTGCCATCTTGTTCTCCTGAGCTATTTAATTTTAATTTTTAAGAATAAATAACTTTATATGCATGAGTGGGCTTTAAAAAATAACAGTGAGTATATACAAGAAGTAGAATAATCTATCAATAAAACTGTATGAGAGATATGCACATTTTATATCCAAATTGAGAAAATTAGAATTTCCTTCCAGTTTGGATTGTGTGAATAAAAATTATCTAAAATTCCACAGTTTATGTCAGTGAAAACAAGTCTTTCACAAGAATAAATATAAACTAAGACAAAATGTACAAGAAAAATTTAATTAGTGAATTTGATTTTATGCACTTTAAATTTTGCACAGTGATTTTAATCATAAAAAATAATGACTCTGAAGACTTCTGGTTTCAGCTCTGACATGGAAAGCACTTAAAACTCAAAAGCCCCAGCCTTCAAGAAAGAAAAGACCTGAACATACTGAAAATAAATGACTTCCTGAAACCATCAAAGAATTGAAGTCACAGGGAAAAACCCACTCCCAAATTTGAGTAACAGGAAAATACAGAGAACCACAGCTCAAATCTGCCTACCTGAAATGGATGATGCTGGAGCCACAAACTGGTAAGTCCACTTAAACAGAAACTTTGATGAATTGCCAGAGACTGAGTATGGACTAAAGTGAGTGTCAGAAACTTCTAGGGGCTGCAAAATTTAGGAAGGACTGCATGCTTTCATGGGGTCCAGGATTTCAAGTCTCTGGCAGGACGAGGAGAAAAGTAAATTTTCCTGTCAAGGCCACAGCCCAGGAACACACTAAAAGACAGATTTAACAAGATTAAAACCTTTGATATACTCATACCTTATAGCAAGGAGAGATAAGAAACATTTCCTCTGTGATCAATGCAAAGAAAAAGGAAAAAATAACAGAATGGGAAAGACCAGAGATCTCTTCTAGAAAAATAGAGATAAGAATGGAACATTTCATGCAAAGATGAGAACAACAAAGGACAGAAATGGTATGGACTTAATGGAAGCAGAAGATATTAAGAAAAGAGGAAAGAATATACAGATGAACTATACAAAAAAGGTCTTAATGACCCAGATAACCATGATGATGTGATCACTCACCTAGAGCCAGACATCCTGGAGAGTGAAGTCAAGTGGGCCTTAGGAAGCATCACTACAAGCAAAGCTAGTAGATGTGATGGAATTCCAGCTGAGCTACTTCAAGTCCTAAAAGATGATGCTGTTAAAGTGCTACACTGAATATGCCAGCAAATTTGGAAAACTCAGCAGTGGCCACAGGACTAGAAAAGGTCAGTTTTCATTCCAACTTCAAAGAAGGGCAATGCCAAAGAATGTTCAAAGTACCAAACAGATGCACTCATTTCACACACTACCAAAGAAATGCTCAAAATTGTCCAAGCAAGGCTTCAGTAGTACATGAACCAAGAACTTCCAGATGTTCAAGGTGAATTGAGTAAAGGCGGAGGAACAAGAGATCCAATTGCCAACATCCGTTGGAACATAAAGAAAGCAAGAGAATTCCAGGAAAAAAAAAAAAAAAAAACATCTATTTCTTCTGTATTGACTAAGCCAAAGCCTTTGACTGTGTGGATCACATCAAACTGTGGAAAATTCTTAAAGAGGTGAGGATACCAGCTCTCCTTACCCATCCTCTGAGAAATCTGTATGCAGGCCAAGAAGCAAAAGTTAGAATAGACATAGAACAATGGACTGGTTCCAAATTGGGAAAGGGGTACATCAAGACTGTATATTGTCAACTTGCTTATTTTTCTTATATGCAGAGTACATTATGTGAAAAGTTGGGCTGATGAAGCATAAGCTGTAATCAAGATTGATGGGATAAATATCAATAACCTCAGATATGCAGATAACACCACCCTTATGGCAGAAAGCAAAGAAGAGCTAAAGAGCCTCCTGCTGAGGGTGAGAGAGGAGAGTGAAAAAGCTGGCTTAAAACCCTAAATTCAAAAAGCAAAGATCATGGCATCCAGTCCCATAACTTCATGGAAAAAAGATGGGGAAACAGTGGAAACAGTGGCTGACTATTTTTGGCTGCTGCAAAATCATTGCAGACAGTGACTGCAGCCATGAAATTAAAAGACGCTTACTCCTGGGAAGGAAAGTTATGACCAACCCAAATAGCATATTAAAAAGCAGAGACATTACTTTGCCAACAAAGGTCCGTCTAGTCAAGGCTATGTTTTTTTCCAGTAGCCATGTATGGATGTGAGAGTTGGACCATAAAAAAGGCCGAGTGCCAAAGAATTGATTTTTTTGAACTGTGGTGTTGGAGAAGACTTGAGGGTCTCTTGGACTGCAAGGAGATCCAAGCAGTCAATCATAAAGGAAATCAGCCCTGAATATTCATTGGAAGGACTGATGCTGAAGGTGAAGCTCCAATACTTTGGCCACCTGATATGAAGAACTGACTCATTGGGAAAGACCCTGATGCTGGGAAAGATTGAAGGCCACAGGAGAAAGTGCCGACAGAGGATGAGACGGTTGCATGGCATCACTGACTTGATGGAGTTGAGTTTGAGCAAGCTCCGGGAGTTGGTGATGGACAGGGAAACTTGGCATGCTGCAGTCCATGGGGTTGCAAAGTGTCAGACATGACCGAGTAACTGAACTGAACTGAATATCTTACCACCCAATCAACAGTGGATTATAGCTCAAATTTATAATTTGCTGCTATTATTTAAGAAGGCATTATCAGGGAAACCTAAAGACAGTAGAAGTAGAGGACTTTGAAGCCTCTGGCAGCTATAGCTATAGGAAACCTTAAATAAGCCCAACTCACAATCAGATTAATATAAAAGCTGGCAATGTTGAGCCTTACCAGAGCCCTGTGATCCTTGAAAACAATTACTATTAAAGAAATCCCACCATACTTTGTGGCCTGAGAAACAGCCTACAGTGAAGTATCACTCTTCCCTTTACAACCTAGCTAGGATTTATAGGTCTTCCCCTTGTTTACCTAGAACAACTCAGGGACAGACCCTCCAATTTCCCATTGTTTGTCTTATACATGATTAGTTAGCTGAACTGTTTGCCCCAGTGATCTGTGAGAACGGTGACTTGATCAAATTTTAAAGTTTCTCTTCTGTGTATATGATTCTGAACCTAGATTCACCTCTAAGTTTAAGCAAATATTGGGATGCTTAAACAATCTAACAAATCATTCTCAACATATCCTACAAGTGTAGTAAATTTGTTCCGATTGATGAATCTTCATTGATAGATCATTTTCACCCAAAGTCCATAGCTTACATTAGGGCTCACTCTTGGTGTTGCATAGTCCATGCTGGACTAATGTATAATGACATGTATCCATCATTATAGCATCATACAGTCTAATTGCACTAACCTAAAAATCCTCTGTGCTCTTCCTATTCATCCCTCCCTACCCCTCTGTAACCATTGATCTCTTTACTGTCTTTATTTTTTTTTATTTTTTTTTTAGTTTTTATTTTTAAATTTTAAAATCTTTAATTCTTACATGCATTCCCAAACATGAACCCCCTCCCACCTCCCTCCCCATAACATCTTTCTGGGTCATCCCCATGCACCAGCCCCAAGCATGCTGCATCCTGCGTCAGACATAGACTGGCGATTCAATTCACATGATAGTATACATGTTAGAATGTCATTCTCCCAAATCATCCCACCCTCTCCCTCTCCCTCTGAGTCCAAAATTTTGCCTTTTTCATAATGCTGTATAGTTGGAATGATACAGTAGATAGCCCTTTCACATTTGTTTGTTTCACCTAGTAATACACATTTAAGATTTCCCCATGTCTTTCATGGCTTCATTGCTCATTACATTGTAGGACTGATTAATATTTTATTATCTGAATGTACAACAGTTTATCCATTGACCTACTGAAGGACCTCGTGCTGCCTCCAAGTTTTCACAATTATGAATAAATCTACCACAAACATTTGTATATAAGTTATTTTTATGGACATAAGTTTTCAACTCTTTTGGATAAATGCTGACAAGCACAATTGCTGTACTGTATGGGAAAACTATGCTTAGTTTTGTAAGAAACACAAAGCTGTCTTCTAAGGTTGTATTATGTTGTATTTTCATCAGCAGTGAATAAGAATGCTTGTTGCTTTACATCCTTGCTTCACATCCTTTGGTGGTGTCAGTGTTTTGGATTTTGACATTCTGATAGGTGTGTAATGGTATCTTATTGTTGGGTTATTTTGCATTTCCTTGATGACATATTCCCTGATGTGGAGTACCTTCTCCTATGCTTTTTATTCCCCCTTCTATATATCTTCTTCACCAAAGTGTCTGTTTAGATCTTTGGTCCACTTTGTAATGAGATTTTTTTTTCTTGTCAAGTTTTAAGGATTCTCTGTATAATATATTTTAGATAACAGTCTTTTATTAAATGTGTCTTTTGCAAATATTTTCTCCCTGTATGTGGTTTGTCTTCTTATGGTCTGGACATTGTGTTTCATAGAAAAGAAATTTTTCATTTTAATGAAGCCCAGCTTATCAATTACTTCTTTTAATGATCATGAAGCATATGGAATACATAATATATAGTCCATAACATCTTATGGGAAAACCTGAATGAATGTTTTGGTCTGTCTACCTGGAGAACCCTGATTAATATATTCCATATTACCTGATATATCATCTAGATTTCAACAAGAAATTGAAAGCACCCTAAATGGCAAGACAAAACAAACAAAAAAACAGTCTAACAAGATTAATAAAACATCAGAATAATATTTAGGTATGATGCAGATTTTGGAATTATCATCAGTTCAGTTCAGGTCAGTCGCTCAGTCGTGTCCAACTCTTTGGGACCCCATGAATTGCAGCACGCCAGGCCTCCCTGTTCATCAGCATCTTCCGGAGTTCACTCAGACTCATGTCCATTGAGTCCGTGATGCCATCCAGCCATCTCATCCTCGGTCGTCCCCTTCTCCTCCTGCCCCCAATCCCTCCCAGCATCAGAGTCTTTTCTAATGAGTCAACTCTTCTCATGAGGTGGCCAAAGTACTGGAGTTTCAGCTTTAGCATCATTCCTTCCAAAGAAATTCCAGGGTTGATCTTCAGACTGCACTGGTTGGATCTCCTTGCAGTCCAAGGGACTCTCAAGAGTCTTCTCCAACACCACACTTCAAAAGCATCAATTCTTCGGTGCTCAGCTTTCTTCACAGTCCAACTCTCACATCCATACATGACCACAGGAAACACCATAGCCTTGACTAGACGGACCTTAGTCGGCAAAGTAATGTCTCTGCTTTTGAATATACTATCTAGGTTGGTCATAATTTTTCTTCCAAGGAGTAACAGTCTTTTAATTTCATGGCTGCAGTCACCATTTGCAGTGATTTTGGAGCCCCCAAAAATAAAGTCTGACACTGTTTCCACCATTTCCCCATCTATTTCCCATGAAGTGATGGGACCGGATGCCATGATCTTCGTTTTCTGAATGTTGAGCTTTAAGCCAACATTTTCACTCTCCTCTTTCACTTTCATCAAGAGGCTTTTAGCTCCTCTTCACTTTCTGCCACAAGGGTGGTGTCATCTGCGTATCTGAGGTTATTGATATTTCTCCTGGTAATCTTGATTCCAGCTTGTGTTTCTTCCAGTTCAGCGTTTCTCATGATGTACTCTGCATATAAGTTAAATAAGCAGGGTGACAATATACAGCCTTGACGTACTCCTTTTCCTATTTGGAACCAGTCTGTTGTTCCATGTCCAGTTCTAACTGTTGCTTCCTGACCTGCATACAGATTTCTCAAGAGGCAGGTCAGGTGGCCTGTATTCCCATCTCTTTCAGAATTTTCCACAGTTTATTGTCACCCACACAGTCAAAGGCTTTGGCATAGTCAATAAAGCAGAAATTAGATGTTTTTCTGGAACTCTCTTGCTTTTTCCATGATCCAGCAGATGTTGGCAATTTGATCTCTGGTTCCTCTGCCTTTTCTAAAACCAGCTTGAACATCAGGGAGTTCACAGTTCATATATTGCTGCAGCCTGGCTTGGAGAATTTTGAGCATCACTTTACTAGCATGTGAGATGAGTGCAATTGTGCGGTAGTTTGAGCATTCTTTGGCATTGCCTTTCTTTGGAATTAGAATGAAAACGGACCTTTTCCAGTCCTGTGGCCATTGCTGAATTTTCCATATTTGCTGGCATATTGAGTGCAGCACTTTCACTGCATCATCTTTCAGGATTTGAAATAGCTCCAATGGAATTCCATCACCTCCACTAGCTTTGTTCATAGTGATGCTTTCTAAGGCCCACTTGACTTCACATTCCAGGATGTCTGGCTCTAGATGAGTGATCACATCATCATGATTATCTGGGTCGTGAAGATCTGTTTTGTACAGTTCTGTGTATTCTTGCCACCTCTTCTTAATATCTTCTGCTTCTGTTAGGTCCATACCATTTCTGTCCTTTATCGAGCCCATCTTTGCAGGAAATGTTCCCTTGGTATCTCTAATTTTCTTGAAGAGATCTCTAGTCTTTCCCATTCTGTTGTTTTCCTCTATTTCTTTGCATTGATTGCTGAAGAAGGCTTTCTTATCTCTTCTTGCTACTCTTTGGAACTCTGCATTCAGATGCTTATATCTTTCCTTTTCTCCCTTGCTTTTGCCTCTCTTCTTTTCACAGCTATTTGTAAGGCCTCTCCAGACAGCCATTTTGCTGTTTTGCATTTCTTTTCCATGGGGATGGTCTTGATCCCTGTCTCCTGTACACTGTCATGAACCTCATTCCATAGTTAATCGGGCACTCTATCTATCAGATCTAGGCCGTTAAATCTATTTCTCACTTCCACTGTATAATCATAAGGGATTTGATTGAGGTCATACCTGGGTTAGAATAAATATTCATTGTGCTTATGCTGCCCTCTCGTGGAGAAATAGAAGAATGCTTATGATTGCAATTTATAAAATCCAGATGTATTCTGTCATATGTATATATGTATGAATAAAGATTCACTGTGCTTTTGCTGCCCTCTCGTGGAGAAACAGAAGAATACTTATCAAAACAGAAGAATACTTATCAATGTAATTTATGAAATCCAGATGTATTCTACACATGTTGGAACAGACACTGTATAGCTTTATTAAAAATTGATACATGCTCACAACAGAAAACGTAACGTTGCCAGAAAAATACAAAGAAAGAAAAAAAATCAGCCATGATCTCAGTTTACCATTGGCTCAGAATTCCAAATTCCTGGGATGGGAAGATGAGGGTGTGCTTCTTCCTTTAGTATAAAATCATCTTTTCTGTTATTTGAATGCTAACATACAACTTGGTTTTGATACTTGATTCTTGCTTTGTTTGATTATCTTTAAGCATTTACTTTTACAAATACCTAGTAATTTGATCCCATGTTTAGAGACTGCTTCAGGATTTTTCTCTTTTTTTCCCATTTTTGCTATGATTAAAAAAAATGTTGAATATCTTGGCTATGGTAAAGAGTGCTGCAATGAAGACTGGAGTGCATGCATCTTTTGGAATTAAGGTTTTCTCCAGGAATATGCCCACCAGTGAGGTGCTGGGTCATATGGTAATTCTTTTTTTTTTTTTTTAGTTTTAAAGGAGCTGCCCCATTGTTCACCATAGTGGCTCTACTAGTTTTCATGCCCACCGACAGTGCAAGAGGGTTACCTTTTCTCCACACACTCTCCAGAAATTATTGTTTGTAGATTTTTGTAGATTCTGACTGATGTGAATACCTCAATTTAGTTTTGATGTGAATTTCTCAAGTAATTACTGATGTTGAGCATCTTTTCATGTGTTTTCTGGCTATCTGCATGTCTTCTTCAGAAAAAAAATGTCTATTTAGATCTGCCTGTTTTTTGATTGAGTTTTGTTTTGTTTTGTTTTTATACTGTCCTACATGAGCTGTTTGCATATTTTGGAGAACAATGCCTCGATAATTAATGAGGTTCGTGAGATTGTACAGGAGGCAGTGACCAAGATCATCTCCAAGCTAAAAAAAATTGCAAAAAGCCAAAAAGGTTCTCTGAGGAGGCCTTACAAATAGCTGAGAAAAGAAGAGAAACTAAAGGCAAAGGAGAAAAGGAAATATATGCCTATTTGAATGCAGAGTTCCAAAGAATAGAAAGGAGAAATAAGAAACCCTTCCCCTTGCTACCACTGCTCTTTCTGTACACCGTTTAATGTTGTTTATAACGTTTTACACTGTTGCACAATAACATAACCTGAGGGAGTTCTGAGAAGGAACACTTCTTGCTTCTGAGGAAGCTGTAATCCTCCTGAGATGCTGCCTGCCCTCACCTTTTCATGATCTTCTCCTGCAGCTTTATTGACTCTCGTGCACTGCTTTGATGGTCATTTCTTTCTTGGATTGCCCAGAAGGTCTAGCAGTTTCTGGTTTCAACTGCTTAAGTTGTTCCCTCTTTACCTAGTTCTCCCCCTTTGCAAGGATTTTTGCTTCCAGGTCCTTAAAGGAGCATTCCTAGGTTGTCATATTGGCGAGAGGTTTATTGAGCTTTTTAAAATGATTTCCACATATTGCAAAGAGGCAGAGAAAGAACTGACAAGTTTTCTAAAGTAAACCTTCTAAAGCAAAGGGAGGGGGTGAAAGCCTGCTCTCACTTTACAATGGGGATAATTAAACCTTTGTTTCTTGTGTCACTTTGTATTTGCCCTCCAATATCCTAACATGAGATACCACATCCCCCCAGGTGTCTGTTCCCCACAAATTGTGATTGCCGCACCCTGGCCAAACTCAGGCCGCAGGGAACTTCTTCAGTGGAACTTGTGCCAAAGGTACCTCAAGGAAAAGGAATAAGTAGGAGCCATTGTTCAACCTCCAGTTTACTTATATTTTACCAATACATGTGCTCTTATGGTGAGTTCTCTGTAGTTATTTGCAATAGGGAATATAACCAGAGGCCTTGTATACAGATGGCTTCAGTTTCTGTGTTGATTTCATCAGTCTTGGCAAGTGGAAGATGTACTGTTCCACTCTTTTAAAAGGGAATAGAAAGTTGTGTAAAATATTTTCAATTTGCAAAATTTTGTTTCTCAATAAAATGTGTATGATGGAAAAGCTCCCACTGGTAGATGTTATTATTTGTGATAACTCCAAGCATGATCGATAAAGATGCGGCTCTGTGTGTGCATCACATCAGGTACCAAATGGGACTCTGGGCTCAGTAATCTGGGGCATTGATGACGCTGTGGGGTGGCAAGGTGAGGGGTCTCCAGGCAGGGATTGAAGTTCTCCCCTTGTTAAGGTAAGAAGGATGGTAGATAATCTGGCATCTTCCTAGGAGAAGTGATCCTTCTGGCCATTTCATGAGGATGACAGATACATGCCTGGATATTGTGGGGGGTGATGGGTGTATCTCCTACTCCTGCTAAGGGTAAGGATACGAGGAGTGGCCCAGCATGGTTCTGGAGAACATCAGAAGTCATGGGAACAAAAATCTGGAAGCACACAATAAGCTCCTGGTCCATTTTGTATTAGAATCCAGTCCCTGAGTATTAGGGATTTTTCAATATGTAACACTCATTACCACCGTATGAATGGACAGAATCAAAAAGGTAACTGAATGGCAGAATTGTTTTGTGCTTAAAAAAAACTCTACACACATTGTGTAAAATTTCTAATAGTAAATTTACAAACCCTTTGTAGAGCAGCCTGCAGACAACAGTTTATGAAATAGCCATTCAATTGGCAACATGGTGCAGGAATACTAATTCCAGAGAACGTTAAGGTAACTCTCAATCTGCCTAATGAACCTAGGTAGAGGGGGGAGCATCCAGGAGTTGGGCAGGCAGGCAAGTTGGGTGGGCCACAGGCCCACACCTGACCCTAGGTAGGGATGCCTGAAGGTGGGGTTATGCCAGGCCCTTGAAGGGAAGTACCAGAAGGATGGCCCAGGCAGGCAGATCCCCCAGGACATCTGAAAGCCAGTCCTAAGCCAGGTGGTGAAGGGCTCAGGCCAGAGCCTGGCTCAAGCAGGCAGGGTTGAGGCCTGGCCCCAGGGCCCTTGGAGGGCTCCACTAGGGGCTGCCAATCGCTTGGGGCCTCCCTGAGTGGCTGCTGAAAGTCAAGATGTATCTGCCAGTTAGATTCAAGCACTCCTGGAGGCGTCCAGGGAGGTGGTCATTCCAGTCCTCCAGGTGGTACAAGCAGGTGTTGACCTGGCCCAACATGGCAATGATGGCTACCTGTACTGCTTCTTGAGCAGAGCCATCGTCCTTGCCTTCCATGTGGATATCCATAGGCACACCCTGTTCCACATGGCCTCCAGACAAGTGGGCTCCTGCACCCACCAGGCTCATGTGGCCGTAGAGTGTGTGGCGGCACATTGGGAACACAGACGGCTGAGGCAGGGAGGGTGGAGAGAGGTCATTAAAACCTTGTGCTCATTGAAATTGTCCTCTTGGGGAAAAGAAAGCAAGACTGTCACTGTCTGTCCTGATTGAAGATGTGCCCACTGGGTGGTGGGCTCGAGTCTCTCCCCGATTATTCATAAAGATCTTACAAGCTGTGGGTGTTCACCAACTCACCTCTTCCCACCTCGGTCTAGGGGTCCGCCAAAGCTGCAACATGTCACCTCCTGCCCAAGGGGCTCCTCAGGATGAGGTTGAATAAAGTCCCCTGTACTCTCATCACAGCTGGAATTTACTTATTTATCTCAGTATTATGACCTACTCATGCTAAAGAATGACTTATCCATTAAGACGTGAGCTACCCGACTTAGCTATGCAAGTCCAAGTCAGCAGCTGGGAGAGAAACAGGCTGAGATTCGGGGGGGTGGGGGGTGGGTGGCAAGGTTCTTCTTCTCATCTGTACTCCAAATACAGGATTGGCAGGTATTAATTAATGAATTGACAATTTTTTTGTGTTTTGTAGAACAAGGGATTTGGGACCTGGGGAAGACTTGAGAGGAGTGTGCATAATTTTTTCCATTTATTGAGGGTTTTTTATGGACCAGGCTGTATGTGTCTCCCTCATAATCATTGCTGTGGGGATAAATATGATGCTGAAACATCATAAATATGCATAAATATGATGCAAAACACTGGCTATCCTGGCAATCAGCAGTAGGGTCTCACTGCACAGGCACATGCATGTAGCAGTTGACATAACTCCTGGACCATGTGTGCACTTTTAGAACTCTGTTATTTTGGTGGAGATCAAGAATCTCTTAAATCACTAACACTCAGTGTTCCCCTCCCCCATCAACCCAACCACCACCACCACACACAGACTCAGAGCAGGGGGTCCCTGCCTCCTTCTACCCTTCTTTTACCTTAAATGTAGTGTCAACTTGGAGATGAATGACTGGGTGACAGGAATCCTATAGGAAAAAGAGATGAGTAGGGGCCTGCCCCTACTGGGTTCCTTTTCTGCTTTTTGTTCTGGTTCTTCTCCCACTCCAGGTATGCCAAGACTAGAAAGTCATGAAGCACCTTTCTGCCAAGATTTTGGGAGTGACTGGTGGTCATCTCATGTCATTAAGAATGGTTCTCCAGGCATTCAGGGATTCTGGTGAGGCCTGCAGCAAGGGTGGACTCAGACTGGAGAGGCTGTGAATATCTTGGAAGGCCCTAGGGCACAAGTCTCCTCCAGACACAAGCAAATGTAGGCTAGTCTGTGCCTTGCTTCCTGTGCTGGTATCCTCTCAGCCTCCCTCCTCCCTCTCCATTCTTTTCTTTCTTTTTTTTTTTTCCTGTCTCTATATCCCTCCAGCGATCTATCTATCCATCTATCTGTATCCCAGGGACACAGGCTAGGGACACAGGCTACAATTGTGTTCTGGTCTCAAAGACACAGTGTCACAGACATGAAGGTCCAGTTCCTGCTATGTGTGGTCTGAGTTTCTCTGCTGATTCAGACAAGTGGTCTGAGTCAACTTTGAGCAGCCATTACACTTCTAGATGTTAGGTCTACTCTTGGTGACTGACCCAAGTCCCAGAAGATGACCCACCACAATTTCTACACCCTGGCTCAGCCCTATGTTTTTGGCAGCATGGAGCCCATCAAATGAGGGGAAGAAGGAGGGTGGCAACTCTGACACTAACCATCCACATTTAGGCTGAACTTCACAGATTAAGGGCACAGTCCTCAGCCAGAAAGTCATCAGTTCAGAAACCAGGCACATGTCTGGCTTTACCAGGGACACTCTCAAACTGACCAATTGATAGATGGGCCAAGGTCTTGATCCGGCAATCTACAGAGGATAGTTTACAGAAGTGTAGTGAACATTCAATATCATTTTCATTCAAATGTTATTCAGTCTGCCCTCAAATATTATTCAAACACATTCAAACCAGAGAAATTAAGACACGACTTTCCCCGATAAGATGTACAATGATGGTTGGGAAATCTAACACTGAGAATGCAGGAAAACAGGTACTTTTATTCCATTCATGGGTGGATTAAGTTTGGGAGACATCTTTTGTAGGAGGTTTGCACATATTATATAAAGTTGAGAATGTGAATGACTTGTTGTGTGTGTGTGTGTGTGTGTGTGTGTGTGTGTGTATGCACGTGCATGCTGATGGAAACTAGTTCAGTGGGGACACTCAAGGCCTGGGCAGAGTGAAGAGCATTCAGGATTTGGGCAGAGAGGCAAGTTGGGTGGGTCACAGGCCCACACCTGACCCCAGGAGGGGATGCCAGGAGGTGGGGGCATGCCAAGCATCCAAAAGGGAAGTAGCAGAAGGATGGCCTAGGCAGGTAGATCCCCTAGGACATCTGGAGGCCAGTCCTAAGCTAGGTGGTGATGGCTCAGGCTAGAGACTGGCTCATCCAGGCAGGTAGGGTAGAGGCCTGACTCAGGGGCCCTAGGAGAGCTCCACTAGGGGCTGCCAATCGCTTGGGGCCTCCCTGAGCAGCTGTTGGACCTCAAGATGGTCTGCCAGTTGGATTCAAGCACTCTTGGAGGCAGCCAGGGAGGTGGTCATTCTTCTCCTCCTGGTGGTCCAGGCAGGCATTGACCTGGTCCAATATGTGCTCAATGACTGGATACACTGCCTATCTGGCTATGCCATTGTCCTGGCCTTCAGCACCCACATCCACAACCCTGTTCCACATGTCAGCAGACATGGTGGGCTCGTGCACATGCAAGACTCAAATGATGTTCGAGCGAGGCCATGATGGGTTCTCAGTCTCCCTTTTTCTGCTGATCCTCTGTTTTGATCTGTTCTTCACACTGACACCCAAATGGTAGATTTGAAAAACAAATTGGATCTTAATGGAGTTTACCACATCCAACCCATGCGTCTTTGCTATGGGCCACTTATCTTTTTCCCTTAATCTTTTGCAGTTTATATCATTAACTCTCCTCCCATGAGGCCAGAATATGTATTCTTCCCTGAGAAGGTCATGTTCTTTCACATTCCTGCTCCTGGGCACTTATTCCTCCTTAATCCTTTAAGCTGCCTTCTCTCTCACCCATGTTCCACGTCAACTCTTCTGCAACATACATTTCAGCCTGGTGCATCTTTTCGTGACAGATGGGCCTGATACAGTGAACCAAATCTTCAGTACATTTTTGCCAATTTCTCTTATCAGGGCACCACCCCCATTGTGCCTTCTGGTAAAACCAATGAGTGGACAAGAGAGTTTATGAAATTTGCATGGGGAAAATCAAATATCATGAGGGATCTCCTAATGAAAGGTACTCTTTCAGTGTCTCCATATGTGCTATTGAATCTTCATATGTATTGTGCTGTATATTGAGCTATATTATACCAGTTCAGTTCAGATCAGTCGCTCAGTCATGTCCGACTCTTTGTGACCCCATGAATCACAGCACATCAGGCCTCCCTGTTCATCACCATCTCCCGGAGTTGACTCAGACTCACGTCCATTGAGTCCGTGATGCCATCCAGCCATCTCATCCTTGGTCGTCCCCTTCTCCTCCTGCCCCCAATCCCTCCCAGCATCAGAGATTTTTCCAATGAGTCAACTCTTCACATGAGGTGGCCAAAGTACTGGAGTTTCAGCTTTAGCATCATTCCTTCCAAAGAAATGCCAGGGCTGATCTCCTTCAGAATAGACTGGTTGGATCTCCTTGCAGTCCAAGGGACTCTCAAGAGTCTTCTTCAAAAGACAATCTCTTTAACAAGTGGTGCTGGGAAAACTGGTCAACCACTTGTAAAAGAATGAAACTAGATCACTTTCTAACACCGCACACAAAAATAAACTCAAAATGGATTAAAGATCTAAATGTAAGATCAGAAACTATAAAACTCCTAGAGGAGAACATAGGCAAAACACTCTCAGACATAAATCACAGCAGGATCCTCTATGATCCACCTCCCAGAATGCTGGAAATAAAAGCAAAAATAAACAAATGGGATCTAATTAAAATTAAAAGCTTCTGCACAACAAAGGAAAATATAAGCAAGGTGAAAAGACAGCCATCTGAATGGGAGAAAATAATAGCAAATGAAGCAACTGACAAACAACTAATCTCAAAAATATACAAGCAACTTCTGCAGCTCAACTCCAGAAAAATAAACGACCCAATCAAAAAATGGGCCAAAGAACTAAATAGACATTTCTCCAAAGAAGACATACGGATGGCTAACAAACACATGAAAAGATGCTCAACATCACTCATTATTAGAGAAATGCAAATCAAAACCACAATGAGGTACCACTTCACACCAGTCAGAATGGCTGCGATCCAAAAATCTGCAAGCAATAAATGCTGGAGAGGGTGTGGAGAAAAGGGAACCCTCCTACACTGTTGGTGGGAATGCAAACTAGTACAGCCACTATGGAGAACAGTGTGGAGATTCCTTAAAAATTGCAAATAGAACTACCTTATGACCCAGCAATCCCACTTCTGGGCATACACACCGAGGAAACCAGAATTGAAAGAGACACATGTACCCCAATGTTCATCGCAGCACTGTTTATAATAGCCAGGACATGGAAACAACCTAGATGTCCATCAGCAGATGAATGGATAAGAAAGCTGTGGTACATATACACAATGGAGTATTACTCAGCCGTTAAAAAGAATTCATTTGAATCAGTTCTGATGAGATGGATGAAACTGGAGCCGATTATACAGAGTGAAGTAAGCCAGAAAGAAAAACACCAATACAGTATACTAACACATATATATGGAATTTAGGAAGATGGCAATGACGACCCTGTATGCAAGACAGGGAAAGAGACACAGATGTGTATAACGGACTTTTTGGACTCAGAGGGAGAGGGAGAGGGTGGGATGATTTGGGAGAATGACATTCTAACATGTATACTATCATGTGAATTGAATCGCCAGTCTATGTCTGACGCAGGATGCAGCATGCTTGGGGCTGGTGCATGGGGATGACCCAGAAAGATGTTATGGGGAGGGAGGTGGGAGGGGGTTCATGTTTGGGAATGCATGTAAGAACTAAAGATTTTAAAATTTAAAAAATAAAAAACTAAAAAAAAAAAAATCAATCTCCAAATAAATAATTCACTCATTTAAAAAAAAAAAAAAGAGTCTTCTTCAACACCACACTTCAAAAGCATCAATTCTTCGGTGCTCAGCTTTCTTCACAATCCAACTCTCACATCCATACATGACCACAGGAAAAACCATAGCCTTGACTAGATGGACCTTAGTCGGCAAAGTAATGTCTCTGCTTTTGAATATGCTGTCTGGGTTGGTCATAACTTTTCTTCCAAGGAGTAAGCGTCTTTTAATTTCATGGCTGCAGTCACCATCTGCAGTTATTCTGCAGCCCAAGAAAATAAGTCTGACACTGTTTCCACTGTTTCCCCATCTATTTCCCATGAAGTGATGGGACCAGATGCCATGATCTTCGTTTTCTGAATGTTGAGCTTTAAGCCAACTTTTTCACTCTCCTCTTTCACTTTCATCAAGAGGCTTTTAGCTCCTCTTCACTTTCTGCCATAAGGGTGGTGTCATCTGCATATCTGAGGTTATTGATATTTCTCCTGGCAGTCTTGATTCCAGCTTGTGTTTCTTCCAGTTCAGCGTTTCTCATGATGTACTCTGCATATAAGTTAAATAAGCAGAGTAACAATATACATCCTTGACGTACTCCTTTTCCTATTTGGAACCAGTCTGTTGTTCCATGTCCAGTTCTAACTGTTGCTTCCTGACCTGCATACAGATTTCTCAAGAGGCAGGTCAGGTGGCCTGTATTCCCATCTCTTTCAGAATTTTCCACAGTTTATTGTCACCCACACAGTCAAAGGCTTTGGCATAGTCAATAAAGCAGAAATAGATGTTTTTCTGGAACTCTCTTGCTTTTTCCATGATCCAGCAGATGTTGGCAATTTGATCTCTGGTTCCTCTGCCTTTTCTAAAACCAGCTTGAACGTCACGGAGTTCACGGTTCATGTATTGCTGAAGCCTGGCTTGGAGAATTTTGAGCATTACTTTACTAGCATGTGAGATGAATGCAATTGTGCGGTAGTTTGTGCATTCTTTGGCATTGCCTTTCTTTGGAATTGGAATGAAAACGGACCTGTTCCAGTCCTGTGGCCATTGCTGAGTTTTCCAAATTTGCTGGCATATTGAGTGCAGCACTTTCACTGCATCATCTTTCAGGATTTGAAATAGCTCTACTGGAATTCCATCACCTCCACTAGTTTTGTTCGTGGTGATGCTTTCTAAGGCCCACTTGACTTCACATTCAAAAATGTCTGGCTCTAGATGAGTGATCACATCATCATGACTATCTGTGTCATGAAGATCTTTTCTGTGCAGTTCTTCCGTGTATTCTTGCCACCTCTTCTTAATATCTTCTGCTTCTGTTAGGTCCATACCATTTCTGTCCTTTATTGAGCCCATCTTTGCAGGAAATGTTCCCTTGGTATCTCTAATTTTCTTGAAGAGATCTCTAGTCTTTCCCATTCTGTTGTTTTCCTCTATTTCTTTGCATTGATTGCTGAAGAAGGCTTTCTTTTCTCTTCTTGCTATTCTTTGGAACTCTGCATTCAGATGCTTATATCTTTCCTTTTCTCCTTTGCTTTTTGCCTCTCTTCTCTTCACAGCTATTTGTAAGGCCTCCCAGACAGCCATTTTGCTTTTCTGCATTTCTATTCCATGGGGATGGTCTTGATCTCTGTCTCCTGCACAATGTCACGAACCTCATTCCATAGTTCACCAGGTACTCTATCTATCAGATCTAGGCCGTTAAATCTATTTCTCACTTCCACTGTATAATCATAAGGGATTTGATTTAGGTCATACCTAAATGGTCAAGTGGTTTTCCCTACTTTCTTCAATTTAAGCCTGAATTTGGTAATAAGGAGTTCATGATCTGAGCCACAGTCAGCTCCTGGTCTTGTTTTTGTTGACTGTATAGAGCTTCTCCATCTTTGGCTGCAAAGAATATAATCAATCTGATTTCGGTTTTGACCATCTGGTGATGTCCATGTGTAGAGTCTTGTCTTGTTGGAAGAGAGTGTTTGCTATGACCAGTGCATTTTCTTGGCAAAACTCTATTAGTCTTTGCCCTGCTTCATTCCAAATTCCAAGGCCAAATTTGCCTGTTACTCCAGGTGTTTCTTGATTTCCTACTTTTGCATTCCAGTCCCCTATAATGAAAAGGACATCTTTTTGGGGTGTTAGTTCTAAAAGATCTTGTAGGTCTTCATAAAACCGATCAACTTCAGCATTACTGGTTGGGGCATAGACTTAGATAACTGTGATATTGAATGGTTTGCCTTGGAGATGAACAGAGATCATTCTGTCATTTTTGAGATTGCATCCAAGTACTGCATTTTGGACTCTTTTGTTGACCATGATGGCTACTCCATTTCTTCTGAGGGATTCCTGCCCGCATTAGTAGATATAATGGTTATCTGAGTTAAATTCACCCATTCCAGTCCATTTTAGTTCAGTGATTCCTAGAATATCGACGTTCACTCTTACCATCTCTTGTTTGACCACTTCCAATTTGCCTTGATTCATGGATCTGACATTCCAGGTTCCTATGCAATATTGCTCTTTACAGCATCAGATCTTGCTTCTATCACCAGTCACATCCACAACTGGGTATTGTTAAGGTCAGGAACGTCGGTGGTAAGGAGATACCCCTCGTCCAAGGTAAGGAGCAGTGGCTGTGCCTTGCTGGAGCAGCCGTGAAGAGATGCCCCCACGTCCAAAGGTAAGAGAAACCCAAGTAAGATGGTAGGTGTTGCAAGAGGGCATCAGAGGGCAGACACACTGAAACCATACTCACGGCAACTAGTCAATCTAATCACACTAGGACCACAGCCTTGTCTAACTCAATGAAACCAAGCCATACCTGCAGGGCAACCCAAGATGGGCAGGTCATGGTGAAGAGGTCTGACAGAACATGGTCCACTGGAGAAGGGAATGGCAAGCCACTTCGGTATTCTTGCCTTGAGAACCCCATGAACAGTATGAACAGTATGAACAGTATATTATACCAGGAGAGACTGAATTACTAAGCTGATGAATTGGAAACTGATGGTAAAAGTTTTAAGAAAAAGACATATAGATGAAGACATGCAAAAGTTAGTAAGTCAACAAAGACATTAACATAGATGAAAGTAATAATTGTGGAACAAAACAATGGACAAACTGGCCAATACTTTGTAAGATGTGGATTATGTCACATGAATGGTAAGTAGAAAAAGAATCAGAGAAAGTAGATTAGTGTTGGTGGATCTAGCATGGGAAAGTCTCCAGAAAGGAGGTTTTATTTGACCAGAGATATGCATAGTGATAAGGTAACAGTCCTAGTTATCATTACATTAAAGCTTAGTGTGTGTTAGTCATTGGTCTAAATGCTTTTCATGAACTCACTAAGGGTCATGGCAGCCTGATGACATAGTTTTTATTAGTATCTTCACTCTACTGATTAGGAAAGTGAAGTGAAGTCACTCAGTCATGTCCGACTCTTTGTGACACCATGGACTGTAGCCTATCAGGCTCCTCCATCCATGGGATTTTCCAGGCCAGAATGCTGGAGTAGATTGCCATTTCCTTCTTCAGGGGATCTTCCCAACCCAGGAGTTGAACCCGGGTCTCCTGCAATGCAGGCAGATGCTTTACTGTCTGAGCCACCAGGGAAGCCCAGGACTGATTAGGAAACTGAGGTACAAAACAATGAAGGTTATTCAGCTGATAGGAGGAATAATTGTGGTATGAATCCCAAGAGCATACCTCAAGCCCATGTACTGTACACAGTAGGTAAAACGTCATTTTCTTCAGACAGACCATGAACGTGGAATGAAATATAAATGAGACAAGAATGAAAGGCAGGACTTTCCTGGTGGTCCAGTGGTTAAAACTCAGTGCTTTCACTGCTGTGGGCCCAGGTTCAGTCCCTGGTCAGAAAACTAAGAACCCATAAGCTGCACAGTTAGGCTAGAGAAAAATAAAATAAAAAGAATGAATGGTGACCACAGATCAAGGAGACACTGGTGATCTGAAAGATAGGACCTGTGTGGTAGTGGTCATTGTATGCCAGGGATTGAGAGGGTCCAGAATGTATCCATCTGCTGATGCCAGTCAGAGGGACAAGTGTAGTAACACATGAGAAAGACCTGGCAGATCCTGGGGCATGATTAACATCAATGGCCCCAGTCTTGCTTGTCTTCCCTCCCTAAGTGGATTAATCATCCTTTACTGATTACTTAACAAGGCCTGAAAAGCTCTCCTGCCCTCTGTATCTTTGTCAGTGTCTCACCTAACAATCCCAGTTCTAGAAGAGCTCACCTGTAAGCTTTCTCTGGGCTTGCAAAGGAGCAGTTAATCTAGTGAAAAAGAAATCCCTCTGGGCCAATATCTGGCTGTTTGTTTCTGGTATCTTAGTTTCCTCACCCATAGTCTGAAACTAATTTTCATGTATTTGATTTTGCTGTTTCTTCTGAGTTCTATTTGAGGACTATGAAGCCAAGTCTAACAGCTACAGCTGGCTGCAATGTTCCAGGTTTATTAGAGTTATTCAAGGAAACAAAACCAATAAAAGACATTTTATATCTATATCTATCTATATATATTGGCTGTTGGTTTAGTCACTAAGTCATGACTCTTGTGACCCAATGGACTATAGCCCGCCAGGCTACTCTGCCCATGGGATTCTCCAGACAGGAATACTGGAGTGTGTTGCCATTTCCTTCTCCAGGGAATCTTCCTGATCCAGAAATCAAACCTGGGTCTCCTCCATTGCAGGCAGATTCTTTACCAACTGAGCTATGAGGGAAGCCCATATTCAATAACCTCAGATATGCAGATGACACCACCTTTATGCAGATGACATCACCCTTATGGCAGAAAGTGAAGAGAAACTAAAAAGCCTCTTGATCAAAGTGAAAGAGGAGAGTGAAAAAGTTGGCTTAAAGCTCAACATTCAGAAAACTAAGATCATGGCATCCAGTCCCATCACTTCATGGGAAATAGATGTGGAAACAGTGTCAGACTTTATTTTCTTGGGCTCCAGAATCACTGCAGATGGTGACTGCAGCCATGAAATTAAAAGACACTTACTCCTTGGAAGAAAAGTTATGACCAACCCAGATAGCATATTCAAAAGCAGAGACATTACTTTGCCGACTAAGGTCCGTCTAGTCAAGGCTATGGTTTTTCCTGTGGTCATGTATGGATGTGAGAGTTGGATTGTGAAGAAAGCTGAGCACCGAAGAATTGATGCTTTTGAAGTGTGGTGTTGAAGAAGACTCTTGAGAGTCCCTTGGACTGCAAGGAGATCCAACCAATCCATTCTGAAGGAGATCAACCCTGGGATTTCTTTGGAAGGAATGATGCTAAAGCTGGAACTCCAGTACTTTGGCCACCTCATGTGAAGAGTTGACTCATTGGAAAAATCTCTGATTCTGGGAGGGATTTGGGGGCAGGAGGAGAAGGGGACGACAGAGGATGAGATGACTGGATGGCATCACTGACTCGATGGATGTGAGTCTGAGTGAACTCCGGGAGTTGGTGATGAACAGGGAGGCCTGGCGTGCTGCGATTCATGGGGTCGCAAAGAGTCGGACATGACTGAGTGACTGAACTGAACTGATATATGTGTGTGTGTGTGTGTGTGTGTGTGTATGTATGTATGTATATATATATATATATATATATGTAAAGGAGGTTTATCTTGAGGAGTTGAGTTCCCTGTTTATGGAGGCTGAGAAATTCCACAATGTCCTGCCTAAAATGTATAAAGCCAGGAAAGCCAGTGGTATAATTCAGTCCCAGTCTGAAGGCCTGTGAACCAGGGGGGCTGGTGGTGTGAATCCTAGTTGAAGGGAAGGAGACAACAAGGAGAAATTTTTTATCTCAAGCAACAAGATAGGATAAAAAGGGAAGAATTCTTCCTTTCTCTGCTTTTTATTCCATTTGGACCCTCAACAGATTGGATGATGCTTACCCACATTGGGGAAGGCCTTCTATTTTATTAAGTCACCAATTCAAATGCTCATCTCATTCAGAAACACTCTCACCGATACAACCAGAAATAATGTTTAACTTGGACACTTCATGACCAATCAAGTTGGCACATAAAATTAACCATCACAGTGGGTAGGGCAACATCATGGACTGCTGCATAACACTGTGCATACCACGAAGCCTCAAATACCCTCCTAAATGATCTTTCCCATGGAAAGGACAACATTAGCATTAGATCATCTTTCCTAGGAGCACTGTGCACTGTGACCATACAGTACAGGACCCAGAGGCTATGTGGTCCACACACCATATAAAATGTAGATGAGTTAAACACTCAAGGTAGTCAAGCCTAGGAGAGCTGTGCCTCCTTGTTTGTACAACACACAAATTGAGAGCAGGTGCAGAAATCTCTCAGTAAGAGGCCTTCTGGAAAGAAGTGGGCTTCCAGTCTCAGTTTGCATAACTGTGAAGCTTAGTGACATTTTCAGCAGAGATATGAAATCCTCATATCTTTCCCTCCTATAGCAATAGGAGAAATAGCTCTTGTGGTTGGGGTGGGAACATGAATTCAGGAAAAGAGTTAGGGAAGTGATTTATGCCTGAGCCTTGTAGGAAGGACAAGATTTTCACAGATATAAAAGCAGGAATAGATATAAAATTCCTGAAAAGGCTGGTACCAATCCTAGCAAGCTTCTAAGAGTTAGCCTGTTGTCAGTGTTCTCTTGTCTTCCCCAAATGTCTGCAACCTGAACTGACTTGCAAAATATCCAAGTGCAAACCTTGGGTCCCTCACACCATGTCCAGCCCTGTAATATCTGACCCCAGGGCTCAGAAACAAGTCCTCTGCCTCTTTGCTCTGATATATCTCCATGTCCCTATCTAAAAGGAAGAACTCACATTCTGCCTGGAAGGACAAAAAACTTGGAATGCTTCCTAGAGGGGGGTGTAATTGATCTAGGCCTGGGTAAACTGAATGTGCACACCTTCCAAAGTGTAAGATGACAAAAGCAAAAAGTATGTGCAAAGGCCTAAGAATTAGGCATTGAGGGATGAACACAGATATAGAAAGACATAGAAATACGAGCAGAGGTTTCATTACGTCAGCTGGGCCTTGGGAAATGGACAGTTTCCCACCAGTAGACCTACCTGAGAGGAATGACCAATTTCCCTGTCAATCATTGCAGGCCCACCAATGAAGGGTTAATAGGGTAGCAGAGATGTGCCTGCAAACGGGTCTCTCTGCTCGGGCTGAGCGTCCTTGCATACGAGGCGTTCTGCCAAAGAGTCTGGATACAGCCTTGAGTTTAATGGTCCCTTGAAAACGAGGGAGCATTCCCTTCTTGAGATAAGGAGATGAGGGCTTTGGGCAGACTCTGCAGTAGACAGGGATTTCACTCCCCTTTGCTATACGATAACATGTATGCACCTGTGCTGTGCTGAAAAGGCTTATTCATGCAGTCTGGAATTTTGCCTAGGGGGCTTATGTAATAAACAGCAATTAGTTTTTTGCCCAGTTCTGTTCCTCTGGCCAGAGTGGTGTTCTGTCTGTCTCTTGTGTGTCTCGTGTGTTTTGTGTCATTTCACTCGTAATCACCAGTAATCTATATCTGGCGCCCAACGTGGGGCTCGAGTGAAATTGAAACGGTGAGTAACCCCGGGGGGATTTTAAAACCATAGCAAGGGAACTTTCAGGAAAGTCATGGGGAAGTCCTCACCCTAGCAGAGGGGAGCTTTTAAAAAATCATGGGGAATTCCTCATCATCATTGCGGGCACAATACATGGAGTTAGTCCAAGGACTTCTCCACTCCATAGGCTTCGACTTGTCGATTGAGTGAGCTCTTTCGCTTGGTGGAGCACCATTGTCATTGGTTTCAATATCAAACTAAGTTACAGTTAAACTTGAAGGAATGGAAAATAATTCAAAAGGAATTGAGAAAGCAACATCAGAAGGGTAATGTGATCCCTTTGAAGTTGTGGACTTTGTGTAGTGCTATAACACAGGCTTTGACCTTGCTCTCTACTGATAATGAAACTAAATCTAATGCTTCAAGGAGGGGAGACATAATTTATGAGGATGTGTCAGATGTTGGTGGGGCTTCTGCATTGCCTGAAGGCAAGGATACAAATGAGCCTCCTCCTGTAAATGGTGAAACATCGGATAGTTCAGAATCAGATTTGGAGGCTTCTTTGGTTTTGTCAGAGGAGGGCAAAGAGATTAAAGAAATGACCCATCTATTCGGGGAATGGTAGAAATCCCATAAGGAGGAGAAAAAATCTACACCCTCTGCTCCTCCTTGTGCTTCTCTTTTCCCCACTGCGGTTAATCGGCCCAATGTGGGCAGGGAACATTGTCGGTTCTCCTTTCCTTTGTCTATGTTTCATGATGATGACTTGCCTGCTCCCCCTGGTGGGTTTATCGATCCTCCACAATTGTTTCCCATCCGGAGACAGCAGGATGGCAATGTGATAAATGTTCAATATGCCCCTTTGGAATATAAATTTTTTAAAGATCTTAAAGCTGCAGTAGCGCAGTACAGTCCTCAATCTCCCTTTGTTTTGGCTATGCTGGAATCATTGGGAAAAGGCAAATTAATCATTCCATTAGATTGGGAATCTATTGCCCAATCTAAGCTGTCTTGGAGGGCTGTCAATGGTTGCAGCTTCGTAGCTGGTGGGAAGAAGAAGCTAGAAAGCAGGCTCGGATTAATGAGAAACAAAATTCCCCTGGTCCTCTCGAGGACAAACTAATGGGAGAGGGCCAATATCAGGCTTTAAGAGAACAGGCTCAATACTCTGATCAGGACTTACAACAAGTCCTCCAGGTCTTTTTACGAGCATGGCGCCATGTGGTGCCTACTGGCCCAGCCCAGCCCTCCTTTGTTAAAACAATGCAAGGCCCTAATGAGCCATATACTGATTTTCTAGCAAGATTGAGGGTAACTGTGGAACAGGCTGTAGGGAGGGATGAAATTTCAGAGATATTATTACAAACTTTAGCATTTGAAAATGCAAATCCTGAATGCAAGCATATACTGGGATCTTTAAAGGGACAGGGTGCATCTATAGCTGAATATATCAGAGCCTGCTCTGGTATAGGAGGAACTGAACATCAGGCTAATGTCTTTGCTACAGCCTTGGCCAAAACTATGAGACCACCAAAGGGAGGTAACTACTTCCATTGTGGAAAACCTAATCATATGAGAAGAGAGTGTCAGAAATTAAAAGCTGATCAAGGTGCAATTCCTAAAGACAGATCTCTTGTTGGGAAGAATAAGACTCCTCCTGGACTTTGCCATCAGTGTGGGAAGGGGTTTCATTGGACTAATGAATGCAGATCTAAAACAGACAAATTGGGCAAACCGATACCAGGAAACTATCCTGCGGGCCTAAGTCCTTGGGGCCCAGGAACAATACCAGGGACTTCTCCTCCTTGCCCTCCTCCCATCCCATCTGCCACAACCCAATTCCCTCCCAGCAACCGTTACGAGTCGATGCCCTGTTAAAAGGACCTCAGATGATGATTTCGGACTTACCGTCTGCTACTTCAGGGAGTGCTACTGCTGATTTGCCACTAGCTGATAATGTTCTTTTGTCACTAGGGGAGGCATTTATAAATTAAAAACAAATGTATTTGGACCACTGCCTAAAGGCACTTTTGGCTTGACAGGCCGTAGCAGCACAGCTTTGAGAGGTTTAACCATAATTCCTGGAGTAATAGACTCTGACTATGTTGGAGAAATTTTAATTATGGTCTCTACTTCTACCCCACTTTCATTGTTAGCTGGGAAACGTATTGCTCAAATACTTCTCTTACCTTATCACCCCTTTTTGGCTCTTCCTAATGAACAAACAGGAGGATTTGGAAGTACTGGGTGACATATATTTTGGGAAATGCTTATCAAAGATTCTCGCCCTGTTCTCTCCTTGATTATACAAGGAAACAACTTTGAGGGACTAGTAGATACAGGGGCAGATGTTTCAGTCATTTCTTCTCAACAATGGCCCCAAGATTGGGAAAAAGAAAAGATCCCTTTAATGCTGACGGGATTGGGCTCCATTGCAGATGTCTGGAAGAGTACCCATCCCTTGCAATTTCAATTCCATAATGGAAGATCAGTGTTTGTTACCTTTTATATTGTAAATATACCTATTAATATACGGGGAAGAGATCTTCTCTCTCCTTTGGGGGCTTCTGTAACCATTCCATCGGAAAACTAGTAGCCACTGCTCAAATTCCTCGAGCACTCCAATTAAAATGGTTAACTAATACTCCAAAATGGGTTGAGCAGTGGCCATTACCACAAATGAAGCTCGAGGCATTAGAACAATTAGTACAAGAACAACTCCAACTTGGTCATATAGAGCCCTCTACCTCACCCTGGAATTCTCCTGTTTTTGTTATAAAAAAGAAATCTGGAAAATGGAGAATGTTAACTGATTTACGAGAAGTTAATAAATGTATTGAACCTATGGGAGCCTTGCAATTGGGACTCCCCTCTCCAGCTCTTATTCCTCAGAATTGGTCCTTAATGGTGTTAGATCTTAAAGACTGTTTTTTTACCATTCCCCTACAATTGCAAGATAAATATAAATTTGCTTTTACAGTTCCTGTTCTTAATCATGCTCAGCCTGTTAAGCGTTATCAATGGACAGTCCTACCACAAGGAATGATAAATAGTCCTACCTTATGCCAAGAATTCGTAGCTCGCTCTTTACAATCCCTCCGTCGAGAATACCCCAATTATATTCTATATCATTATATGGATGGTCTCCTATTGGCCGCTCCTAGTATTGCTGAATGTGATGTATTCTTTTTAAAAGTACAAGAGGCTTTAAGACTATACAATTTGCAAATAGCCCCGGAAAAAATTCAAAAGGACTTTCCTATTTCATATTTAGGGACAATATTGGAACAACATAGAATTAGGCCCCAAAAGTTGCAAATTAGAAGAGACCATCTCAAAACCTTAAATGATTTTCAAAAGTTATTGGGAGATATTAATTGGCTACGCCTGGTACTTGGGATTCCTACTTATCAATTATGACATTTGTTTTCTACTTTAGGAGACACAGCTCTGGATAGTCCCTGGACCTTAACCCCATTGGCTTTACAGGAACTTCAATTTGTTGAGCAACGACTAAATGATGGCCTTTTGACTTACTTACATGCATCTCAACCTATTTCTTTTATCATATTGCATACCCCTTATTCCCCATCTGGTGTAATTGCTCAAGAAAAAGGATTAATAGAATGGGTTTTCTTACCTAACAGTTTTTCCAAAAAATTGACTATATATATGGATAAATTAGCCTTCTTTATACAGAAAGGTCGCCATCATATTTTACAATTATCAGGATGTGAACCACCACAGACTGTTACTCAGATAACAACTGCTCAAATATCTCGATGTTTACAATCTAATGAAAACTGGCAAATTTCTCTTGCCTCATATCCTGGTTCGTTTTCTAATCATTATCCATCATCTAAATTGATTGATTTTCTCTGGACTAACACTATGATATCTCATTCCCCAATTTCAGATGTTCCAGTTAAGGGACCCACTATTTTTACAGATGCAAATAAAAATACTGCTGGATATTGGAGCCCGGAAAATTCCAAGGTTCTCCCCCACTCATTTTCTTCTGTACAGCCCACTGAATTGTGGGCTATCTATTTAGTTTTGCAAGATTTTCCCCAATTTCCTATTAACATTGTTTCAGATTCTCGATATGCTGCTCTCTCTTGCCTACAGCTTCCCCATGTCTCCCTTCCACTGACTCTTAAAACAGCTATTGATAAATTGTTTTACCAAGTACAACAATTGCTCTTGCAACGTTCAGAGTTAATTTTCTTTACTTACATCCATGCACATTCTGCCTTTCCTGGACCCTTATCATTCGGAAATGCTACAATTGATGCCTTACTTTATCCTATAGAAGCAGCAAAGCAAGAACATCTCTTACAACATACCAACTCCAAAGGGTTACAAAAATCTCATGTTATTACTCAAAAACAAGCTCAAAATATTGTTCGTTCTTGTTCCATATGTGCACCCTTTGCTTTGCCATTTACCCCACCAGGTGTCAACATTAGAGGACTACAAGCAAATCAGATATGGCAAATGGATGTAATTTACATTTCTTCCTTCGGACAACAAAAATGTGTGCATCATACTATAGATACTTGCACACATTTTCAATGGGTCACCGCATTACATTCTGAAAAGGCTGACGCAGTTATTACTCATTTGTTATCTTGTTTTGCAGTTATGGGATTACCAATTGAACTGAAAACTGATAATGCACCTGCTTACCAATCTGCAAAATTAGCCACTTTTTATCTCAATACCATATAACTCATACTTTTGGTATTCCTTATAATAGTCAAGGGCAAGCTATCATTGAAAAAGCTAATCGTACCTTGCGTGATTATCTTGAAAAACTAAAAAAGGGGGAACAAGAGAGATTTATAAAACCTAAAGACATTCTGAATAAAACCTTACTTACCCTAAATTTTTTGAATGTTTGGAGCAAGGGAAATCTATCAGCAGCAGAGTTGCATTTTCAAGGGAAAAAGAGGATAAGAAGATCTTGAATACGCCTATTTGGTATAAAGATAAAGAGAAAGGTTGGATCCCAGCATCATTAATATATTTGGGATGAGAGTATGCTTTCATTTCTGTTGATAATTACAGGTTTTGGACCCCAGCAAGATTGATCAAAATCAACAATGGCTGATCCCCTTGTTCAAAAATTCAAAGAGCTTACTATGCAAAGAAGCCTTACCTCCCGTACAAGGGAAGCAACACCTCCAACATGGGGTCAAATGAAGAGGTTGACGCAGGAAGCAGAGAAGACATTAGTGAAGGTGGGGCAACCTCTGAATCCTACCAATCTTTTGCTTGCCATGATGGCAGTGGTGACATGTCAGGTAATTGGTGTATTGGCAAGTAATCATACATATTGGGCATATATACCTAATCCCCCATTAGTAAGAGCAGTTTCCTGGGGGGAACCAGAAGTGCAGGTATGTACTAATGAGACTGCCTTCTTTCCCCCGCCAGCTTGCGGGGGAATAGAACAACTATCTCATCATAAACAACAATATAATATTAGTAATTTGACCATTGCAGTGGAAGGTATTCCTTTATGTACAGGAGGACACCCCTTTTGTCTGTCCACCAAGGAGCATTCTCATCATTCTTATAATACATGGGGGGTAAAATATAATAATTACCATTTTGCTACTTTTACTGTGCTTGTTTCCACTAGGGGATTTAGCACCTCGACAGAACTGATAGATATTCATAATGGAAAACACATGTCGCTATGTCCTGTTAACTTTTTCATTCCTTCTCTAGAATCTTTGGAGTGGGAACGTTGCCGAGGTCATCGACCCTTTAAGGTCATGAATTATTCTGGGGCCATCATTGTAGATTGGAGTCCAGATCATGGGCAATTCTTAGAAAAATGGTCAAATAAATCTTTTAGGTGGCATCGTGCAAATAGCACTTTGATGGGCAATGGTAATGAAACAGTTAAATGGCAGCAATTCGCACTTGTCCCTCCTCAATTACAATTGCAAGGATATCCGCACATTCAAGGAGATATTTGGAAACTATGGGCGGTTTCTGGTAATCTCACTGTCTGGTCAGGAAACTATACTTTGGACAGTGGTGACTCTTTGGGTCCATTCCATGTTAATTTACATGTTAATAAATCTTACTCCGCAATGACATGTGTAAAATATCCTTTTGCATTGTTATATGGGAATTGGACCTGGAATGATACTGTGGGGTCTGTGCCATGTGACTATTGTAATTTAACTCAAGGTGTAAATCAGTCTTGGTGGGAAGAATTTGAAAGACGAGCCTTTAATTCCAATTTCTCGCTAGTAATTGTTAAGGTTCGGACAGAAGTATGGTTACCTATAAATCTGACTCTGCCATGGTCAGATTCTTTTGCTGTTTCTCATCTAGTAACCGCTGTACAGACTTTGCTACACTGATCTCAACGTATGCTTGGTGGGGTCATTGTTTTGATTCTAGCAGTCGCGTCAGTAACTGCAACAGCGGCGGTGGCAGGTCTTGCGTTACACCAAGGAATTCAAACAGCTGATTTTATTTGGGACTGGCATAAAGACTCTCATTTGTTATGGTAACAACAGCGAGATTTGGATGCCCAACTTGCTACCGACGTGCTCAATCTTCAACACACCGTTTCCTGGCTTGGAGATCAATTGGCTGTTTTATCTACACAAAGTGTGTTGAAATGTGATTGGAATTCTTCTCAGTTTTGTATAACACCTGTACCATTTAACATGAGTGAAGGATGGGATAAATTAAAATGATCCTTGACTGGGCATCAAAATCTCACTACAGAGATTATGGACCTGGAACGACAAATTTTGTCTACTTTTAGCAGGACTTTACCTGACATTACAGGGTCTGATTTGCTGAAAAGTCTTCAACTTAAGTCCATTAGGGCATGTACCCTCACTAATTGGGACTACTTTTGGGAACACTGTGTTTATATTACTTTCATGTTGTGTTGCTTTTCTAGTCTTCCGGTGATGGCAGAAAGGGAAACAACTAAAGCTCGAAGCAGGGAAGATCCAGACCATGCTACAATTTATAAAAGCAAATAAAAAAGGGAGAGACGAAGAGTTAATAGGGTAGCAGAGATGTGCCTGCAAACGGGTCTCTCTGCTCGGGCTGAGCGTCCTTGCATATGAGGTGTTCTGCCAAAGAGTCTGGATGCAGCCTTGAGTTTAATGGTCCCTTGAAAACGAGGGAGCATTCCCTTCTTGAGATAAGGAGATGAGGGCTTTGGGCAGACTCTGCAGTAGACAGGGATTTCACTCCCCTTTGCTATATGATAACATGTATGCACCTGCGCTGTGCTGAAAAGGCTTATTCATGCAGTCTGGAATTCTGCCTAGGGGGGCTTATTTAATAAACGGCAATTAGATTTTTGCCCAGTTCTGTTCCTTTGGCCAGAGTGGTGTCCTGTCTGTCTCTTGTGTGTCTCGTGTGTTTTGTGTCATTTCACTCGTAATCACCAGTAATCTACACACCAATGATGATGTTGGGAGGCAGGCACGTGAAAAGTTGTAGAAGAAGCCCTGGCATGTGCCTAAGCTTCTGACCATCTGGATTGTCCTGTGGGGCTTCCATACCCCATTTTTCTCTGTTAGGATTCAATGTGGTGGCTCCCTCTCCTGAGATAGCAAAAGTGTAATTTTTACTAAATTTGTTTGTATTTGGCTGTCTGAGGTGTGATTTGGAGAGTCGGGTAGACAGTGTGTCCTGATGGACACTTTGACAGACGTGTCTGTGGGCACCTTGGTGGATGGCAGAGAAGATCTCTCAGGCACTTCCACGTTTGATGTTGGACGTGATTATAATGGCATGATGAAATTTGAAGATTTTCTTTGTTTAAATGTGGGTCTTGGAGCATCCTTCTCAATTATGGTCTTAATGCTTGTAGTGTTTGCAGCTTAAAATGAGGGAAGGGTGGACGAATTTGGCTGGGTGGATGGGGGTGACAGACAGTCAGACTAGTGACCGGCAGCCACCATGGAGCTGATTCTGCCTTGTATTATAGGGCGTTTGGGGTGGAGATAACATTGCTGGGGATTGATTCAAATGTTGATCTTGGCCTTTTTTGTGACCTTTCTTAACCATTGAGGGTATTGCTATTATTTTCCACGTGAAACGAGAAAGTAAGGCTCTGAAGGAGCACATGTGTTGTTATGACAGCTGATGGCCCTTGGCTACCTTGGTGTTTTGTGGATAAGGGTGTAAGGTAAGGGAGTTAGAGAAGGCGAGGTTCAGAAAAAGAACGAAACCGGCACTTTACAGGAACAGATCACCTTTAATGAGGCAAGAAGGGACAGCAATCACATTAGTGAGCTGCTGCACTTATCCAAGAAAAGAGTAAGTATATATAGGCATGTATGTGGAAAGTTACTGTCTTAAGGGGGCCCGTTTTTCTCCAAGGTTGTACGGAGTAGTTATCTCATAAACAGCTTGGGCAAGAAATTTTGGAGATAGACTAGAGGCTGGACCAGGTGGGAGCAGGGTGTAATCAACCTTAATGTCCATTTTTTTCTTTGGGTGAGAGTTCTTTGTTTTGCATAGAATGGTGAGGAGGACCTGGAGGGGAGTTTTAACTCCAGGCTATTTTGAGCCATGTAGCTTTCCTTCATTCCAAACCCTAAGGAATATATACAAAAAGAGAAAGAGAGGTGGGCGCCATTAATGTTCAGGGCGTCTTTGTGCTGATAAATGAGGGTCAGTGGTTTGTGGTCTGGGAGGAAGGAAGTCCAAGGCCCATAGTGTTGATTTTCTATTCTAGCCATCAGGGTCTCAAGCAAAAGAAAAGTCTTGACTTGATCTCGAGAAATGGCTCGGATTCAGTCTTGGAGGAATCTCTGGAAAAGATTAAACAAACAAGGCCCAAAGGTGAGTAGGAGGATGATAAAAATGAATGGCCTGAGAAGGGGTAAAGGTTATAAAAGGTTTCCTGTAGCCACAGGGTGGAGATGTAATCTTCAATGTGTTCAAGCATGGATCCTTGAAAACTGGAGACCCAGATATCTGCTAGAAGTTGTTTCAGGAATAATTGTAGCCGTGAAACTGACAGGCTCATCCATCACCAGTTGGGGCCGGTGGAAACCATGAGAACTTTAGAGTTGTAGGGCCTGTGTGAGAAACTTGATAAGTATTAGTCTGGCATGCATTTTCATCATTGGGCTGTATAACCTTTTTTATCTGGGTGATGCATACCCAAGGGGTGATTTTTTTTTTTTTTTCAGCAGTAGGGATCAGCAGAATTACCGTGTAGGGTCTTTGCCATTTTGGGATTAGATCTGAGTGGGACTGAACTGTCGTATAGACTTTGTCTCACATTTGAAGGGATGGGTATGGAAGATTGGGGTGTGATCGAGGGAGTAAGTTATTCATATGTTGTCAAAGGGCATCTAGTATCTGGGCAAGTAAAGGAAAAGGAAGGTGGGAAGGCAGTTTGGGACTGTCCTGGGAAGGGGGAAGATCTAAAGGTATTATGGGTCTCCCACACATGGCCTCAAATGGATTGATATTTAAGGGTATTTTTTGGTAAGGCCCAGACCTTTAAGAGTGTTAAAGGGCAGAGTTTAGTTCAATCTTGATGGAGTTTGATCTTTAATTTGGTCAGAGTTTCTTTTAGGACTTGGTTGGCTCTCTCAACCTTTTTGGAAGACCAGGGATGATAAGGAATATAAAACCTCTAAGGAACTGGAAGGGCTCGTGCAATATTTTGAGTGATCTGAGACGTGAACTTGGGCCCATTGTCAAACTGGAGGGAGGAAGGCATTTCAAACCTGGGGAGGATTTCAGTAAGAATAAGCTGATCCACAGTAGGGGCTCGTTTGTTAGTAGCTGGGAAAGCTTCAATCTGTCTAGAAAATGCATCTACAAAGACTAGGAGAAATTTAACCCTTTTTACAAGTGGCATGTGGGTGAAGTCTACCTGCCAGTTTTGTGTGGGAAAATGTCTGCCGATTTTGTGGGTAGGGAAAGGAGGGGGACAAATGTTAGAATTAGGATTTATCCGCTGACAAATGGTACAAGTTTGGGTCAGATTACTTAAATAAGTCACATCGTCTTTAGTCAGTTTAATAAAGTTCTGAAGGAAAGCCTTAAGTACTTTTGTAGAGGGGTGGAAAAGGGAATGCAAATATGAAAGTAATGTGTGGATGTTAGGCTCATCAGTTTGGGCCATAGTAAAGACAGGACTAACAGAGGCCAGCCTGCCATTTTGTGTCATGATCTGTTATATTGACATAAAAGGCATTGTATTACAGCAGCTTGTTTTGGGAGCTGAGCTGCATGGAGGAGTGCAGAAATAAAAGAAGCATTGAGAATAGGTGTGTCCTGAGTGAGGAATCTCTTCTCTCTTTAGATTATAATGTTAGAATGTAATGCTATAGACATATTTGGAGTCAGTGAAAATGTTTATCTTTTGGTCTTTGGCTAGGGTCAAAGCTTGTTTAAGAGCTATCAGTTCAGCCTGTTGTAAAGATGTGTGAGCTGTGAGTGTGGCTGACTTGATGAGGTGATGGGGGATAACTTTGTTGGGCTGTCCTTGAACTATAGTGTATTCAGCCCCAAATGGGGCTTGTTTTGGGGCGTTGTCATCTATGAACCAAGATGGGACTTTGGGGTCAGTAAGGGGCTGATCAGTTATGTGTTTAAAGGGATTAAGTGTCATATCTAAGGTCTGAACACAGTCATGAAATAGGTGTTTTGTTTTTGGATCTGGTGTAGGAGTGAGCTAGCAGGATTAAGAGGTTTACAGAGCATAAAAGAAAGGGATGGGTCTAGGAGGTGTGTGTGGAGGATTTGTAGTCGAGCAGAGGGCAGAGAAAGGAAAGCCCAATGAGAGAGTAAATCTTTGAAGGAATGAGGTGAGAATATATTTAGAGGAGCATTTTGAGTTAGTTTTTGGGCTTCAGATATTAAGAGGGTGGCTGCAGCTATGTAGCAGAGGGTCTGTTGTAGACAACGTGGGTAATAAGCTGGCCGGGTTAAGGGGAGAGGAGGGGGAGAATGAGAGTCAAGGGTGGAGGAGAAAGGCATGTAGGACCTGTACCCTGGAAGCAGGAAGGGAGAGGAAAGCCCGATGTGATAGTAAGTCTCAGAAGGTGTGTGGAGAACACACTGTTAAAGGGGCATGTCTAAAGAGTTTATTTGCTTCAGGTAAGAGGGCGGCAATAGCAGCCATGGCCTGCATATAGGGAGGCCACCCCTTGGTCACCATGTCAAGCTGTTTTGACAGATAGGCTATGGGAGCCCAGGTGTCTCCAGCCCGCTGACATAGGAGTCTCAGGGCCTGTGCTTGGTTGGAGTGGGCAAAGAGAAAGAATGGTCTGGTGTGATCTGGCAAGTGGAGAGTTGGCACTCGGAGGAGGCTCTGGGTGAGCTGGTGAATAGGATTGGCCAGCAAGGAAGGGTTAAAGGGGGCTTATCTACACATCTTTTAGTTGCTTCATAGAGCAGCTTTGCAATGAGAGAGAAGTTAGGGATCCAGATATGGAAAAAGTTTAGGAGGCCAAGGATAGACAGGAGTTCTCTTTTTGTTTTTGGAAGTGTACAGTTAATTAAGGCCTAGATTCTATCTGGGGTAATATTTTTTTGTTGGTAGAATATGGAGAGCCCCAGGTAGGTGACGTTTGTCTGTACTACTTGGGCCTTGGCTCAGGATACCCAATAACCCCAGGATCTCGGGGCCCCAAGGAGTTTGGCATTATGTTGGAGGCAGGGTTTTGGGGTTGGGCTACAAATGAGGAGGTCATCTACGTATTGGAGGAGATGACTTGGGGCTAAGTTGAGTGTCTGTAGGTCTTTTTGTAAAGCCTGTCCAAAAAAGTAGGGGCTGTCTCTGAACCCCTGGGGGAGAACTGTCTATGTTAGTTGTTGGGAAACATGCATCTCAGGGTCTTGTCAAGTGAAGGCAAAAAGAGGTTGGGAGAGGGGGTGGAGGAGGATGGTGAAAAAGGCATCTTTGAGAGCTAATACCGTGAAGTGGGTTGCAGTCGGGGGTATGGCAGACAGAAAGGTGTAAGGGTTAGGGACTACTGGGAATGTCGGTGTGATGGCCTCATCGATTTTTCTCAGATCCTGGACCAGTCTCAAAGAGTTTGGTCTCTTCTTTACTGCCAAAATAAGGGTGTTGTGTGGTGAATGGGTAGGAATTAAGACAGAGGCCTGAAGAAGATGGTCTATGATAGGCTTAAGTCCCTTGTGGGCCTCTGGGGTGAGAGAGTACTGTTGTTGGGTGATTATAGCCAACGAGTCCTTTAGGGTAATGTGGACTGGGGGATGATGTTTGGCTATGGATGGGTGATCAGTGTCCCAGACTTAGGGGTCTAAGGTGGGTTGATCTAAAGGAAGGTTAGGGGTGAGGGATAAGGATGGTCTAGCTGCCATCTGCATGGAGAACATAGAGACTGTATCGAGGAGGGGTATGGTAATAAAGACTCCCAATTTGAATAACAAATCTCTCCCTAAGAGTGCCATTGGGCACTTAGGCATTATGAGGAATGAGTGTATGAGGGTCGATTTTCTAAATTGACAGAGTAATGGAGGGCTGATTTTTGGCCTTAAGGGAACTCCAGAGACCCCCTTGATTGGGAGTTCTGAGTCCTGAGTTGGGCTAGATTAGGAAGTTAAGAGAGAGAAAGCTGCCCCAGTGTCTATTATAAAGTAGGTCTTTTTTTCAGCCACTACCCCATCTACCCTAAGTTCCGAGGTCGTGTCCAGGACACAGACCGGCGGGGGCAGGGGGGCTGGAACCAAGCCCCCGTCATTGGAACAACTCTCGTAGGGTTGGGCTGGGGTTTGGGGGAGAAGCAGGGATCTCTCCAGCAGAGCCAGGGCATCCCTGTGGACATTCCACTCTCCAAGTCTGGGAGGTGGGGACCTCCCCAGGGATGTCAGGGAGTCCCTGGGGACAGTCTCTCTCTCAGTGTCTCCACTGACCACAGGTTGGGCATGTTTGGGGGTGCGGGGGCACGGGTTCAGGCATGTTTTTGTCCAGTGTCCTGACTGATTGCATCAGAAGCAGGGTCTGGTAAACAGGTGATCATATGATGCAGGTACTGGATGTCAGCATCGCCTGTTTGATAGGCCCACTGTGGCTCAGTTAAAGGGACTGCATTATCAACCGCTGGATTAGTCTTATCTTGGTTATGGAGCTGATCAGCATGAGTCTGGGGTGTCTGTCATATCCATTTCTTTTCATCAGGGGTTAAAGTGGCATTTAGGATGTAATAAAGATCATTTTAGGTTAGATGATATGTTTGTGTAAGACGGAGGAATTTTTTCTGTATCTAGCAGGATTTTTTGAAAAGGATCCCAATTTTTTTTTTTTCAATTTGGCTCATATCAGAAATTGAGAAAGGCACATGAACCCATGTAGGGACCTCTGGTCCCGCTACCTCTTTGAGAGGAAATGTGTTTGCTTCAGGTCCTGGCCGATGGGGGTGGGGTGGAAATCTTTTGTGGGGTTTTGGAGTCATCATTTTCTGTTTTGGAGGAGGAAGGGCTAGATGATGGGGTCTCATCTCCAGAAGCTTTTTCTCTGGGGCGGTAGGGAGGAGGCTCATCTGTCTGGTCAAAATTGGGGGGTAAGGGTTTTAGATTTGGATTCTTTTGTAATGGAGGGGGAGAGAGAGCCGAGGAGAATTTGATAGGTAGAATAGCTTTTGTAGAGAGAAGGACAGCTTTTAAGGTCTCAGAAGGCTCGAATTAGGGGACCTTCAACCATTTGCCATTCTGTTTGAGGAAGTTAGTGAGATCTGATAAAGTATTGAAATCAAAAGTCCTGAACTCAGACCAGTGGTTTTGGTTGTCTAATTGATATTGAGGCTAGATCTGTATACAGAGTTGTTTTAAGCGGTTAACTTTGAATTCAGTGAGAGTGGTCTGAGATTTTTGAGAACACATGTCAGAGAGGAATCCTTTGGGACAGATTGTCCAGACCCCATAATTGAAAGGCAAGCAGGGGCTGCTATTGGGAGCTCGAGTCATCACCCATAGTTGCAATAGGAGTTATGAGAAGAGACCTCTGTGTCGAGGTGAAACGTCCTCCCCGGTTGCCTACAGAGTGGCCCTAGGCCGGGGGTCCCCAGGACCCAGAGAGGACTGGGCTCTAGAGTGCCTCTAGAACACCATCCAGATCTTACCTTATTCTAGGGGCCGACTTGAGTGGAATGTTGCATGTAGGGGGGCCTCTGTCCTGGAGTTGGTCAGTCTCATGGAAAATAACGTGTAGAGAAAAAAGGAAGAGAGAGAAAGAAAGAGAGAAAGGCCAATATTTTTTGGGTTACGTGGGAAACCAATAAAGCCTTTACACAGGACTTGTACTGCTCACGAAGGCACAGGACTTCCTCTCGAGGTCTTGAAAGCCCCGTTGGGAAAGTGAGCTTGGCAGGCTTCCACGCTCTGAAGAGCTGGCTGTGGAGAAGAGAAGGAACCTCAACCTCCGGGGTTTCGGCACCAAAAATGTAAGGTAAGGGAGTTAGAGAAGGCAAGGTCCAGAAAAAGAATGAGACCAGCGCTTTACAGGAACAGATCACCTTTAATGAGGCGAGAAGGGGCAGCAGTCACATTAGTGAGCTGCTGCGCTTATCCAAAAAAAAAGTAAGTATATACAGGCATGTATGTGGAAAGTTACTGTCTTAAGGGGTCCTGTTCTTCTCCAAGATTGTTTGGGGTAGTTATCTCTTAAACGGCTTGGGCAAGGAATTTTGGAGATAGACCAGAGGCTGGACCAGCTGGGAGCTGGGCATAATCAACCTTAATGTCCATTTTTTTTCTTTGGGTGAGAGAGTTTTTTGTTTTGCATAGAATGGTGAGGAGGACCTGGAGGGGAGTTTTAACTCCAGGCTATTTTGAGCCATGTAACTTTCCCTCAAAGGGAAAGAGGAAGTTTGCCCCATCCACTCATGTTACGAGCTTCCAAGTTACCTAATTTTCCTGCAACTGTGTTAGGCTGTCGATCTGTAAGTAAGTCTCCTTGTAGATCTGTATAATCACTGTATCCTCCAGGACCTGTGGTGGAAAAATCTAGTACTGGCCAGCCTATGGACCTGTAATGAGAAGAGAGGGGACCCAGAATTAGCTGTCCAGACCTGCCAGATGAGTAAATGCAACCTTATGTTATGTGGGGCCGCAAATGCTAGGAGGAGGGTAGCACCCATCCCATCAGCTGTAACATTACTTAACATGGTGTTTAAATGTATTCCCTGAGTCTCTCAGATAGGAACTTCCAAAAATGTCAGGATCACTTCCTGAGCACTGCTCAGACAATATGTTTATAATGGACATCTTTAACTAGTCAATGGCATCTTTTTCCAGTTCACTGTGAGTGCCATTACTACAGACATATTGAATTTATTAGAAGGTCACATTTCCAAAATGCCTGATATTGCCATTTTCACATCAGAGTTCTGATCAGTCTTTTTATCCTTTTGGAAATCACTTGTAATACCAGAAAGAAGCAGGCTAGACTGGATGTGACTGTGAAAAACAAACTTCAGGAATCCAGAGACTGTGGGAGTGCTGGTTTTTGTTTGTTTGTTTGTTTGTTTGTTTTTTCAGGTAAGGGAACAGGATTTGAATGTAATTTAAAGCCAGCTTTATTTATGAAAGGGGAGCAAGATGAGGCCTGTACACCAAGTGAGTGGCAAAGAATGATAGTATGCCAGTCTGTCCCCTCTATAAGTGGGTGGGCATTTACTTTGCAGGGGTCCTGGAGGTGTAGGCTCCATATTATTCAAATAATATGCAGGTCAATACTTCATTAAATATTTACCCTTCCACAGTTTGTCTTTTTTTTTTTGCCAGATATTGCTGAGACAATACATCATGTTTCATTAAAAATAAATTTTAGTATCTGAGTATGACTCTTTCTTACTGTCATCTTTGAGCCTCAATTTTCACATTTGCAAAATGGGAATCACACCTTGCTCTCAGGGATATCTGTTGTATGTTTTTTGTAAAGTGCTCAGCACACAAGAGGTACTGAAGGAATTAGTACACCATTTCCAGAATCCATATATGGGAACAGAACACTGTGGCTTCATTTAGCTCATCTCCCTACCTGTCCAGACTCCATTTCAACCAAAAGTTTGTTTCCTTTCACAGGGCCAGCAAATTTCCTCAGATATCACTGGACTTCCCTTTGGAAACCAGCCTCTTTAATCCTGCAATGATGCCAAGAGGTAGCCCAGCAACTCACACCTTGCCTTGCTCTGAGCCACTTTCTTTTCTGGCTATCTATGACGCCTTATGCCAAAGCTGATGTGGCTCAGCACCAAGTTCAGGCACCAAGAGGGTGCTTGTTAACTGGCAGTGCATAAAAGGTCTCCTCCCTTTCATTGTATCAAGTTACTTCTTTTCTGGGCAGTGGTCAATTTGTTGAAAATCTGTGGAAGAGTTTTCACAATTGGGGTGGGGGGAAAGCACTAAATAGAAATATGAACTCTTCTAAGGTGCATTCAAAGACACTTCTAACCTCTAGTTTCATAGAAACCTCAGTCTCCTCTGTTGCTTTCTTAGCATGGGTTTTATCCAGACGGTGGACATCACAGAACCTGAATTTCATTCACCAAAGGTTAAAAGAAAATCCACATTTCTTTGTGGTTGGAAACTAAAGTGTGTAGTCTTTAGAGAGCATGTTGATATTTTAAAGACATTTTGTTTATCCCTGTAATTGGTGAAATTACTTTAAAGCTGTGAAAGATGGGGGTCATGATAATTTCCTACCCAGTGAAAACCTGAGGCTTGAGATACTTAGAAAAATCTGTCCTGAGCCCATGTTCTTTCACCAAGTGACATGATGATGATCAAAACTGGCTTATTTCCTAGTCAAAACAATTGTGAAATTTAAGAATAACTGTGATGCCTTCTTCCCCTTCCATACACACTTGTTCCCACTGCCCATCAAAGTCATCTTGGCTGACGTCTTTGGAGGCAGGGGTTAAGAAAACCTAAATGAATGGTTTAATAGGTAAATCTGCTGTGTATTGGCACTTAAAAATAAATCACAAGGTTGAGAATTCCAAAAAGGTGACTCTCCAATTGGTGACAGTTTCACAAATCAGGGCTCTCATGGAAAGTGAAAGTAATCCTCCACTGAATTTGAGATGGAATCTGGCTTGCTGGTTCTTTCCCAGGAATTCATTCCTAGGCCAGTCATGTCACTTAGGCTCATGAGACAGTACTTCAGTGAATGTCTACTCACTTGTGGGAATGTTAATGTTCTATAAATTCTTGGTGCAAAGTATTCCGTTGGATACATACCACAAGTGGGATTGCTGGACTAGATGATAATTCTGTTTTTAATTTTTTGAGGGATTTTTGTACTGTTTTCCATAGTAGCTGTACCAATTTAATCTTGAACTGAATGAGTTTCATGAGTGGTTCTCAGGCCACTTTTGATTGTTGGTTCTTTTCAGGAGAAGTACTGTAGAGATTAGAGGCTCAAAGTGGGAAGGGCTTCCCTCAGGAAAGATGGAATGACTAACTATGTATGGACCTTCATCGGGGTGCCTAAAGCCTAGAGGTGGGGAAGGGGCTGGGAAGAGTGAGCCTCTATAGAGCTGTTCTCAGAGCACAAGGAGAAAGCTAGACAGGAGGACATAGGCCCTCAATGTGAAAGGTGTATTGGACTTTCTGTGGTCAAGTGTCTCCTACCTATTTCTCAATCCCTGGTACTGCCTGGGATCATTGTAGCAAGGGGACTGAAAATATAGTGCACATCGCTGAGTGTGACATGAGAGTGGATTACTTTCTGACAAAGATGAGACTTTCATGAAGGCTTTACCCTATGTTACAGCATTCCTCAGAATTTTGGACTTGACTGTTAGAGATGTTCTTGTGTTCCTGCTTCAGTCTGTGTACTGCCTTAGGCTGTGAAAAGCAGCTCAGGAAAGGTGGCTTTTCCCCCTCCTATACTGTGGCCTAGAGCAGTAATCTGAGGGAGTCTCCTGGGAGGTGCCCGCTGATGTTGCTACACTTGGTTGAGTGGTCTCATTCAACTCCTCTATTGAGACTACCTGTGGCCGTAAAGAGGCAAATGAAACTGAGTTGTTGTTGCTGGTGCTTCACTTCTTCCTTCAACACTCACACATCTCAGGTGCCTTGATAAAGTCCTAAAGAAGCCGTATTTTGGCCGATGAGCCTGGATGTACAGGAACCTCCCAAGTCAAGTACTCCAGCTGGAGGATCAAGCCCTTATATTCTTCTTGCTGGAGAAGGCTACACCCCCGAGCTGTAGCTGTCTCTGCCCTCCCAGCCCCCACGCTGTGTATCTGCTAGAAATACTTTCTGCTTGGTGATGGCTCCTCTTCCATTTGGGTCTTCCTGTTTGTGGGGGTGACATTGCCTCAAGGGGACCTTCTATGCACTCTCAAGGAATAAGGTGTTGTTGGTACAACAGTGGAGGGACAGTTATGCATTGTTTGTGATGGTGTGCTATTGGAGTGGTGGAGAGGAAAGGGGAGGTCAATTTGGAGAGGGAAAAGGTCCAGTGGTTTCCCCATTTCAGGCTTTTGCTTTCTCTTAATTAGGGAAATTTGGGCCCAGCAGGGCTTTGAGGAGGAGGCTCTGAGAGTATAAGGAAAGACTGACAGTGGGGAGGACAAGTGTCTTTGGTTTGATTATTGTGGTGGATATTGTGGGCCCAAGGCTCTTTCTCCTGTCTCCCTCCATTCTTGTGCCCTTCCTTTGGGTTAGCATAGCTGAGGGACAGAAGATAACAATGCACCCTGATGCATATACTATAAGAAAATATGGCTTTCTTATAAACTAGGACATTTATTATGGGATCAGGATTATTTTCCATTTTCCCAAGAGAATTGTGATTTTGTCTGCAAGTGAAGGCTTTGCTGTCTCTTCCTTGTTCTGTTGTCTAGACCTGTGAAAAATGGCTGTTGTGGAAGGGGAGCTCTTTTCCCTGCTGTACTGTTGCACAGTATATAATCTAAAGGAGATCTGAGAAGGGAGTGCTATTGCTTACACTATTTATTTTTTTTCTCCAGAGATATTTTTCACCTTTTTCCTGTAGCTTTATGGGCTCTTGGTCACTGCTTTTGCTGCCAGATCCTTGAAGGAAAACACTTGGTTTGTCAAATTACCAAGAGGCTTATTTAACTTACAGAAGATTTGCATACATTGCAGAGTCAGGAATGGCAACCCACTCCAGTATTCCTGTCTGGAGAATCCCAGGGAGAAAGGAGACTGGTGGGCTGCTGTCTATGGGGTCGTAAGGAGTCTGACATGACTGAGGTGACTTAGGAGCAGCAGAGTCAGACAAAGAACTGGCACATATTCCAAAGTTTTTTAGGAAAGGCAAGAAAGAAGGCCTTATCCCTTTTCAATATGAGCAATTTAATTGTCCTTATTTTAGTTTCCTTTACAATATGCTCTGGTGAGATACCAGGTCCCCTGGGTATCTGCATCCTCCCTCTAAGTGCTGATTGTAAAGTCCTGGCCATAGGCAGACCTGTGCAGAGAAATTCCCTGAGGAACTTGTGAAAACAGCACCTGAAGGACAAGTACAAAGTGTGAGTGACTGCTTATCCTTTAGCTGCTTTTTACCCATACATATCTCCTCAGGGGGAATTATCTGTGATCAATAGGATCACTGCAGATGGGGATTAAAACTACAAACCTTGTTTAGAGATGGTTTAAATCACTCTGCTGATGTCAGCAGTCAGTTGGCAAGTGGAGCTGAACTTTGTCTCTCACCGTCCCTTTCTCAAGTGCTCTGAAGGAGCAGAGATTTGATCTCTGATTGGCAGAGGTCTGATTTCTGTGTCTTGTGGTACACAGGACCTGCTAGAATACTTGATAGGAGGCAAGAACTCAGATCCTGCAGAGTTTTAGTTATGGAATTTTAGCGCAGGTCCGTCAAAAAGAGTGGACAGAATGAGCAAAATATGTGCATTCCTGTACAATTTGAAAGGTCTCTTCATCCCTCTGGATTTGAATTTGCCCTCCCAGTCCACTATGCTGACTCCAGCATGCACACAAAATGGGTTACTGAGTGTCATCAGCCAGGCCACCTCACAGTTTAGATTTGAGTTGGCTTTCTGAGCTTCCTTCACCTCTCTTTATTCATGTGCAAGCCTACTGTACTACTTCTTATCAGCTTTGGAAAAGAACAGCAGTGGGTTCACTTCAGTGAATCCTAAGGCGATTCACTGGTTTACTCAGCCTCTCCATCAGTCAGACAAATCACCTTCCAGAATGCTGAAAGGCCTGTTATAGGTTTTCCTCTAGTAGGTGGTCAGAGTACTAAGCGACAGGATATGGTTAAATCCAGGAACCAAGCACCTGTGCATCTCCTCCAGACCCCAGAACTGACATGTACTGAAAATGCTGAGGGCATATCTTATTCCATCATGTTTTTACCAAATAATAAAAATAAATTATGAAGGTGGAATTAAACTTCAGAGTGTATGGGTGTGTTTACAGTATAGATTATGGAGATGCTTTATGGATGTATAATCTCCAGACTCATTCAATTGTATACATTAGATGTGTACATATTTTTGTATGTCAGTCATTCCTCATACCTCAATAAAGGGGTTTAAAAAATAATAAAAAAGACCCTTCCATGATCACATGGGGAATCCCACCTATGGCAAAGGTCATGAGGAAGAGGCCTGATGGGCAAAGGCGAGATCAGGCCTCAAGGGGCCCCCCTTCCCGAGTATCTACCCCAAAACCAGAATCTGTCTATTTTATTATTTCATGACTTTCACCAACTCCTCTGACATTAACAGGGGGCTATCCCTGACCACCTTTCTCTGGAGAAAATCAACTTAGGGCTCTAGCTAATAAGTCTCCTGGACATGAGAGGAATATTTCAAATCAAACCCCCTCTGTTAGCATTCTAGCTTGCTTGGCAGGTTTATCCAGACTCTTGCAGCTACATATATGATTGTTCACAGCCTCCCAACTGTGAGAGGCATGGGAAGCCTAAAACATAGAGCCTTTCAAAGAGTTTAAAGTTATTAGAGTAGTGCTGGCATAGGATTTCATTATTGGGCCAATGCTTGTTGCTAAGTTCCCATATCTCTTATCCACTGTGCACCTGGGAGTGCATTAGTTAATATAGTTGGAATGTAAGAAAAACAAGTGTAGCCTTGAAATTAACCACATCAGACTTTTGAGCTAATTGGTTCTTTCTTGTAACTCACTGCACCATTGTTCCGTGAGAAATGTAACTCTGTTTAACATTTTCTGAGGCTGACACAGATTAGAAATATAAAGAAAAAACACTTCAAGGGAAAATAAGTTTTCTGGTTGAGCAGCCTTTATCAAAAGAGGGTCATAAAATGTTCACAGGCCTCCAAGGCCAGAAGATAATGTACACGATATTGTTTATGGGAAAAGTATGCAGAAAAAAATCCTGGTTTTGATAAAGACAAAACAGATGTAATGTTTGGGCTGACTCTGTATGACTTTGCATCTTTCATTCCCCTCTATGTACAAATTAAGGTATAAAAGTCCCTTTTAAAAAATAAAATAAGGGGCCTTGCTCACCGAAGAAGCTTGGTCACCCCGTGTTTTTTTCTTTTTTTCTCCCTTTCTCTCTCCCTCTCCCTCCCTCTCTTTTTCAGGCTGATCCCTTGGAACACAGAGGCTCTCTGCATTCACTTTCCTGCCTGGGCTTCTAAGACTTCATTAGCTTTCTGTGTAAACCAAGGAATATCAGCCTCTTTCTCTCCTCTATTCCTCTCTCATTCATTTATTCATTCATTCATTCACCTACGCCATTTCTCCTTCAGGTTCCCCTGGATCCTGCAGGGGCTGGACCCCCGCAGAGTGCCCCCCTCAAGTGTTTTTAGATTTTAGAACTGAAAGGGAAGAATGTTTCTCCTTGGGGAAATGGGTGATGCCATTTACGGCTTCTGTATTATGGTTTTGCCTTGGTTTTTCTTTGTAAACTTAGTATTTGTATTGGTGGAATATAAGGTTAACCTTTAGTCTGTAGGATTTTGAATTTCATAGAATCACAGCAGTTCTACAGAATTCATCAACTTCACGCAGAGGACTTCGCCTCAAGGAGTGATCCTGTGACATCAGTGAGTTGTCATTTGATCAGAAATTGGCTTTGGGGTATCATGCCTTTGTGAATGGCTTGGACTTTGGGTTGTTTTCATTTTTTATAATATGTGCTTTTGTGCTTACTCAAGAAATCTTTAAAAATATTGTACCCATGGGGGCATGTCAAAGTGCATGTGTACTGTATTTGTGTTGCACAGGGTGGAAGGCACTGTCTCAGGCTCGTTGGTCTCTCTAGCAGGCCTCTTTTCTCTGAGACCTTCCCACAGCCTTCTATTTTCTGTATCACTGAGTTTCCTGGCCATAGCTACTTGATTTGGTATACTTTTCATCTTATCCTAGTAGAGCCAATAATACTTTTGTTATAGTTTGGGACTAGACCCGCAAGAATGAGTGAGTGCTTACAAAGGTTCACTAGTAACTTTTTACTACACAGAATATAAAAAGACATACTGTTGGGACTTCCCCAGCAGTCTGGTGGTTAAGACTCCATGTTTCCAATATAGGCGGGGGCGGGAGGGGGGGGGGGTGGTGTTCAGTCCCTGGCAGGGGAACTGAGATCCCACATGCTGCATGGCATGGCCAAAAAAAAGAAAAAAAAAAATTACTGATGAGTTTCCCTGAGCTAGCCTCATTTCTGTGTCTTTAAAACATATTTATTGCTTAAGTTTCTTGTATTTTGTTAAATACTTGTGTTCTTCCAATAAAATTCATTTGCTTCAGAAGATCTCATTTTCATGTTTTTCTTATTGGCAATGAACACCCGCATGATCAAGGAAGCTGCAGCTCTGTCATGTGCATTGTCACATGAACTGGGGCAGAGCTCTAAGCTCTGGAGTCTGATGGCTTAAGAACAGGAGCTGGTGGCAAGGGGATGGGGTCTCCAGGACATGCTAAAAGTTCCCCTCTTTGTTAAGCTCTCCCCTTTGTTTAGGGAAGTATTCCCCTTAATGTTACTCAGTTGTGTCCAACTCTGTGTGACCCCATGGACTGTAGCCCGCCAGGCTCCTCTGTCCATGGAATTCTCCATGCAAGAATACTGGAGTGGGTTGTCATTCCCTTCTCCAGGGGCTATTCCCAACCCAGGGATCGAACCCTGGTCTCCTGCATTGCAAGCAGATTCTTTACCATCCAAGCCACCTTGGAAGCCCGATCCCCTAAAGTTAGCAGGTAATCTAGTGCCTCCCTATGAGAAGCGATACTTTTAGCCACTTCATAAAGGCCATGAATGCGTATTTGGGGATCGTGGAGAAATCTTCTGATACTCCCAAGCGCAAGTAGAGGTGGAGTGAACAGCATGATATCAATACACTTTCCAGTTCTCACTGGAATTAGACATGCAATTAACTAAAATTGCATGTCTTATGTATATGTATAACTTCAATTCAGTTCAGTCACTCAGTCATGTCCAGCTCTTTGCGACCCCGTGAATTGCAGCATGCCAGTCCTGCCTGTCCATCACCAACCCCCGAAGTTTACCCAAACCCATGTGCATCGAGTTGGTGATGCCATCCGACCATCTCATCCTCTGCTGTCCCCTTCTCCTCCTACCCTCAATCTTTCCTAGCATCAAGGTCTTTTCAAATGACTCAACTCTTCCCATGAGGTGGCCAAAGTATTGGAGTTCCAGCTTCAACACCAGTCCTTCCAATGAACATCCAGGACTGATCTTTTTTAGGATGGACTGGTTGGATCTCCTTGCAGTCCAAGGGACTCTCAAGAGTCTTCTCCAACACCACAGTTCAAAAGCATCAATTCTTCGGCGCTCAGCCTTCTTCACAGTCCAACTCTCACATCCATACATGATCTCTGGAAAAGTCATAGCCTTGACTAGATGGACCTTTGTTGGCAAAGAAACGACTCTGCTTTTTAATATGCTATCTAGGTTGGTCATAACGTTCCTTCCAAGGAGTAAGCGTCTTTTAATTTCATGGCTGCAGTCACCATCTGCAGTGATTTTGGAGCCCTAAAAAATAAAGTCTGACATTGTTTCCACTGTTTTCCCATCTGTTTCCCATGAAGTGATGGGACCAGATGCCATGATCTTCGTTTTCTGAATGTTGAGCTTCAAGCCAACTTTTTCACTCTCCTCTCCACTTTCTGCCTATAACTTACCACGGTTTAAACATTTCAGCAGGGACTCCCCCGGTGGTCCAGTGGCTGAGACTCCATGCTTCCAATGCAGGGGCCCCAGTTTGATCTCTGCTTAGGAAACTAGATTCCACATGCGACAAGTAAGACCCAGCACAGCCAAATAAATAAATATTAAAACAATTTCCAAACAAATAGCCTTATTGTGGTCAGTAATCCCCTCCTCACCCCCACAGGAAAGGAGAGTGGGACTGGCAGTCTGTTCTGCCTGTAGATCTTCAGGGTGGCTGGGTACCTTTCTCCTTCTGGGATTTCAAAAAGATCATGGGCTGAAGGAGGCAGCAATTCTATTCTTGCCATTCAGTCTAGGGCCCCAAGCTTCAATGTCTCATTTCCTGCCCAAGAGGTTCATCAGGATGCAGAGATCAGATGACTTCTCTTTTTCTCCAATTGCAGCTGGAATTTTATTTCCCTTTTATTATCCTCTCATGCTACAGAATGAGTCTCACATGAGACTGTAAGCCATCTCCCATTGGCCCTATTTCAGGTCAGTAGGTATGATTTTACCTGAGGCATTTGTGTTTAAACTGCCAAACACCATGAAATCCCACTACCATTCTGATCTTAATTTACACTCCCAGGCCTCACCAGAAGTGCTTTCCATGGAGGCGGGCCCAGGGCAGGGGTGGGCAGGCCCTGCCCTCAAGAGCAGATGGTTGCTAGTGTGCAGGTGCAATATGGAGGCAGAGCTGGGGCTGGAGGGTGGGGGAAGAGGGTTGGGGATGGGTGGAGCTAATGGCCATAAGGAGGTGGGATCAGAAACGAGGGACACTGCCTAGGTTTCCCCAGGTGGGTGGTGGATGAGGGGCAGGGACCAGGAGCCAGATGAGGAGCCCAGGACTCTGCATCTTACAGAATGGGGATGAGGCCCACTGCACTTGGAGCAGAGGAGTCAGCCAGGTGCCCACCCTCCCTGCCGAGTCCGCCACACACTCATCCTTCTGAGTTCCTTGGCTTGCATGAGGTTCTGTGAACACATTTTCCTGCTTATTCATGCATCTCTCAGACAGATTATTGGCACCTACGCTGCATATATTGCCTGCAATATTAATGAGAAAGCCCCAAATACTAGCCAGCATAATCCATAGCAGCATGTTCAAAGAGTGCACCATGACCAGGGAATGTAAGGAAAGTTGAATGCTAAGAAATCGCTTAATTTTCTATATTAAAAGACTAAAAGAAAATAATCATCTGGTCATATGCATCAGCTTTGAAAAGATAAAAATCAAGGGTTATCTGATATTACCAGAGGCATTTGCTTTTAGTCTATTACCAATACCAGAAAATCAAATGACCACTCAAACCATTAAGTTACTTTCTCTGACATCATCATCACATATATGCATATAGTTCACTGTTTACTTAAGGCAATGGCACTCCAATTTCTTTCACAAATCGTGTGTTTTTGTGAGACAGTGCTACAGGTCAACCTCTCTGGATAGCCACAAGAGCTCAACCCGAAGAGGATGTGACTCTTGTTCCAAATGAAAATATGTAATTAACTCACCTGTTTGGAGTTGGGATTTTAGTTGAACTCTTACTTAATATATTGCATATACATCAGAACATTTAAGGGAATTTTAGTTTTATGGATTTTATGTTTACTTTTTAAAATAAATAGATTTAGTATCCATGAAGGTTTTACTCACTGACTGCTTTTTCCCCCTCCCAAATCTGTTCTTCCTCTGCCTTCTTCCCCTTGATAAATGAAAGTTCTTTTCTTCCTATTGCTTAAGCCAAGCACCTTGGCATCCTCCTTGATGCCTCTGTTTCTTTCATGTCCCACAGTAACTCCATCAGCAAATCCTCAGCTCTACCTTCAACATATAACCAAAAGGCTGCACATCCAGGGACAGGAGGAATTGCTGTGGCCTTTTTTTCAGTCAATCTACTGCAGTCTGTATGTGGAAATATCAGCCAATACCTAGAAGCAGAGTCCCATAAACAGAATATGGACCCATTAAAAAAAAAAAAAGAGCTAATATATAGAAACAAAGTCAGTATGTAAGGTATGTACTTACTCAAGGTGTATGAATCCCTTCTATTCCCCTAGGGTGAACACAGAATCAAAAATGGGTGTAAAAGAAACATCTGTGGATTTTCAAGGGGTTAGAAGTTCAGCTCAGTGTTCTCTCTCCATATCCTAAGAGGAGTAGAAAATAAAAGGAATCTCCTTTCTACCTCCAGGAGAGTGGGGGAGAAAATAAGCATATAGCCCACAACTTGAATGTTGTGCAAAGTTCAGATGCAGGATTAGAATTTTAGACCACTGTTTGGGATCAATAAAAGTTTGTGATTGATGGAAGAAATTTTCACAATTGAGCTATAGGGAAATCATTCTGGCTTATATGTGACTTAGCTTGAACTTTATATTAACCAGAACAGCCTGTTTTATGACCTGTTTATCATGCAGTGTACATCTTTAGCCATTAAGAAAAGAATTCGTTATCCAGAAGTAAAGTATGTCCACTTTGAAGGTAGGGATAAGTGCTACCCTCTCCTATGATGCTTATGCTAGTATTCCTTTAAAGATAAGTTTTCCTTCCCAGATACCAAGGTCCTGCTGATTCACTCTGTACATGCTAATCCCTTTTGAAATCTTGAAGGAATGTACCCCTGCATGTTTCTGTTTGATGGTTCTTTGTTCTGAAAAGATATAAAACTGTGATGAAAACCATGCTTCTCCAGCACAGCTTATGAGCATTACTGATAAGTTGTTCCCTAGGTTATAGTCCTCAGTTTGGTTCAAATAAAACTCTTTTCTGTTTTTATTCCTGTTACAGATCATTTGTTTGTTATTTGTGTTGACATGATGATAAATAAAGCGTGGCTTTTCACCATCTGAGTTAGAAGTGGTAAGGTTATATAAACTAGCGTTCTGAGCAGGTTCAGAATATTGGTTCTTGTTTTGGTTCCAGTATTAATAGAAAGGACATCTCCCCTCTCCCACCCCAAAGGATTTGTCATTATGGTAATACTTTGTTCTTTGGCAATATTTTTCATTGGAGGCACTAAGGACACTTTGAAAATACACCTCTGTGAGGTTATCTATACTATTTTCCCACCGGAAATTCCTTCATATTGTGAACAATGACTCATCAAAACAAAATGGTTCACTGAGAATCTTAGGATATAGACTTAGAGTGGCCTTGGATATCTTCTAGTGCTGTAGCCTGACTTGTGTAACCACTCCTCACCCCAGATTAGTCTTTTCAAGACTTAACTCTAATTTTATTATATTTGAAGATAGGAAGTTTTTGAGATAAATTTAAAAGAGGTCATGAGTGGGGAGTCTTAATCCAACAGGGCTGGTGGCCTTATAAGAAGAGGGAGAGAGAGAGAGCTCTTTCTGCCCACACACACTGAGGAAAGGCCATGTGAGGACATAGGGAGAAGGCAATCGTATGCTGGTGCCTTAATCTTGGAGCTAACAGCCAAATTTGTGAGAAATAGATTTCTGTAGTTTAAGCTACCTACTCTATGATACTTTGTTTTGACAATCGGAGCTAAGACACCTAATCTAGGGTTTTCTTAACTGTGATCTGGAAAATGCTGTTGTGCCTGGACTGTTAGTAGGTGTTGGTTCTATGGTCAAATGCTTTTGAGAATGTTGCATAATATTAACATATATTGATAGTTCACAACTTACATTAAACTGTTAAAGGCTTTCAGAGCCCTAGAGTGAGGAAACCTGGTTGCCATTGTTGGACAAGCACCTTTTAACACCTACATCCCAGATTTCCTACATGGGGCCTGTGGAAGCCCTGATGGATTGTTTTTGTTCTTGTTTCACACCTGTCCAGGCATTGACTTTGCTAACTCCACACCTACTGAACTAGAATACCCGGGGGAAGAGTTCCCCAAATTATGAATGACTAAAAGCCTACAGATTTTTGTGGAGCTGAGTTTCAGAACTACTATTCAAGGACAACACTCTCATGTTATAGACAAAGAAATTAAGACTCTTGTAGGGAAATTGCTTGCCCAAGTGTGAGCACAGAGCAAATATGGACGATTTTCTCCTCCACTGTAAATAACCCCTGAGGTTTTTGCTATTACTCCCAGCAATTGTGATTCCAGCTTGTGATTCATCCAGCCCGGCATTTTGCATGATGTACTCTGCCTATAAGTTAAATAAGCAGGGTGATAATATACAGCCTTGACATACTCCTTTCCCAATTTTGAACCAGTCTGCTGTTCCATGTCTGTTGCTTCTTTTTCTGCTTACAGATTTCTGTCTAACTGTTGCTTCTTGACCTGCATGAAGATTTCTCAGGGGGCAGGTAAGGTGGTCTGGTATTCCCAACTCTTTCAGAATTTTCCACATTTTGTTGTGATCCACACAGTGAAAGGCATTGGCATAGTCAATAAAGCAGTAGATGTTTTTCTGGAACGCTCTTGCTTTTTTGATGATCCAACGGATGTTAGCAATTTGATCTCTAGTTCCTCTGCCTTTTCTAAATCCAGCTTGAACTTCTGGAAGTTCATGGTTCACATACTGTTCAAGCCTGGTTTGGAGAATCTTGAGCATTACTTTGCTAGAGTGTGAGATGAGTACATTTGTGCAGTAGTTTGAACATTTTTTGGCATTACCTTTCTTTGGGATGGGAATGAAACTGACCTTTTCCAGTCCTGTAGCCACTGCTGAGTTTTCCAAATTTGCTGGCATATTGAGCGCAGCACTTTCACACCATCATCCTTTAGGATTTGAAATAGCTCAGCTGGAATTCCATCACTTTCACTAGCTTTGTTCATAGTGATGCTTCCTAAGGTCCACTTGACTTCACATTCCAGCATGTCTGGCTCTAGATGAGTGATCACATGATCATGGTTATCTGGGTCATTAAGTTTTCTTTGTATAGTTTTTCTGTGTATTCTTGCCACCTCTTTTTAATATTGTCTGCTTCTGTTAGGTCTATACCATTTCTGTCCTTTATTGTGCCCATCTTTGCATGAAATGTTCCTTGGTATCTCTAATTTTCTTGAAGAGATCTCTAGTCTTTCCCATTAAATTGTTATCTATTGAAACTGTGTGTCAATTCCTTATAATCAATCTCTTTCTGACTCTTTTTCAGTCTCTGTCTCTCTATCTCTTTACACACACACACACACACACACACACCCCACATACATAGTAAATCTTATTAGTTTTGTCGCTATGGAGGACCCTGACTAATACAAATGTTGTATTTTATATTTCTTTTTAAATAGATAAGTGCCTTTTATTTTTGTCTTCAATATTTAGCTGAATGTAATGTTGTATCAATTTTCTGATTAAAGTTCATTCCTAGTCTTCATTTATAAGATATTTAAGAATCTTTCTTCATGATATTTTTATTGTTCCTCATCCTTTCATGAATGATGTGCAAGTGACTGTTTTCCTGCATTCTGAATGTGAGATTTTTCAACCTTCAATCGGAAACCTTATCATGAAAAATACTGTTTTAATTTATTTAATATCTTCTGCTTCTGTTAGGTCCATATCGTTTCTGTCTTTTATTGTGCCCACCTTTGTGTAAAATATTCCCTGGGTGCCTCTAGGTTTCTTGAAAAGATCTCTAGTCTTTCCCATTCTATTGTTCTCTGTTTCTTTGCATGATCACTTAGGAAGGCTTTCTTATCTGTCCTTGCTATTCTTTGGAGCTCTGCATTCAAGTGGGTATATTTTTCCTTTTCTTCTTTGCCCTTAGTTTCTCTTCTTTTCTCAGAAAAGAAGGACTCCTCAGACAACTGTTTTGCCTTTTTGTATTTCTTTTTCTTGGTGATGGTCTTGATCACTGCCTCCCATACAATGGCACAAACCTCCATCCCTAGTTCTTCAGGCACTCTATCAGATCTAATCCCTTGAAAGTATTTGTCCCTTCCACTGTATAATTGTAAGGGATTTGATTTCAGTTCAGTTCAGTTCAGTCGCTCAGTCATGTCCGACTATTTGGGACCCCATGAACTGCAGCACACCAGCTCCCGGAGTTTACCCAAACTCATGTCCATTGATTCGGTGATGCCATCCAACCATCTCATCCTCTGTCATCCCCTTCTCCTCTTGCCCTCAATCTTTCCCAGCATCAGGGTCTCTTCAAATGAGTCAGCTCTTTGCATCAGGTGGCCAAAATATTGGAGTTTCATCTTCAACATCAGTCCTTCCAATGAACACCCAGGTCTGATCTGCTTTAGGATGGATTGGTTGGATCTCCTTTCAGTCCAAGGGACTCTCAAGAGTCTTCTCCAACACCACGGTTCAAAAGCATCAATTCTTCTGCACTCAGCTTTCTTTATAGTCCGACTCTCACATCCATACATTACTACTGGAAAAACCATAGCCTTGACTAGACAGACCATGGTTGGCAAAGTAATGTCTCTGGTTTCTAATATGCTTTCTAGGTTGATCAAAACTTTCCTTCCAAGGAATAATCATCTTTTAATTTCATGGCTGCAATCACCATCTGCAGTGGTTTTGGAGCCAAAAATAAATAAATAAATAAAGTCAGCCACTGTTTCCACTGTTTCCCATCTATTTTCCATGAAGTGATTTAGGTCATACCTGAATGGTCTAGTTGTTTTCCCTACTTTCTTCAATTTAAGTCTGAATTTGGCAATAAGGAATTCATGATCTGAGCCACAGTCAGTTTCAGTTCTTGTTTCTGCTGATGGTATAGAGCTTCTCCCAGAGAAGGCAATGGCACCCCACTCCAGTACTCTTGCCTGAAAAATCCCATGGATGAAGGAACCTGGTAGGCTGCAGTCCATGGAGTCGCTACGAGTCGGACACGACTGAGCAACTTCACTTTCACTTTTCACTTTCATGCATTGGAGGAGGAAATGGCAACCCACTCCAGTATTCTTTCTTGGAAAATCCCAGGGATGGGGGAGCCTGGTGGGCTGCCGTTTTGGGGGTCGCACAGAGTCGGACATGACTGAAGTGACTTAGTAGCAGCAACAGCAGCATAGAGCTTCTCCATCTTCAGCTGCAAAGAATATAATCAACCTGATTTCGATATTGACCATCTGGTGATGTCCATGTGTAGAGTCGTCTCTTGTGTTGTTGGAAGAGTGTGTTTGCTATGACCAGTGCATTCTCTTGGCAGAGATTGCTGGGAGAAATATCAATAACCTCAGATATGAAAATGTCACCACCTTTATAGCAGAAAGTGAAAAGGAACTAAAGAGCCTCTTGATGAATATGAAAGAGGAGAGTGAAAAAGCTGACCTAAAACACAACATTCAGAAAACTAAGATCATGTCATCCAGTGCCATCACTTCATGGAAAATAGATGGGAAAACAATGGACACAGTGACAGACTTTATTTTCTTGGGCTCCAAAATCACTGCAGATGATGACTGCAGCCATGAAATTAAAAGACGTTTGCTCCTTAGAAGAAAAGCTATGACCAACCTAGACAGCATATTAAAAAGCAGAGACATTATTTTGTTGACAAAGGTACATCTAGTCAAAGCTATGGTTTTTCCATGGTCATGAATACATGTGAGAGTTGGCCCATAAAGAAAGCTGAGCATTTTGAATTGATGCGTTTGAACTGTGGTGTTGGAGAAGACTGTTGAGAGTCCCTTGGACTGAAAGGAGATCCAACCAGTCAATCCTAAAGGAAATCAGTCCTGAATATTCATTGGAAGGAATGATGCTGAAGCTGAAACTCCAATCCTTTGGCCACCTGATGTGAAGAACAGAGTCATTGGAAAAGACCCTGATGCTGGGAAAGATTGAATCCAGGAGAAGAAGGGGATGACAGAAGATGTGGTGGTTGGATGGCACTACTGACTCAATGGACACGATTTGGACAAGCTCCAGGAGTTGGTGATGGACAGGGAAGCCTGATGTGCTGCAGTCCATGGGGTTGCACATGAGAGACACTATTGAGAGACCTAACTGAACTGAACTAAACTGATAAATAACCCCTATGTGGCAGTCTATGTCTTCATTTTAGTCTGTGCCTACACAAGTGGAGAAGTTGAATGACTTTGAGTCTTGACATATAACAGTTTTGTCAAGTGAGTATTATAAATTAGTGCTGCAGATGAAGCATCTGCTGGGCTATTTATGTGTCTTCCTTACAGGCCAGGTCTCCGACCTGGGAAGAGGAGAATTGAAGGAAAGGGAAGTCTAGATTAGGAAAGGAGAGGTAAGGGGTACCTTTCCTGTAGAGCTCACTCTGCCCACAGTGCCATATCCTAAATGTTGAGATGGGCAGAGATATATGTCAGGCTAAGACAGCTAGTTTTTCCAAGCCATCCCTCTGTTAATATATTCTTTAAAAATGCATATTTTAAAAATATATCTGATGACGGGTCATTTAGAGAGATGCCTCTTGAACGTCTGTCATTTTGAGATCCTTTTTTCTTGTCCCTGCTACTCTTCATTAGCATCCTAGAATATTTGGAGAGTTGCAACCTCTCTGAGGCCAATACTAGGGTTCTAGTCTTATATCTGCTACTAACTTCCAGAGTGTCCTTAGGCAAATCTCCTCCCCTTCTTCAGCCTCCGTTTATTCATCTAATTTATTTGCATCAAACTCCTTCCATAAATCAGTGCAAATTTGAATGATGGCTAATACTTGACTTCAGTGACTCTAATAATTTAGTTTTTAAATGACTTTTTTCTTTTTGGCTGTGCTGGGGCTTCATTGCTTCATGTGGGCTTTGCTTAGTTGCGAAGAGTGAGGACTACTCTTTGTTGTGGTGCATGGGCTTCTCACTGCAGTGGCTTCTTGCTGTGGAATACAGGTTCTAGGTGCACAGGGTTCAGTAGTTGCTGCATGTGGGCTCAGTAGTTGTGGCACATGGGCTTAGCTGTTCCACAGCATGTGGAATCTTCTAAGACCAAGGATCAAACCTGTGTCCCCTGTATTGGTAGGCAGATTCTTATCCACTGTACCACCAAGGAAGTCCAGTGACTCTAATAATTTACATTGAGCAAGATACACACACAGATACACACACAGAGGAAACCACATACATGTGTTTCCAATACCTGTTACATACTTATTAAGAGCTTCCCACCCCCCCTTTTTTTTGAGTGTCATCAGCAGAGAGGTCTAGAGATATAGCAGGCTCTAGATGCAGAGCTCCAGTTTCACTTCTTTGTGATTCCCTTGCATCTGTCATCCTCCATGATTTGGCTTCATTGTCAGGCTCTTGGCAAGGTGGCTACAGCAGTTCCCAGGAGTCACATCCAGATCTAACAATTTCCACAGGGAAAACAAAAGGACCACCCCTCTGTGTATTTAGTTCTTAGGAGAGGGGAAACATTTCTTAGAAGCACCCTAGTGTACTTTTCACCTCTCACTGGTCCTGACTGAATCATATTTCCATTTCTTTTTCATTTGCTGACAAAGGGAGTGATAGAATCTTGAATAGCTTGCACTAATCTTTTCTGGGGAAAATGAGTACTGAAATAAACTGCTTATTAACCCTCCTTTATCCTCAAGTTGGAAATATAAAATGCTTATAGTGCAAAGATGAAGTCATTCCTACTGAAAAGGATTAAACGGCCATTTTCATGATATGATTCAATAACTGCTGTCCATTTATTCCATTCCATGGGCCCTATGTATTTATGTGCAGAGGAAAAGGGGCCACTTCATGGAGATGGTAGTATTACTTACCATGCAAAGATGTTGTCATCCTTCTAGATTGACTTAGGTATATTATCCAGAGATGGCAAGTGTGACACAGTGTCAGTTAAGGAATAGAGTTAAATGGAAAAAGTGGTAGGCATTCATGAATTTTGTTTACACTGGTGAGCTCAGGCAGCAGGCTGTGATTCTGTTTTCTGGGTTGTCTAATGCAAACCTAGACCAGATGCTGCCTGTGACATATGGCATTGAGTGGTTAGAAGGTTACTGGCATAATGTAGGATAAGAAATTCAAAACTTCTGAATATGAGAGTACCATATTGAATCTTATGAGGGTCTCCCCATTACTGCTAACTTTGCCCTCCAAAGAAATTAAAGCATCTTTCCTGTAACCCTTACCTTGAGAAATTAGTGGGTGAGAAAAGCATCAAAAGCTTGCAAAAACACTTCTGCTGAGACTGAATATGCCATTGAGAAGTAGATGCCATTGAAATGGGCTCTCTGATTTGTAGCATATTGGAGGGAGCCAGACATAGATGAGTCTAGGCAGTGACAGGTAACATCAGTAGCAAAGAAGATATTACCATAACATACATCTGGGGATCATCTGACATGTTATATGATTGAATTGTGGTCCCCCTCCCCCAATTCATATGTCAAAGCCCTAATTCCGGATGTGATGACATTTGGAGAAGGGGCCTTTAAGGATATCAGTTCAGTTCAGTTGCTCAGTTGTGTCCGACTCTTTGCCACCCCATGAATCGCAGGACGCCAGGCCTCCCTGTCCATCACCAAATCTCAGAATTCACTCAGACTCACGTCCATCGAGTCAGTGATGCCATCCAACCATCTCATCCTCTGTTGTCCTCTTCTCCTCCTGCCCTCAATCCCTTCTAGCATCAAAGTCCTATCCAATGAGTCAACTCTTCACATGAGGTGGCCAAAGTACTGGAGTTCCAGCTTTAGCATCATTCCTTCCAAAGAAATCCCAGGGGTGATCTCCTTCAGAATGGACTGGTTGGATCTCAATCCCAAGGTTGGATTTCCTTGCAGTCCAAGGGACTCTCAGGAGTCTTCTCCAACACCACAGTTCAAAAGCATCAATTCTTCAGCGCTCAGCCTTCTTCACAGTCCAACTCTCACATCCATACATGACCACAGGAAAAACCATAGCCTTGACTAGACGGACCTTAGTCGGGAAAGTAATGTCTCTGCTTTTGAATATTCTATCTAGGCTGGTCATAACTTTTCTTTCAAGGAGTAAACATCTTTTAATTTCATGGCTGCAGTCACCATCTGCAGTTATTCTGGAGCCCAAAAAAATAAAGTCTAACACTCTTTCCACTGTTTCCCCATCTATTTCCCATGAAGTGATGGGACCAGATGCCATGATCTTCGTTTTCTGAATGTTAAGCTTTAAGCCAACTTTTTCACTCTCCACTTTCACTTTCATCAAGAGGCTCTTTAGCTCCTCTTCACTTTCTGCCATAAGGGTGGTGTCATCTGCATATCTGAAGTTCTTGATATTTCTACCGGCAATCTTGATTCCAGCTTGTGTTTCTTCCAGTCCAGCGTTTCTCATGATGTACTCTGCATATAAGTTAAATAAGCAGGGTGACAATATACAGCCTTGATGTACTCCTTTTCCTATTTGGAACCAGTCTGTTGTTCCATGTCCAGTTCTAACTGTTGCTTCCTGACCTGCACACAGATTTCTCAAGAGGCAGGTCAGGTGGTCTGTATTCCTATCTCTTTCAGAATTTTACACACTTTATTGTGACCCATACAGTCAAAGGCTTTGGCATAGTCAATAAAGCAGAAATAGATGTTTTTCTGGAACCCTCTTGCTTTTTTGATGATCTAGCAGATGTTGGCAATTTGATCTCTGGTTCCTCTGCCTTTTCTAAAACCAGCTTGAACATCAGGAAGTTCACGGTTCACATATTGCTGAAGCCTGACTTGGAGAATTTTGAACATTACTTTAATAGCGTGTGAGATGAGTGCAATTGTGTGGTAGTTTGAGCATTCTTTGGCATTGCCTTTCTTTGGGATTAGAATGAAAACGGACCTGTTCCAGTCCTGTGGCCACTGCTGAGTTTTCCAAATTTGGTGGCATATTAAGTGCAGCACTTGGATGTAATCTCAAAAAATGACAGAATGATCTCTATTCATTTCCAAGGCAAACGATTCAATATCACAGTCTATGCCCCAACCAGTAATGCTGAAGAAGCTGAAGTTGAATGGTTCTATGAAGACCTACAAGACCTTGCAGAACTAACACCCAAAAAAGATGTCCTTTTCATTATAGGGGCCTGGAATGCAAAAGTAGGAAGTCAAGAAACACCTGGAGTAACAGGAAAATTTGGCCTTGGATGCAGAATGAAGCAGGGCAAAGACTAATAGAGTTTTGCCAAGAAAAGGCATTGGTCATAGCAAACACCCTCTTCCAACAACACAAGAGAAGACTCTTCACATGGATATCACCAGATGGTCAACACCAAAATCAGATTGATTATATTCTTTGCAAGCAAAGATGGAGAAGCTCTATACAGTCAACAAAAACAAAACCAGGAGCTGACTGTGGCTCAGATCATGAACTCCTTATTACCAAATTCAGATTCAAATTGAAGAAAGTAATGAAAACCACTAGACCATTCAGGTATGACCTAAATCAAATCCCTTATGATTATACAGTGGAAGCGAGAAATAGATTTAAGGGCCTAGATCTGATAGATGGAGTGCCTGATGAACTATGGAATGAGGTTCGTGACATTGTGCAGGAGACAGGGATCAAGACCATCCCCATGGAAAAGAAATGCAAAAAAGCACAATGGCTGTCTGGGGAGGCCTTACAAGTAGCTGTGAAAAGAAGAGAGGCGAAAAGCAAAGGAGAAGGGGAAAGATATAAGCATCTGAATGCAGAGTTCCAAAGAATAGCAAAAAGAGATAAGAAAGCCTTCTTCAGGGATCAGTTAAATGAAATCATCAGGGTAGGGCTCTATTCTGATATAATGGGTGTCCTTGTAAGAGGAAGAGACACTAGATCTCACTCTCTACAAACACATTAAAAAGAGACCATGTGAAGGCACAAAGAAAAGGGGACCATCTGTAAGCCAGGAAGACAGGTCTCACCGGAAACCAATCCTGCTGGCAGTGTTATTCTTGGGCTTTCAGGCTCCAGCACTATGAGAAAATAAATGTGAGCTATTTAAGCTGCCCAGTCTATGGCTTTTTGTTACAGCATCCTGAGTGGACTAAAACACATGTACAGATCTCTGACCATGGATAATTAACCTTGGAGGTCCCGTGAATGAAATCTACAGATAATCCACCAAGGCCTTATTTGATTTCTGTAACCAAAAAGATTCTTAGGTCTGGCCAACAGAATTGCCCAGCATTTTAGTCACCACACTAGCCTAACGAAGGAATAGCTCATGTTCGATTCCCAGGCATGATTTTTTCACACCCAGAGTCCTTAGAATAGAGGATGGTCAGGTGAATCCATTGTAACACTTGTGAAATTTCCTCTAGGCCTCACCCCAAAGTACCTGTACCAATTGATGCTGGAAACTTACAGAGGGAAGCAAGACAGCCACACAACTTCCAGAGACTAACTGGAAACTTCCTTTAAGGCAAAACAACTGCCAAGGGATCAAGGACACCCTTGCAGTAGTACCTAGCACAGAGTGGACGGAGTGCTTATGGAGGTTGGGAAAAAAGGGTTCTTCTCAGAGGCTGAAACTCAGAAGGCTCAGGGAGACCCTGACCCCCTCCTCTGGGATTATTCTACCAGTTCCCAGGAACATTTAGCATCAGGTTACATCTGCACACTGCTTAGCATATGCATTTTTTGTAACTGTGGTTGATGTCAAGCCTGAAGACATCTGAACTCCCCTGATAAAGCTAAGGACCCTCTCAAAAGGGACATTTAGGCCTCCATTTAAAATCCATCAAACCAAGCCTAACCCCTTCTTTTGTATGAGTAAAGTGAAGTGAAGTCACTCAGTCGTGTCCGACTCTTAGCTACCCCATGGACTGAGATTTGCACATATTATATAAATTTGAGAATATTAAGGACTGTGTGTGTGTGTGTGTGTGTGTGTGTGTGTGTGTGTGTGTGTGAATGTGCATACACTGTTGGAGACTAGTTCAATGTGAACACTCAAGGCCTGGGCAGAGTGAGCAGCATCCAGGAGTTGGGCAGTCAGGCAAGTTGGGTGGGTCACAGGCCCACACCTGCCAGCAGGTGGGGGTATGCCAGGGACACAAAGAAAAGTACCAGAAGGATGGCCCAGGCAGGCAGATCCCCTAGGACATCTGCAGGCCACCCTAGGCCAGGTGGTGAGGGATCAGGCTAGAGCTGGCTCAGGCAGGCAGGGTTGAGGCCTGGCTCCTGAGCCCTTGCAGGGCTCCACTAGGGGCTACCAATCACTTGGGGCCTCCATGCCTGGCTGATGGAACTCAAAATGTGTCTGCCAGTTAGATTCAAGCACTCCTGGAGGTGGCCAGGGAGGTGGTCATTCCTCTCCTCCAGGTGGTCCAGGCAGGTGTTGACCTTGTTCAACATGATTGATAGACACCTATTCTGCTTCTCCAGTGAAACCGTCATCCTTGCCTTCCATTCTGACATCCACAGTCACGCCCAGTTCCACATGGCCGCAAGACCTGGCAGGGGTTCATGCAGGCACAAGGCTCATGCGGCCTTGGAGGGAGGCAGCACAAGATGGGCGCATGGAAGGCCAAGGCAAGGAGGTTGGAGGGCAATCATTAAAACCTTGTGCTCGCTGAAATCATCCTCCTAGGGAAAAGAAGCAAGACTGTTACAGTCTGTCTTGATTGAAGATGTGCCTGCTGAGTGGGTGGGCTCGGGTCTCTCCCCGATTATTCATAAATATCTCATAGGCTGTGGGTGTGTCTGCAACTCACATCTTGCCATCCCAGTCTAGGGGTCCCCAAAGCTGCAATGTGTCACCTCCTGCTCGAGGGGTTCCTCAGGATGTAGATGTCAAAGAAAGTCCTATGCTCTCTCACCAGAGCTGGGGTTTACCTGTTTATCTCAGTATTATGATCTCCTCATGTTAAAGAATGACTTTTCCATTAAGACTTAGCTATGCAAGTCCAAGTCAGCAGCCAGGAGAGAAACAGGCTGAGATTTGGATGTGGGGGAGTGGGTCTTCTTCTCACCTGTACTCCTACCACAGTATCAGCAGGTATTAATTAAAAAATTAATCAATTGACACGTTTTGCATTTTATAGGATAGCAAGGGATTTTGGACCTGGGGAGGACTTGAGTGGAGTGTGCATAAATGTTTTTTTTTTTTTTTAATTTATGGAGGGCTTTTTGTGGGCCAGGCTATATATGCCTCCCTCACAATCATTGCTGTGAGGATAAATATGGTGATGAATGGTCATCTATTTCTATGTGTCTGGTAAGTGTCAGAGCTATCCTAACGTTCTGTTGCTTCCTATAACCTCTGTGCTCCAACTGGTTGTACCTCTGAAAACACTGAAATCACCTTCTGCACCTTCTGAGAGATGCAGAATTAAGACTGGGTGTGGAAGTTTGCCCCCATCCTTTTCTTCCATAATCCATTACATAATGGTCTCTGCTCACCCTGCTGGAATAGACTGCTCCAGGAAGCATCCTGACTTCAGAAATTTCCGGGCAGAGACAGACTCTCTTCTCCTGTCTACTGCCCCATACTCCCTGGCCACTGGAGAAAGAGCTATGAGGTTCGGAAGGAGCAAATCACCCTTCTTATCAAGAGGAAGTAAAATGGGATAGCTTATCCTTATGGGAATTACAGAGATTTTGGCCACCATCCAAGAGTTCAAAAAGCACTTGTTATTCTTACCACACCCAGGCTAATGTGGATCCACAGCTAAAACAGACTCTTGATGCTAGTAGGTCAGCCTCTTGGCTCTTATCATGTAGCAGATCCTGCAGTGCCCAAAACATTTAGGGTGAATCAGTATGCTTTCTGTATGGAGCATGTGACAAGGAGAATCACAGCTCAGGCTGTTAGGAGGTAATATCCACTATGAACCTGGAACCCATTTATGGTCCTGTTTCTCCCATTGCCAAGATTTTCAAGTTTCAGAAACATACTAGCAAGGATATGCTCAAAATCCTTCAAGCTAGACTTTAGCAGTACATGAACTTTCAGGTGTAAAAGTTGAGTTTAAAAAGGCAGAGGAATCAAAGATCAAATTGCCAACATTTGTTCGATCATGGAGAAAGCACAAGAATTCCAGAAAAACATCTACTTCTGCTTCACTGACTGCACTAAGGCCTTTGATTGTGTCAGTCAGTTCAGTTCAGTTCAGTCGCTCCGTCATGTCCGACTCTTTGCAACCCCATGAATCACAGCACACCAGGCCTCCCTGTCCATCACCAAATCGCGGAGTTTACTCAAATTCATGTCCATCGAGTTGGTGATGCCATCCAGGCATCTCATGCTCTGCCCTCCCCTTCTCCTCCTGCCCCCAATCCCTCCCAGCATCAGAGTTTTTTCCAATGAGTCAACTCTTCGCATGAGGTGGCCAAAATATTGGAGTTTCAGCTTCAGCATCAGTCCCTCCAATGAAAACCTTGGACTGATCTTCTTTAGGATGGACTGGTTGGATCTCCTTTCAGTCCAAGGGACTCTCAAGAGTCTTCTCCAACACCACAGTTCAAAAGAATCAATTCTTCAGTGCTCAGCTTTCTTCACAGTCCAACTCTCACATCCATACATGACCACTGGAAAACCATAGCCTTGACTAGATGGACCTTTGTTGGCAAAGTAATATCTCTGCTTTTCAATATGCTATCTAGGGGTGGACCACAACAAACTGTTGAAGATTCTTAAAGAGATGGGAGTACTAGATCACCTTATCTGTTCCTGAGAAACCTGTATGCAGGTCAAGAAGCAACAGTTAGAATGAAACAACTAACTGGTTCTAAATTGGGAAAGGAGTATGACAAGACTGTATATTGTCACCCTGCTAATTTAACTTATATGCAGAGTACATCATGTGAAATGCTGGGCTGGATGAAGCACAGGCTGAAATCAAGATTCCTGGGAGAAATATCAGTAACTTCAGATATGTAGATGATGCCACTCCAATGGCAGAAAGTGAAAAGGAACAAAAGAGCCTCTTGATCAGGGTAAAAGAGAAGAGTGAAGAAGCTGACTTGAAACTCAACATTCAAAAACTAAGATCATGGCATCCAGTCCTATCACTTCGTGGCAGATTAAGAAGGGGGAAAGTGGGAGAAGGGACATATTTTATTTTCTTGTGTTAGTTACTCTGTTGTGTGCAACTGTTTTTGACCCCATGGACTGTAGCCCACCAGGCTACTCTGTCCATGGAATTTTCTAGGCAAGAATACTGGAGTGGGTTGCCATTGCCTTCTCCAGGTGACCTTTCTGATGCAAGGATCGAACCTGGGCCTCCTGCATTTTAGGCAGCTTCTTTACCATCTGAGCCACCTTTATTTTCTTAGGCTCCAAAATCACTGTGGACAGTGACTGCAGCCATGTAATTAAAAGATGTTTGCTCCATGGAAGGAAAGCTATGACAAACCTAGACAGTGCACTAAAAAGCAGAGATATCACTTTGCAGACAAAGGTCCATGTAGTCAAAGCTATGGTACTTTTTCCAGTAGTCATGTACAGGTGTGAGAAGGCTGAGCACCGAAGGACTGATGCCTTCAAATTGTGGTGTGGAAGACTCTTGAGAGTCCCTTGGACTGCAAGGAGATCAAACCAGTCAATCCTAAAGGAAATCAACCCTGAATATTCATTGAAAAGACTGTCGCTGAAACTGAAACCAAAGGCCACCTGATGCGAAGAGCCAGCTCATTGGAAAATATCCCGATGCTTGGAAAGATTGAAGGCAAAAGGAGAAGGGTGAAGCAGAGGATTAGATGGTTGGATAGCATCACTGACTCAATGGACATGAATTTGAGCAAACTCTGGAGACAGCAGAGCACAGAAGAGCCTGGCATGCCGCAGTCCATTGGGTCGCAAAGACACAGATATAACTTAGGGACTGAATAACGACAACAACATGATCTATAGTAGTTTCCCTCTTTCATTCCTGATATTGATGATTGGTGTACTTTCTCTTTTTTCTTCATTAATTTTGGTGATGATTATAAATTCCATGGTTTTTTAAAATGGATTCTTTTGCTAATTTTCTCCATGGCTCGTTTTCTATTTCATTGACTTAAGCTCTTAGTTCTATTATTTCATTGTTTCTACTTATTTTGGATTTACTTTGCTTTTCCTTTTCCAGTTTCTCTACATGGGAACTTAGGGCATTGCTTTTATACCTTTCTTTTATAATATATTCATTTAAATCAATAAATTTTCTTATCACTTCTTTTGTTGCCTCCCAGTAATTTTGATGTTTTATTCTCATTATTATACCATTTGAAAATTTTTCTAAATTCTGTTGTGCTTTCTTCTTTGATCCATGGGTTTTCCAGAAGTATAATGTTGAATTTCTAAATATTTGGAGATATATTATTGTTATTAATTTGCAATAGGATGCAACTGTGGACTCAGGTAACTTACTATATAAAATTTCTCTTTCTATTGAGACTTGTTTCATGGCCTGGCATTTGATCTACCCAGGTGAATGTACAGTGTGCTCTTGCAAATAATCTATATTCTGCAATTGTTAGATATACTATTCTATAAAGTGTCAGTGAAGTAAAGGTGATTGATAATGTCAAACAGATCTTCCATCTATTTACTGATTTCTTGCCTAGTTGTTGTATCAATCACTGAAGCAGTGATGTTAAAGCTTCCAACTAAAATTGTGGAAATATCTCCTCCCTTTAGTCTGTCAAATTTTCTTTCAGATATTTTAAGTTCTCTTATTGGGTGCAAATACACTTATGAATTCTATATGCCCCTGATTAATTGATCCTTATATCATGATTACCATTTATCTCAAGTAATACCATATTTAACTCTACTTTTTCTAGTATTAATATCACCTTTCCCACTGTCTTATGCTAACCCTTTGCATGGTGTATCATTTTGAATCCTCTTACTATCAACCATCTATGTCTTTATATTATATATATATATATATATATATATATATATATATATATACACACACACACACATATATATATTATGGAAGTATACTTCACTTACAGTACTCAGGTGCACAGAAATTTGATTCAGTTAAACATATGCACATACATTATTTTTAAATTACTTTCCATTATAGGTTATTGCAAGATATTGATTATAGTTCCCTGTGCTACACAGTAAAGTTTTGTTGCTTGTTGCAGTTCTATCTTTTAAATTAGAAAGAAATCTAGCAATCTACTTATACTGTCAAACATGTATAATCAAAATATAAAATTTTTAGTTAGCCAAAAATAGTGTTTTCTAAATATATATATATATATATATGCATACTATTTATATATATGTTTACAAAAGCTTTTCTAGTGTGCTTGATATATATATGCATACTATTTATATATATATATATGTTTACAAAAGCTTTTCTAGTGTGCTTGATAAAGGCTTGGGAAAGAATATCAGGGGAATAAAGAGATGGAGAAATTGGAAAAGAGAAACTAGGTGAAATGGGAGCACTTAATATAAAATAGAAAAAGTAAAACTAAATAAAAGTAAAAGAGCTTTATATAGTCCAGTTTTTTTAATTTAATTTTTTAGTTGAAGGATAATTGCTTTACATAACAGGTTTTTTAAAACATGACTGCTCATTAAAAACATATCTGAACCTTTGGAGAAAAAGAGCAATACTTGGGCATTTGCATTTTCCAAAAAATTTCCAACATAATTCTTATATGTACCTGGATTTTAAAAAGTGATTACAGGTTCTTCCAGGAAATTGTAGTTTTGGTTATATAGAATTTTATTATCTTTCTGTTTACCAATTGTCCTACAATGGTATTGAGTATTAGTTACCTAATCACGATAGTAAAAGACACTAATCGGTTTTCACAATCAATAGCCAAAAAAATATATATATATATACAAGATAATTACAATTTCAAGCTCTAATGGGAACAATATTGCATAGGAACCTGGAATCTTAGGTCCATGAATCAAGACAAATTGGAAGTTGTCAAACAGGAGATGGCAAGAGTAATCGTCAGTATTCTAGGAATCAGCAAACCAAAATGGACTGGAATGGGTTAATTTAACTCAGATGACCATTATATCTACTACTGTGAGCAGGAATCCCTTAGAAGAAATGCAGTAGCCATCAGAGTCAACAAAAGAGTATGGAATGCAGTACTTGGATGCAACCTCAAAAACGACGCAATAATCTCTGTTCGTTTCCAAGGCAAACCATTTAATATCATGGTAATCCAAGTTTCTGCCCAGACCAGTAACACTAAAGAAGCTGAAGTTGAACAGTTCTATGAAGACCTACAAGACCTTTTAGAACTAACACCCCACGCCCCCCCCCCCAACCCCCACCCCCCCGCCCCCCACCCCCCCCTGCAAAAGATGTCCTTTTCATTATAGGGGACTGGAATGCCAAAGTAGGAAGTCAAGAAAAACCTGGAGTAACAGGCAAATTTAGCCTTGGAGTACAGAATGAAGCAGCACGAAAGCTAATAGAGTTTGGCCAAGAGAACACACTTGTCATAGAAAACAACCTCTTCCAAAACACAAGAAAAGACGCTACACATGGACATCACCAGATGGTCAACACTGAAATCAGATTGATTATATTCTTTGCAGCCAAAGATGGAGAAGCTCTATACAGTCAGCAAAAACAAGACTGGGAGCTGACTGTGGCTCAGATTATGAACTCCTTATTGCCAAATTCAGACTTAAATTGAAGAAAGCGGGGGAAACCACTAGACCATTCAAGTATGAACTAAATCAAATCCCTTATGATTATACAGTGAAAGTGACAAATAGATTTAAGGGGCTATATCTGATAGACAAAGTGCCTAAAGAACTATGGACGGAGATTTGTGACATTGCGCAGGAGACAGGGATCAAGACCATCCCCAAGAAAAAGAAATGCAAAAAAGCAAAATGGCTGTCTGAGGAGGCCTTGCAAATAGCTATGAAAAGTAGAAAAGTGAAAAGCAAAAGAGAAAATGAAAGATATACCCATTAGATTGCAGAGTTCCAAAGAATAGCAAGGAGAGATAAGAAAGCCTTCCTCAGTGATCAGTGCAAAGAAATAGAGTGAAATAATAGAATGGGAAAGACTAGAGATCTCTTCAAGAAAATTAGAGATACCAGGGGAACATTTCATGCAAATAAAGGACAGAAATGGTATGCATCCAATGGAAGTAGGAGATATTAAGAAGAGGTGGCAAAAACATACAGAAGAACTGTACAAAAAAAAGATCTACACGACCCAGATAATCACGATGGTGTTATCACTCACCTAGAAAAAGATATCCTGGAATGTGAAGTCAAGTGAGCCTTAGGAAGCATCACTATGAACAAAGCTAGTGGAGGTGATGGAATTCCAGTTGAGATATTGCAAATCCTGAAAGATGATGCTGTGAAAGTGCTGCACTCAATATGCCAGCAGACTTGGAAAACTCAACAGTGGCCACAGGACTGGAAAAGGTCAGTTTTCATTCTAATCCCAAAGAAAAGCAATGCCAAAGAATGTTCTAGCTACTGCACAATTGCACTCATCTCACATGCTACTAAAGTAATGCTCAAAATTCTCCAAGCCAGGCTTCAGAAATATGTAAACCATGAACTTCCTGATGTTCAAGCTGGTTTTAGAAAAGTCAGAATAGTTCAGTTCAGCTTAGTCACTCAGTCGTGTCCGACTCTTGAGACCCCATGAACTGCAACACGCCAGGCCTCCCTGCCCATCACCAACTCTTAGACCCCACCCAAACCCATGTTCATCGAGTCAGTGATGCCATCCAACCATCTCACATCTGTCGTCCACTTCTCCTACTGCCCTCAATCTTTCCCAGCATCAGGGTCTTTTCAAATGAGTTAGCTCTTCGAATCAGGTGGCCAAGGTATTGGAGTTTCAGCTTCAACATCAGTCCTTCCAATGAACACCCAGGACTGATCTACCTTAGGATGGATTGGTTGGATCTCCTTGCAGTCCAATGGACTCTCAAGGGTCTTCTCCAACACCACAGTCCAAAAGCATAAATTCTTTGGCACTCATCTTTCTTTATAATCCAATTCCCACATCTGTACATGACCTCTGGAAAAACCATAGCCTTGACTACACGGACCTTTTTTGGCAAAGTAATGTTTCTGCTTTTTAATATGCTGTCTAGATAAGTCATAATTTTCCTTTCAAGGAGTAACCATCTTTTCATTTCATGGCTCCAATCACCATCTGCAGTGATTCTGGAGCCCCCAAAAATAAAGTCTGACACTGTTTCCACTGTTTCCCCATCTATTTGCCAAGAAGTGATGGGACCGGATGACATGATCTTAGTTTTCAGAATGTTGAGCTTTTATCCAACTTTTTCACTCTCTTCTTTCACTTTCATCAAGAGGCTCTTTAGTTCTTCTTCACTTTCTGCCATAAGGATGGAGTCATCTGCATATCTGGAGGTTATTGATATTTCTCCTGACAATCTTGATTCCACCTTGTGCTTCCTCCAGCCCAGCGTTTCTCATGATGTACTCTGCATATAAGTTAAATAAGTAGGGTGACAATATACAGCCTTGATGTACTCCTTTTCCTATTTGGAACCAGTCTGTTGTTCCATGTCCAGTTCTAACTGTTGCTTCCTGACCTGCATACAGATTTCTCAAGAGGTAGGTCAGGTGGCCTGATATTCCCATCTCTTTAAGAATTTTCCACAGTTTTTGTGATCCACACAGTCAAAGGCTTTGGCATAGTCAATAAAACAGAAATAGATGTTTTTCTGGAACTCTCTTGCTTTTTCAATGATCTAGCCCATGTTGGCAATTTGATCTGTGGTTCCTTGGCCTTTTCTAAAACCAGCTTGAACATCAGGAAGTTCACAGATCACATATTGCTAAAGCCTGGCTTCGAGAATTTTAAGCATTGCTTTACTAGCGTGTGAGATGAGTGCAATTGTGCGGTAGTTTGGGCATTTTTTGGCATTGCCTTTCTTTGGAATTGGAATGAAAATTGACCTTTTCCAGTCCTTTGGCCACTGCTGAGTTTTCCAAATCTGCTGGCATATTCAGTGCAACATTTTCAAAGCATCATCTTTTAAGATTTGAAATAGCTCAATTGGAATTCCATCACCTCCACTAGCTTTATTCATAGTGATGCTTCCTAAGGCTGACTTGACTTCACATTCCAGGATGTCTTTCTAGGTGAGTGATCACACCACCATGATTATCTGGGTAGTGAAGATCTTTTTTGTATAATTCTTCTGTGTATTCTTGCCACTTGTTCTTAATATCTTCTAGTTCTGTTAGGTCTCTACCATTTCTGTCCTTTATTGAGCCCTTCTTTGCATAAAATATTTCCTTGGTATCTGTAATTTTCTTGAAGAGATCTCTAGTCTTTCCCATTCTATTGTTTTCCTCTATGTCTTTGCATTGACTGCTGAGGAAAGATTTTTTATCTTTCCTTGCTATTCTTTGGAACTCTGCATTCAAATGGGTATATCTTTCCTTTTCTCCTTTGCTTTTTGCTTTCCTTTTTTTCACAACTATTTGTAAGGCCTCCTCAGACAGCCATTTTTATTTTTTGCATTTCTTTTTCTTGGGGATGGTCTTGACTCCTGTCTCCTGTATAATGTAACAAACCTACATCCACATTTCATCAGGCACTCTATCAGATCTAGTCCCTTAAATCTATTTCTCACTTTCACTGTATAGTCATAAAGGATTTGATTTAGGTCATACCCGAATGGTCTAGTGGTTTTCTCCACTTTCTTCAATTTCAGTCTGATTTTGGCAATAAGGAGCTCATGATCTGAGCCACCGTCAGCTCCCAGTCTTGTTTTTGCTGACTGTATAGAGCTTCTCCATCTTTTGCCCCAAAGAATATAATCAATCTGATTTCAGTGTCGACCATCTGGTGATGTCTATGTGTAGAGTCTTCTCTTATGTTGTTGCAAGAGGGTGTTTGCTATGACCAGTCCATTCTTCTGGCAGAACTCTATTGGCCTTTGCTCTGCTTCATTCTGTACTCCAAGGCCAAATTTTCCTGTTACTCCAGGTGTTTCTTGACTTCTTACTTTTTTATTCCAATCCCCTATAATTAAAAGAACATATTTTGGGGGTGTTAGTTCTAAAAAGGTCTTATAGGTCTTCATGGAAATGATCAACTTCAACTTCTTCAGCGTTACTGGTGGGGGCATAGACTTGGATGACCATGATATTGACTGGTTTGCCTTGGAAACAAACAGAGATCATTCTGTCATTTTTGAGATTGCATCCAAGTATTGCATTTCAGACTCTTCTGTTGACTATGATGGCTACTCCATTTCTTCTTTGGGATTCCTGCCCACAGTAATGGTCATCTGAGTTCAATTCACCCATTCCAGTCCATCTTAGTTTCCTGACTCCTAGAATGTCGATGTTCACTCTTGCAATCTCCTGTTTGACCACTTCTAATTTGCCTTGACTCATGTACCTATCATTCCAGGTTCTTGTGCAATATTGCTTTTTACAGCATCGAACCTTGCTTCTATCACCAGTCCCATGCACAACTTGGTGGTGTTGTTATTTTGGCTCCACCCATTCATTCTTTCTGGAGTTATTTCTCCAGTAGCTCTATTTCTGCTTTATTAACTATGCCAAAGCCTTTGTTCTCTGTGGATCACAATAAACTGTGGAAAATTCTGAAAGAGACAGGAATACCAGACCACCTGACCTGCCTCTTGAGAAATCTGTATGCAGGTCAGGAAGCAACTGTTAGAACTGAACATGGAACAACAGACTGGTTCCCAATTGGAAAAGGAGTATGTCAAGGCTGCATATTGTCTCCCTGCTTATTTAACTTATATGCAGAGTACATCATGAGAAACGCTGGGCTGGATGAAGCACAAGCTGAAATCGAGATTGCTGGGAGAAATATAAAAATCCTCAGATATGCAGATGCCGCCACTCTTATGGCAGAAAGTGAAGAATAATTAAAGAGCTTCTTGATGAAAGTGAAACAGGAGAGTTGAAAAGTTGGATTAAAGCTCAACATTCAGAAAACTAAAATCATGGCTTCCAGTCCCATCACTTCATGGCAAATAGATGGGTAAACAGTGGAAACAGTGGCTGATTTTACTTTTTGGGGTCCAAAATCACTGTAAATGGTGACTGCAGCCATGAAATGAAAAGACACATACAGTTGGAATGACAGTTATCGTCAACCTAGACAGCATATTAAAAAGCAGAGACATTACTTTGCCAACAAAGGTCCATCTAGTCAAGGTTATGGTTTTTCCAGTGGTCATGTATGGATGTGAGCGTTGGACTATAAAGAAAGCTGAGTGCCGAAGAATTGATACTTTTGATCTTTGATGTTGGAGAAGACACTTGAGAGTTCCTTGGACTACAAGGAGGTCCAACCAGTCCATCCTAGAGGAGATCAGTCCTGAGTGTCCATTGGAAGGACTGATGCTGAAGCAGAAACTCCAACACTTTGGCCACCTGATGTGAAGAGCTGACTCATTTGAAAAGACCCTGATGCTGGGAGATTGAGGGTAAGAGGAGAAGGGGACGACAGGGGATGAGATGGTTAGATAGCATCACCGACTCAATGAACATGAGTTTGGGTAAGCTCTGGGAGTTGGTGATGGACAATGAGGCCTGGCATGCTGTTGTCCATGGGGTCACAAAGAGTTGGACATGACTCAGAGACTGAACTGTACTAAATGGGAACATGATTAACTTAACAACATAAAATCATTACATACAATTTGGGAGGTCAAGCAGAATGATGTGGTATGTGGAAGTGCATATATGCACATGTTTTCATCTGCTCAGCCAGTCTATATCTTTTGGTTAGTGCATTTAGTTCATTTAAATTTAAGGTAATTATTGAAGATGCCATCAGGCTCTTGGACTCTGTACCTGCCACCACAGTCGGTCACTTGCAGCAATCAGCCGAGAAGCTGATTGTAGAGAAGGGAGCTCTGGAAGCCCTGGCAGCAGCCCTGGCCCACATTTCTGGTGCCACGTCGGTAGACCAGTGCTCCTTGATCAACTCTGAAGTGGGCTTTGTGACCATGATCTTCCGGTGCTCAATTAAAATGCCAAACATTAGTTATGCTTGAGTAGAACTTAAAGAGCAGCTGTGTGAGGATATTGATTCCAAAGTGAAGGGAATTGTCTTTCTCAAAGAAAATCAGGGTATTTGCTTTGATATCCCTAATGTATCAGTAACAGAAGTACAGGAAAAGTGGCTTGATTTATAGTGCTGGCAGCTTTCTGTGGACACGGAGCAACCAGAGCTAAAAGGTCCATGGGAAGCATATCACAACTTCTGAGGACAGTGGGAAGGCTTCAGGGGACAGTGCGAGGGCAACTGAGGTGTCAGGGGACAGCGGGAAAGAAGTATAAACTTCAGAGGACAGTGATCAGGAGGTGGCAACAAAAGTAACAGATTCCAAAACAAACGCCAGAAGTGGAGTTTTAATAAAGCATTTGGACAATAACTTGAAGTAGAGGATTTATTTGGCAAAACCAGAACTATGTTCAGCAATGCGGAACTGAACATTATTTTTCATACAAAGATATATGCACATTGTATTTCCTTCTTGACCACTTGCCCAGTCCCCATCTCTTTGAGAGAGAAAAGCTTCATCTAAATCATTTCATCTGATTGATGACTGTCATTTATAACTTTATTGCTACTTCTGTCTTGGGTATTCCTTTGGAAAAGGTGTATGGATTCATTACATATTCTAATGTATTGTTTATAGATTATAAGCTAAAGTCAAGCATGTATCTGCTGATACTTTTTAAGTTCACCTACCTTTATACTTAGAAATGTCTTTTAATAGTAGGCTTCCCTGGTGGCTAAGATGTTAAAGACTCTCCTGCAATGCAGGATCCCTAGGTTGGGAAGATCCCCTGGAGAAGGAAATGGCAACCCACTCCTGTAATCTCGCCTGGAGAATTCCATGAACAGAGGAGCCTGGCAGGCTGCAGTCCATAGGGTTGCAAAGAGTCATGCATGACTGAGCAACTATCACTCAACTATCACTCATGATCCTATTATCATTTTCTTAATTGTTTTGGTTTTATTTTCCATAGATCTTTTCCTTCTCTTGTATTTGCTGCCTAAAAATGTTCCTTTAGCATTTGTTGCAGACTTGGTTTGGTGGTGTTAAATTTTCTTAAATTTTGTTTGTCTGGAAGCAATAGGACAGAATTGTTCTTTCAGAATTTTGATTTCTCCATCAAATCTGAATAAAAATCTTCCTGGGAAGAATATTATTGGTTGTAGGTTCTTCCCTTTCATCATTTTTAATATATTGTGCCATTCCCTTCTGGCTTGGTGTTCCTATTGAGAAATCAGCTGATAACCTGGTGGGAGTTCCCTTGTATATTGTCATTTTTCCCTATTGCTTTTAATAGTTTATCTCTCTGTTTAATTTTTGTCAGTCTGATTACTGTGTCTTGGTGTGTTCCTCCTTGGTTTTATTCTGCCAGGGACTCTCTGGAAATCCTTCTCCTTCTGGAACCCCCAAAATGCAAATGTTGGCACATTTAATGTTGTTCCAGAGGTTTCTTAAGGTGTCTTTTTTTCTTTTTCATGCTTTTTTTTTTTCCTATTTTCTGTTCTGTGGCAGTGATTTCCACCATCCTGTCCTCCAGGTCACTTATCCATTCTTCTGCCTCAGTTATTCTGCTATTGATTCTTTCTAGTGTATTATTCATCTCTGTTTGTTCTTTAGTTCTTCTAGGTCTTTGGTAAACATCTTGCATTTTCTCCATTGATTTCCTAAGATCCTGGATCATCTTCACTATCATTATTCTGAATTATTTTTCTGGAAGGTTGCCTATCCCCACTTCATTTAGTTGTTTTTCTGGGATTTTATCTTGTCCCTTTATCTGGGAGATAACTTTCTGCTTTTTCATCCTAACTTTCTGTAATATGGTTTTTGTTCTAGCTACTGTGGGATCATGGTTACTGTTGCTTCTTCTGTCTTCCCTCTGATGGAGGAGGCTAAAAGTCTTGTGTAAGACTCCTGATGGAAGGGACTGGCAGTGGGAAAATCTGGGTTTTTCTCTGGTGGGCAGGGCCTTGCTCAATAAAGCTTTAATTCAGGTATCTGATGATAGGTGGGGTTGTGCTCCCTCCTTGTTTGTTGTTTGGCCTGAGATAACTCAGCCCTGGGGTCTACAGGCTCTATGGGAGGGTTTAAGAGGGCTTATTCTAAAGGGGACCTTCCAAAACTGCTGCTGCCAGTTCTCCCATCCTTATGCTGAGCCCCTGCTGACCCACACCTCCACAGGAGGCCCTCCAACCCTAGCAGGTAGTTTTGGTTCAGTCTCCTGTGGGGTCACTCTTCCTTTCCTCTGGGTCTTGGTGTTCACAAGGTTTTGTTTGTGCCTTCCAAGCCTGGAGTCTCTGTTCCCCCCAGTCCTTTGTAAGGCCTTCAAGGTCAGATTCCCTGGGGATTTCCAGGCCCTTTTGTTAGATCCCCATGCTGGGAAGCCTGATGTGGGGTTCAGAACTTTCACAACAGTGGGAGAACTCCTTTGGTATCATTGTTCTCCAGTTTCTGGGTCACGAACCTGGCAGGTATGGGATTTGATTTTATTGTGATTACACACCTCCTACCCTCTCACTGCAGCTTCTTTGTCTTTTGATGTGGGCTATCTTTTTTTGATGGGTTCTAGCACTCTGCTGTTGATGCTTGTTCAACAGCTAGTAGTGATCTTGGTGCTCTTGCAGGAGGAGATGAGCACATGTCCTTCCACTCCACCATCTTCTATGCTTTTATTTTATTTTATTTGTATATTTTATTTTCTTGTTGACAGAAGAAGTCTTGCTTATTTTATTATATTGTTATAATCTCTGCCTTTCAATTAGAGTGTTTAGTCCATTTACATTTAATGCAGTTTTTCAAATGGTTAGGACCTAGAACTATCGTTCTACTGCCTATCCCATGTATTTTTGATCCTGTATTCTCTTTCCTATCTTGGTAAATCAATTTTTTTTTCATTTATCTGTTATATCTTTGGCTATACCTCTTTGCATTGTTTTTTAGTGGTTGCTCTAGAGATTATGATATATATTCTTAACTTTTCACTGTCTACTTGGAGTTAATACTGTACATAAATGTAAGAACTCTTCTACTACATAAATTCATTCCTCCTCAACCTCATCCTTTATGCTGTAGTTACCATATATATTTCTACTGCATATTTTATAAGCCCTATAATATGTTATCAAATTTTTACTTTGAAAATTAAGAGAAAATATTAATATTTATCCATATATTTACCATTTCTAGTATTCTTCAAATCAAGGTTTCTTGCTGGGGTCCAGCCCCAGCAGGATCCAGGGGTACCCTCAGGGGAGACGGTTTCGGCGAGAAAGATTTAGAGAGAGATAAAGAAAGAATGTTGCAGATAAGAAAATAAAGGAGAGAAAGAGGTTGATATTCCTTGGTTTATGCAGAAAGCCAATAAAGCCCCAGCACGGGACTTGCTCTGTTCACATAGGCCACAGGCACCCTCTTGTTGGGGAGAAAGTGCAGAGCACCTTCTCAAGAGGGTCTTAGAAGCCTGGGCAGGAAAGTGAACTCAGAGAGCCTCTATGCTCCAAGGGATCAGCCTGAAAAAAGAAAGGGAGAGAGAGAAAGAAAGAATGACACGGGGAGACCAAGCTTCAGTGAGTGAGGCCCGTAACTTTATTTTCAAAAGGAACTTTTATACCTTGACTTGTACATAGAGGGAAATGAAAGACGCAAAGTCATGCAGAGTCAGCCCAAACATTACATCTATTTCGTCTTTATCGAAACCAGGATTTTTTTTCTGCATACCTTTCCCATAAATGTTGTGTACATTATCTTCTGGCCTTGGAGGCCTGTGGACATTTTATGACCCTCTTTTGATAAAGGCTGCTCAACCAGAAAACTTATTGTCCCTTGAAGTGTTTTTTCTTTATATTTCTAATCTATGTCAGCCTCAGAAAATGTTAAACAGAGTTACATTCTCACTGAGCAAAGATGCAGTGAGTTACAAGAAAGAAAGATCTTATTAGCTCAAAGGTCTGATGTGGTTAATTCCAAGGCTACTACTTGTTTTTCTTACATTACAACTATGTTAACTAATGCACTCCCAGGTGCACAGTGGATAAGGGATATGGGAACTTGGCAGCAAGCATTGGCTCAACAGTGAAATCCTACACCAGCACTATTCTAATAGTTTTTAACTCTTTGAAAGGCTCTATATTTTTAGAATGTTTTAGGCTTCCCATGTCTCTCACGGTTGGAAGGTTGTGAACAATCACATGCGTAGCTGCAAGAGTCTGGATAAACCTGCCAGGCAAGCTAGAATGCCAACAGAGGGGGTTTGAATTGAAATATTCCTTTCATGCCCAAGAGACTTATCAACTAGAGCCCTAAGTTGATTTTTTCCAGAGAAAGGTGGTCGGGGATAGCCCCCTGTTAATGTCAGAAGAGTTGGTGAAAGGCACAAAATAGTAAGACAGACAAATTCTGGTTTTGGGATAGATGCTCAAGCAGGTCCAGGGGGTCCCTCGAGTCCTGATCTGCCTTGCTCGTCAGGTCTCTTCCACATGACCTTGTCATGGGTGGAATCTCCCGTGCTGGCTCTTGGCAGTTTCTTGCTACAACCATATTTCTTCAGATTGAAAAGCCTCTTTTAGCATTCTTTTAGTGCAGATCTGTTGATGAATTCTCTTAGCTTTCATCTATCTCAAAATATACTTATTTCACCTTCACTCTTGAAGGATATGTTCCCTGTATATAGAATTCAGAGTTGAATTTCTTTTTTCCTTTTCAGCACTTTAAAGATGCTGTTTCACTGTCTCATCGATTCCACTGTTTCTAAAGAGAATTCAGTGAAAATTCTTATTAATGTACTCCTATGTGTAACCCTGACTGAGTTCTTTTTCTTTGCTAAGATTTCTTAGTTTATAAATGTATTGTTCCCTTGGACCATGTTTTTCTATTTTTACATTTTACATGTTTCCATCTTAGCACTTTACAGTTATACCTTTACATTAGACTGTTGATTGTGTATTTAGGTCATAATAAACACAGCAACCAAAGTGTTTATTATAACACTTATAAATGTTTATTATAACAGCCATAGTATTGGTGTATAACATTCATTCATATACTCATCCATTCTACAAGCATCTACTATGTACATGCTGTATCAGACATCGTCCTATTTCCTAAGAACGCAGAAACAAACTAGAAATGGTCTCCAAAGTGGTAAGGATGAGCAAGTATATAATTAATGGAATGCTGTGATATGACTGAGGTGGTGATAGAGTGCATGCAGAGTATAGCAGGAACACCAGGTAAGCAGGTCTATTAGGAAGGGTCAGAAAAATCCTCACAGAGAAGATGACCACTGAATTGGTGTAGGGGAGGTTGAAGAATATCAGAGGAAGTTGTCCAGTGAGTAAATGGGCTTTGGGATGTGGAGAACAGAAGAGAATTTGATCCTGGATATCCAAGTGGTCTTTAGATCTGAGTTGGTTTGTGAACTTGAGGGAATGGCTGACATCCCCCAGATGGTTTCAGGTAGCCTAAGAAGATGAGGGTGAAAGAGAACTGATCTGAGCCTTAGTCACCAAAGGCGACCTGGGCAGGATGTGTTAGAATTGAGGGCCAATCTCCAAGCCTGAGACACCCAGAATAAATTCTTAATACTTCAACAACACAGACTCTGGATCAAAAAAAAATCTGCTTTATAATGCCAGCTGTGTAGCCTTAAAGAGATTGCTAAAAATCTATTTGGTTCATTTTCTGTAACAACAGAATGGGAGTAATAATAGTACCTGCCTCAGGTCATTATAAGAATAAGATGAGACACTATTTATACTTACCTGGTGGATCAGTGATAAAGAAATCGCCTGCCAAGCAGGAAAAGCGGGTTCCATCTCTGGATCAGGAAGATCCCCTGGAGAAGGGAATCACAATCCACTCCAGTATTCTTGCCTGGGAAATCCCATGGACAGAGGAGCCTGGCAGGCTAGAGTCCATGGGGTCACAAGAGTCTGAGATAGCAGATAAACAACAACATTACACAGTAGTGCCTGGCACATATCACACTATCATCAAATAGTAACTTTTGTTATCAATTCATTATTAAAATGGATGTGAGAGACTGGGGAAGAAATTTTAATCCCTTAACCAGTAGATTGGAGCACAGGTGTATTCATTTACTTAGGAAATATTTTGGAGCACCTACTATATGCTAGACACGATTTTTTTGTTGTTGTTTTACTGGAGAAAAACAGTATCTGTTTTCAGCTTTAAGACCTAAACTTGACATGAAGAACTCAAAGAATCTGTAAACCCGAATGGGGGAAATTCATATTTATTTTTACTTAACTAACTAAAATTTAGCATTTCCTTCAATTACGAATATAGACAGCAAACCACAGTGCTATTAGCAGTACATGTTTCTTCATCACCAACAGAAATTAGTATTTCTATATCTTATAGTTATTATAGATATCTAGACATATTTACTAAAAATAGCATTATATCAAAATTAGAGAGTTGGTAGACAAGCTTTAGACATTGTATTTTATGTGTTAATTAAGAAGCACATATATCACTGTAAAAATATAATTATGACTATGCTTTATGTCCTTAAGCATACACATGATTGATTGTATTCCTTCTTAAGATAAGCCCTGACTTTTCACTGCCATGCTTATCTATTTGGAAAAAAAGCCCTGAGAGATGACACCAGTGACAGAGATGTTTCCTGTATACTACCACTACCTTACAATTGTTCTTGGAAAAGCAGTCTGAAATCCAAACAAAGTTAATAGGTCATCTGCATGTGAGGCTGAATGAAACCTCGGCGTGCAGTAAATGTTTTGTCAACTCCTGCAAGACTGTTCACCCTTTGCTTCCCTGAGATTTCATTTGTGGGAGTAGCTCTTCTTCAATGACAGAATGGTTTCCCAAATAGACAGACTTCTGGCTGTGCCGGGGTCCAGCCCCAGTGGATCCAGGGAATTCGAAGGTGGGGACGGCATTGGCATCCTTGGAAAAATACATATTTAATTACAGATATATAGAGAGATTAGAAATGGATAGTGTAGTAGGAAGATTAGTGGAGAAAAAGAGGCTGAATAACTTGGTCTAGGTGGAATAGCATCCATGCTCCAGATGGGAATTCAGCCAGAAAAACAGGGAGCAAGAAAGAAACGACATGGGGGAATCAGTCTTTCCTTAAACTGATTCAATTTCTTTACTTTTGGGTTTGCTTATATACCTTTTGTTACACATAGGGATGAATACAGAGTCACGTGGGGGTCAGCAGTCCTGACCTTTATCAAAATCAGGTGCTTCACATAAATGTATTAAAAAAGGTCTTAGGGATATTTTATCATCTTCTGGTCATGAGTGAGACCTGCTGACATTTTATGATCCTTTCTTTCTGATAACCAAAAAACTTATTTCTTCCAAGGGTGTTTTTTCTTAAACCAGGCACCACCCTCCAAATAAAGTTACATTCCTATAGGATGAGGGTGTAGTGAGTAACAATCAAGAAAGGAATTTATTTAACCCAAGGTTAACATGATTACTCTTAAAGGTTAATGCTTATTTCTCCTATATGCTTAAAGGTTAATGCTTATTTCTCCTATATGCTAGTTGTATTCATTATAAGGGCAGGGAATATGGAGATTTAGCAGCAAACATCAGCCCAACAAATGAAAATCCTTTCACCAATGCTCCCCTTAAGATCTATTTAGTCTTAAGATAGTGATAAAGTTACATTTTTACATAGCAAGGACACAGTGATTTATAACAAAGCACAGTGATCTATTACAAAAGAGAAAATCCATTAATTCAAAAAGTCTAGTATTGCTAACATCAAAAACTACTATATTTCCTTTTCTATATTGCAAATACATTGATTAATATATTCCCAGGTGCCTAAGGATATGGAGGCCTGGCAGCAATCATTGACTCAACAATGAGAAAAGCCCTATGCTAATGAAGACTCTCAAAATACTCCAAAACTCTCTGTGCTGTTTATGGTTGAGAGGTAGTAAACAATCATGTGCATAGTGGCAGGAGTATGGATAATCCTGTCACACAAGCTAGTCTATCAGCAGAGAGGTTTGACCTGAAACATCCTTGTCCCACCCAGGGGAGGGAATTAGCAGCAATTATTGACACAACAAATGAAAAAACCCTTCACCAATATAATTCTTAACCAACGCACTATACTAATAATTTCCAACTCCCCAAAAGAATTTGCCTTTAGTAAGTCTAAAACATCTCGTGCCTCTCAGGTTGGGAGGCTGTAAACAATCACATGTGGCCGGACGAACCTATACAGTTGGGCTAGATAACCTTCAAAGTAAGCTGAAACACTCTTGTCAGGCCCAGGAATTTTTATTGCCTCGGAGCTGCATGTTTACTCCTCCGAGAGAAACGGTTATGGGGGAGAGCCCCTGTAAAGTCAGAGGTGTAGGTGAGACCATAAAACAGACTCTGGTTTTGGGGTTAGATGCTCAGGAACAGGGGGTTTCCTGAGGCTTGATCACGCCTTTGCGTATGCCAAGCCTCCTTCCTCATGACCTTTGCCATGGGTGGAGTTCCTCACGCTGGCCCCCGGCATGGCTGTCTTCCTATATGACAGTGACTGGATCCCCTACATGTTATTGTCTGTCTCCTTGTGGAACACGACTAGAACCATCATAGACTCAGGTTGGCTTCTCTAGACCTGGGATTACAGGCTGACTGTTAGGAGCCTATCCAGTTCACATAGATTGTAGCAAAGCAGGCGATTTACCCTCATCGACCCATGTCCTCCCCAAAAAGGCAGTGATTTGTCCCAAACTAAGCAAGAATGATCCTTTGACTTCTACATCGACAAGCTCCGACAGGTTCCAGGAATGTAAGTGAAGATGAGTAAGTCATTCCAGGCTGCCTGAGCAGTAGGTGGACCAGGGGGGTCTGGGAAATGGGCAACAGAAAAGTCTCCATTCAGCTAAACATGGCTGCTCTCAGAATACAGTGAAAGGTAGTGTAACAGGTAAATTCTGAAGCTCATACATTGTTATGGTAACTCAAAACAACATTCCCTTATTACTTTTTTTCTTTTTGAAAGGAAGAAAAGTGTTAGAAAAGCCAGTTTATATTGTAAAACTCAATGTGAAAATAAACATTAAATATTTAGCATGAACCTGAGTGTGTTTTTCTTCGTAGGAAGAATCAGCTGTTACAACCCCAGGTTATGTGGCTAAAATCACACGGCTACGTGATTTTTTTTTTTTAACTTGAAAAGGTGAGCTGTTTTGATTCACAATAAAATCATTATATCTTTCACCTCAAACATTTCAGATTCTACAACGACATAGTTGCAGTGTCTGATAATACACTTACACACATATGTATGTATATATTTCTAAGTACATATCATTTTAGTATTTTGATGGATCACTTGTCAACTTTTAAATTTCACCATGAATTTTCTTCTCATCCTAAATAAATATTAACTTTCATGCTCGATTCCATAACTTCAGAAGAGGGCCTTCCAAATCATTTACACTTCAGGACCAGCTGAACCTGTTTGGACTCTTTCTGACAGAGACCAAGATTCCTGGGGCATTTCTGCCTCCTGGGGCATTTCTTTAAAAAGCAGAGACATTACTTTGCCAACAAAGGTCCGTCTAGTCAAGTCTATAGTTTTTCCACTAGTCGTATGGATGTGAGTGTTGGACTATAAAGAAAGCTGAGTGCCGAAGAATTGATGCTTTTGAACTGTGGTGTTGAAGAAGACTCTTGAGAGTCCCTTGGACTGCAAGGAGATCCAACCAGTTCATCCCAAAGGAAATCAGTCCTGAATATTCATTGGAAGGACTGATGTTGAAGCAGAAACTCCAATACTTTGGCCACCTGATGGGAAGAAGTGACTCACTGGAAAAGACCCTGATGCTGGGAAAGTTTGAAGGCAGGAGGAGAAGGGGATGACAGAGGATGAGATGGTTGGATGGCATCACTGACTCAATGGACATGAGTTTGAGTAAACTCTGGGAGCTGGTGATGGACAGGGAGGCCTGGTGTGCTACAGTCCATGGGGTCACAAATAGTCGGACATGACTGAGCTACTGAACTAAACTGACTGGGGCATTTCTGCCTGGACCAATGCACATAACATCCTAATGGTTCTGGAAAGTGCTTGGAAACACACCAAGTGCATGCTGTATGTGGACTTTACACACTGGAACTATACCCTTCACTTCTTTAACATTGTGTCTTTCTGAGTCAAATATATCTCCCAACTTTGGCTTTGTCAGGGAGACATTTCTGTCTCTACATTCTAATATTTTCCTTATGACCTCATTCATTCACTCTTTCATTCATAGCGTTGTGAGTTGGTGAAACTTGTCAGGTGTTTAAGACTCTGCTCTGAGGATATGTTCCAGGTGCCACAGGAAAGAGATCACCATTGTGTGACCTAGATGACAGTCTAATTTCCAAGGTGTCTGGGATGCACTACTTCACCTTCTCAGTGAGACATTTTTATTGGCATCATGGACTGATGTCTTGTGTTTGACACTGGAAACCCAGGGTTCCCCACAGCTGTGAGTTCGGGGATGCCTGTTGTTTTGGGCTGAAGAGAGAGTCCCTGATGCTATGGAGATGGCTTGCACAGCATTTACAGTTCTCCATATCCTGTATGGATCTGACAAAGGTAAAGTGGAACCCTGAAACACGGTAAGGTGTCAAACAGGACAATCTTGTATACTCAGGATCCCCTGGGCCCTCTCCTGGGCATTAGCAAACCCCTACCGTGGCAGGCTACAATCCATGGGGTTGCAAAAGAGTCAGACATGACTTGGCAACTAAACAACAACAAGCCAAATTTCCATCAAATGAAGAATGATAAGCAAATATGGTATATCCATACAATTAAATATTATTCAATCAGTTAAAATCAGTGATATCCTGCTAGATGCCACAACATTCACAAACCTTAAAAACATTATGCTGAGTCACAGACAGATGTCACAGACAGAAGATCCACATTTGATTCCATGAATATGAAATATCCAGAACAGGCAACTTCAAAAAGACACAAAACAGAGTAGTGTTTGCCAGGACCTGGGGAGTACGGGGATAGGAATGACTGGTTAATGGGTAATGACTGCTTTGGGTTTCCTTTTGTTTCAATCATGTCTGACTCTTTGCGATCCCATGGACTATAGCCCTCCAGGCTCCTCTGTCTAGGCAATTCTCCAGGCAAGAATACTGGAGTGGGTAGCCATTTTCTTCTCCAGGGGATCTTCTTAACCCAGGGATCAAACCTGTGTCTCCCACACTGCAGGCAGATTCTTTACTATCTGAGCCACCAGGGAAGCCATGGAACATGGCTAGAAATGTGGAATTCTGACATCAAGTGAAACACGAGCAGAAGTATATGAAAAACTTTTAAATATGCAGTTTGTTGTGAAGATAAGTTAAGTTTGCATCACGTTACTACCTAAGTTCTAATGTGCCCTAATGAAAAGTTCAGTTTTGCACCACATTTTGGCAAGGAGGTAGGAACTCTCTCTTCCTACATAAAAGTCTGAGGGCCACAGCTCCCAGTATTTACGGTCTATGCTGCTCCACTGTGAGAACATTCGATTACGACAAGGCAATCACTAAAAGGCCTATGCGTGAAGTAAACCAAATGAGTAGCAACTGTGATAACAGGCACATCCAGTGATGGGGAGGGGACCAAGGAGCATTTGGAAGAGGCCCAGAAGTAGCTACAGTTGCAGAGAATATAGTATGATGTGACAAACAGAGTGTTTTTTGTTTTTTGTTTTAATCTGCACTGTCCAACGTGGCAAAGAGGCACAGGAGAACAAAGACAGGAGCCAGCCAACAAGGACCTATTTCAGAAACAGAGGTCACTTGCTGAGTACACATTGAAGGAATTTCTCAAATCCAGGAGACATGCTTTATGTTAGAAGAAGAAACAGAAGTGAGGCATAGTATGCATGACTTCAGGAGAAAGAGATGAAGTTGACAGGAGGAGAGAAGACAATGATTATGGGAGCAAAAATGTGAGGAAGAATTAAGGATGGGCTCCAGAGTTCAAGTGGAAGGGTGTGCTTCAAAGAGGAAACCGGAAGGAGTGGGAAAGTCTTAATGTTCACTTTAAGGATCCATGGTTGTCCAGGGCCTCTGTCATTAGAAGGGGACCCGATGTGGGGAGAATAAAACAAGGAATGGCCAAGAAACACTTGGCAAATGTTCAAAGTTACAACTATTTTCCCTTTTTCTAATTGGCAAGTATTTTAAAAAATAACAGCACATGTTGTTAGGGTATGGTGAAATGTTTTCTCATACATTGCTGCTAGAATGTAAACTTGAAAGATTTTTGGTAAGAAATTCATAACATGGATCAAGCCCCTTGAGAATTCCTGTTCAAGTCATTCTAGAGGCAAAAAAAAAAAAAAAAAAAACCCAAAAAACAAAAACCAAAAAACACCTGTACAGAGAGATTTAAATGCAGGGATCACAGTGTTATGAGTAATCACTGTGAAAAGGGACATTGAAGAGCATTATTTTGAAGAGTTTTTAATGATTTGTATTAATAGTTATGATACAAAATTTAATAAAAATCAGTATACAAAGTGATATCCAAGTACATGACCATAATCTGTTTATAGTTATATAACTATATAGACACATATATAGGTGTGCAGGAATAAGTAGTGGGAGAAAATACACCAAAATGTTAATTGTACTTTTCTCTGACAAGTGATTTTATTTCCTGTTTGCACTTTTCTGCCTTTTACATTTTTCCTACTACCAACTTGTGATACTTTTATGATTAAAACAACCCCTCCAACAAGAGGCATTATTTACAAATTAGGAGGGACTTCCCTGGTGGCATAGATGGTAAAGAATCTGACTGCAATACAGGAGACCTGGGTTTGATCCCTGGGTTGGGAAGATACCCTGGAGAAGGAAATGGCAACCCACTCTAATAATCTTGTCTGGAGAATTCCATGGACTGTATAGTCCGTGGGGTCGCAAAGAGTCGGACACAACTCAAGCAACTTAGCCTGGAGCTTGTCAGTGAGCTGTGAAAGGGACCTCCCTTATTGTTACCTGCCAGGTGTTTACTCTCAGACTACAAGAGGGGGAAATCCCAGTTTTCTCCAGTCCTGAAGCTTAAGACTACATGAAAGAATCCAGTTCCTATGCAAAAATTCCCACTCTTTGAATATGAAATCAGAGGAGACCTTTGTTTCTAGAAAGAGTGAGGTTAACTCAACCTAGAACAGTGAGGAGGGGAAAGAAATGTGGAAACAGAAATCCTGTTACAGCCTTGGGATGGTTCATTCAGGCACTAGAGGAATATATCTTACCAAATGAATATAAGTAACTCCCACATCTTAATTCAGCTGAGAGGTAAGGGAGTAGGGCTGCTCGCAGAATCTAACTAGAACATGAAGCATCTGTGTCTATCACCTGTGTGAACTGGCAAAGGAAGATACATTGGCCTGGATGTACCTGTGAGCCTCTGAAGCCAGACTGTATGGGTTTGATTCCTGGCTTGTCCACATACTTGCTATATCAACTTGAACAAATTACTTGTTCTCTCAGGGCTTCATTTGTGGCAATTCACTCTCCAATCACCAGTTCTCAGCATGGGGACCATTGCTAGCCAGACACAAGGCAAAGGGAGGTCAGCCACCTATCAGGCTATGTCCTGAGTCCCACATCTGTACTGAGCCCACTGCCACCCACCTCCTTCAAAGAGATGGCCATGACCACATTATGGAACATACTATATAGGCAACCACATCTGTGAAGGACAACTCAGAGACGTGCTGACACCCAGAGCAGCAGGACCCTCGAGTCAGGGAAGCACAAGTGCCATGTTGGGGTGATGTTCAGAAGGATCATCCCAGCCTGAAAGGAGCCATTGGCACCTGTGAGGTTTCCATGGGCAGGTGGATGCAGAGGCTACTGGAAGCCAGGAATAAGTTGTCCCCCAGGTAGTAGTGGCCATTGAGGGAATGGCAAGTTCACAAAGGGGAGAAAGCAGCCTGCTTGGCTGCCCAAGAATCTGTGGATAGTTCGGGGCATGGCTGGGAGCGCCCAGGGGCTGGGAGCTGGAGCAGAGCGAGTGGTAGAGGAAGAGGTCAGTTGAGCAATCAGAGTAGGCTGCAGCTGGCAGGGAGCTGGTGAGCACTGCCTGGTAAGAAGGTAAGAGGGAGCTCCAGGCTCTCCCTAGAAGAGGCAGGAGGGGCTCATTGGGCTGCACAGAGATTGGGCCCTCGGCAATTGTGGTACAGAAAATCCCTTCCTGGGTTGTAAGCCAACGACTCTCCCACTCAACCCTTAGAGCCTGAGGGCCACCTCTCAGGTCACCCAGCTGAGAGTCAGCTGGTTGGTGGTGGTGGTTTAGTTGCTAAGTCATGTCTGACTCTTGTGACCCCATGGACTGCAGCCTGCCAGACTCATCTGTCCATGAGATTTTCCAGGCAAGAATACTGGAGTGGGTTGCCATTTTCTTCTCCAGGGGATCTTCCTGATCCAGGAATCGAACTTGGGTCTCCTGCATTGCAGGCAGATTCTTTACCTACTGAGCTATGAGGGAAGCCTGGGAGTCAGCTAAGTGGAGAGAAATGCTGAGACGCCCTCTGCTGGCAGTCTTGTTGGGCTTCTACGTACTTAACTAGGCTGGCTGTTCTCTGGACTTTATTCCCAACAGCGAGGTGTGTTGTAAAGGGGTATATTATGGAAGCCTCCTGTCACTTAGAGGCCAAGAGTCTCTGAATCTGGACTGAGGCCTCTTCACAGCACATCAAACAAAGTGATTTTGTGTCTATTCCTCCCCTGGTCAACATCTGCTGGCTGCTGGCTCTGGGCAGGGACCAGTGCTAACACTCAGGGGAACCAAGCCAAAAGACAGAAGACCCTAGAGGTTGAACTAAGCCAGTAGCACAATGGCAATTTCTTTACCTGCACCAGGGATCCCAGTTGCCTGCCCTCAGAGTCCTGAGTTGGGGGATAAGGTGGTGGAAGGAAGAGGAGGAAGGAAGAGGGTAGAGTGTGTATTCACCTGGGTGTCACAGGGGACTCTCAGATGCAAGTGTGGCTACAACACCTTATCCTCAACCCTGTCATGGTGATGCCCATAGCAAAGACCCCAACCGGCATCAATTACATGTGGCATATAAGACAATGTTGCTAATGTGAGTATCAGTGGTACTCCAAGAATTGGAGGAGGCAGTTCATCTGAGACTTAAATCAGGAGGAGGGGGCCACCATGGGAAGTTCTCCTCTATGTGGCGCAGCTTGTCCCACACAGAGGAGGAAGGAAAGCAAAGGTCACAGTTGGGAACAAGCTGAGTGTGCTCTGGAGCCAGCCAAGAAGGCCATTGCAGCCAGAGTCTGGTGAGGAGACTGGGGGTGAAAGTGGTGTGGGAAGAAGAGCCTAAGAGGAGGCCAGCAGAGGTGCAGGGGAACTGCTGACCAGGGAGGGGACTTTGGAGTTTATTCTAAAGAGATGGGGGGACACTGGGAGAACCTGTCACCAGAGAGAAGTGGGGTCTTGTGGTATCGCAAAGACTCTGTCCCAGCTGCTGTGTGGATAGGAGTGATGTAAACAAAGGGGCCAGAGCAGAAGCAGGGAGATGAATAGACAAGGCCAGGGACCATGGAGATGTGGGCAGGGGGAGCAGTCACCAACTAGAGTCACCAAAATCTGATGAGAGGTTAGATTGGAGAGGAAAAACATAGGAGAGGGGAGGGGAGGGAGAATTCTGGCACCTTTACTTAAGCAACTGGATAGAAGGCAGAGCCTTTGGGGTAAGCGGTGGTGGGGCACGTGGAGAAACAAGTGTGTTGAGGGAGATGAAGTACTGCAGTCTGGACATCTTCATTCAGACATGCCCTTTGGACATCCAAGTAGGCAGTTAGTTTGATGAACACATGCAGAGTTCAGGGAAGAAGTCCTTCCCAGAGACAGAAATTTTGGAGCCATCTGCAGGCAGATGATCCCTTTGATGAGAGTGGAGTCCAAAGTACCAAGCTCTATTTCCAGCCCAGGCAGCATTGCTCTGGTATACCGTCTAGCCTGGGTGGCAAAGGAAAAAGGAAGGACCTAGGAAAGAAAGCTGACTCAGGACCAGAGAGCTGGTCATCTCTGGCGATGTACAAAACCCACACTGCCCCCAGGGGCAAAGGGAGCAATGTCCCAGAGCCCACGAGGTTGGTGAGGGCACAGGAGGCAGGGAACAAACTAACAACACTGCTTCCAGCACTCCAACTCTCCTGTACACATCCTCTGCAAAGACCCCAGTTTCTCCTTCCAGCTCGGTGGGAAATGGGGCAAGGACTTCCCCAAGGACACAGAGAAAGATACAGGCCCTAGGAGCTGACTATAACTAGCAGAAGCACACTCATTTTCTCAACCAACATTTTTTAGCTTCCCAATTTTTCTACTGTTTTTTGGTTTCCAAAATATTTTTTTATATTTATTTATTTATTCTTGCCTCTGCTGGGTCTTTGTTGCTTTGCAGGGCCCTGAATGTTCTGCCATCTAACTAACTGTGAGATGGAACTGGTGGTGGTAAAATGCAAGGGAGGAGCAGAGCTGTGATGAGGGCAGGAGTCTTTAGTAACAGTGTCAAGAAACTGAGCCTGGGCCAGAAGCAGGGCAAACAGGGACATTCCATATGTTCTGTCTGAGGGGGAAAAGCAGGGGTGACTCCAGGAACAAAAGCAGAGATCCTGGAATTGGGAAGATACTCAATCTACAAGTTGGTATCTAGGACTTCAGTAGGAGGTCCCAGCAGGCTCCACAGCCACACTGACATTGTGATAGTCCTTGCTGTTCCTGTGATATTCCAGGCAGGACCCAATGGACCCAGGCATGAAGAGAAGGGCCATAAAAACAGGGAGCCAGGTAGGGCATATAAGGACATGTCTCCTGTAGGAGAAGACATGGGTCTTCCTGTGTTTGGCAGGCGGACAGGGAGAAGCAAGCTGCCTGGAATAAGAATCACATTGCAGTGTCCACACGTATGATAGAGAGTAGGGTGAAGATATGTGACTGGTTTCTGGAAACAGTGTGAGGGTCTACAATTGGCTGAGGTCCAGCGTGGCCCAAGCCTATACATGGCCAGCTGCACACCACAGGTAAAGGTGTCAGGCTGCCTGCATCAAAGCAGAGTCTGGCTGCATCACATCAGTAGCCTGCATACCAGCCTGACGGTGGATTCTTCTTTTTCATTTTCCAGGACAAGTGGAGGGATCTGTACTTACTGCAACTGGGAGATCTGAGACTGTCCAAAGATCACCCTAGAACACCTCGGCATCTGCTGCCATGACTATTGCTTTAAGGTAAGGAAGAGGTGTGGTGTTGCCAAGAACATCATCCAGAGCTGGGGATTCCTTTTGGGTTCAGAGAGTGTGGAGAAGGCTTGATTTCAGTATGCTCATGCTCCATCTCAGGGGCTTTGCAGATGTGGGAGCTGAGTGAGCTTTCAAGTCTAAGGGAGTTAATGAGTACTGACAAGTCTATGTGCTTAATACTGTGAGGGAAGCAAAAGCGGTCTTATGGAGAAACACTATTCCCAACAGAGGGCCAACAAATACAAAAGCCTTCGGGCAGGAGCATGGAGTATTTTAGCTCATGTGGGTGAATTAGCATGAGTGAGAGATTAGTGGTAGGAGATAAAATCACAAGGATGCCTAAGAACTGGATCATGGAAGTGTTGGAGGGCCCAGAGAGATTTTAGATTTCCTTATAAATGAAGCTGGAACCTACTAGATGGTTCGGGTGGTAGAAAGACTCAAGCTAAAGAAAACAGTCACTTGATTCAGGAGTTGGCATGGCAGATGTCAAGATGGTGGCTGGATTGGGGATATTGTTTGAAAATAGAACTGGTAGTCTGTGGGTTGTGGAAAAATGAGAGGAGTCAAAGGACACTTTAAAGTTTGGGGCCCAGCCATTACCTGAAGGGATGATGGTGCCATTTACTGAGAAGAGAAATACTGGAGGGGAGCAGGTTTGAGCAAAGGGAAGGTGTTCGGCTCAGTTCAGTTCAGTCGCTCAGTCGTGTCTGACTCTTTGCGACCCCATGAATTGCAGCTTGCCAGGCCTCCCTGTCCATCACCAACTCCCGGAGTTCACTCAAACTCACGTCCATCGAGTCGGTGGTGCCATCCAGCCATCTCATCCTCTGTCGTCCCCTTCTCCTCCTGCCCCCAATCCCTCCAACAATCAGAGTTTTTTCCAATGAGTCAACTCTTCGCATGAGGTGGCCAAAGTACCAGAGTTTCAGCTTTAGCATCACTCCTTCCAAAGAACACCGAGGGCTGATCTCCTTCAGAATGGACTGGTTGGATCTCCTTGCAGTCCAAGGGACTCTCAAGAGTCTTCTCCAACACCACAGTTCAAAAGCATCAATTCTTTGGTGCTCAGCTTTCTTCACAGTCCAACTCTCACATCCATACACGACTACTGGAAAAACAATAGCCTTGACTAGATGGACCTTTGTTGGCAAAGTAATGTCTCTGCTTTTGAATATGCTGTCTAGGTTGGTCATAACTTTTCTTCCAAGGAGTAAGTGCCTTTTAATTTCATGGCTGCAGTCACCATCTGCAGTGATTTTGGAGCCCAAGAAAATAAAGTATGATACTGTTTCCACTGTTTCCCATCTATTTCCCATGAAGTGATGGGACCAGATGCCATGATCTTCGTTCTCTGAATGTTGAGCTTTAAGCCAACTTTTTCACTCTCCTCTTTCATTTTCATCAAGAGGCTTTTTAGTTCCTCTTCACTTTCTTCCATAAGGGTGGTATCTTCTGCATATCTGAGGTTATTGATATTTCTCCCAGCAATCTTGATTCCAGCTTGTGCTTCTTCCAACCCAGAGTTCCTCATGATGTACTCTGCATATCAGTTAAATAAGCAGGGTGACAATATACAGCCTTGATGTATTCCTTTTCCTATTTGGAACCAGTCTGTTGTTCCACATCCGGTTCTAACTGTTGCTTCCTGACCTTCATATAGGTTTGTAGATGAGTGAAATTCTAAGGAGAGCTATGTGGGGAGCTTCTGTGATCATATGGATATGTGCATTTATGTTCCAGGGAAAGGCCAGGCCTGATGAAATCATCTAGTGTGTGAGTAGGTGGGGATGGGGGCTGACACTGAGCCTTTGTGTCTTTCTAGCATTTACAGATTGAGAAGAGCAGGGAGTCTACAGAGGAGGATGAGAAGTCACACAGAATATAATGCCCCAAGTGACACAGTTTCTACAGAGACTCCAGTGGTCACAGTGTCAGTGGCACTGAAAGATTGAATGGGATGAAGCTTGAGGACTGCCCTTGAATTTTGCAGCATGGTGGTGGTTGATGACCTCAGTTGAAACAGTTTTGGTGGAGTGATGGGGATAGAAGCCTGACTGGAGTGGGCTCATGTGGGAATGGACAGAGTCACTCTGAAACACTCTCCTGATGGGTTGGCTTTATAAGAGAGCAGTGCAAGTGGACAGTGGGGCAGAGGTGCCGGGCATGGGTTTATGCTAATGGGAGTGGTAAGAGTAGCAAGAAGACACTGATGATGCAGGAGAAATGGATGCTGATGGTGATCCTGATGTACATCTGGAGGAGAGATAAATGGGTCCCAGTTAACACATGGCAGGGACAGAAAAAGCTGAATCTGTGGGTCATTATGGAGAGGTTCCAAGGTTGGTGGGTGGAAGGATGAGGACCTTCTTCAGTAGTTGCCTCTGTTTTTCTGTGAGTGAGAAAACAGGATCACCTTTGCAGGGTGGGGATGGGTGTTGGACACTTGAGAAGAAAGGGGAGGATTTGAAAATTGTCTCAGAGACAAGGATGGTGGATGGGCCCTGCAGAGCCTGCTTGAGGTGAGGACTCATGCATTCCTTTGGAGACCAGTTAGCATGTAGTGTGTTGTTCCCTAGCCAGGCTCAACCACAGAAGTGAAACAGGGACACTGACATTGACTGGGGCAGAGGTTATGCCAGGTCAGTGGGCACAGTTTAGGCTGTGCTCAAGGGAACAATAATAGAGAGGTGATGGCAGAAACTATCCAACTGACTTGAAGGTCATGGAAGTCACGGAGAGGGGCAAATGACTTATTGGTTGTGATGAGGTCTAGAGCAGCAGTTCTCACACTGGAGCATGTAATTCACACTTCACTATACCCTGAAGGGTTTCTTAAGACAGAGTGCTGGGCCCCAGCAAGGTTTCTAACTCAGTACATCTGGGTGGGACCTGAGGATTGGCTTGTCTGACAAGTCCAGACAATGCTGAGGCTGCTGGCCCACAGAGAGTCTGGCCAGAGCAGTGGCTGAGGTAGAGAGGGGCCCAGAACATTGAGGAAAGGAACAAAATGCTAGGTAGTTGGAAGCCCTTCCATCTGCACAGATGCAGAATTAACTCAGGAGTAGAGGTGCAGACAGAGACTGTGGCATGTGGTTTGGCAAAGAACAGTCTATTTTCCTGATTCCTGGACTTATGTGAAAAGTTATTAGAAACTGTTATAAACAATTAAATACCATTAAATTGGATAACTGGGAAGAAATGGATGCATTTCTAGAAACATACAACATATTAAGACAGAACCAAGAAGAAATTGAAAGCTTGGAGAGATCAATAATGAATAGATTAAATCAGTAACCAAATACCACTTAATAAAGAAAACCTCAGGGCCAGGTCTTCACAGGCAATTCTAACAAATATTTAAAGAAAAATTAATAACAATCCTTCTTATACTCTTCCAAAAATAGAAGAAAGAACACTGCCAAACTTATTTTATGAAGCCAGCATTAATTACCCTGACAACAAAGTCAAGCATAATATTAGAAATAGGGCTATGCTATGATCCATCAATCCAACTTCTATGTATATACACAAAGGAATTGAAATCAGGCTCTCAAAGCAGTCTCTGCACTGCCTGTTCACTGCAGCATTGTTGACAATAGTCAAAATATGTAAGCAATCTAAATGTGCAGTGACTGATGGATAAAGAACATGTGGTATATACATTAAAATGGGATATGATCCAGCTTTTACAGACCGAAAGAAATCCTGTCATTTGCAGCAACATGGATGAAACTGTAGGATATTATGCTAAGCAAAGTAAGCCAGGCAGAGATGGGCAAACACTTCTTAGTACCACTTATACAAGGAATCTAAAATAGCAAAATCCTTAGAAGAGAGTAGAATGGTGGTTGCCAGGAGCTTGGGGAGGAGGTGAAATGGGGAGGTGATGGTCAACGGATAGCCTTTATGTTCAGGGGACCTGAGTCCTTGAATCCCTATGCCCTGTAACACTTTGAAGTCTTAGGTGGTACAGATGACGAACTTCCCCATGGACATTTGCAAGCTGCAGAAGCCACTATCTCTTCCTCTCAAGAAGCACCTTCCATGCAGCACCTCGCCTAAGCCCCCTAGCTGCCCTGCTAGGTCATTGGCCCATTTGGGGACAAGGAAGTAAAGACCTAAAAAGGAAAAGGACATGGGGAAGCACCTAGCTTGTAGATGGCACAACCAGGACCTCAACCCAGGACTTCAGATTCAGGTTTTCTGCCATAGTCCCCTGGGCTGCCTCCACCGTTGCTCAGATAGCATCAGATCAGGACTCAACAGCCAAGATATTCAGTAAAACAAGATATTTAGCTCGGGACCAGCAGCAAGTAAAGGCCAGGATAAGTGGGCATGTGTGAGAAGTGATGGTGCTGTCCTGGTGCTTGGGCAGCCTCTGGGCCACATGGTCAACTCTGCTTGAACACAGGTTTGCATGCTAAAAACCAGTGGAATTGACCCCAGTGTCTGAGCTTCATGGGGCCTGGTGATCCTGGCAGCCCCTCAGCCTTAGCACCTGTTCAACTAGAAGTGCAGAACAGAGTATCTTCCTTGAAGGCAATGGGAATGGGTAGCAACCAGGCCCTCCACCAGCTACGAGCCTGTTCTGCCTTTTCCCCAGAAGACACATTGATCTGGACTATTACTTCCCATGCCTGGAGCAGTTGTCCTCCCCAAAAGCCTCTGACTGCTAACTAGATTGAGTGTGTATTTTCAATCTCATGGATACTTTCTTTTACTTCCTCCAGGCTGAGAAGAAAGTGATGACTCCTGGACAAGTTTGACTATCCCCAGCTGCCCCAAGTTCCTGGTTCTTCTTCCCTCACTTCCTTCCTCATGCTTTTGTTTTCTTCATGTTTTTGCCCTTCTTAAGTTGAACTTAGATCTCTTAAAGAAAATTAGAGATACCAAGGGAACATTTCATGCAAAGATGGGCTCAAAAAAGGACAGAAATGGTATGAACCTAACAGAAGCAGAAGATATTAAGAAGAGGTGGCAAGAATACAAAGAAGAACTGTACAAAAAAGATCTTCATGACCCAGATAATCATGATGATGTGATCACTCATCTAGAACCAGACATCTTGGAATGTGAAGTTAAGTGGGCCTTAGAAAGCATCACTACAAACAAATCTAGTGGAGGTGATGGAATTCCAATTGAGCTGATTCAAATCCTGAAAGATGATGCTGTGAAAGTGCTGCACTCAATATGCCAGGAAATATGGAAAACTCAGCAGTGGCCACAGCACTGGACAAGGTCAGTTTTTATTCCAATTCCAAAGAAGGGCAATGCAAAAGATTGTTCAAACTACCGCACAATTGCACTCATCTCACATGCTAGTAAAGTAATGCTCAAAATTCTCCAAGCCAGGCTTCAACAATACGTGAACCGTGAACTTCCTGACATTCAAGCTGGTTTTAGAAAAGGCAGAGGAACCAGAGATCAAATTGCCAACATCTGCTGGATCATGGATAAAGCAAGAGAGCTCCAGAAAAACATCTATTTCTGCTTTATTGACTATGCCAAAGCCTTTGACTGTGTGGATCACAATAAACTGTGGAAAACTCTGAAAGAGATGGGAATACAGACCACCTGACCTGCCTCTTGAGAAATCTGTATGCAGGTCAGGAAGCAACAGTTAGAACTGAACATGGAACAACAGACTGGTTCCAAATAGGAAAAGGAGTACATCAAGGCTGTATATTGTCACCCTGCTTATTTAACTTATATTCAGAGTACATCATGAGAAACGCTGGACTGGAAGAAACACAAGCTGGAATCAAGATTGCCAAGAGAAATATCAATAAACTCAGATATGCAGATGACACCATCCTTATGGCAGAAAGTGAAGAGGAGCTAAAAAGCCTCTTGATAAAAGTGAGAGAGGAGAGTGAAAAAGTTGGCTTAAAGTTCAACATTCAGAAAAGGAAGATCATGACATCCGGTCCCATCACTTCATGGGAAATAGATGGGAAACAGTGGAAACAGTGTCAGACTTATTTTGGGGGGCTCCAAAATCACTGCAGATGGTGACTGCAGCCATGAAATTAAAAGACGCTTTCTCCTTGGAAGGAAAGTTATGAGCAACCTAGATAGCATATTCAAAAGCAGAGACATTACTTTGCCGACTAAGATCCGTGTAGTCAAGGCTATGGTTTTTCCTGTGGTCATGTATGGATGTGAGAGTTGGACTGTGAAGAAGGCTGAGTGCAGAAGAACTGATGCTTTTGAGCTGTGGTGTTGGAGAAGACTCTTGAGAGTCCCTTGGACTGCAAGGAGATCCAATCAGTCCATTCTGAAGGAGATAAACCCTGGGATTTCTTTGGAAGGAATGATGCTAAAGCTGAAACTCCAGTACTTTGGCCACCTCATGAGAAGAGTTGACTCATTGGAAAAAAACTCTGATGCTGGGAGGGATTGGGGGCAGGAGGGGAAGGGGACAACTGAGGATGAGATGGCTGGATGGCATCATGGACTCGATGGACGTGAGTCTGAGTGAACTCCGGGAGATGGTGATGAACAGGGAGGCCTGGCGTGCTGCGATTTATGGGGTCGCAAAGAGTCGGACACGACTGAGTGACTGAACTGAACTGAACTGAAAGTTGAACTTGCTTACATCCAGTAGCGTATCTTGATGATATTATGATAATCCTTTGTGTGTGTACCTTTTTTATAGCTGAAAAAGCACTTCCCATCCATGATCTTACTTCAGGCTCAAGCAGAGTGTTGAACAATAATTCCGTTTTGACTTCCCTAAGACTGGTTGGCTTCCTGATAAGTTTATGTGGCTTGAGTGTGACTTTGGGACTTGAAAGCAGAAGGAGACCCCCCCTGAAGCTTCTTAGTGGCCAGGTTAAAGACTGTTGACTATCCCTAGTAGGTAAATTGCAGACACTGAATGCTAGGGATTGACATAGGCTAATGTTTAGCTTGTTTATTTGCCATATATATTTTTTGAACTTTCCATATCCTTTTACAACTAGTTCGTTGCCTTCGATTGAGTTACATAGCAGATTTTAGTTACCTCCTCCTATCTACCTTTCAGTATAGCTGAATTCTTCCCTGAAGGCATGTGGGCATGTATTAGAAAGTTTACATATTAGGTTTAAATTATCTGTGATGTAATTCTTAAGAGGCTACTGACCAAATGAACATCATGTCTGAATTTTGATGGCTGATTGATACCTTTGACTTCATTTCTAGCCCCTAAACTTCACAGGGATCCCCTAAAGTAGGTCTTAGAGTGCATAAACTCCAGAAAGATTATAAAGGGAGAAAGTCAGTTAACATTCTTGAGCCCTTACTACATAGTAGGCATTATAAGAGAGTGATGGCATTAATTCCCATGCTAATCTTGTGCAGAGCATATTTTTCTCCCCAGTGTGCAAATGAGGACATTCAGGCTCAGACAAGAGGTCAGAACCATTGCTGTATCTCTCCAGTAGCTGTAACTATAGTCCTGAGCCTGTATGGAGGTTATGTGGTCCTCCTGGGGAAACTGCCCCCCTCAGACCTTCCCTGAGGCACACTTTCACAAAGAGGGGCAGGTGGGAAATTGCACTCCTCCTCTGGGCATCCTTGGTAAAATATAAGAAGAGCCAAACTGGCCCCCCTCACCCCCTCTTTTCCATGAAAACAGCTCTAAACTGAAATACTCTTAGCTGGGAAGAGATTTGACTCACCGATCTTCCCAAAGAAGTGCTCATCCACCCAGGAGAAGCTCCAGTTGGTTAGCTGATCTGAGTACAGGGACCTCAGTGACATCCCATTTTCCAGTCCAGACTCTGTCCCAAGCTAGCAGCAGCTACCAAGATCCCAGGCACTTGGAACAGGGACACCTTTTGACCAGCTGGACAGATGTAGGCCCATGCAACTGGGTTCCTCCACCTTTGGGGCCAGCACTACTGCATAAATCGGGCTTCCCTGATAGCTCCATTGGTAAAGAGTCTGCCTGCAATGCAGGAGACTCCGATTCCTGGGTCAGGAAGATCCACTGGAGAGCAGATAGGCTACACACTCCAGTATTCTTGGGTTTCCCCTGTGGCTCAGCTGGTGAAGAATCTGCCTGCAATGTGGAAGACCTGGGTTTGATCCCTGAGTTGGAAAGACCCCCTGGACAAGGCAAAGGCTACCCACTCCAGTATTCTGGCCTAGAGAATTTCATGGACTGTATAGTTCATGGGGTCACAGAGTCAGATGCGACTGAGCGACTTTCACTTTCACTGTGTAAGTTTTGCAAAGCAAAAGGACAAACTGACAGTTTTTCTGATTAAAAATGAGGGACTTTTCTCCTAATTTCGAAGAAATTGGGCTGCCTTTCTGAGTGTCTGGTGTCCTCTGCAAGCATTCAGAAGTTATTTTGTGGAAGTTGCTCCACATTTAAATAATCTTTTTTTTTTTTGATGAGTCTGTCGGGGAGAAAGTGGTCTCCCCATCCTATTCTTCCACCATTTTGGGACCACCCCTTCTCTTGATTTAATTAGAAAATGTGTCTCCATCTCTGTCCAGTTTCTGAGCCCTGTGCACATTGGATGGTGGACTTGTCCTTCTTGCAAAATGATCAGAGAAGTACATTCAATTTATTTGCATTGATGTGTATCAGATTTGCTCTGGAGGGAAAAATTGGCACAGCATGCCATGTACTGACACAAAATATGAGCAGGTTTCCCTCAAGACTAGCTCTCAGCCGGGAACTTGGCACATGGTAGGGACTGACACATAAGTGCTAAATGAATTAGTGAAAGGGAAAGAGGTCCAAGATAGGCTGGCTTCCCCACCTTCAAGATACACTCTGTCTTTAAGGGAGTTTTAGAACCAATGTGCAAGATATTGATTTCAATCTGAAAAAATCTCTTTCATGGTTGAAATGGCTCACAATTCTGCAGACTTTAGGGAAAAAGGTGGTTGCATTATACTTGCCTTCTTTTTAGTTGCCTAGAATTTTTAATCATACTTGCTTGACTCACGGTAATGTACATGAACATAATAAATGGTGAGATACTTCATGTGTAAATGTTAAGGTTTCCTTTTTTAAGTGTAATACCTTGGTGCATTTGGCTGTGTCATTAATTTTCTCCTATTACGTGAAGCTATTCTCTTTACAAAAGCAAATAAATACTTTTAAGGAATTTAGAAAGATGGCAATGATGACCCTGTATGCGAGACAGCAAAGGAGACACAGATGTGTAGAGCGGACTTATGGACTCTGAGGGAGAGGGTGGGATGATTTGGGAGAATGGCATTGAAACATGTATACTATCATGTAAGAAATGAATCTCCAGTCTATGTCCGATGCAGGATACAGGATGCTTGGGGCTGGTGCACAAGGATGACCCAGAGAGATGTTATGGGGAGGGAGGTGGGAGGGGGGTTCATATTTGGGAATGCATGTACACCCGTGGTGGATTCATGTCAATGTATGGCAAAACAAATACAGTATTGTAAAGTAAAATAAAGTAAATATAAAAATAAAAAAAGAAATATCAAATATAAAGAGAAAAGACAGAAGTATATAGAAACTATACATGCACAGGAGTTGTGCAATTCTAGGCCTGTCAAATCTTTTTTAAAAAAAATTATTTTTATTGGAGTGTAGTTGCTTTTCAGTATTGTGTTAGTTTGTGCTGTACAGCAAAGTGAATCAGCTATATATATATACAAATATTACCCCTCCCTTTTGGAGTTCCTTCCGATTTAGTAGACCAATCAGATTTTCCTTTTTTTAGACCTATCAGATCTTAATGAGTAATGTTTTATTCTTTGGGACCCATCCTTTCATTGCTGATAGGTGGCTCCTTCGTCCTTACTGAACACTTGCAATCACCAGGAGCACAGTCCCTTACAAGCCCATTCTGTCTCTGGAAATGCATTCCTCAGTTGAGTTACAACCTGTTCCCTCTAACTATCATCCACTGATAATCTATAATCCCTCTCTTATATGCTAACCCCTAAAATATGTAAATATGCTTGTTGGATTCTTCCTCTGTCAACTCTTCCCATTTCATCACCCCTGTTCCCATCAACTCTGGCAGTAATTCTGAATAGACATTTCTCAAACACCCTTCTCAAAGATGCACCCTAAACCACACATCCCAACCCATCCCCCCAGATGTGTACCAACAGGAAAGACTTTTCATCTTATTCATTAGGGCCAGTGGCCCAGGCTTTTAGAATCCTGTTGAATAGTCATTCTGCATATCAGGTGATCCATGCGTCCAAGATTTTTACCTGAAAATATAATTTACATGGAATCTATTTCTTGATCCCACCTGGGGCCAAAAAGAGTTGATCAGGAAGTCATTCCAAAGATAGAAGACATGACAGAGAAATCCTTCCACTACCAAGCAGGGATGTTGGGACCCAGTAATCAGTAGATATTGAACTAGTATCCCTGTGGCCACATTCTCACTGCAACCTCAGCCACCATCTCGCCTACATGAGTACCATTAAGAAATGAAGAAGATGCTTTATCAATTCAAAGGACAAGAACTATAACAATAGCTCCTAACCAGATATTTCTAGGACTCTCTGTTGGTAATAGTATGTGATAAAAACACCCCCCTCCCACCCGCCCAAATAGATTAGTGTTATTTTGAAAAATGACTTAGCAGAGCAGGTTCCCAGCAAGCCACTTGATCCCCATACTCAACCTTTGCTATTCCTCCTTCCCCTTTACAGATCCACACCTATGAGGGCCCCCAACCCATACACCCCATGTGCGGTCCTCTGGGGGACTCTGCTTATTAATGTATTCCACCTGTGAATTTCAACACAACACATTCCTCTTGTCCTGTTTGTCTGCACAGTATCTTTTCCTCATGAATTTCCCAGTGGAGTAAATCTTCCACTTGGGGACCCAAGAGTGGTTATATTGAATTTGAAGTTGAGATTGCTACCCGGTCATTTGAGGCCCCTCTTGGCACTGAATCAACAAGACAGGTGTTATTTTACCTGCTGGCTGATGGCTCCTGATTATTGAGGAGGAATAGAGTTACTACTACACCGTGGAGGCAAGAAGGATCATATCTGTAACCTAGGAGAAAAATATGAAAGTGTCTTTTAGTGTTCCCATATCCAATAATATAAGGTAATGGACGGCTATAATGACTCATGCAGGCAGGACCAGTAGCAGATCAGATTGGTTCAGAATAAAGATTTGTATCTTATGGCCACATAAACAACCAGATACAACTAGATGAGGTTATAGGGAACTGAAGTGCTAGTGGAAGAAGGAAGTTATAAATACTGAGTATGACCTCATGGCCAGTTGCCAAAATAACAACTATAGAAGCTACACATACTTGGTCTTGCTTTGTTATTATATGGTTGACTCGAATGCCCATTATTTTTTTATTTCTCCCATTCCCAAATGCTGTTTTTGAATTGTGTGGGTGTTACTTAATAATATAATTTAACCTATAGAGTACAGTATATCAAAGTGTAATTATGACAGAACTAGAGAAGGAACAGACATCTCCCAGAGAATGAGAGTGTATCTAACGGGACTTTTGCCATCCCACCTTGCTGAAGAAGGCAGAGGTGCATTCACTGATATGAGGAATAGACGCATCATGCTAAGCAGAAGCATGGTGTTGCTACTGTTATCATTTGGAAGAAAACCATGGAGAGAAGAACATTATGGATGATGAGTGGTCAAAGAGGTGGACCGTGCTGGATTGGCTGTTAGCAGCTAGGCTGCATCTCTGCCCCTTTGTACATTTTCTACTCAATATATTGGATAGTCCTTGGAATTACATGTCTCAGAATCCCTCATCAGAGCACCTCCAGGTTTGATTATTGAGCACTTATTCCCTGGCAGTAGCACTGGGCACTAAGGAGTGTCAAAAAGAGGTTATACCTAAGTTTTACCTGGTTTCTTTCCCAGTGACTTCTGGGAAACCTCCTGAAAATCATCCATGACAGTCCAGCCTGCAGCTGGAACCACTGGGGGCTTTTTCCTAGTGTATCAGCAGCAGCCTCCCTCCCCTTGACTGCTCCAACCTTCTACTGGTTGTGAAAGCCACTGATTTCCTGGTCTCAACCCTTCCTGCTTAGGAAAGAGTGGCACTGCTTTTCTGATGGGCTACCCTGTTAATGCTATCTCCACCCAGCCTTCCTCCGCACCATATACTCTGCCTGTGAGTGGCTTCTGCACCATGCCATCTGTCCCATGAAAAATCCCTGCACCAGGCCTTCCTCACTATACACACTGAACACCTTCTGCACAGTGCTGTAGCCCAAGAAGCACCTTGTGTGCCAGGCCCATTATCTAATGACATCTGCAGGATTCTCTTTCCTCTGAACATCCTCTGAACACAGCCTCACTCATGAATGCTCCCTGTGTTCCCTCCTCATCCCATCCCCCTCTGCGCAGTAACTCCTGTTTCCTCACCTCCTCTTCTGGGTGCCTATCATATTGTTATGAGCTATGGATAGCTTAACATAAATGAGAAAGGGTTTCTTATATCCAGCCTATAGAGCATGAAAGCATCAGCAATGTTCCAAACAAAACCCATAATCTTCCTTCATCAGTTCGTTAAGTCCTATGTAAGAAATTCTCGTCCTTCTCAGTCTTGAGTTAGCAGCCTCATGAATCCATCAGCTCGTTCCCTAGAGTTCTGGAAACTCTGGCTCACTGCAGTGATAGGATTTCAAAGTTATTTAAGTAATGGCATCAGAAACTTGTGCCTCAGAACATTTGGCATAGTCCTTTTCCTGAGGGTCTGAGACAGTCCCTTTTTTTTTTTTTTTTTTTTTTTGAAGATACAGCATTGTGGCTTGTAGGTGATTGCAAGCACTTTCAGGGAAGCATAAGTGCAAGAGAAAAGATTTAACATGCCCATAGTTAAAGATGTGGTGAGAGTTCAACACAAAAATAATGCAACTGACAAGGAAATTTGGTTGTTTCTGTGGCGTGAAACATTTAAAAAGATAACTAGAACTATGATTGATAAAACTACACTGTTTGTTGTTGTTCAGTCCTAAATCATATCTGACTGTTTGCAATGCCATGAACTGCAGCATGCCAGACTGCCCTGTCCTTCACTATCTCCCGGAGTTTGCTCAAACTCATGTCCATTGAGTCGGCGATGCCATCCAACCATTTCATCTTCCATTGCCTGCTTCTCTGCCTGCCCTCAATCTTTCCCGGCATAATGGTCCTTTCCAATCAGTCGGCTCTTTGCATCAGGTGGCCAAAGTATTGGAGCTTCAGCTTCAGCATCAGTCCTTCCCATGAATATTTAGGACTGATTTCCTTTAGGATTGACTGGTTTGATCTTCTTGCAGTCCAATGGACTCTCAAGAGGCTTCTCCAGCACCACAGTTCGAAAGCATCAGTTCTTCAGCGCTCAGCCTTCTTTATGGGCCAGCTCTCACATCCATACATGACTACTGGAAAAACCATAGTAGTGGTAGTGTTAGTCACTCAGTCGTGTCTGACTCTTTGTGATCCCATAGACTGTAGCCTGCCAGGCTCCTCTGTCTATGGGATTCTCCAGGCAAGAATACTGGAGTGGATTGCTATCCAGAGGATCTTTACGATCCAGGAATTGAACCCAGGTCTCCTGTGTTGCAGGCAGATTCTTTACTGTTTGATCTACAGGGAAGACCAGAAAAACCATAGCTTTGACTATATGGACCTTTGTCAGCAAAGTGATGTCTCTGCTTTTTAATATGCTGTCTAGGTCTATCATAGTTTTCCTTCCAGGGAACAAACGTCTTTTAATTTCATGACTTCAGTCATCATCCACAGTGATTTTGGAACCCAAGAAAATAAAATCTATCATGGTTTTTAAGTTTTCCCCTTCTATTTGCCATGAAGTGATGGGACTGGATGCCACGACCTTAGTTTTTTGAATGCTAAATTTTAAGCCAGCGTTTTCACTCTCCTCTTTCACCTTCATCAAGAGGCCCTTTAGGTCCTATTCGCTTTCTGCCATTTGACTGTTATCATCTGCATACCTAAAGTTATTGATATTTTTCCTGGTAATCTTGATTGCAGCTTGTGATTCATCCACTCTGACATTTTGCATGATGTATTCTGCATATAAATTAAACAAGCAGGGTGACTATATGAAGCCTTGACACAATTCTTTTCTAATCTGGAACCAGTTCGTTATTCCATGTCTGGTTCTAACAATTGCTTCTTGACCTGCATACAGGTTTCTCAGGAGGCTGATAAGGTGGTCTGATATTCCCATCACCTGAAGAATTTTCCAGTTTGTTGTGATCCACACAGTCAAAGGCTTTAGTGTAGTTAATGAAGCAGAAGTAGGTGTGTGTGTGTGTGTGTGTGTGTGTGTGTTTTAATTCTCTTGCTTGCTCTATGATCCAATGGATATTGGCAATTTGACCTCTGATTCCTCTGCCTTATCTAAATCCAGGTTATACATATGGAAGATCTTGGTTCATGTACTGCTGAGGACTAGCTTGAAGGATTTTGAACATTACCTTGCTAGTGAAATAAGCACACTTGTATGGAAGCTTGAACATTCTTTGGCATTGCCTTTATTTTGGACTGGAATGAAAACTGAGTTTTTCCAGTCCTGTAGCCACTGCTGAGTTTTCCAAATTTGCTGGCATATTGAGTGCAGCACTTTAGCAGCATAATCCTTTAGGATTTTAAACAGCTCAGCTGGAGTTCCATCACTTTCACTACTTTTGTATGTAGTAATGCTTCCTAAGGCCCACCTTATTTCATACTCCAGGATGTCAGGTTCTGTGAATGACCACACCATCGTCATTATGTGGGTCATTAAGACCTCTTTTGTATAGTTATTCTGTGTATTCTTGCCACCTCTTCTTAGTATCTTCTGCTTCTATTGGGTCCTTGCTTTTTCTGTTCCTTTATCATGCCCATCTTTGCCTGAAATTAAACTCTTTAATATCAGGCAAAGCAGCACCAGGACATATCATAAACAGTAAGGGCATTGACAAACCTCCAGGAAATTCATATTGTTTCTGAAACATTCATTTCAATAACATTTTGTCCACACAGATGTAGCCTAGGGAAGGTTAGGCATCTCTTGTGATTTGACAAAGCCTCCCATGAAAGCCAATATATCAAATAAAGTTTTTACAAGGTTAAAGATCCTTTGTGATTTTCCAGGGTCACTCTGGGAAAACTCAAATAGGGTTTCATAATAAAGACTATATCACTCAGGGGAATTCCTTGGTGGTCCGGTGGTTAGGACTTTGTGCTTTCACTCCAAGTGTTTGGGTTTGATTCCTATTCAGGGAAATCAGATCCCAGAAGCCTCCTGGCGTGGCAGGGGGAAAAATGAAAAGTATATCACTTAGGATTTGAGTGTGGGGAAAGTAAAATAAAAGAGTTGTCAGGAAGTTTGAACACTTGGTTAAATGAGATCATGTGTCAATAACAAACACTACTTGTCTATTTAACCAAAGTAACAAAGTGTTTTGAAACTACATATTGATTGAAAGGCAATTGTAAAGAATCTTTGTTCTTTCAAAATTGACAAGGCTTGATCGAGGGCCATGATAAAGTCAATGTAAAGCAAAGATTATTCTGATAAGAAAGAATCTTTGCTTTCTAGACAGATGACTCAAAAAGTAAAGAATAACTGTACAACCATAGTAATTTTATTACCAATAATCTAAGGAAATATTTCCAGTTTAATAGAGAAAATAAATTCTAGTTTTGCATCAGTATACTATTATATATTATAGCTCAGTTTTTAAAATCTTACAAACAAACCCATTGATCTTTAGCCAGCTTTGACCACAAGAAAGAAAATCCCTTTTCTGAGAAGCATATCCATTCAGGTTTTGTTCTGCCCTTTCATCTTTTTCATTTTGGAACAACCAGTCATTTTACTTTATGAAAAAAATTATTCTTTTTCCTTAACAAAAACATATCCTGCACATTTTGTATAGTTAGTTGCTTTAATATAAGTGTTGAGTTTTAAGTTAGCAAAAGATCTTGGAAACTATCTTTAAGGTTGACATACTACATATAAAACATAATTACTGCTAAAATAAAGTTGCATGACAGTAAATTCACTTTCATTAATTCCTGAGAATTTTAAGAGCTTTCAATTCATAAAAATCACTTAATTGTCTCTAAACCATTCATAATGGAAATCCCTGAAGGGCTTTCATAATCTAATTCAGCAATACCATCAGGGTAGGGCATATTATATACACATACACACACATAAACATAAATACAAGATAAATAAGTTCCTGGAGATGTAATGTACAACATGGAGACTATAGTTAATAAAATTGTACTGCACTGTGTATTTTTGAAAGTTGCTGACAGGGTAGATTTTTTAAAGTCTCATTGTAAGAAGAAAACAACTATGTGCATTGATAAATGTTAACTAGACTTATCACAATGATCATTTTTCAACATATACAAATATTGTTATGCTATATACTTGAAACCAATATAATGTTATATGTTTTCAGACATACTTCTTTAACCTCCACTGTTTTCTAGGATGGCAATCAGAACACCTCTTCCCATGGTATCATATTTTGTGATACCTATACCCTGTAATGCCATGTGGCTGAGTGGGGGCTTCACAGAGCCACAGTGGACTTGTGTTATGAGAGCCCTCAGGTAAAATGCCCCACATGGGGTCTGTGACTTTCTGACACCAGCAGGTAACCACTTTTTCTTGGCATGGGAAGGAGATTAATTTAACAGGCTTTCAGTACTTCCTAGTGAAGTCAGGCATGTTTAGTTATATGTTCCCCTTCTCAGACATAGGAAATACCTGCACTTAAAGGGGAGTCTGTAAGTATCTTGCTCAGTAATCACCCAGCTTTCTAGAAAAGAGAAACACAGAATCTCAGTCCCACTCCAGTCCTCCTGAATCAGAACTTGCATTTTTATCAAGATCTACTGGATATGGGTCTCCCAAGTGTCTCCGTGGTAAAGAAACTGCCTTCACAAAAGCAGTTCTAAGAAGGAAGTTTATAGCAATACAATCCTACCTCAAGAAACAAGAAAAACATCGAACAGACAACCTAACTTTATACCAAAAATGACTGGAAAAAGAAGAACAAAGTAATCCCAAAGTTAGCAGAAGGAAAGAAGTCATAAAGATCAGATCATAAATAAATGAAAAAGAAATGAAAGAAACAATAGTAAAGATTAATAAAACCAAAAGCTGGTTCTTTGAGAAGGTAGATAAAACTGACAAACCTTTAGCCAGAGTCACCAAGAAAACAAAAGAGGTAAGAATCAAATCAAGAAAATTAGAAATGAAAAAGGAGAGGTTACAGGAGACAACACAGAAATACAAAGGATTATAAGAGATTGTTATGAGCAACTACATGGCAGTCAAATGGACAACCTGGAAGAAATGGACAGATTCTTAGAAAAGTTCAATCTTCCAAGACTGCACCAGGAAGAAATAGAAATTATGAACAACCCAATTACAAGCACTGAAATCGAAACTGTGATAAAAAAAAAAAAACTCCCCAAAAGCTAAGGCCCAGGGCTAGATGGCATCATAGGTGAATTTTATGAAACATTTAGAGAAGAGCTAATGCCTAATCTTCTAAAACTCTTTCAAAAAATTGTAGAGGAAGGAACACTTCCAAAATAATTCTTTGAGGCCACCATATCCCTGATACTAAAACCAGACAAAGACAAAACAAAAAAGAAAATTACAAACCAATATCACTGATGAACATAGATGCAAAAATTCTCAACAAAATTCTAGCAAACGGAATTCAACAACACATTAAAAAGATCATATGCCATGATCAAATTAGGTTTATCCCAGGGATGCAAGGATTTGTCAATATATGCAAATCAGCCAATGTGATATATGATATTAATGAAATAAAAGATAAAAACCATATGGTAATATCATTAGATGCAGAAAAAGCCTTTGACAAAATTCAGTACTTTGATAAAAAATCTTCAGAAATGGGCATAGAAGGAACCTACCTCAACATAGTAAAGACCATATATGATAAACTCACAGCAAACAGTATTCTTAATGGTGAAAAACTGAAAGCATTCCCTCTAAGATTAGGAACAAGACAAGGGCGCCAACTCTCACCAATATTATTCAACAGAGTTTTTGAGGTGCTAGCTATGGCAATCAGAGAAATAAATAAACAAAAGGAATCCAGATTGGAAAAGAAGTAAAACTCTCACTGTTTGCAGATGAAATGATACTATACATACAAAACCCTAAAGATACTGTCAGAAAATTACTAGAGCTAATCAGTAATTTTAAATTTAGCAAAGTTGCAGGATACAAAATCAGTACACAGAAATCACTTGCATTCCTATATACTAACAATGAAAAATCTGAAAGAGAAGTTGAGGAATTAATCCCATCTCCCATTGCAACAAAAGAAATAAAATACCTGGGAATAAACCTACCTAAGGAGACAAAAGAACTGTATACAGAAAATTATGAGACTGATGAAGGAAATCAAAGATGGCATAAAGAGATGGAGAGCTATTCCATGTTCCTGGGTTTGAAGAATCAATATTGTGAAAATGAGTATCCTAACAAATGCAATCTACAGAGTCAATGCAATCATTGTCAAATGATCAATGGCACTTTTCACAGAACTAGAACAAAAAAATTCACAATTCATATGGAAACACAAAAGACCCCAAAGAGACAAAGCTATTGAGAAGGAAGTCTTGAGAAAGAAGAATGGAGCTGGAGGAATCAACCTTCCTGACTTAAGACTATCTTACAAAGCTACAGTCATCAAAACAGTATGGTACTGGCACAAAACCAAAAATATTGACCAGTGGAACAAGATAGAAAGTGCAGAGATAAACCCATGCACCTATGGGTACCTTATTTTTGACAAAGGAGGCAAGAGTATACAATGGGGCAAAGAAAGCCTCTTCAATAAGTGGTGTTGGGAAAACAGGACAACTCCATGTAAAAGAATGAAATTAGAACACTTCCTAACACCATACATAAAGATAAATTAAAAATGGATTAAAGACCTAAAGGTAAGACCAGAAACTATAAAACTCTTAGAGGAAAGCATGGGTAGAACACACTATGACATAAATCACAATAAGATCCTCTATGACCCACATCATAGAGTAACAGAAATAAAATCAAAAATAATCAAGCAAGACCTAATTAAACTTAAAAGCTTTTGCAGAGCAAAAGAAACTATAAACAAGGTGAAAGGCAACCCTCAGAATGGGAAAAAAAATAGCAAGTGAAACAACTGACAAAGGATTGATTTCCAAAATATACAAGCAGCTCATATAAGTCAATAACCAGAGAAACAAACAATCCAATCAAAGAGTGTGGGAAAGACATAAACGGACATTTCTCCAAAGAAGACATACAGATGGCTAACAAACACATGAAAGGATGCTCAACATCACTCATTATACAAATGAGAGAAATACAAATCAAATGAGAGAAATACAAATCACAACTACAACGAGATATCTCTTCACACCAGTCAGAAAGGCCATCATAAATAAGTCCACAAACAATAAATGCTGGAGATGGTGTGGAGAAAAGGGAACTCTCTTGCACTGTTGGTGGGGATGTAAATTGATACATCCACTATGGAGGACAGTATGGAGATTCCTTTAAAAAATAGGAATAAAACCACCATATGACCCACCAATCCCACTCCTAGGCATATACCTTGAGGAAACCAAAATTGAAAAAGACACATGCACCCCATTGTTTATTGAAGCACTAATTACAATACCTAGAACATGGAAGCCACCTAGGTGTCAATCAGCAGATGAATGGGTAAAGAAGCTGTGTTACATATATACAACAGAATATTATTCAGCCTTAAAAAGAAATGTGTCTGAGTCAGTTCTAATGAGGAGGATGAACCTAGAGCCTATTGTACAGAGTGAAGTAAGAAACAGAAAAACAAATATCATATACTAATGCATATACATGGAATCTAGAAAGATGGTTCTGATGAAATTATTTGCAGAGAGGTAATGGAGACAGAGACATAGAGAACAGACTTATGGACATGGGGGTGGGGAGAGGGGGACAAGGAGGAAGGAGAGGGTGGGATGTATGGAGAAGTAACATGGAAACTTACATTATCATATGTAAAATAGATATCCAGTGGGAATTTGTTGTATGAATCAGAGAACTCAAACTGGGACTCTGTAACAACCTAGAGGAGTGGGATGGGCAGGGAGGTGGGAGGGGGCATATGTATACCTATGGCTGATTCATATTGATGTTTGGCAGAAACCAACACAACTCTGTAATGCAATTATCCTTTATTTTAAAAAGAAAAAAAAAAGGAATTAACCTGCAAAGCAGGAGATGCAGGCAGATGTGGGTTCGATTCCTGGGTTGGAAAGATCCCCTGGAGGAGAGCATGGCAACCCACTCCTGTATTCTTGCCTGGAGAATCCCATGGAGAGAGGAGCCTGGCTGACTATAGTCCATGGGGTCACAAAAAGTCAGAGATGAGTGAAGTGACTTAGCATGCACCGGATTTGTGCATACCTTTCACTGCAGTAACCTGAGCTGCAGGCTTCCCAGATGGCTAAGTGGGTAAAGAATCTGCTGGCGACCCAGTCATATGTGGGTTGGAGCCTGGTTTGGGAAGATCCCCCAGAGGAGAAAGCAGCAACCCACTCCAGTATTCTTGCCTGGAGAATCCCGTGGACAGAAGAGCCTGGTGGGTTTGGGTCCATGAGGTCACAAGGGTCTGACATGAGAAGTCACTCGCATGCCACAGCAGCAACCCTGAGCTCCACCCACGCCCTTTTCTAGACCGGCTGGTGGGGGTCCAGTGTGCTCCTGCCAAGATTTCCTTCAGTGGAAGAAATCACTGGAAAAGGGTGGAAAGCTGTTTGGCCACTAGGTGGGTAGTACTAGATGGTGAAGTCAAGAAAATAATGGGAGAATGGATGAAATGTAAACATTTTCATGCACGTGTGGTTTTTATAAGAAGCCGTTGTAGTTTTGCCATCCTCCGCTAGAGAACAGTGATTAAAAGAAAAGGATCAGGATTTCATTTAGTAAGCACCCCTGGGGCTTTGTTTTTGCACCCAGTGCTGAGCTGAACCCTTGGAATACACAAATGGAGAGCATGACTGGCAACTGTTACACCACAGCTCCTGTCCAATGTGGAAGAACCCTGCCAAAGAACCATAGCGACTGCTGGGCTTATGGCTGGGTGCCATGTGGTGGCTAACCTTTGAGCGAATCCAAGGCTGGATTCTGTCCAGCTCTGAAAAGTAAGGTGCTCTGCCAGGAGCCAGCACGGGAGATCCCACCCATGACAAGGTCATGTGAAGGAGACCTGACAAGCAAGGCTTCAGGACTCGAGGGACTCCCTGGGCCTATCCCACCCATGACAAGGTCATGTGGAGAGACCTGACGAGCAAGGTGGATCTGGACTCAAGGGACCACCGGACCTGCTCGAGCATCTACCCCAAAACCGGAATCTGTCTGTCTTACTATTTTATGCCTTTCAGCAACTCTTCTGACATTAACAGGGGGCTATCCCCGACCACCTTTTTCTGGAAAAAATTAACTTAGGGCTCTAGTTGATAAATCTCCTGGGCATGAAAGGAGTATTTCAATTCAAACCCCCTGTTAGCATTCTAGCTTACTTGGCAGGTTCATCCAGACTCTTGCAATATTGTTGAGCCAATGCTTGCTGCCAAATTCCCACATCCCTTATCCATTGTGTTCCTGGGAGTGCATATAGTTAAGATGTAGAAAAAACAAGTAGTAGCCTTAACATTAGCAACATTAGACTTTGAGTTAGTAAGTTATTTCTTTGCTGTAACCCATTGAATCTTTGCTCCATAAAAATGTAACTGTACTTTAAGGGTGACGCAGGCTAAGGAATTTAACAAAAAATGTTTCAAGGGAAAGTAAGTGTTTTAGCTGACCAATCTTTATCCAAAAGGGGTCATAAAATGTCAACAGGCCTCAGGGGCAGAAGATAATGTACAAAAAATAAGACCCTTGTTTATGAAACGGTATGCAGGAAGAAACCTGGTATCAATAAAAGTTAATACTGATGGAATGTTGAGCTGACTGCATTTTTCACTTTGCTCAATGTACAACTCAGGGTATAAAAGCTCCCTCTGAAAATAAAGTGGCAGGCCTTGCTCGCCAAAGCTTGGTCTCCCCATGTCGTTCTTTCTTTCTCTTTCCTTTTCCTTTTCCGGCTGATTCCCTGGAGCACAGGGGCCCTCTGAGATCACTTTCCTGCCTGTGCTTCTAAGACCCACTTGAGAAGGTGCCCAAGATGGGGCACCTTCAGCTATACAAGAGGGCGCCTGCGGCCTACATGAACAGAGCAAGTCCAGTGCTGGGGCTGTATTGGCTTTCTGCATAAACCAAGGAATATCAGCCTCTTTCTCTCCTCTATTTTCTTAACTGCATAATTGTTTCCTTATCTCTTTCTCTATCTCTCTCAGTCACTGACATCATTCACGCTTCAGATAACCCTAGATCCAACTGGGGCTGAACCCCCGTAGTGCCCCTAGTTGAATTCCAACTCTGTCCACCTGGGTGCAGCAGGGCCAGGAGCGTGCTTGGGGCAGGGCAGGCGAGGGCTGCCCCTGTCAAGGAGGGGCCATGGGTGCCATGCTACTTTGGTGCAGCTGCAAGTGGGTCATGTGCAGTTGTGTGGGGACCACGTGGGAGAGGGGGTGGAAGGGCCTGTCATTGCACAACCTCTTCCCACCAGCAGCTCCTGGACTGTGTGCACAGCAGCAGCAGCATTAGCACCGGATGCGTGGTGGTTGTGGTGCTCGGGCACTTTGACCTGGAGGCATCTCCAACAGGTCAGGGCCTGGGACACAGAGTGCAACCCAAACCACATGGGATTCCCCAACAATGACCCTTGCCATCTTTGTGGTGTCCCAGGGCCTGGTGGCTACATGTTTCCCCTGGAAGTGGGATCCCATTATATCAGGCCTGGCATGCACAGTACCATGCCATTTCCAGACATTGTGACAAGCCTCGGAATTGCAGGGGCCCTCTTGCACACCTAATCCTGCTCACAGCCATTGCCATCAAGACTGGTAGCTCTGGGCCTTACCCTGGAGGGAAAGTGGCTTCAGCCCTTCCTTTCCTAGGCTCTACCAACTTCCACTGACCAGACATTTTCCCGCTCTGGAATAAGGGGTGTTGGAGGTAGAGAGTGTGTGAAGGCTTGGAGGAATTTAAGAAGGCGGACCTAGGTGAGGGTGGGGACCATAGGGTGGAGGCTTGGGGACAGTAGTTGGATTTGAGTGAGGTCAGGGCTTAGGACATGCATTGTGCTTGGGAAGAGGTGGGACATGGCTTGAGTGGGCGCAGGTATTGGGCTTAGACAGCAGCAAGGCTTCCATAGGGATGAGACTTGAGTTGGGAGGTTGGGTCATGGGAAGGGGTGGGGCTTCGTGGGGGCAGGGATTTAACTTCCACTGGGGTGGGGCTTGGCCTCAGGGGCTGAGCTCAGTTGGGGGTGGGGCTTCATGGAGGTGGGACTTGGATGGGGTGGGGCTTGGTGAGGACCTGAGTCAAACATGCCCATAGACTTGGTGTCAGGGGTGGGACTTAAGACCTCTGTTGCACTTTGGTGGAAGTGGGACTTGGCAGTGGGGGCAAGGTGTAAGAGTGAGTGACAGAGTGCAAATCGCTCAGTCATGTCCGACTCTTTGCAACCCCATGGAATGAACTCTCCAGGCTAGAATACTGGAGTGAGTAGCCATTCCCTTCTCCAGGGGATCTTCCGAACCCAGGGATTGAACCCAGGGCTCCCACATTGCAGGCAGATTAAGGTTTAAGAGAGGGGGTGGAATTGTGGGTGGAGTAATAATAAATGAGGAGAGTGAAGAAGTTGACTTAATGCTCAACATTCAGAAAACTAAGATCATGGCATTCGGTCCCATCACTTCATGGCAAATAGATGGGGAAACAGTGGAAACAGTGTCAGACTTTCTTTTTGGGGGCTCCAAAATCACTGCAGATGGTGATTGTAGCCATGAAATTAGAAGACGCTTGCTCCTTGGAAGGAAAGTTATGACCAACCTAGACAGCATATTAAAAAGCAGAGACATTACTTTGCTAAGAAAGGTCCATCTAGTCAAGGCTATGGTTTTTCCAGAGGTCATGTATGAATATGAGAGTTGGACTATAAAGAAAGCTGAGTGCCGAAGAATTGATGCTTTTGAACTGTGGTATTGGAGAAGACTCTTGCGAGTCCCTTGGACTACAAGGAGATCCAACTAGTCCATCCTAAAGGAAATTAGTCCTGGGTGTTCATTGGAGGGACTGATGTTGAAGCTGAAACTCCAATACTTTGGCCACCTTATGTGGAGAGCTGAATCATTTGAAAAGTCCCTGATGCTGGGAAAGATTGAGGGCAGGAGGTGAAGGGGACGATGGAGGATGAGATGGTTGGATGGCAGCACCAACACAATGGACATGGGTTTGGGTGGACTCTGGGAGTTGGTGATGGACAGGGAGGCCTAGTGTGCTGTGATTCATGTGGTCACAAAGAGTCAGATACAACTGAGTGACTGAACTGAACTGAACTGAATAATAATTGAGGGCTTCCCGATGGCTTAGCCAGTAAAGAATCCACCAGAGATGCAGGCAGACGTGGGTTCAATCCCTGGGTCGCAAGGCCGCCTGCAGAAGGAAAGGGCACCCCACTCCAGTATCCTTGCCTAAGAAATCCCATAGGCAGAGGAGCCTGGTGGACTATGGTCCATGGGGTCACAAGAGTCAGACACGATTAAGCACACACACTGCAGCAATAATCGTAGCTGCACTAGCGCTGAATACCAATTGAGCAGTTTTTTGTACCACTGTATCAGAGTGATTGTGAAGACTTCTGTGGACTTAGAATTGGCACAGCCTGAGCAGGACCTTGTGAGGCAGAACTTCGGCCTTGCCTGGAACAGATCCAGTGAAGCAGTGCTGACTGCTGGAGGGCAGGTCTCTTGCTGCCTGTGGGTAGAATTCTAGCATTTGCACTGCCACTGGATCCCTAACCAGTGTGCTGAATAGCTGTGAGATGGGAGAGTCCTCTGTAACCCTGGGAAAAAGCAGAAGGGGCAGGGTTGCCTGCCAAGGTTTACAGGGTCTGCAGGGTAGGGTCACACCTAGGGTCAGGGAAGTCTGTTCCTGCAGTGAGACACTGGAGACCCTTTTGGGGTCCCTTTCTGCCTCTGATTCTAACTTCCAGACAGCTGGAAACCATAGGAGACTGTTTTTAGCTCTTGATCCTTGCTGCCCACCCCTCATCTTCCCCCTCCCCCCAACAAAAGATACTTCTTTGGTTAGATGGTAGTGACATCATGTGTTGCTCCTTAACCTTACCTACCACATGACACCCTTCTGTGATGGAAACCCATGGCCCATTCTGTTCTCAGTATCCATGGAAACACCACAGCTTGTCACACATTCTCTTCACCCACCAGTTTCATTGCCTTATGCAGAGCCCCAGTCATCTTTCTCATCTGTCAGGCATTTTCTGAGAAAGGAGGGAACTGGATCTCTTCGTTCTCAATCTTTGCCCCAGAGAAGTGGGTACCAGGTGCCCAGGGACTGCACAGCCCTGAGCCAGGGCATGGGCATGAGCACACACCCACACCCACACACACACAAACACACACACACACAGGCTTTGTCAGGCTCTGCCCCCAAACACACACACACACACACACACACACACACACCCCACCCCTCTTGCTTGGAGGGCTTTGTCAGGCCCCACCTCCTACCTCTGGCCTTTTCACCACAGGCACCTCCAGGACACACAGCAAAGTCCTGGGACTTTGAGGAGAAGCCAACAGGAAGTGGAGGTCAACAGGGAGGGGATGAGGCAGGGGAAGCTGGGCCTAAAGAAAACCCTCCATCAAATGACTGGGAAAGCCCTCGGAAGCAGGGGCTGAATCCCTGTGACCAGAAAAGGGAGTGGCATAGTGGAGGGGTTTTGGTGGGGGTTGGGAGGGTGAGCATTAATGATGTTCTCACTCCATTTGCATTTTAGGCTGTGGAAAATGGAGACTATTCTGCCTTCATACTTGGCACTGACCCAAAATTCCTTGACTCCTGGTCACACTTTGTGAGCTGATTACTGCCTTTAGTATTAGACCAGTCCATAGAAAGTGGGAGCAATGGCTGTGACTCAGTTGGAGGATTGGTGCAGAGGAATGGACCTGTACTCTAGGAAGGCCTTGCTAATCGTGGGGATCCCCATGGAGTGTAGTGAGGTGGAAATTAAAGAGACCCTGAGGAGGGGCTTAGAGTCCCTCTTAACCTACAGGGTCCTGGGCACAATGTTCAGAAGGGAAGACCATGCTAAAGCAGGTTTTCCTTGAATTGACTGATACCATCAACTATGCTACAGTGCCCAGCTGGATCCTAGGAAATGGAGGTACCTGGGAAGTGGTGGTGAAACCCTGTAGCCCAGATTAGGAATTTATCAACAGACTGAAGTACTTCCTAAAAGATGAGGGCCGAAGAATGGTAGATGTGGCCAAAACACCGGGGTACAGCACTCACTCGGAGGGCACAGAGCCAGAGGGCATTGCTCAAGTCAGGCAACCAGTCTTACAGCCTCTGAAAGAAAGCCTGTGGTACTGAAAACTCAAGACATTTTTGGGAAACTCTCTCCCAGGCCCAGATGAAGAGAGCTTTGAAACCTGGCTAGACCAGGTGACTGAGATGATGCAGCTATGGCAGGTGCATGAGATAGAGAAGAGGTGGTGTTTGCTGGAGAGCTTATGTGGCCCTGCCCAGTCCATCATGTGGGTACTGAGGGCCAGCAGTGACTCTGTGACACTGGAGGAGTGCCTAGAGGCCCTGATGCAGATCTTTGGGGATAAAGAGGACCATAGAACCTCACAGTTTAAGTTATTCCAGACCTTCCAGGAGTCCAGAGAGAACATCTCTGTTTTTTCGGTATGGTTAGAGCCCCTGATTCAGAAAGCCAGGCAGCACAGCCCCTTGTCAGTGAGAAGCACAGACACAATTCTCCTGAAACACATCCTAGCTCGAGCCTCCATGACCACGGCCCTCCATGGCAAGCTCGAGCTACTGGATCAGTGAGAGTGTGCACCCACTTTCCTGCAGTTAATGAAGCTCATTCAAGATGAAGAGGAGTGTGAAACCACCATGGCAGTAACCGAGGAGTACCAGAGTCAAGCAGAAAGGGTCTGCAGGGCATCAGAAGACAGTGTCCTGATCCCTCAGGTCATGGTATAGGCAAGGTCATTTGCTGAGAGCAACACTCAGACCATCCAGGAAGGGATCATCCCATTTCTGAAGTGCAGGTGGCTGTCCTCCAGCTGTGACACTGGGGAGGAAGGCCACAGCCAGGCATTATTTCCTAGGGCTGAGAACAAGCCTATGGCAAAGCCCAGGCCTCAGCTGGCAGCAGAAGAGTCAGAAAACAAGAGAGAGGCTGGAGCCATTGAGCCACCCTAGGCCTTAGGAAGGATAGGCTCAACACATCCAGGCACCCCTCTGCTAGCAGGCAACAGATAAAGTGTAACAGGGGAAGAGACAGTCTACACAGGCAGCGAGGGCCTTGAGTGGGGCAGAGGGACAGGGCAGCCTGGCCCAGCCCCCTCAGCCTCTACCAGCTGGAAGGTGCTCCACCAACCAAGCCAAAATCAGTTCAGGGAGGTGCAGGAGACCCAAGCGGGGGGCCACATCATGTGCAGCAAAAAGGGGTGCCAGTGCCTCAGACAGAGACCCCAATATAGCAGAGGCTGAAGAAGGGCAGTCCACACAAACAGTGGGGGCCTTGAGTGGGGCAGAGGGGCAGGGAAGCCAGGCCCAGCCCCCTCAGCCTCTACCAGCTGGAAGGTGTTCCACTAACCAAGCCAAAGTCACTTCAGGGAGGCACAGGAGGCCCAAGTAGGGGACTGTCATGTGCAGCAAAAGGGGTGCCCATGCCTCAGACAGAGACCCCAACATAGCAGAGGCTGAAGAAGGTGTAATTGGGGGCTCTGGCATTGGCCCTAGCTTTTGGCCACCTGCAAACGCCGACCCTGTGGGCTCTGAGCTACTGATGCTGATGGGCCCCCCAGGGCACGTGGGGCCTAGAGGAGCCTCTCTGGAGGCCATCTCCACCACAAGGAGCAAGCACTGGCAAGGCAGAGCTGTGGGGCACACGGGAAATACTCCAGCAGGAAGACTGCAGGAACTAGCCTGTCTTCAGGATCATCTACACTTCCCTAGGGAGTCCCCAGGAAGGCAGCACCCTGGAGCCTTTCTGCAATTGAGGGCAGAGGACCCAGAGGCCCACGGCACCCAGCACCAGCCTACAAGCAGTCTTCCCCCACCCCAGCCGCTGTAGCCTGGAAGGGCTGTAGGGACAAGGACAGCAAAGACTGTGAGGAGATGATAAGGCCCTGGGTACCTGGTGGGCCAGTACTCCAAAACTGGCTTTGCTGTGAGTGAGTGTGCATGTAAACTTTTGTCCCAAAGGAGGAAAAGGAGAAGGAGGAGGAAAAGGGGAAGGAGGAGGAAGAGGAGGAGGGAGATGCAGGAAGAGGAGGAGGGAGATGGAGGAGAGGGAAGAAGAGGAGGAGAAGGATAATTCATTGGCAGGAGGGAGGGTTGTTTTGTTCTGCTTAAGTTTGAGCTTGGTCACTGGAGACCTGGAACTCGCCTGGGGAAGTACCACTCACCAGCTGTCAATGCTAAGGTCAGCCCCAAAGCCTGCTAACTGGGAACAGCCCTTAGTGGCCAGCCCAGCTTCGGTGAGGAGTGCCTGCAAACAACTGCTGCCCACACTGGCCAGAGAGACTTTAAGGGCCATGTCATGGTGCCTGGGCCTCCCCCTGCCCCTCCAGAGGGGACCCCTATTCAGTATCCCTTGGGGCAGGCTGCTCCTTGTCCTGGGAAGTCCAGATGTGTCCCTGTACGCCCCCTAGTGATCCAGGTTACAAGGAACTCCTCCCTGCCGCAGCCCCTCTCCCCTCCCCATCAACACACAACCCAAAGCAATCATCCACTTCCTCCCACCCTCTGCAGAGCCCTGAGGTGCCCATGAACCCAGGCCAGGTGTCCCCACCTACCCAGTCACCGACCCCTCAGCCTTGCCACATGCCCTGAGCTTCAGCACTAGCCAAGGCCCTACCTGCTGTGGTCCCAGGTCGTCAGCTCAGTGTGTGCTTTCCTGGTGCAGATTCGGGACTGGTTCTGTTTGGTCTCCTGGATATGTGCGTGTGTTCTTCTCTGAGCATTTCCCCCCACTGTGGGGCAGAGACACCCCAGCCCACTCACAGGAAATGGTGGGAAGGAGGGGATGGATGAGGGCTTGGCCGGCGCCCACCCCAGGACCTTGGAAAGGAAGATCTGCATTGGGGCTGCAGAAGGGCTTTGGGAGGCCCCCCAGGACCTGTGCTCTGGTGGGCCACCCATGCTTCCTCAGGACTCGGTGTCCTGGGCTTGGTACAGAGTGCCCTGCTGTGTGACTGTACTGTGCCTGTCATAGGGCATGTGGGCCCAAGTGGGAGGGGCTGCCATGAGGGGATCAGGCATTGCCAGCACCCACCAACCTGGGAAGACACCACGTGTGAGGCCCTCGGGAAGGAGGAGTGTGGGAAGAGGGAGGGCCACCACGTCTGGGGAGGGAGGGCACCCTGTTAGGGACCCCGGGAGGTTGGGAGCCAAGACCGTGATCTTCAGTGGACAGTACAAGTTCTTCTCTGTGTTGTCATTCCCTGTCTTCAATAGTTTCAGTCAGTGTGGATGAGTGTGAATTCATAGATACAGTGGATGTGATGTTAGATATACTGGGTATGATGTCAGAGACGGTGATGTGTTGTCATTAACACAGTTGGTGTGATGTCATATATAGTGGATATGATTGCTTTTCAATAAAGTTTCCTGAAAATTTGAGCTGAGTCTCATCTCTGATCTGGACAGTGGAGGGGAGGGGTGAAGGGGGTGGGGGGAGTGACAGTGGCCTGGTATCCTGAGTTGGTGCTGTGGTGCAGTCCTGGAAGTGTCTGAGATGGTCTATGTGGCCCCCTGGGCTGGATGGAGCTGGGTGACACGGACTTGTGGGGAGGAACTGTGGCTGGTTGGGTCCCCAGGAACCTCAGGGAGCCCCCAGGAATAAGTGGATTGGATGTGGGGGGAGGGCAGGGCCAGCAGATAGAACACCAGGCTCCAGGATCCCTGGCAGCTCCATGGGTGCTCCAGGCACCCAGATGGTTCAGAGATCACGTGTGCCATCCCAAGGACCAGCCAGCCACAGAAGGGTCCTGGTGTGAGGTCAAAGACCACTGTCAGGATTGTGGTGCAGGATTTCAGGGTTGGGGTGTTTGCCCACTTTCCTGAGATCAGTCTACCCCTGCTGGCCAACAGCAGCCAGCCTGGGTTTGGGCAACCGGGGGTGGTGGGGGCAGTGGTGTGATGTCCGAGGAAAGGAGGGTGGGCCAGCAAGAGTTCCACAGGCCTCAGGCCCTGAGTGTGGGCCAGCAGGAGTTCCACATACCCCTTTCCTCAGAGGTGGGGAAAGGCTGACAGCACTGTCCTCCAATTTGAGCCCAGGGCAAGGTGGCCTGCTGAGAGGCAATGGCACCCCTCTCCCTGTCCCACTCCCCCACACTAGCCCTGTGTTCTGGGAGCAGGCAGGAGGCAGACATCACACCCACTGTGTTTAGGACAACAAAACCACTATATCTGACATCACATTCACTATATCTGACATCACATCCACTGTATCTGTGTCATCACATCCACTGTATCTCTGTCATCACACCCACTGTATTCTTTCTGCAGCCTGGAGAAAGAAGAATGTGCCCCTGAACTTGAGTGCACCATCACTGCAGTGCAAGTGGAGGCAGGAGAGAGGAAGGGAACTAGGTGCCCACAAAGATCCAAAGGGGCTGTTTAGCCAGCTACTCTGGTGGTCTTTGGACACAGAACGCAGGTCTTCAGAGCTGGCCTCGACCAAGACCCATGAACACGCGGGGAGGGTGGCTCGACCCTTCAACCCCAAGGGACCCTGGGCGGATATGCTTGCTCCTGGTGCTGGTGCTCCATTGGGAGGGGACATTGTTATCAGGAGGTGGAGGAGGGAGATGGACCGGTTGGGTGGTCCAATCTGCAGAGCAGTGGAGCCTTTCCTATGTTACTTTCACCACAATATACATTGCTTCCGGTTTCAAAGGCTTTAGCAATAATAATGGATGGCATCAGTGACTCGATGGACATGAGTTTGAGTGAATTCTGGGAGTTGGTGATGAACAGGGAGGCCTGGCGTGCTGTGATTCATGGGGTCGCAAAGAGTCAGACACGACTGAGCGACTGAACTGAACTGACCAGTTTTCCCAGCACAACTTGTTAAAGAGACTGTCTTTTCTCCATTGTATATTTGTGCATCCTTTTTCAATGATGACACAAATAGACAGAGAAAGATACCATATTCATCCTAACCTGCATACAGATTTCTCAAGAGGCAGGTCAGGTGGTCTGGTATTCCCATCTCTTTCAGAATTTTCCGCAGTTTATTGTGATCCACACAGTCAAAGGCTTTGGCATAGTCAAAGCAGAAATAGATGTTTTTCTGGAACTGGCTGATTCTGGGTCCGCAGCTTCCCCAGAGACTTTGGTGAGCAGTGCATTCGCCAGGGTGGAAGGCGCTACTGATCCAGGAGACACATTCTCAAGCATGAGGCCGTCCTGCGTTTGCCTGTATGTGCATGTATGACATGTGATCCACACGGTCAAAGGCCTTGGCATAGTCAATAAAGCAGAAATAGATGTTTTTCTGGAACTCTCTTGCTTTTTCCATGATCCAGTGGATATTGGTAATTTGATCTCTGGTTCCTCTGCCTTTTCTAAAACCAGGTTGAACATCAGGAAGTTCATGGTTCATGTACTGCTGAAGCCTGGCTTGGAGAATTTTGAGCATTACTTTACTAGTGTGTGAGATGCCAGCCATCCTGGGAATAGCCGCCAAGGCTTCTCACACCCAGGGTAGCCATTTCGAAGTGAGGCACCCCTCCCTCATGACTGAACCAACTGCTTGAGCACCATGTCCACCATGTGAGCTGAGGTAGGTTATGTGTTTACATCGAGCACCTGTTTCCTTGATTTCTCTTTCTGCTTTATAATTGTTAGTGTATAGGAATGCAAATGATTTCTGTGTATTGATTTTATATCCTGAAACTTTACTATATTCATTGATTAGCTCTAGTAATATTCTGGTGGTGTCCTTACGGTTTTCTATGTAGAGGATCATGTTATCTGCAAACAGTGAGAGTGTTACTTCTGCTTTTCCAATCTGGATTCCCGTTAATTTATTTTTCTTCTCTGATTGCTGTGGCTGAAACTTCCAAATCTATGTTGAATAGAAGTGGTGAGAGTGGGCACCCTTGTCTTTTCCCTGACTTTAGGAGAAATGCTTTCAGTTTTTCACCATTGAGGAATATGTTTGCTGTGGGTTTATCATATATGGTTTTTACTATGTTGAGTTATGTTCCTTCCATGCCTGCTATCTGGAGGGTTTTTATCATAAATGGATGTTGAATTTTGTCAAAAGATTTCTCTGCATCTGTGGAGATAATCATGTGGTTTTTATTTTTCAGTTTGTTAATGTGGGGTCTTACATTGATTGGTTTGCAAATACTGAAGAATCCTTGCTTCCCTGGGATAAAGTCAGTTGGTCATGATGTCTGATCTTTTTAATATGTTGTTGGATTCTGTTTACTAGAAGTTTGATGAGGATTTTTCATCTATGTTCATCAGTGATATTGGCCTCTAGTTTTCTTTTTCTGTGGCATCTTTGTCTGGTTTTGGTTTTAGGGGGATGGTGGCTTCATAGAATGAGTTTGGGAGTTTGCCCTCCTCTTCAATTTTCTGGAAGAGTTTGAGTAGGATAGGTGTTAGTTCTTTTCTCAATTCTTTGTAGAATTCACCTTTGTAGCCATCTGGTCCTGGGCTTTAGTTTTTTGGAAGATTTTTTATTACAGTTTCTTTTTGCATGCTTGTGATGGGTCTGTTAAGATTTTCTATTTCTTCCTTGTTCTGTTTTGGGAGGTTATATTTTTCTAAGAATTCATCCATTTCTTCCAAGTTGTCATATAGCTGATGCTAGTAATCTCTTATAATCCTTTGTATTTCTGTGTTGTCTGTTGTGATTTCTCCATTTTCGTTTCTAATTTTGTTAATTTAATTCTTCTCCCTTTTTTTTTTCTTGATGAGTCTGGCTAATGATTTGTCTACTTTATTTATCTTCTCAAAGAACCAGATTTTAGTTTTGCTGATTTTTGCTATAGTCTCCTTTGTTTCTTTTTCATTTATTTCTGTCCTAATTTTTGATTTCTTTCCTTCTACTAACACTTGGGTTTTTCACTTCTTCTTTTTCTAGTTGCTTTAGCTGTAAAGTTAGGTCATTATTTGTTTTTTCTCTTGTTTCTCGAAGTAAGCTTTTATTGCTATGAACCTTCCCCTTAGCACTGATTTTACCGAATCCCGTAGGTTTTGTGTTGTTGTGCTTTCATTTTCATTTGTTTCTATGCATATTTCTCCTACTATTTGTTGGTTATTCAGAAGTGTGTTGTTTAGCCTCCATATGTTTGTATTTTTAATATTTTTCCCTGTAGTTGACATCTAATCTTAACACATTGTGATCAGAAAAGATAATGGAAATTATTTCGATTTTTTTTTTTCAATTTACCAAGGCATGATTTATGGGCCAGGATGTGATCTATTCTGTAGAATGTTTGGTGTGCCATTGAGAAAAAGGTCAAAGCCATTGTTTTGGCGTGAAATGTCCTATAGATATCAATTAGGTCTAACTGGTCCATTGTATCATTTAAAGGTTGTGTTTCCTTGCTAATTTTCTTTTTGGTTTATCTATTCATAGGTGTGAGTGGGGTATTAAAGTCTCCCACTATTATGTGTTACTGTTATTTTCCCCTTTCCTACTTGTTAACATTTGCCTTGCATATTGAGGTGCTCCTATGTTGGGTGCATATATGTTTATAATTTTTATATCTTCTTCTTGGATTGATCCTTTGATCATTATGCAATGTCCTTCTTTGTCTCATTTCATGTTCTTTATTTCAATGTCTATGTTATCTGATATGAGTATTGTTATTCCTGCTTTCTTTTGGTACCCATTTACATAAAATATCTTTTCCAACACTTCACTTTCACTCTGTATGTGTTCTTTTATTTGAAGTGGGTCTCTTATAGACAGCATATATAGAGGTTTGTATTTGTAACCATTTTATGATACATCTTTTGTCACCTATCACTCCATTTGTCCATCCCTCTATCCAATCATCAATCGATCATTTCCCTTGGTGCATTGTGGCAAATTATAGACATCAGTATGTGTCTCCTTAAGTATTTCAGAGAGTATGCCATTAAGCAGTGAGCCATATTTGTTTACAGCAATTTTCTTTGGATATAAACTTTACATACAATGAAATCTACCAATCTTTTTATTCCCAACCATGTTACTTTTTAATTGAAGTATAGTTGATTTACAATGTTGTGTTAATGTCTACTTTAAAGCAAAGTGTTTCAATTATGCACATATATGTGTATATACACATTGTATGTCTGTGCACATTCTTTTAATCTTTTTTTTTTTTTTTTTTGGCTACACTGTGCAGCATGTGGGATTAGTTCCCTGACCAGGGATTGAAACTGCATCCCCTGCAGTGGAAGTGTGGAGTCTTAACCACTGGACTGCCAGAGAAGACTCATATATATGTTTTTCCATTATGATTTGTCATAGGATGTTGAATACCATTCCCTGTGCTCTACAGTAGGAACTTGTCTATCCATTCCATGTACTCAAGTTTATATCTCTTAACTGCAATCTCTTCCTCCATCCCTCCCCCAATTCTCCCTTCCTTGAAAGCCAAAAGTCTGTTCTCTATGTCCATGAGTGTGTTTCTGTTACATACATATGTTTGTGTGTGTGTGTCATATCTTAGAGTCCACATTTAAGTAATATTGTTTGGTATTTGTCTTTCTCTGTGTGCTTCACTTCACTTAGTATGATCATCTCTTGGTCCGTACATGTTGACTGAAATGGCCTTATTGTTTTTGCTGTACAGATTCTTGGATCCTTTTAACCATACTTAGAGGTATTCATCTGTGATTTGTTTCCCTGATATATTGTTAAAATGTGTGTAATATATCACTTTTGGGATAGTACATCCATTTTGAGGCTATATTAGGATTTTTCTATGTATATGTCAGTCAGTTCAGTTCAGTTCAGTCATTCAGTCATGTCTGACTCTTTGAGGCCCCATGGACTGCAGTTCCTGATGCCAGGCTTCCCTGTCCATCACCAACTCCCAGAGTCTACTCAACCTCAGGTCCATCGAGTGGGAGATACAGTTCAACCATCTCATCCCCTTCTTCTCTCACCTTCAATCTTTTTCACCATCAGGAACTTTTCCAATGAGTCAGTTCTTCACATCAGGTGGTCAAAGTATTGGAGTTTCAGCTTCAACATCAGTCCTTATGAATATTCAGGCTGATTTCCTTTAGGATTGACTGGTTTGTTATTCTTGCAGTCCAAGGACTCTCAAGAGTTTATGTGGGTATGAATAAATATTTATTGTGTTTATGCTGCCCTCTTGTTGAGAAATAGAAGAATGCTTATGAATGTGGTTTATAAAATGCTAACTTATTCTTTACATGTTGAAAAAGCTAAGGTATAAATCTATTAAAAATTAATACATGCTCTCATTCCTTGGTGCATTTTGTGGTAAATTGCAGACATCAGTATGGAAATCTGGAAGTTTTTCAGCAAGTGTGCTATTATCTAGTGAGCTATGTTTGTTTAGAGGAATTTTCTTTGTAATATAAGCTTTACATACAGTGAAACATACCAAACTTTTTTTTCCAGTCATGTTATTTTTCACTTGAAGTATAGTTGATCTGCAATGTTGTATTAATTTCTGTGAAAAGATTTATTTTTACACGTATATACATTGTTTCTGTGTGTGTGATTACTATATATATATATATGTACATATATATATATACATGTACTATATATATATATATATATATATATATATATATATACACACCAGGTAAGTCCCATAGATATTCTTTTTTATATTCTTTTCCAGTATGGTTTATCATAGGATGCTGAATGTAGTTCTCTGTGCTCTGCAGTAGGAAATGGTTGTTTATACCTTCCATATGTAATAGTTTACATCTGCTAACCCCAACTTCCTATTCTTCCCTCCCCGAACCCCCTCCTTCTTGGAAACCATAAGTCTGTTCTCTATTTCCATGAGTCTGTTTCTGTTGCACAGACATGTTCGTTTGTGTCATAATTAGATTCCACATATAAGTGGTATCATTTGCTATTTGTCTTTCTCTCTCTGACTTATTAAACTTTGTATAATAATCTCTCAGTCCATCCATGTTGCTACAAATGGCATCATTTCAATTTTTATGGCTGAGTACTATTCTGTTTTATATATGTGCCATTTCTTTATCCATTCATCTGTCAAGTAACATTTAGGATGTTTTTATATTTTGGCTATTGTGAATAGTGCTGCTATGAACATTGGAGTGCCTGTATCTTATGAGATTACAGTTTTCTCTGGGTTTATGCCAAGGTATGGAGAAGGAAATGGCAACCCACTCCAGTATTCTTGCTTGAAGAATCCCAGGGATGGAAGATCCTGGTTGGCTGCCGTCTATGGGGGCACACAGAGTCGGACACGACTGAAGGGACTTAGCAGCAGCAACAGCAGCATGCCCAGGAATGGAATTTCTAGATCAGAAGATAATTCTAGTTTTACTCTTCTGAGGAACTTCCATAGTTGTCAATAGTGGCTGGACCAACTTACATCCCCACTTACAGTGTAGGAGGGTCCCCTTTTCTTCACATACTCTTCAGCTTTGTTATTTGTAAACTTTTTGATGATGAACTTTATGACTGGTGTGACATGATACCTCATTGTAGTTTTGATTTGCATTTCTCTAATAATTAGGAATCAGTTCAGTTCAGTCCCTCAGTCGTGTCCGACTCTTTGCGACCCCATGAACTGCAGCACGCCAGGCCTCCCTGTCCATCAGCAACTCCTAGAGTTCACTCAGACTCACATCCATTGAGTCAGTGATGCCATCCAGCCATCTCATGCTCGGTCGTCCCCTTCTCCTCCTTCTCCCAATCCCTCCCAGCATCAGGGTCTTTTCCAGTGAGTCAACTCTTCACATGAGGTGGCCAAAGTATTGGAGTTTCAGTTTCAGCATCAGTACTTCCAATGAACCCCCAGGACTTATCTCCTTTAAGATGGAGTGGTTGGATCTCCTTGCAGTTCAAAGGACACTTAAGAGTCCAAGAGACTCTTCTCCAACACCACAGTTCAAAAGCATCAATTTGTCGGTGCTCAGCTTTCTTCACAGTCCACTTCTCACATCCATACACGACCACTGGAAAAACAATAGCCTTGACTAGATGGACTTTTGTTGGCAAAGTAATGTCTCTGCTTTTTAATATGCTATCTACGTTGGCCATAAATTTCCTTCCAAGGCGTAAGTGTCCAAGGCGTAATTTCATGGCTGCAATCACCATCTGCAGTGATTTTTGGAGCCCCCAGAAATAAAGTCTGACACTGTTTCCACTGTTTCCCCATCTATTTCCCATGAAGTGATGGGACCAGATGCCATGATCTTCATTTTCTGAATGTTGAGCTTTAAGCCAACTTTTTCACTCTCCTCTTTCACTTTCATCAAGAGGCTTTTTAGTTCCTCTTCACTTTCTGCCATCAGAGTGGTGTCATCTGCATATCTCAGGTTATTGATATTTCTCCTGGCTATCTTGATTCCAGCTTGTGCTTCTTCCAGTCCAGCGTTTCTCATGATATACTCTGCATATAATTTAAATAAGCAGGGTGACAATATACAGCCTTGACGTACTCACTCCTTTTCCTATTTGGAACCAGTCCGTTGTTCCATGTCCAGTTCTAAGTGTTGCTTCCTGACCTGCATATAAGATTTTGCAGAGGCAGGTCAGGTGGTCTGGTATTCCCATCTCTTTCAGAATTTTCCACAGTTTATTGTGATCCACACAGTCAAAGGCTTTGGCATAGTCAATAAATTTGGCCTTGGAGTATGGAATGAAGCAGGGCAAATGCTAATAGAGTTTTGCTAAGAGAACACAATGGTCATAGCAAACACCCTCTTCCAACAACACGAGAAGACTCTACACATGGACATCACTAGATGGTCAACACTGAAATCAGATTGATTATATTCTTTGCAGCCAAAGATGGAGAAGCCCTATACAGTCAGCAAAAACAAGACCAGGAGCTGACTGTGGCTCAGATCATGAACTCCTTATTGCCAAATCCAGACTTAAATTGAAGAAAGTAGGGAAAACCACTAGACCATTCAGGTATGACCTAAATCAAATCCCTTATGATTATACAGTGGAAGTGAGAAATAGATTTAAGGGACTAGATATGATAGATAGAGTGCCTGATGAACTATGGACAGAGGTTTGTGACATTGTACCGGAGACAGGGATCAAGACCATCCCCAAGAAAAAGATGTGCAAAAAAGCAAAATGGCTGTCTGAGGAGGCTTTACAAATAGCTGTGAAAAGAAGAGAAGCAAAAAGCAAAGGAGAAAAGGAAAGATATAAGCATCTGAATGCAGAGTTCCAAAGAATAGCAAGGAGAGATAAGAAAGCCTTCCTCAGTGATCAATGCAAAGAAATAGAGGAAAACAAGAGAATGGGAAGGACTAGAGATCTCTTCAAGAAAATTAGAGATACCAAGGGAACACTTCATGCAAAGATGGGCTCGATAAAGGACAGAAACCGTATGTAACTACCAGAAGCAGAAGATATTAAGAAGAGGTGGCAAGAATATACAGAATAACCAAGTAGGCTACATAGGGAAAATTACGGATACTATACATAGCTTCTTGGTATCATCAATTTTTGGTTTCACTACCAAAAGTGTTTAGGTCAAGCTGGTGAAAACACTTGGGTGCTGAAGTGTTCTGGGTGATGGAATGGTGGAAAGCATGTCAAGGACCTGAGGCAGCAGGAAGATGTTGTCTCCTGCACAGTTCAGGGAAGAGGCTCCCAGCTTCATGGATTCCTGGTCCTGCTACAGCCCCCAGTTCACAAAGCCTGGCAGTTTGACTCAGCTCACAGTGCCTTCTGTCTCAAGGGCCACTATATACATCTTTGCTCAAAATCCACTGATGGCCCTCAAGTCCCAACACAGGCCACATCCTGTAGAACCTTTGGCACTGGGGTCCAATGGTGTCCATGTTCTCCTCCTTTCCTAATTGGAGGCTCTTCACTGTCTCCCTGTCTCCCAGTTGCAGACTTCAAAGTACTCACCTGCATTCCCACTCATTCTGGGGAAAGCTCTCTTTGCAAGAGATGCCTCTTCAACCACTACTCAGAGTAGGTGCTTTTTGGTTTACAAATTACTTTTGTGTGAATCATCCCATGACTGCCTCACTCCCGTCACATACACCAACAAATGTCTCCTAATGGGGACATTTCACACTGTGCTCATCCTTCAGATAAAGAAATGGAGACTCGGAGAGGGAGTGATTTGCAGAGACTCAACGCTCCAGCAGTGGTGGTGCTGGGAACTAATCCAGGTTTGAGATGGCAGGGCAGAGTGTCTGCTTCCTCCTACACTGTCTCTGTGGAGGACCAGAGCCTGCCCAGCCTATCAGGCCGCTGCACATACCTCCTGCATGCAGCCTTGCCTCTTCAGGCAATGGATGAAACTTCACAGCACACCAAAGTCTCTAGAAATCCTTTGCCAAAAATCCCTCAGGGAACCTATGCACATACTGTCAGGCTGGGGGCCCCCTACAAGCTCACCTGCTACAGCTACACACCTGGGCTCAGTTCCCCCCATGGGTCTGACCCTTCTGAGGGCCCTTCCCCCATTTCCCAGCCAAGGAGACCCTCTTCACTATAAGCCCCAGTGCAGATGGCCCTCCTGTCTGAAAAGCCCTCCATGGTCCCTCAGTGTGAGTCAGGGGTTGGTTCCCTACACTTCATGTTCCCCAAACTCTGCCTTGTTTCAGGCTCTGTGCTTTACAGGTCTGCCTGGAAGATGTGCTCCAGCCTTTCCAGCCCCCAGGCCTGAGTGATGCATGTGTGAGTGGACAAGTGACACCCTGCACGGTGGAGGAGCCTCTTGCAGGATGGGTGTCCTTGGACTTGAATGCACTTTGTCTTGTGAGGTCTGGCACCCAGACCTGCCCTCTCCCATCAGGCTGCGCTTACACCAGGGCTAGCAGGTGGCTGGATGGCCAGTGCACTGGAAGCAGTTCTGCCCGACCCAGTAGTTGTCTGATGCAAAAGACGCCAAGAGCTCCTCCCACCGGGCTGTGTGCAGGGCAGAGCATGGTGCCACACAGGCAAAGGCAGTTGGTGTCCTGTGTGTACACACAGCCACTGCTTGGGCAACAATTCCTGATTTCAGTTTTCCTGCTTGGTCAATAGCAATCACAAGGTCTCAGGCACTGTGAGGGCCCGACCATCAGGTCCCACTGTGAACACCTCCAATGCCTGTCTGTGCTCTGCACCTCCGGATGGGCTGGCAGGAACTGTCAGGTCAACATCGCAGATGATGGGATGCCCTGCTCAACCATGTCTGCTCCCTGTCCCCTTGGTGGTAAGTCCCCAGCCAGCCTCTTGCACCAACTCCCTACCTTCCCCACTCCCAGGAACAGCCTCACAAAGGACCCATCCTGAGAAGGCTGGCCCTGGAGTGTTCTGAGGAAAGGTGGTGAGATGGGGGCTTGGTACAAGATTGACATCCCCTGCCCCACGGGTTATGAGGACCCATCCTGGGGAAAGTCAGTGTGTACTCAGCCCTGGGCTCAAGGCCACAGCCCAGCTGCTAGAACTTGTGCTGGGCTGGCAGGGGGAGAGGAATTCCCTGGCAAGTGAGAAGATCCAGGTGTGTGGAATGTGGAGGGGGGAATAGAGGGGAGTGACTTCTTTGCTTTGCTGTCTGCAGGGTGATGACCAGCCTAGGATGAAGAACAGTGAGGACCAATGTGTGTGTGGGGGTGGGGGGACAGAGTCTCCCCAGTAGCTGACAAAGCTTTAGGTAGTGGATAAACATCAGCCCAGGATTCAACAGGTGTGGCTGAACCTCAAAGACACTGAATGTTCCACCAAGGCAGGACTGACCCACTGGCATTGGATGTCCTCCTGGGAAAACAAGCATCACTGACATGAAGGCCAGGGAGACTAGGCGGCAGACCCCAGAAGACCAGGACATCCAAGACGTCTCTGAACTTCTGAGCCTGTGACAGCAGCCCACCTCCCCCACCCCATAAAGAGCTAGTGCCCCCACCCTCAAGGGAGCAAACTGGACCAGAGGCCTCCCTCACATGTGCCCTCCATCCCAGGAAGCAGGGGAGCTGGCGGCCCTGATCTGTGGCAAGACACACAGCACTACCATGATGATAACCAAGGAAGCATGGGAAGAGCTGGTCACCTACTGCCCGGCTGCCAAGCAGAGCGAAGTCATTGTACAACACAGGTCAGGCTCACCATGCCTGGTGATGGAGGAGATGGACGACACACCCTTCATCCATTCTTGCTTCCCAGGGACTGCAGCAGAGGTCGTGGGCTCACACTGAGCTGCCAGGAGCCAGGAACCATGATGAGGGCTGCCACCTCCCAGGAGGCGGGACCCACAGAGGAGGGAAGGTGGTCCATACAACGTGGCCTCCCAGAGCTTTGATAGGTGGGAAACCAACCAAGGTACAGTCCAAAACGACACTGAGGCCAAGGGCAGCCACCCCAGTAAACAGGTCAAATTCCTCACCCAGGTTGGGCCCCTGAGCCAGTTCTCAGGTCTGCAACTGAGGAACAGGGATGGGGCGGCTCCCTGGGAGAAGGACACTGCAGCACCACAGAAAACAGACGTGGGAACAACCCTAGTCCCTCCCAAAGGGACCTAGGGCACTGAGATAGTGAGCCCACGCAGGCAGGTGGGACCACCAGAGGAATGGAGGTTGCCAGATACAGGGTCAACTTGACACCAACTTGAGAGACTCTGTGGCCCCCTTGGGACTACCCCCTGGGCTGGGATTTCTGGGCACAGGGGTTCAATGGTCAAGGGACATGGGGCCAGTCCCCAGGATTCATCAGTCGGTCTTGAGCTGCAAGGGTCTGGAGGCCTGGAATGCACTATCCCCTAGAACCAGGTCCAGGGCTTAATGAGACGTCTGTCAAGGACTCCTTCAGAACCTGGGGGAACATGTGATGTGAGGAAAAGATGGTAAGGCCGAACGGAAACCCTGCATGAACTCCAGTGAGTAAAAGAGAAGTGCACAGAAAAAGGGAGGGGATACATGCCCCGCTCATGAACTGGAGAACCTGCTCACCTCTGGTGGCAACTCATGGGCATCCTCTGCTCCTGACCCCTCACACCCACTCTGTGCTTGGCCAAGTCACCATGGTGGGCACACTAGTACTCAAGGGATAGCTGGACTGGTCTCCCACCCAGAGTGCGAGAGTCCCCTCACTGAAGTCCTTTCACCATGGGTATGGGATGACAATGTGCACTCCAGTCCGCCCTCCCTGCTCCTTGTTCTCACAAACTAAACTGTTGGATCCATTCTGTGAGCTGCAGCCTGGTGTCTAGAAGTCCTCTCCAGTCCTGGTGGGCGTGGCACCCGGGTCGTGGCCATCCTGCCCAGATGGAGGACAGTGAAGAGCATGTAGACCCCAGAGCTTGGGAGTGATGGACACATGCAAACCAGCATCTCCCACTTCTGTCTCAAACATGATGTAAAGGCCTGTGATGTGAATGCGAGCAGGGCAGCACCAGAGGCTCACAGAAGCTTCCCAGTCCCCCTGGATGGTGCCCCATCTCCTAGGCAATCAGCACCCTGAGCAGTGGCAGCAGAGTGGCCATCCGTGTCCGTAGGTCCCATGCGTGCCGTGTCCTCTCAAAGAACTGCAGCAGAACTGAGATGAAATCAGAAACTTGTCTGGTTCTCAGGCTGGCCCCTCCATCTGGGCTGTATGCAAAGGGATGTGGTCAATGGGAGCTGCCCTGGTGACAGAGGGGAAGTAGGTCTGGCTGACCTCCTGGAGCTACACGGCTGCCCCTGGGCTTGTCCCGTGTGTGGGAGTCCAAGGCCCAGAACCAAAGCTAGGCAGGGACTGAGGAACTGACATGGAGGTGAAGGAGCCCTTTCTCATGGGCAGAGTGCTGGACACCAGGGCAACATCTCCTTGGGGACTGCTTGCCCCAAGTGCCAAGCCTGGGGGTGGATGGCAGCCCACAGTGGAAGGGTCTAACAGACACATGCTGACCTGTGGGGCACTTATGGCTCCGAGACACCAGGTGAATACTGAGTCCATTGCTAGCCTGAAAACAGAAGAGAACGAATCGGCAATACAAACACCAGGAAGGGATGAGTGCCCAGACCCCAAAAGAAGTGCCCACAACTCAGCACAGAAAGGACACACAGCTCAGTGGGGATATGGGCAACAGGCATTTCAGAGAGGAAACCACATTGGCCAAGGAGGACATGAGGGAAACCGAGAATCTGTGTCGAGCCCTTCCAGGTCAGTGCTGCCTGCAAACGCACAGCAGGAGCAAAGTAGAACCCTCACCAAGCCTCAGAGACCCAGGTGGGGTGGGAGGCAGCACCCCCTGTGGATCGGTCTACACATCTGGGCATGTGTGGAGAGCTGGTGCCAGCAGCAGGGATGGGACAGGTGTGGAGAAACGCCACGGAGCAGGGCCTCACAGCTGCCCCTATCAGCAGCCACACATCATAGGTGTCCAGTTCACTGGGCAAGGTCTAGTTCATAACCAGGATGCAGAAAGAACAGCAGCAGCCTACCTACCATTCACAGGACCCTCCCTCATGATCTGAAACCACTACCAGGAGGTTCTGGAGTGTATGGAGGTAGCTGATAACCACTCTTGGGGCAAGATCAGGGCACCAGCATGAGGGAGTTGGGTGTGGTATTCATTCGGGTCCCTGCAGCACTGAGGCCTCAAGTCCAGGAGGCAGTCTCTGACCCTCAACTCATGGCAGGGAGACTTCTGCAAAGAGAGAGCATGCTAGAAGGGAAAGTACTGCTCGGAATAACATTCCCACGGCAGCAGTTGCATGGGTGCCTGGCTAATGGGAATCAGTGAGACATCGACCCTGCCATGCTGGGACTTGGTGACCCTCGGCGGTCCAGACTTGTGCACAGCAGCCACAGCCTGGATGGAAGCGGAGGGCAAAGACATCAACAGGAAGATGCAGGGTGCCCCAGAACTACCAGATGAGAGCACGTGACACTTGGGCAGACAGAAAAGGGATGTTACAGCTGTGCTTGGAAGGAGGACAGTAGGTTGTTGGGACAAGAGGAGCCAGCAGTCCAGGGGCAGGAACTGCATGAGCTGAAGTGTGGGGTCCCTGATGTACTCTGCACAGAGCCTAGGTCCAGCACAGCCATCCAGAGTGCTGGGAAACGAGGAAGGAGACCTGGGACCACAGGAAGCCCCCCAGGGCACCATGGACAGGTTGGGGCTTGGGCTCAGCTGTGCTTTCCATCCGGGGTTGAGGACAGATATGTGTGCGATGTGACACAGAATCAATGGTGGAGGAGAAGAGACAGGGGTTCAGGCTGGTGGGGGGAGCCTAGGCTGACAACACTGGCCCCAGGCCATGAGGCCTGAGCTCAACTAGTAGCAGTGGGGACAGGAAGAGGAGCATTTACTGTGATCAGGCACTTGGGAGGCAGGGACACAGCAGCCAGGGCGGCAGTCAGGAGCAGAGTCTGGGCTGAGCCCCCAGCCAAGAGGAAGAGTTCAGGAAACAGTTTTGAAGGCAAAGCTGCCTTTCTCTGAGACACCTCAGGTCCCAGGGACAGCAGGTAACACAGGGAGGATTTTCTTTCACATCTGCAAAAAAACAGATAGACTGTTGCTCAGCACTGAGCCAGCAGTCCCAGGGTGGCTTGGAGGGAAGCCAGCCTGGGTTTTCAGCCCAGAGATGGGGAACTCCTCCCAGAGGTCGTGCCTCTCTCTGCTTCGCTGGCCCCTGGGGTCCACTCTGAAGCTCAGATGCAGTCACAGAAGACACTGGGTCACGGTCACTTTGACTCTCACCAATTCTCACAGACTGGACGCCTATGGCAAGGACTCAAAAGGGCAGTCTGGCCTCTGCCATGAAGCTGGACAGGCCCACTCTCCGTGGGTTTCCCACGTCCACAGCTCCATCCTTGTCAGCTACGTCCTGCCTCTTGTGTTTCCACCCTACCCAGAGCCCTGCCCAAACCCCACCCCAGCCCCACCCAAGCCCCGCCGCAGCCCCACCCAAGCCCCTTTTGTCCCAGTCCTGCCCTGCCCTGCCGCAGGCCTGAGTCGAGTCCTTCTCCAGAATCTCCACCTCAGCGCCATCTTTCCCACACTCTTCCTCCCACACTGCTCCTTCCACCTCCTCCCCTCTCTTCCACCAGGCCACTCACTTCCTGGTCCTCCTCTAGGTCCTGCTTCAGGCCGCAGGTCTTGAGGCTCCTCCTGGCCTGACCTTCCAGGTGCCTCAGAGCATGATGGATCTTAGTTTGTCTCCTAGTGAACAGGGCCGGTGAGGGAATGCACCTTTGTTCGTACGTGTGTGTCTACATAAACTGCATGCCTAAGTGAGTAAGGGAAGCCATATACACTGGAAATGATAGGCGTCAGTGTTTGTAGGCTGATGCGACTGAGGCCAGCCAGTACTGTCAGCTGTCTCTGTCCCAGTGGTGGACCACTGTCCTGCCTGGTGGCCGCAGCCCAGACATCCCAAAGCGCCCATGGCTCACTCTGCTTGCAGGAAGGCGGGACCTGCCTCGTGCACAGATGTTACCTCCAGGCAGGGGTTTCCAGGCTCTGGGACCAGAAGCGCCTGCCGGGGGACCAAGCTGGACCTTCTGGCCCCCTCCATGGCCACAGTCCCTGCCCGCTTTCCTTCCACGTGTGTATCCCAGCAATGCCCTGGGACACATGGGGAGATTCCAGCAGACCTGCCCTCCAGCCTCCTAAACCACCCTTGGACTGTGACCTCACGCTGTCCCCTGCGAGTCGCCCCCACCCAGCCTGACCCTGCAAGGCTCAGCTGCTTGTTCACAGTTCCCCTCCTAGTGGGGCCCAACCACGAGTCCATGGAGGGTGGCCCGCTGACTGGCAGGTCCTGGATCCTTCCAGAGTGGCAGCTTGAGGGAAGGAGTCATTTTCTCTTGTTCTTTGTGGGGTCTCCTGGGCTGTAAATCACCATCACTCCTGGGGGATGGGTTTCTGTGCTGCAGGCTGAGGCATCATGGGGGTCCCTGTGCCAGCCGTGTGAGGACAGGCCAGCTGCTGTGATGAGCAGAACCCACCCTGAGGGAACCTGCACGTGTGTTTCTCATCACTTAGGCCCTCCTGGGACCCCGTGATCTGAGGCCCCTGCTGAGGAGACCATGGTGGCTTGTTGTCCAAGATTGCTGTATTGTCACTGGTGACTTTCTCCCTGTTCCTCTGGTCCTTGGGCAGGTAAAGATGCCCAGTCAAGCAGATGGAAGAATGTTTTCTCTGCTGGCCACCAAGCAGGCACCCTCTGCTTCAGGCTGTAGGAGGGCTTGTAGCCACTTCTTACTCAGGGACTCCACCCACATAGGTGAGATTCGGAGGCCCTCAGGAAGGAGGGGTTGGGTTGGCTGAGAAACTGAAAGGAGGAAACTGGGCAAGCCTGGGATCCAGTCACATACCCCAGTAGAAGACATAGCAATGGCCAGCCCCAGGGGACAGCCAGGTCCTTGTAACCAAGCCAGACCCAGTGAACAGTGTGACCCTTCATCACCCAGCAGGTGGGCAAACGTTTAACCGAATGATGATGTTTGGGACCAGCCAGTGCATGAGGACATGACACCCTTGTCTGTGGTTGGTGGAGTGGAAACAGGGGAAGCCTTTGTGGAAGGCCGTTTGCTGGCATGTGTCAGCACCTCAGGTGTGTGCCCTGTGCACTGGGCCGCCTCCTGCATGGCTCTTCAGTGAGTGTGTGGTCACATTGAGTGGCTGTATTAGCAGAATTTTTGCCTTCCCTTCCATCAAGAGGGAAACATCAGTAAATTGTGGGACCCCCGACACTGGGAGGTGTAAACAGACACCGTGTAAGGGTGAAAACAGACACATGAAGATGTGCAGACATGGAGGAGTGTGCCTGAGGTGCTGGGAGTGGAGAAGCTGTCCCCCACTCCCTGCTTACCCCTGTGGAGAGATGTCCCAACAGAGCTGACTTTCTGACTTCATTTGCCAGCAGTCGCATCAGGATTACACCAGGTGTCTCATATTAGGAACCGTGTTGGTTTAGGAGGCCTGGCAGCCAAGGTCGAGATGTCAGCTGACGTTGGCTCTCATGAGGGCTGTGGAGAGTCTGTCCTATCTCTCCCTCCTCACTTCCAGGGCATTGCTGGCCTTGGTGGGTGTGTCTGGGCTTGGAGAGCTCCACCTTCCTCTTCACCCCAGTTCCCCCGTGTTCCTGTCTGTCTCTAAATGTGTCCTTTGTATGGGGATAGCCGTCCTGTTAGAGGAGGGTCCATGAGCTCACTTGACCCCCATCAGCTCTGTGAAGACCTTTCCTTTGTCTGTAAGGTCACACCGAGGTACTTGGGATTGAGACTCCAGCACTTGACTCTGAGGAGACACGATGTGAGTCCTCACACCCTGCAAAGGGTCTGAGGTAGGAACACACTGAAATGTTCCAAGGATGGAAGGATAACCTTCATGGCTACCGGAGGTGAATGCAGGGGCGAGGAGAGCAGGCCACTAGGGTAGGAGCCAGATCATGTGGGGCCTTGTGGGCCTGTGAGAACTGTGGCTCTGCTGTGTCAAATGAAGGAAACCCAGAAGGCCCTGTGCCAACCCAGAAGGCCCTGGGTTGGGTGTCCCTGGGACCTTGTTCCTGTCCTCATAGCCATGTGGAAACGGAGGCCCCTTGCGAGGTGCTGAGACCCTGCTGAGGTTCAGGCTTACAGCTCTGCTCCTCTGCTTCCTCCCCGGCTCCAGTGAACAGGGACCCCACTCCAGGTACAGGGAAAGAAGTGCGAATTGAGGTGTGTGTGTTCAGGTCCCCTGCAGTCTATGCCTCAGTGCCACCTCAGCCATTGAATGAGGTGACAGTAACCTAGTGTATTATTTGAGGTCTGAATTCTGTGATACCTGAATGGTGCTGTCCCAGGCCCTGGTGATGACATGGATCACACCCATCCCATTAGTTCCTGTTCTCCTTTGTTCTTTCTCGAGGCTCTGGGCAGGGGCCAGGGCATCTGCTGACAGTGGAGGCAGTGGTATGGGAAGGGCTAGGAAGAAGGTGGGGGGGAAGGTGTGGGGAAGACACCTGGCAGGGCCATCTGAGGTCCAGGGTGCCCCAGGGCTGAGTCCAGGTTGGTTAGCATGGATCTGCCCTTAGCAACCCTGGGCTAAGATGGGGGATCTCCAGAGCATGGGCAATGATGGTGTTGTGGAGCTGAAGGGTGGGGTTGTGGCAGGGAGTGGGGGAAGCCAAACCCAGGACAATGCCTGTCTGTGCTGGGAGAGGACCAGAGCCCAGCCTCTGGGCTGTGAAGCCAGGGGGCTTGCCCTCCCTCTTCAGTGCTCCCAGGGTTTCAGGGCTGTCTGTCTTGGAACTCACCTCGTGCCTCTCTCCCACTGTCCCACTCTCCTTGCTGACCTCCCCACAGACTGCATGTAATGGATGGGTCTTCTGGGTCACCACCCCTCTATCAGTGGATTGCATGGAGATGAATGGAATGAGCCAGCTTTCTCTGACCCCTGCATTCTGTGTCGGCAGATTTGGAGGGTGCTCGGGCTCGTGAAGCTGAGGTCCAGCCCAGGGCTGTGAGCTTGCAGGCCACTGAATCACACTCCTGACCTTTGTGGTTTTGTGTTTCCACAGCCACATGAGGCCCTGGGAGCCCTAGGAGCCCTGGGAGATGAAGTTCAGCTATCTGTTCTTTTGACAGCCTTATGTGGGTTTCATCTTAAATGGTGTCAAGAACCTGGAGATGCTGTGGCAGCCCGTGTTACATGGTCACTGGCACTGTACCCTGGCCATCCACATGGTGCACCAGGACTGGAAAGACTCAGCCTGGTGGGAGCTGCTGGAGCGGAGGCTCAGAATGAGCCCCACCCAGATCCAGGCCTTGCAGGGGAAAAGTTCGGCCATGGAGTAATCGTGGGTAAGTGACACCCCGCCTCCTGCTGCCTGCATGGGCCCTGGCACTGCCCTGGATCTCAGCTGGGTTGTACTTATTTGTTTTCTGTTGAACCAGTTGGTGGGGTTGGGCGTGGGGACTGAGGTTTCTTCAGAGGGACAGTGAGGGTCCATGGACTGGGAATTGGCGGCACAAGGTTCCTGATCACCACTCTGGGCCTCAGTCCCCGTTTGCGCTTGAGGCAGAAGTGGGTCCAGGACTGCACGTGGTGCTTGTCTGTGTGTGTGTGTGTCCCCACATGTGTGTCTGTGTGCCTGGCAGAGACCATGAGAGGCAGTAAAGTACCCAGCCTGGGTTCCATACTCACATTGCCTAAAGCTGGGCCTGAGCAAGTCCCCTGACTCCCCAGGGGTGAGGCCCCACAGCAACACCTGTCTGCTGGTAAACCCCTTGGGGACCCGATGTCTGCTGGCCCCCTCTGGGGCCCTCCTGCTCTGTCCCTGTGGCCTGCAGTGGGCAGACTGAAAGCTACCCATGTCCTAGTGGGTTCCTGGAGCACCAGGCCTCTCCCTTTCATTCCACTCCCTCCCTCGCTTGGCCTCGCCCCAAGTTCCCTTTGCTGAGGTTAGCCCTCAGCCAGAGGACCCAGTTCACCTCAGGTTCCCTCCATGATACAGTCTTAGTCTCAAGCAGGTGCAACTTTGAATGACCTTGTTCTCATTCTGTGTCCTGTCTTTGCACACAGGTCTTGTGGTCATTGGGGGCATTTTGCTGTGCCTAGAAAACCTAGGTCCCAACTAGGTGCAGGAGCTGAAGAATCAAGCCCTGCTACCTGACCTGTGACAGAACTATGTGACTGTGCTCGCCAACCCCCGCTGGCTGCTGCAGCCTGTCCCTGGGAGGGGCAGAAAGACATCTTCCAGGTGGACATCCCCCAGCACCTGATCCCCTTTGGGCAGGAGGCCTGTCCAGACTGAGCTTTTACCATGCAGTCACCACCGCACTCTGGACTTTCCCATCTGGTTGTGTCTGAATCGGCCCTGTGCTGCAGTGCCTAGTCGGTGTGGGGCCAGGGGCAGGGACTCCCCTTGTGTGATGCTGCTCTGGACTCTGCGAGAGACTCCGGGACTTTGAGCTTTATGAATTGATGGTCTTGCCACTCATTTTGGCCCTGCTGGGTCTGGGTGGTTGAGAGAAATGTGTTGTTTGGAAACCGGTTAGTGTTTTTCCCTCTGTTCTGGTCCAAACTCCCTAATGTTGGAACAGTGTCCAGCGGGTGATGGGGGAAGGCCAGGGGCGGGGCTGAGTGTAAGCAGGCAGAGAGGCCCCCAGGCCCAGAAACAGGCTGTGGTTTGTCCTTGCACGTGACACTTGTCCTACTGTAAAGTGTCCCTTGGCTCTCAAAGTATGTGTGTTGGACACAGTGCCTGGCCACCTCACATCCAAAGATAGGCTTCTAAACACAGCTGTGAGGGCAGAGTGACAAGGGCTGGTGTTCACCTTGTGGAAACCTTGTATTTGTCTTTGGCTTTGGGCTAATGTGTTTGCAAGGCATTTAGTGGCTGGGGTGACCCTGCTTTCCAGTGAGCCTCTTGAGGAGGCCCCTGGATAGGGAGCTGGGATGCTCAGCTGCTGATCAGAAACTTGTTGCATTGTTGGGGGATCCTTGAGGAGCCCCTTCTGCTGCAGGGTGTATGACTCATGGAAGGTGACACCCCCACAGTCAGGAGCCCAGTCGGGCCGTCTGCTGAGCAGCAGGCAAGGCCCAGGGACCAGCACTCGGCTCATGGGTCAGACCCTTAGATGAGCCTGTGAAATGCTGCTGTTTCAGATGAAAATGGACCATGGGGACCAGACTGAAGATTGCCTGGGGCATGGGCTTCCAGCCTCTTCTAGCTCACCCTGTGCCATGTGTGAATACAATGGACAGATAGAAAGAACACAGATTCGTAGTTCTCGTTTGATTGTTTATTTACTCCAGTGGAGTTTTGCTTGAATTTATTAGAGCCAGAAATCTATTTTTGATTATAAGAGAGTGCTTTTGAGTGTCCCTAGGGATCTGGCAGCTCAGGGATTGGGCTTGTTCTTGAGCTGCTCACAGAGGGCACACTTATAATCTGAGGACTCTCCCTGCTCCTCCTCCACCTCAAGGGCCTCTTCTGGGGTCATGACTAAAAGGCCCGCCATCAGGATGGAGTAACAGGTGTTGTACAAAGTCATCAACGATTCATGATCTGGGTACACCGGGGGGCTCTCGGGCAGTTTCCCTGGGCTTTCCCTTTCAGCAGTAGCCGAGGGCACAGATATGGCTTTGCTGGATGTGCCCTCTCCACTGGGGCTGCCCTGATCACTGGGGAGATGGTTTTGCCCAGCCCGCCTGGCTACATTGCCCACAGACCAAAGGTCAGAGAACACAAGTGAGCACTGGCTTGGGGTTCTGTGAGCAGTTGGCATCCCCTTCTGGACTTTGTTGCCAGCCTCTTGGGTAAACTCGTTGTGGTGGAATTGAGGAGAGTGTCTGGTTGTCACCACTCGCTTCTTTCTCTTTGGGGTTGTTGTTGTGCTGGTGGCAGGCTGAGAAGTTGTTCTGGGGTTGCCTTTCCTCTGGATGTTCTGCAGAAGGAGAGGCTTGTCTCTCTGAAAATTGGAGTTACGATAGATCTGAAAGAAAATGAATCACTTTAGCCATGAGAGGGGAAAAGAGCCCTTCCTCACCACCCTCCTCCCCACAACAGTCTAGGCCATGCCTAAGTATGAAGACAAGGTCTCTTCATTCCTGGCAGTTATGAGGCCCTAGCATGTTGCTCCCTAGAGCTCCCCCAGGGCCGTCTTCACTTGAGGTGTTACTGGCCCTCCCGGACATCAAGTGGCCCCTCAGTGTCTGGAGTCACCCACATGGATCCTGTCTAAGAGGGGTGGTAGAACACAACAGACCCTGCTTTCTCTTCTTTCCTTAACCACCCTCTCACGAGAACATTCTCCTGGGAAATGAAACCCGTCCAGCACTCAGCTCATCTAGTCTAGTCTCCCCGGAAGGGCTTTCTACGTTACCATGAGCTTCTTCCCTGCAGAATGACTCGAAGGGCAGATTTTCCTGAACCCGTACAGGTTCAGTTCGCGGATGAAGCTCTTGATACTGTCTGTCTCGAAGATCTGGTCCGTGCCTCTGCGCTGGAGTACCTCCATCTGGAAGAGATCTGCCTCAATGACCACTGTATCTCCCTCATCGTTCCAGTGCACAGAGGTGAAGGCCGCATCCTCCACAATCCTCCAGAGCTTCCTGGGGAAGGACAGCCCAAGGATGGCATTGTTCTCTTCGTTGGCCATTTCTGGGTTTGGGACCTGTGGGGGTGGATTGTCACGGAGGCCTGGATCTGGGCTCTTGGGCTGGTCACCCTGCTTCTCCAAAGCCTCCGCTGAATCCAGGTTTGGATCTGGGGAGGAATCATGGGTGTCCCCTGCTGCAGGCTCCCTGTCAGCTGATAGGATCAGCAGGGCTGCCCGTGCCTCATGGGAATTCTGACTAGCCATGGAGCCAGTCTAGCTAAGGAACATTATCTATCCAAGCAGTGAGTGCTCAGGAAAAATGGGCCTCAGACCATGGTCGGGGTGCCCCATAAATACTCTCTGGAGATTCTAGAATCTGGGTCTTGGGACAGGCAGCCAATTAAGTGGTCAGCTTCCTTAACTGTTTCATGATGTCACAGAGGTGATGTGGAGAGGCAGCCCTGGACCAGTGTGGAGGGGGCGGGGTCTGGGGATGGAGATGGGATCCCCAGCTTGTCTCTTGTCTAAAAGCACAGAAAAGTATTTTTCAGGTTGCCTACAAGGACTCTCCTCTGCTGCCAGGCACATTGTTTCAGGGGCCAGGCCCTGGCTGGGTTGACAAATGTGTCCCTAACTTCACTCCCCTCACTAATAACGTACAGGCCTGTAGCTGGCTTCTGCTAAAGGGCCAGGCCCTGGTGAGTCCTAGGTCTGCTACCACCAAGAGAGATCCCAGGGATCAGATGGGCCCCTGGTGACTGTCCCTCCCAGAAGATGGGGTCTGTAGCAGGCTGATTTGTCTTGCCTGAGTTGGTGGCTCCCCAATCCTTCCCCCTCTTCTAGCTTTGTTGTCTTCTGGCTGGTGCTGCTGGTTGGTTGGGCCCACTCAGTTCGCCCCAAAGTCAGAGTCCAGTTGTCTTGTCCCCACCACCCCCCAGGTCGAGCTCTCCCCATAGTAGGGCTGTGCTCGAGCGCAGTGCAGTGACCTCATATTCCACTTGACTGTTCCCAAGCACCTGAGACACAGATTCCCCAGGATGTTACGTGGGAGGGCAAAGCTAGGTGCTCCACTGAGCTTGCAGCCTCCCGAGCTCTGCCCACCCACAGGTATCATCCCACTGCAGATGACAGGCTGTTGTCTTCAGTTTCCAGTTTTTCCCATAAACACCACTCTGGTGGCCCTAGAGTGTTCATTTTGGGAACACCTGTGTGTGCTTTTCCCATACCCTTCCCAGAGCCTTAGATTCAGCCTCCCTGGAGGCTGTTTCAAAAGCCTTGATGCCTTTCCTCAATGGGGTGGTTGGGCTTCTGCTACCCCCGGTCCTGGCAACCCACATCCAATTTGGGTCACTTTGAGTACCTTCCCTTTGAAGGACTTGATTGGGGGCTCAAGGTACAGCCGGTTCTGTTGAAAACAACCACTTCACTGGTCCTCTCCAAGGCCAGCTCTGATCTTCCCTGCCCCTGCCCCTGTCCCCACCACCACTGTGGATCTGTTCTCCATTACCCAGATGGCAGGCCCATTGAATGATTTTATGGGTTAGGTACTTAAGGGCCCTCCTTTACACACACTCACTCCCAGGGACATGTCTAACTTGTTGAGCTAGATGTGACCAAAGGAAGCCCCCGTCTACCTGTATTTGAAAAAGGATGAGAGTGCGGGTATGGGACTGGACGAAACCTGAGTGAGTCACTGGTCTTTACCACATGTGGGCAGTAGAGGAGTGGGTTTGGAGATGCATGTTCTCTGGTATTTGTGGGCCACTGTTCTTGAAAATTACTCTGTAGGAAACAAACTGGCACCTTGGAAAGGCCCGTATTTGAGGACCCTAGGGCATTGTCTCCCAGTTCTGCCAGTAGCAGGGTCATTTTCCCTGTGTGAAGGCCAAAGCCTGGTATCTGAAAGGAGAGAGCTAAGAAGAGGATGTGGAAGAAGCTCTCCCAGGGGCCTTTCTGCCTAATGACTGGTGGCATGGATGAGATTCAGGCTTCAACTTGGGCTTCCTCATGGCCTTTCTGCTTAAAAGCAGGTTGACAAAGCTTTGCTTCCCATCTGACTGGGACACAACTCTGGAGGCTATAAACGTTGGTGGGGGCCCCTGGTGGCTCCTCTGAAGGTGACAGAAGGTCATGGTATCTGTGGGTAGCCTGGCTAGCTGGTCTTTCTTGCTCCCTTCCACGCTTTGGGCCCCTCCTCACCCCCTGGGTCCTGAGGGAGCTGCCTTTTCTGGTCCCCCTCCTCCAGGAAGCACCCAGGCCCTGGCAGTGTGTTTGTGTGTCGCCAAAGGGGTCTTTGTCAGCCGTGGCTCAGGACACTTGTGTTGTGCACACACAAGCTCTCATGACATCCAAGGCCTGCCTTTCTTCACCTCACTCTCCTGCCCCTGTGCTTGGTGTCCACCCTCCTGTGTCCCCAGCCCAAAGGCCCTCCAACTGCTCCCCTCCCTCGCTGCAGCTCGGGAGATCTGGAGTCTCCAGGGTCCACCTGTGTTCCCTTCCCTCCCATATCGGAGGAGCCTCCTGTAGGGTCTTATCCCAGTGGGAACTGGGACCATACAGTCAGGCTTTCCCTCCCTCCTGCTCAGTGATGAGCTGGTCAGCCTAGTAGGTTCAATTGGGCAGGAGGCCCCATGGCAGCAGCAGGAACAGGGCACCACCCTCAGGCTGGAAGCACTAGGACTGGACAGAGACGCCGGCCCCAAGCAGAGTCAGTTCTCAGCAAAGCACAGAGCAGCCCCACAGGGCTTCTGATTCTCCTTGTCCCCTTCCTTCCGCAGCCCTGATTTTTGTCACCTCAGAGGCATCATGTAGCACTGAGAAGAGGAATGTATGAGAAGTCGCAAGGTTGGACCGTGGCCTGGGGTGGGCGGGAGGGGTGGGGGCTCCAGAGTAATTGAGACCAGGGCTCTGAGCCCACCCTGGCCCTCACTAGCACGTGATCCTGAGAAGATGGCCAAGCCCCGTGGCCTCAGTTCTTCATCTGGGAGGCGACCGGGTGTGAGGAGCCCCGTGTGTTGGGTTGCAGGATGGACATGAGGGATGAGACAGAGCTCGCAGGGCCTGGAAACTGTGGACCCTGTGATAACAGGGCAGGAATCTTTCACACAGTTGTCCCCAGAAAATCCTCCACTCTCCACTGGATAGGGTTGGCTACTTTGTGGTCCAGGGGAGGTTAGAGAATATGCACCTCAATAGGGTGTGGAATTCCTAATTAGCCAAACAGGATGTTTCATAAATAAAACTAAGAAACTTTTCTACTTAAACTGTAGTGGACCATAGTGTTAGTCACTCAGTCATATCTGATTCTACAACTCCATTGATTATAGATTGCCAGGCTCCTCTGTCCATGGAATTCTCCAGACAAGAATAGTGGAGTGGGTTGCCATGCCCTTCTCCAGGGGGATCTTCCTGACACAGGGATTGAACCCAGGACTCCCACAATGCAAGCAGATTCTTCATTGTATGGGTTACCCAGAAAGGCCCATTTCCCATTAGAGGACCTGTGAAATTTGGGTGTGGAGGAGTGTTTCAGCAGGACCCAAGCAGCTCCAGGAAACAGAAGCGGGAACCACTCTTTGCATGTGTTCCAGGTGGTCTTGCATCCAAATACTTACCTTTCATCATTGCAGATAAATGTTTTCTTTGATTACAATGCCCAATTGCAATGAAGATAATTAAAAGATAGTTAACACCTTGAATTCTGGGCCCCCAGGACCAGGAAAGAGAGGCTCAGTCCATGGATTTCTGGGCATCACTTCAAGGGAGTGAGACAGGAGTTCTTCAGGATTCCTAGCAGATAATGGGTAGAAAACACCTGCACCATCCTTGTGGTCAGCAGCAAAGTGACAAGAGCCAGGACCCCTTCCATGTTGCCCCAGAAAGAGATCTCTCTGGGGTTTATCCAAGAGCCAAAAGGACACCTTACAGCAATGTCCCATTTCTCCTCACTCCCATGATACACCTCATGTGACTGTGGCTCCTAGACCATTGCTCCAGATGTGGGGGTGTCCTCCTTCTCCCAGTGTCCCCACTGCTAACACAGGGGCTTTCATGGAGCAGAGGCTCCATAAAGGTCTTTTCAATAAATGCACCAGTGAGGAGGGGGCTGCTTGACTCAGATGAATTGCTACTTCTTTTGATAACCCAGGCAAATCCACATAAACTGAGATCCCTTAGCTGTACAAAATGAACACACACAAGGTATAAGAAGCAAGAATTCACTACTATCACTTTTTATTTTCTAATTTTTCCACCAACTATATCACTGCTAAATAAATTCACATTTCCAAAATCATTCTAATTCTAATTCCATGTTATCTTGTGCAGGACCACAGAATAAAATGGAAGTGTTCCTAATCTCTTTTACAGAACAGGAAAACTCTTTATCTTGAACTGGTTAAGTACAAACACAGTATGATCAACGTCACTGATGTAGTTAGGTACTGGAATGCATTATCTTCTATAAAAAGGAATAACATTTGAAAAATTCCTAAAGAAAACAGAGATGAGCCTCCATGTCATTGTAGAGGACAGGAACACGAAGATGCCACACACCGGGTTCCCCCAACGGGCCCAGACCTTCACTGCTGAGAAGGCTGACTGTTCCCTCTTCAATCACAGAGGGAAGAATCAGCCTCCTTTCCTGCCCCCTAGGACAAGCTGTTGGACATGGCCTGGAAGGAGCCTGGCTGCTGCTCTGGCTCAGAGTCCTCCTTCCTCCTCCCTCGCAGTCTTTGCAGAGGGATTGGAAGGAGCTGGGACCCCTTCAACCAACTCTGTCCAGATATTCCATGTCTTTAAACTTGCTGGTCTCCACATAGCCCTGGGGACCCCCCAGGAACTCGTAGCAAGCAGGGTCATCATCAGGCACCTGCCGGTACACCAGGTACCCCTCCCGCACCCACACTTGGGTCAGCAACTCCCTGGGCTCCCCATAGATGAAGTGTTCTTACTGAGACACACCCCTATCCTGCTGAGTGCTCCCCAGATCTCCTCCTCAGGGGAGTGGCCGTCCTCCACAGTGATCAGGCACAGGATCACCACCGGGAGGCCGGCCTTGGGCAACCTCTGCCCATCGCTCAGCATCTCACTGAGGATGAGGCCCAGGGAGGAGACCAGGATATAGGTGTACTCACTGGGGTCCACCTCCTTCACCTCCAAGCCAAAGACCAGCTGCAGATACTCTGAAGCTTGACCGAGAACCACCAGGAAATGGTCCTGGTAATCTTTGAACACACTGTTCAGCACTTCTGCCTTTGTGATGGGCTCCTTGGCAAGACATCTGCTGAACTGGAATTGCACCAGCTCATTCTTCTTCACCCGCAGTGCATTTCAGAGCCAGGATCTGGCATCTTCCTGGTCGTGTGAGATGCTTGGCACTTCATCTTGCCTGCTGAGGTCATGGTCTTCATATTGGCTCCCTGGAGTGGCAGCCAAGACAGCGGGAGAGGGCCAGACACCCAGAGGGCTCTGGGGGAGACTGGGTGTTGCTGCAGCAGCCACTTCCTCCAGGGTGCCCAGGACCGAGAGAAGGAGGAGAAGGTAGCTGCATCTCCTTCCTCTACTTGCTCCTCCTCCCTCCACTTGCTGCTGCTGCTGGTCCTCCTCCTCCACCTCCTCTATCTCCTTCACATCCTCCTCCACCTCCTCTTCCTCCTCCACTACCTCCTCTTCCTCCACCTCCTCCTCCTCCACGTCCTGCTCCTCCTCATCCTCCTCCTCCACCACCTCCTTCTCCTCACCCCAGATGAACTGTGCCTCCATCAGGCCCTCTTCCTCTCTTGGATCCTGAAAGACTCTCTCAGGTTGGCAGAGCTCATGCATCTCTTGCATGATGACCGGGACTGACGTGCAGACAGGAGTGGGGAAGGGGGACAGATGGGGACCCTGGGCCTGCAGGAGAGGGTGGTTGTGAATGTCCTCGGCTGAGAAACCCACCCTGGGTGGTCTGACTCAGGCCACTTACCAGTCTCCTCTTGAGGGGTGCTCTCAGGCCTCATAGAGGAGCTCCTCCTCAGCGGCCTAACCCCTGGCTACCTGAAGGAGGACGTGAGGTGGCTCACCAGTGTGCAGTCAGTACAGCTTGAGGGTGTGGGGCTGACATGGTGGGGGGGATTAGGGCTTTTGGGGGCTCCCACTGTTCTGGGATGTGGAGTCCCTGCTACACACTCAGGGTAACCAACTCACCTTGACTCTTGGCACTGCCTGGACCTCCTCAACTCTCTGACCTATGGACTCAGGCCTCAGACCTCCGCCTTTGCCTCCTGGTTCCTGGAGCCCTGTGAGAGAAATGGAGGGGCACCTTGGGGGTAGACTGTGGCACAGACTTGATCCTTCTGTGTTGGTAGGAGGGGTGATCTCTGTGAAGTACCCCCAGTTGTGAGGTGGGTGGTCTTCTCGGGGTTCTCTTGTAGTGCCCTCTTTCCTCTGGCACAGCCTGGCTCCTCCCCTTTGGGGACCTGCAGGGTAACTAAAAATAAGACCTGAGTCTGCACAGAAAGTACTGAGGGGCCCCACATGTGGCCACACCTGTCCAGGGCCTCCTGCAGGGTCTGGGCTGGGGAGATGCTTGGTCTTCACCTCCTCCTCACATCCCGACTGGTCTTCTACACTGACCACAGAGGTGGGGGTCTTCTCAGTCCTTCCTCGGGGTCTTAGGAGCCCATCCTCTGCAGATCTGAAGCCTCCACCCTCGGACCTAACACCTCACCACCCAAGGGCCCTAAGCCGGAGGTGAATGAACTGCTCACCCCACTCTGGGGCCTCCAAGACCCACCACAGGGCCAGGATGGCATCTCTGCCCTGGGGTCTAACAGCCTCAACCCTTCCTCCACATGGAGCCTGGACTCTCAGGCAGGACCCAGGATTCTTCCATCTGCCATTTTGAGACACGCCTACCTCACCACCACCCCCCTCCCACTCTCACAAGGTCCTCAGTCTCTCTGAGACCCAGATGTCAGGAAATGCTGCACGAGGTCATCCTGCCTGGGGACTACCAGGGTCCCCTGTGTTCTGGGGTCTGGCCTCAGTCCTCCCTCAGGGTCCTCACCCTGATTCCCATTAGGACCTGAGCTCCATCTTCTCTGCATCTGAAGCTCGGCTCCTCACACCATGGCCCCAGTCTCTCTGAAACCCGGATGTCAGGAAGTCAGGAAAGTACTAGTTAGCTCTTCTTATCCCAGGGTCTCCCAGGGCGGACGACAGGGGCAGGGATCTCTGAGTTCCATCAGTCTTCCCTTTGGGTCCCTTCAGTCCTCCCTCAGGACATTACCTTGTCCCCAGGCAGGACCTGGGATTCTCTCCTCTCCCAATATCTGGCCCTGTCCCTCTTACCAGGTAGGCAGTCTCTCTGAGACCCGGATGTCAGAATGTGAGGACCAGCCTAGAGTGCTAATTCCACATCGAGATCTCCCAGGGCTGAAGGTAGAAGCAGTGACCTGTGGTGTTCCCTCAGATTGGGGTCCAGGATCCCCTGAGTCCTCTGTCAGTGTACCCTCTTTGACTTCTTAGAGGAACTGCACCCTCCCCTCTGCCCACATGAGATCCCACCTGTTATTCCTAGGTTCCTACTCTGAGACCCTGATGCAGAAGTCAGGACACCTTGTGAAGTGCTCATCCCACCACCAGGGATGCCCAGTGCTGGCAGTTGAGGCGTGGAACTGTGGGGTCACCTGTGTTCTCCCACTGGGTCCTCATCCTGAGCCTTGGCAGATCCTGGGATGCCAAAGTCCTCGGCAGAGACTAGACCCTCACATCAACGGCCTCATTGCCCTGAGGCCCCAGGAGGAGACTGTGGACATTATATCAGGGCTCCAAGCTCAGGGCTTCTTAGTGGCTGAGGATACCATGGGCTGAAATGATGTCCTAGGAGTCACTCAGCCTTCCCTATGCTCTTCGCCTTGACTGGCTACTCTGGGCTTTGCCCTCTGCCCACCTGATTTTTTTTCCCTTAGAGACCCAGGCCCTCTCGAGCCAGGACACCTGAGAGGGAAACCGGGATTGGGGGGCTCATTCCCACAACCATGCTGTGGTTTCCCAGGGCTAAAAGCAGTGATGGCCTGTAGGTTCTGGGGCCCCAGACCACCCCCCTCAGCAGTCTACCTTGACTCCTAGCACGACTGGGCTTCTTCAATCTGCTGACCTGAACCCAAGCTCTGTGACCCAGGCGCTCACATCTCCCCTCCCAGCGAGATCAGTGCCTTCACATCTACACACCAAACCCCGTGGTCTCTCAGGGCTGTCAGGAGGGCCGCACATGCCTCCCCTGAGGCCCTTTATTCTCCTCTGTTTCTCAGCTCAAGTCTCTGCAGGATGTGGGCCCCTCCCTCTGTTCACAGGAGATTTCTTCACAGACCAAGCCTCTGACTTCCCGAGTTCACTGAGGATGCCAGGCGGGGGGCTCAGTCTGACAGGCCAGCCCAGAGTCCCAGGAGTCCCAGTAGCATAAAGCTGTATTCTATGGGACCCTCTGTTCTGGGGTGACTGGACTCCCTTGTCCTCACTGGAGGGGGCCTCTTTGACCATTTAGAGAAGGCTGAAGTCCCAACACCGACGCCTGAATGGGCACTGTGGCACCCGTGACAGTGAGGGAGCACAGGGAACCACACTTCTTTTCATGGGGGCCTGTCACCAGCCACCAGATTTCAGAAACCTTTTGTAGAATAGATGTTTTAGCTGAAGAGGGTGAACAGCAGCAGGTGAGTTAGAGGAACCCTCGGTTTGATGATTAGATAATATTACCTACTGGAGTGCCATGATTTTCACTGTTTAATCCTCATTCATAGAGAGGAATACATTTCACATGTCTGTGTGGTGTGTGTCCAGTATATATGTATAAAGACTGCAGATTACATGTGCTTATATATGGACATACCAGGTATATGTAGGGGGCATGTCCTGTAAGCTCCAGTACCCAGACAGAGGTGTGTCCATATGGCCCAGCCGTATCTCCCTTGACTGTCAGGGAGACAGGTCAGGCCCCTGGGGGGATGGGGCTTTGCACCCACACGAAGCTCACTTTGAATACATATCCTGCTACTGATAACCATGAAATCATGGACACTCAAAGTCTGGATTTCTCCAGCTGTAAAATGAGCCTTGTAACAGTACAAGGTGAAAGCACTGGTGTGAGTTTCCATTTGATGTGATCTATCTATAAAAAGCCTGGTCAGTGGATGTAGCTATTGTTCCTGAGGGTCTGAGATGTACCTTCCCCAACACTGGAAAGTTTCCTAACCAGTACATATCTTCTTAAACTCATGTTCATGATGGGTGCAGTTTTTCTTTTCTCCCTGAAAATCTTTTATGGAGAATGGTACATTTCACAGGTCTTAACTGTTACATATGACATAACTGGTCTAGACTGAGCATGGGTGTTAGTCACAGTGCTGGACCAGGGAAGGGCAAATGCTCTGGGCTGTGGGAAACAGCCAGAGGGAGGAGCATAAAGACCTCCTCCACGTGGACTCTCCTGATCCAAACCCCCTTCACAGGGCTCTGAGAAAGACATCCTCCTGTGGGACCTACTGAATGTCTAGGGAATGTGTCTGACTTGGACCTATCGCCTCCTCCCCCAAGTGCATGTTTCCTTGGGTGTGGAACCTTATTCCAAATATCCTCTGTGCAGCCTGGAGCTGGAGGGTCTCCTCTCCACCCCATTACTTCAAAACCAGCCTTCCTCACATAAAGTCTTTCAAGGTGTGAAACACTCTGAGTTACCCATTCCTGATACTAAAGTGCTGTTCTAGCTACCATCTTCAATTTTGTTTTCTGCTTTTCTTTCTGAAAAGCAGTCAGAATAGGAATTATGTCCAGAGGAAGCGAATCTGCTCACTTAATGTGCCCAAAGCTGCCTCCTGATGGTTCAGGCAGGACTCTAAAATACTTTAGTCTGGCTGTGTCTTTCCCAGCTTGATCCCTAGTGATCAGTCGACCTAAGAAGTCACTTGATGATGTCACACATCCAGGCACACACAAAGAATATCTACACACCTATTAGAATGGCTCCACTCTGCTTCTGGGACAACACCACACTCTGTTGAGGATTTGGACCATCGAGAACTCCCATTCATTATTGGTGAGAATACAAAATGGCACAAGCATGTTGGAAGACAGCCTGGCAATTTCTTATAAAACTAAACATGCTCTTACTGTATGATCCAGCAACCATATGGGTCTTCACCCAAAAGACTTGAGAACTCATGTACACATGAATGCTATTAGTGGCTTTACTTATTATTGCCAAAACATAGATATAAACGAGACATCCTTGAGTCAGTGTAAGGATTAACTTTGGCATATCTAGAAAGTGGAATTTCATTTACAATTATCGAAACAAATAGAATGTACAACACCAAGAGGGAATCCTAGTATAAACTATCATCTCTGGGTGCTTATGACATATCACTGTAAGTTCCTCAGTTATAATGAATGTATCAGTCTGGTGGTGTTCTTAATAACAGGTGAGGCTATGTTTGTTTGGAGCCAGGAAGTAAATGGAAAAATCACTGTACTATCTCTCTATTTTTGTGTCCTTGGAAAAGTGCTTTAAAAAAACAGTCTTGGTCTTCCCAGGTGGCTCACTGGTAAAGAATCCACCTGCTAAAGCAGGAGATATGGGTTTGATCCCTGATCCAGGAAGATTTCACATTCCTCAGAGCTACTAAATCAGTGTCCTGCAACTATTGAGCCTGTGCCCTAGAGCCCATGGGAAAATGGATAGGCTACCCACTCCAGTATTCTTGGGCTTCCCTTGTGGCTCAGTCAATAAAGAATCTGCCTGCAATGAAGGAGACCTGGGTTCGATTCCTGGGTTGGGAAGATCCCCTGGAGAAGGGAAAGGCTACCCACTCTAGTATTCTGGCCTGGAGAATTCATGGACTGTATAGCCCATGGGGTCGCAAAGAGTTGGACAAGACTGAGCAACTTTCACTAGAGCCCATGAGCTGCAGCTACTGAAGCCCAAGTGCCTAGAGCCTGTGAAGGACTTCTGTAAAAGGTATAATGAGACCCGAGGGCCTGGGCTGTGGGGAGAGTGACAGGAACCCTGGTGCTGCTGGGCCCTGGTAGATGCCGGGTAGCCCCACTCTTCCCCCTTCCACCCTCCTCCCCGGGGTCAAGCATCATCCTGGACTCTAGAGCTTCTTCCATCCCTGTGCCTCCACTCTGGCTGGCTACCCAGCCTCTGCCCCTCCTCTTCATGGTTCACAATCAAGACCTTGTCCAGGTGGGCATGGCCCTCGGTCTCAGAGCTAAGACACAGGGCCAGCCTTGAGGCACCAGCCTGCTTTCACTCCTGTCTGCTGCCAGTCTGACTCTCTGATACCTGGGAGGGAGGGCCTGTGACCTTGGCTGGTGACCTTGGGCTGCATGAAGGACAAACCACTTCTCGAGTGCACCTTGGCTTCCCTTTACAGGGTGAGCATATCTCTGAGAACCTTCCGATTTGACCTCACTGCCTGTCTGGTTGGACTCTTTCGTGTGCCTGGAATTACATACAGTGAGCTAGTTTGTTTAGAAGTGCAACAGATATAAAAATTAATCATCCTATTGGAAAGTGATTTTTGAAAGCAATATCATGGTAAGGCATATTTTTCTGCCCGAAGCTGTTGACACTTTTGATGGGAGAGGTCACTTCTCTACATGTCACCTTTGGCTGATGCTGAGGAAGTGCTCCCAGCCTCCAGGTACCCTCACGCACTCACTCACTTCTTTATGGTAAAGGCTTTTGCTTTGATTGTTTTTGCAGCTTCTTCATGTAAAATTTCCGTCTGCTCTTCTGCTTGACGCTCACAACACTGCTTCTTTTCTGGCTGTTGTTCTGGGTGCTTGTGCTGCCTGGAGACAAGAAGGAACCTAAATGCACTGTGAGTTGTGAATGTGTAGCCATAATTATCATAGAAGCCCACCACCCCCACAGCAGAGGGACAGTTGGAGGCAGGTTAGAGGGTGAGATGCGCAGATGCCTGTAAGAACGGCAATAGAGAACTTGGGATCTGCAGCCCCTACTCTGCTTCTGTAACCAAAGGCATCCGTGGGCTTTCACACCCACTGCTGGCCCCTTTCTAGGTGGCTTTGGGACCTCTGTACCAGGAAGAATTAGACTGGGGAGCAGTTTTTCTCCTGCTTGATGAGGTCCCAGGTTTTGGTTGTGTGTTTTCTAGTCTGGGTCCAGGACCACACCTTTTTTCAGGACCAAATTTATCAGTGAAACCAATATGAGATGGCCAGCCAGTGGTATAAAAATGTTTTCTTCAGATGAATATAGAGTCTGGAGGGCTTCAGGAGCGCTGTCAACACAAAAGCACAGTTACCCCGAGGGGGTGACCATAACACACGTGTACTTTCCTGTCACTGGCTATTTAGTAAGAAATTACTAACTAGCATAGGAAATAACTAGGTGGTTTGGCTTAAAGTTCCTATTGATTAAATCTAAGTGTACTTTCAAAATAAATCGTGATGTACATCACTCTGGGCACACCCGGCAGAATCTCTGGGTATGATTGACAAGTACCCTGTGTCTGACACTTACTAGGTATGAGACAGTGTGTTGGCTACTTTTCACCAAAACCTGAAATCCTTGTCCTAGGTGGAGTTTGGAGAATTCAGACAGATACCCTAGACAGGGTTGTGAGCACCCATGGCTCAACCAGGATTTGAACTTAGTCGGGCTGGTTACAAAATACATTCATTTCATGTCACAATATCTGCTGCCTCAACAGCACCCAGCTCCCTTGCCCCTGACCCTCTGGCACCAGAAGGTGACTCTGCTCAGGGGTCCTTGCAGTGACACCACAAGACAATACCTCTCTTAGACCTATTTGAGGAAAAGCCAGACCCCTGTGATGTTTGGGAGCCGCTGCTGGAGCACTTCCTCCAGACGGTGGCCAGCTGCTCAGGGAAGGCCATGTGCACCGCATCCATGGACATGGCCAGGTTGATGGACTTGAGCAAGTTGGAGGAGGCCTTCTTGCCGTGGCTAAGGGAGAATTCATTGCCCAAGTCCACTTTTTCTGAGCCACTGTCCATGATGTCATCTTCATCCCAGAGGCCATGACACTGAGGAGGCAGGGAAGGGACAGCTCAGCCTGCTGTCCAGACAGAGGCTGAGACTTGGCCCAGTGACATCCTAGCCACCAGGATATGTCCCTCAGGATAGGAAACCACACGTCAACCAGGGCAACTGCAGCTGATGACACTTCTGGACAGTGGAGACTGCTAGGAGAGCACAACCTAAGTGTTCCCACCAAACACTGACCAATAGGCAGGTGAGGAAGTGGTGGATGTGTTAACTAACCAGACGAGGGTCCTTTCACCATATATATACTTATCGAATCACCACGTGTAAACTTCTGACACCTTACAATTTCACTGGCCAATTATACATCAACAAAGGATCCTTTAGTTAAAGCTATGGTTTTTCCAGTAGTCATGTACGGATGTGACAGTTGGACCATTAAGAAGACTGAGTGTCAAAGAGTTGACATTTTCGAACTGCATTGCTGGAAAAGACTCTTGAGGTTTCCATGGATAGCAAGGAGATCAAACGAGTCAATCCTAAAGGAAATCAACTCTGAATATTCATGAGAAGGACTGGTACTGAAGCTGAAACTCCAATACTTTGGCCACCTGATGGGAAGAGCTGACTCATTAGAAAAGACCCTGATGCTGGGAAAGACTGAGGGCAAGAGAAGAAGAAGTTGACAAATGAGATGTTTCGATGACATCACTGACTCAATGGACATGAATCTCAGCAAACTCAAGGAGATAGTGAAAGACAGGGAAGCTTAGTATGAGCTCCCACGGAGTCACAAAGTGTTAGACATGACTTAGCAACTGAACAATAATACATCAACAAAGCTGAAATTAAAAAAATACAAAAAGACTGGAAAACCAAAGCAAGGTCAGGGATCCTAAGAAAGCTTATTATCTACCTATACGTAGCTTTGCAAACTTACCACACACCAATGACACAGGAAAGAACACCTCAAATGGAGGGTTAAGGACTGGTAGTTTGCAAAGTGACAGAAGGCAAAGTGAAGGTCTTGTTCACAGTCCACATAAATAAAAGCCTGTGTGAAACAGCTCACCAAGTAAGATATAGGCCAAACACACATTCACATGTATGTGTGTGTACATGTATGTGTGTGTTGCAGCCTGGTGGAGCAGAGACCAGAATCTGCCCCATGACTTGAGGGTGTGGCAAACTGTGTCCTCGTGATTGCCTTAGTAAGCATGCTGAATGGACATTCTTAGGGAGGGACGTGCTCTCTGCTCCACTTCACTATATCCACCTGCGTTCATCCCCATGGAAACAAAACAAGATATTCCTAATCAACAGCAGAGCCTTCGCTAATCAAGCTCCCTAGGGTAGGTATTCCCTAATGATCTCATGTGACTTCTGCCAATAAAAGTGCGGCTGAAAGGAGCCATTTCGTCTTCTTGTCATGGAGAGTAAGAGGGCTCCCAGACTCCCCTCTTGCCAAATTATATGTGTCTGTCTTTTCATTATGTGCTCATCTCCGTTTCAGGTCTTTCTCACCCACTGTGCTGGATGTGGCATGTTGAGTGCCTTAACTTAGGCCAAGCTTGTTCTGAAAAGGAACTAACAAAGATATTATTGGACAAAATTAATATAAGATATGTTATATCAATACAAGGAGACACAGTTAAAACAAGAGAAGGAAAGTGAAATTCTGACCGTAAACACATCAATACATCCAAAGTGTGCTGTGTGACAATCTCTAATGTGTAGCTGAGTGGCATATCATAAGTTCAGCTTATGTTTCACAGTGTCTGAGATGAGAAACCCCTCAGGTGCTCAGCAGGATGACAGGAGGTACAGATCCTGAGACGGTTACCCTGCAGACCTGTCTTCCCAGAGCAATGCAGGCATGGCTTTCTCAGAAGTGCCCTCTCTGGGAGCACAGTCTGGCATCCCCAGGCCCATGGATTGGACAGTCTCTCACTAAACCAGTGGTTTCAGAGCAAGAAAACCATGAGAAAAGCAATGCTCCTAGAAGGGGATGGGTCAAGGTCTGGCTGGAGAGGAGACCCCAAATTCTAGCTCCCCAATGATCTTCCTTCAACTCAGGCACAACTTAGTGAATCCAACAATAAGAACCACATACCCTTTGGGCAATTCCCACAAACGTGGAACAATCAGGGTACCTTCATCCCAGGGTGGGCTTCACAGGTGGAGCTAGTGGTAAAGAACCTGTCTGCCAATACAGGAGACATAAGAGGTGTGGGTTCGATCCTTGGGTCAGGAAGATCCCCTGGAGGAGGGCATGGCAACCCACTCCAGTATTCTTGCCTGGAGAATCCCATGGACAGAGGAGCCTGGCGGGTTATAAGGCATAGGGTCGCAAAAGAGTCAGACATGACTAAAGCAACTTAGTATGCATGCATGCATCCCAGAGAAGAAATAGGGGGAAATTTCCCCCAATTGATCACAGACTACAATATTGAGTACACAATGTTGAGAAAACGAATGAAATGAACAAAACTGTTAACAAAGAAAACAAGAGCACACAGATAGACCCTGCCTGTGGCATCCCAGCCCCTCGCAATCCCACCGCACGGTTCTTGGGAACATGCCAGGGGCGATAGGCAGGCAGTACCTTCAGGCTGGAGTGGTGGGAGAAGAGTGCCAGCACCTGGATGAGATCGTAGAGCACATAGGCATCCTTCTTCTCCACCCCAATGATGTTGAGTGGGTGGAAAGGCTTGTCCTTGTTCAGTTCCACATTCTTGTTCCAGGGGAAGAACCCAAACTAGAAGAATTACTTGACCACAATGGCCACCTGCACAGATGCGAGAAATTAGAAGAAATGACTCCCTTTAAGAATAGTTCTAGACGAGGAACAGTGATACAAATATTAAGGGGAAAAGTCTCAGTTTTTGTGCTGGGAATGCACAGAGCACGTGGAATAACAAATTAGCCTTCCACAGATACCAACTTCAGGACAAGGCCACAACCGCATCTCCAGGGTCTGTGACTGCAGACACATTGGGGCCATGGAGTTTACCCCTGACTCGGCTCAAATGACTTCTGCTATTGTCAGGGAGTGGGCTAGTTTCTGGGCTTCCCAGGTGACACCAGTGGTAAAGAACCTACTTGTCAATGCAGGAGATATAAGAGACGTGGTTTTGATCCCTTGGTCGGGAAGGTCTCCTGGACAAGGGACTGGCGACCCACTTCAGTATTCTTGCCTGGCGAATTCCATGGACAGAGGAGCCTGGAGGGTTACAGTCCATGAGGCTGCAAAGAGTCAGACATGACTGAAGTGACTTAGCATGCATGCAAGGGCTAGTTTGTGCTGATTCAATTAGATACTCATACAAATATTCAGCTGTTAAATGAGGTCATTAGGACCAATGTGAACAGGAGAATCTTCATTCTGCAAATATGGCTTTAGTTCATACAGCAGGGGTCAGGCAGGTGCACTAGAGGGAAGCCTACCTCCGTGTAGATGATGGCCATCATCCAGAAGCACCTGCTGGACTGGGGGATGGACAGTATGGCTCAAAGGAAGATAAGGATGGGCAGCACAAGGGTGATCATGGAGACGGAGACCATGTGGTTGAGAATGATGAGAAAGTAGCACACCATCTTGGAACAGGCCACCAGCGTGTTGTACAGTGCGTAGAAGAGCAGCAAGAAGCATGACTGCCCCACATAGAACTTCTTCAACTCCTCCAGCTCATTGTCATAGAACATCCTGCCAGAATACTGGCCTCAGTTCCTCCTGGGCACTGGTTCCACGTGGCAAGACCCTGCCCACCCCTCCCTGCTGCCTGAGTCCCCAGGTGTCCTGTGCTGTCAACCTCCTATCATGTTACAGACAGGGGCATGAGCACGCATGTGGTTCTAAATGCGGAGGAGACCTTTTCCACGTGGTCTTTGCACCCAGCAGCCCAGTGGACACTAACGGTCACTCTCAGCTCCATCACTGTGGCCACAGTTCTTATTTGATCATCAGCAGCTTGCTGGTTGTCTGCTTGTGGGTCAGGGGTGGCAGGGTGCTGGCCTCCAGCCAGTCTGAGTTGCTGTTGTCTGAGCTGCCCTTCATGTGGGTCTGGCCCGCTGAGTCATCCTGGATAGGTGGGACAGGCGCTCAAAGCTGATGGCCTTGCTGTAGGACAACAGGGCCTCCACAATGCCATCCTCTTTGGGTCCTGTGGGGACTCAGCCTCCTGGATCTGTTTGGGTGCCTCCTCGTCCTGCTCAGCCTCCACCTCCTCAATGGTCTCTGTGGTCCCCTGGCACGACTACAGCATCGTGCACAGTTTGGGCTTGCTGTTGGGAGACACGGAGTGTGCCACCTGGCCTCAGCAACCCCCCCCAGCCTCCCATAGCACCCACCACACTCCCAGGCATGTTGAGGGAAGCCCCTTCACTCCCCATGCTCCATCTGCTTTGCTAATTCTGGATAACCATGTCTGGGTGCAGAGACAGGAAGGGTGTGGGTGGCGGTTCCCAGAGCACCAAACCTTCCCATGCATAGCTTTTCAGTCTCATCGATGTTCTTAGGCACGGGGTCCACTGTTTATTTCTGGTCAAGACAGAGTGAGCACAGCTCACCTCCCAGAGCACAGATTATAAGGAAAGATGCTCAGGGAAAGGAGATGTCACAACTGGCTGGGTCCACAGGTTTTGGCTGAGATGCACTCTACTGTCAACAGACCCCAGCCCTTAAGGGGAGGCCCAGAATGGTTGACCGTTGGCAAGATAAAGCCTGCTTTGTCCTTCATGCTGTCTCCTCCCTGCACTTCCATCCTGTGCCTTTTCTCACTGGTGCCTCTGACACCTGACTGGACGCTCACCCTCATCCTTTTCCTGGCTCCCCACCACCTGGCACGTGGAAGCCCCACCACCACTCTCTGCCCCAGTGTCTCTCCTTGGGCTGCCCCCACTCTCCCCTCTGACTGCCTTCCCGCTCTCTCCTCCCAGTGGTGTTGCACTACCAGCTCCTCTTCCAGCTTCATTTTCCAGGAGACCATCTGCCCTGGTCTTCATTCTGCTTCCGTGTTCTGTCTTCCTTTTGCATCTCCCCTCTCCTTCTCACTCTCCCTGACAGGTTCATGCAAGAAACACTGGAAACAAAAGTACAGCAGCCACAGTTGTCAGATCAAGGCCCATCTGCTGTGCTGTGTACCTCAACACACCTGGGGCCGAGAAGAGGGGAAAAAGTCACTTGGAGATGGCAAGTGTACAGTGTGTGCAGTGGTCATCTGTTAGGCTGAGAAGTGATCATCTGAGAAGGTGCTGCTCCCTGAATGGCATGTGGGATCATCTGAGGTCATATCACCAAGATTCTCAAAGGTGCAGTCTGTACCCATTCCTCTGATCATGGACACTGGTGCACACATGTGAATGAATGAATGCATCTGGCTGAGCCCTGAGACTGAAGAGCCAGACTTGCATGAACTCTTGATCCTAATTCGGGGGTGTTCAGTGGCCCCAAGGCTTTGGCCCTACATGGGCACAGCACATTAAGCTCTCGGAATGCCAAGACGACATTTTCTGGCTAAGACTTACCTTGATTAGACATGGCCATGAAACTGACTGGTCACTCAGTTTTCAGACCACTGGAGCCAGCCCCACACCTGGTTCTAACTTTCAGAGGGACCATAACCTATCACAGGCATGCTCTCTATGGTTTTTGATGAGGTCTGGCCCCAAAGGAATTCAGGTGAATCCTGGTATGTTCAGGAATCAGCAGATTGGAATGGAATAGCATGTGCCCACCAGAGGACATCTGAAATGACCATGGCATTCCCCGAAATACCTGGCTCCAGCCTCCTGCAGCTCTGAATGTACATACATACATATCTGCTGGGGACAAGGACCTAACACTGTTGACTTGCCAACACTGCCCTTAGTTTCAGATTGGGTTATTTGGGTGGTTGTTTTTTGTCAAAATAAGCACAATACAGCTTGTAATTCTGTGCTCCTATTGACTTTTCAAAGAAGAGTTTTGAATTTCAAGCAAGTGATTTCTATGCATGATTATACTTTTTGTTGTGGGATTTAATGAGGAAGCATAAAACCAGAATAATCTTTCTCAAACCAAACAAGGTCTCCCAAGGTAACATAATCTACTGCATAATAATATTATTTTACAAACAATGGTTGAATATATGCTAACTTTCATGTCAGTTGGGCATGTAGCATGTGGACAGATTCATTCTGTATTGACCAAATGTGACTACATACAGGAATTGGGATTATTTCTTACTGTGTGGATCTCTGAACAATTATGAGAAAGTTTCCTACTCTTCCTGACCCATTTCTTCCCATGAGGACTGCCTACTGGCACCCTTAACCAAGGAGGAAACATGTTTGCTCCTTTGGAAATACTTTCAAAATGGAAAACAATGTTTATAGTAGGATTTTTAAGAAACTCCTAATAGACAAAAAGCAAAAAGTAGTTAGTTGAATAGAATGCTGTCCTGGGAATGACCAGTTGTGTCCCACGAAGAATGCTGGTTGTGCTTTCATTAGTCACGTATCTTCTTAAGACAAAAGTGAACAAAAACACACAGGTCACAATAACTCATCTGTGCAATGACATGGGAAGGGGTTGACATGGTCATGGACAAAGTATGCATGGGTGAGCACCTAGAGGCTAAGCTGCTGCTCTTGGCTGACAAGGAGGACACATCCATGCTGAGCATTTTACGGAACCCAGGCCGAGCACGCTCACTCATTTTAGGCAGTTACTGGTCCATATAAATCATGAAGGGTGGGCTGCCTTGAGAACAGGATGATTGCTTCTGTGTAGCCATCTAGTCAAGGCTATGTTTTTTCCAGTAGTCATGTATAGATGTGAGAGTTGGACTATAAGAAAGCTGAGTGCCGAAGAATTGATGCTTTTGAACTGTGGTGTTGGAGAAGACTCTTGAGAGTCCCTTGGGCTGCAAGGAGATCCAACCAGTCCATCGTAAAGGAGATCAGTCCTGGGTGTTCATTGGAGGGACTGATGTTGAAGCTGAAACTTCAATACTTTGGCCACTTGATGTGGAGAGCTGATTCATTTGAAAAGACCCTGATGCTGGGAAAGATTGAGGGCAGGAGAAGAAGGGGACGACAGAGGATGAGATGGTTGGATGGCATCACCGACACAATGGACATGGGTTTGGGTGGACTCCGGGAGTTGGTGATGGACAGGGAGGCCTGGCGTACTGTGGTTCATGGGGTTGCAAAGAGTCAGACACGACTGAGCGACTGAACTGAACTAAACTGAAGCAGCTAGCAGTGCAAACAATTACAGAGACATAGTGTTAAAACAGCACTGGAACACAAGTCACACACGTCAGAGACGCAGATGCCCATGCAGCAGACCACACACCACTCCAGCAGCACGGACAGCGGCCACCTCAGCGGGGCTCCAGGACAGAGAAGGGAAGATGAGACAGGATAGCACTGGGCTGAGAACAGAACTGCTGATAAAGGATGAAGTGTTGTTCTCTAGGTGGAACAGGGAACTAGAATAATGACAAGTCCTGACCTGTCTCTCACAGAGCAGAAATCATCTTTACAGTTGTACAGCTGAGTTTTTTTTTCCAGCAACAGGAAATATATTTTATTCAGAGCCCACCCTTCCCCAATCCTGAGTTCAGTTCTTATGCAGAAAATACCTGCTCAAGTAAAATTTATACAAAAATGCCATTTAAAAAACATAGTTTCCAAAAGAAAAGAAGGAATCTCAGGATTGACTGCAACAAACTGAATTTTCCACCCATTTTCTGAGTTCCAGTGAGTCAGTTCTTTGCATCAGGTGGCCAAAGTCTTGGAGTTTCAGCTTCAGCATCAGTCCTTCCAAAGAATCTTCAGGACTGATTTCCTTTAGGATGGACTGGTTTGATCTCCTAGCAGTCCAAGGGACTCTCAAGTGTCTTCTCCAACATCACAGTTCAAAAGGTTCAACTGGCGTAAGGTTTTGGCATAGTCAATAAAGCAGAAATAGATGATTTTCTGTAACTTTCTTGCTTTTTTGGTGATCCAACAGATGTTGGCAATTTGATCTCTGGTTCCTCTGCCTTTTCTAAATCCAGCTTGAACATGTGGACATTCACGGTTCATATACTGTTTAAGCCTTGCTTGGAGAATTTTGAGCATTACTTTCCTAGGTTGTGAGATGAGTGCAGTTGTGTTGTGGTTTGAAGATTTTTTTGGCATTTCCTTTCTTAGGGAATGGATTGAAAACTGACCTTTTCCAGTCCTGTGGCCACTGTTGAGTTTTCCAAATTTGCTGGCCTATTGAATGCAACACTTTCACAGCATCATCTTTAAGGATTTGAAATAACTCAACTGGAATTGCATCACCTCCACTAGCTTTGTTTGTAATGATGCTTCCTAAGGCCCACTTTACTTTGCATTACAGGATGTCTGGCTCTAGGTGAGTGATCTCACCATTGTGGTTATCTGGGTCATGAAGATTTTTTTGGTATAGTTTTTCTGCGTATTCTAGCCACCTCTTCTTGATATTTTCTGCTTCTCTTATGTCTATACCATTTCTGTCCTTTATTGCGCCCACCTTTGCATGAAATGTTCCCTTGGTATCTCATTTTCTTGAATAGATCTCTAGCCTTTCTCATTCTGTTATTTTCCTCTATTTCTTTGCATTGATTACTGAGGTTGGCTTTATTATCTCTCCTTCTGCTGCTTGGAACTCTGCATTCAAATGGGTATGTCTTTCCTTTCTCTTTTGCCTTTAGCTTCTCTGCTTCCCTCAGCTATTTGTAAGACCTCCTCAGACAACCACTTTGTGTTTTCTGCATTTCTTCTTTTTGGGGGTGGTCTTGACCATTGCCTCCGGTAAAATGTCAAGAACCTCCATTCATAGATCTGCAGGCACTCTGTCTATCAGATCTAATCCATTGAATCTATTTCTCACTTACATTGAATAATCATAAGGGATTTGATGTAGGTCATACCTGAATGGCCTAGTGATTTTCCCTACTTTTTCAATTTAAGTCTGAATTTTGCAGTAAAGAGTTCATGATCTGGGCTCCAGTCAGCTCCCATTTTTGTTTTTGCTGACTGTATAGAGCTTCTCCATCTTTGGCTGCAAATAATATAATCAATCTCATTTCATTATTGACTATCTGATGATGTCCCTCTGTAGAGTCTTCTCTTGTGTTGTTGGAAGTGGGTATTTGCTATGTCCAGTGTGTTCTCTTGGCAAAACTCTGTTAGCTTTTCCCCTGATTCATTTTTTACTCCAAGGTCAAGTTTGTTATCGATTACTCCAGGTATCTCTTGACTTTTGCATTCCAAAACTGGTTCAAAAAATGGTCCAAGACTTTACTTTAAATGCTATCATCAACTAATAATAAAAGGAGGAGGTTAGGGAATGGAAGAAGCCATTTAAGGGAGATTATTAGGTAAAGCACAGTAAATGAGGATATGGTGGTTTTGCAGGTTAACATCCAGGTCCATTCCTTAGACAAGCTTTTCTTGATTAGTCATCATCCAATTCCTGACCCAGAGAGGGACATACACTTACAGATGGAGATATCCTTAATAAATGTTAATTTGCTTCATAAAATGGCATTTCTACTTGCTTTTCCAAGAATCTCCTGGTGCTGCTGTTTTTTAAAGTTAATCAGTCCAAAATAATCCTTTTGTTAAATGGGCCGGGTGTGCTGTATTGTGCTCCTCTTGACATGTCTGTGTCCTTATTTACTTATGAATGCATCTGTGGAAGGACATCCTGATATCTTTAAGTTTTTAAGTATTATGAATAGAGCTGTCTTACATTACTTGATGCTAGTTTTTATTTCACAGTTTTGCAAAGCAGTTGTCTAAATACAAAAGGTACACTTCCTGGATCCTAAGGTAAGACTGTTTAGATTTGTAGAAAAGTGCCAAACTGTCTTCCAATGTTGACTGTCTATGCATTCACCAGCATCTTGAATGTACTCTTGTATGCTTCTTTACTATCTCTTTAACTTCTTTGGCCAGGAGCATATTTCAATCTTTACCAAATTTTAAAGAGGTCGTTTGGTGTAATTTGAATCAGATCATTTTTCAGATACATGTTTTGGAAATGGCACTAGTAGTAAAGAACCCGCTTGCAAATGTAGGAGACATAAGAGTTGCGGGTTTGCCCCCTGGCCTGGGAGGATGTCCTGGAGGAGGGTGTGGCAACCCACTCAAGTATTCCTGCCTGGAGAATGCCATGGACAGAGGAGCCTGACGGGCTACAGTCCATACGGTCACAAAGAGTATGGCCTGACTGAAGCAAATGAGCATACATGCAGTATGTGCTTTGTCTTTTGGTTTTCTGAATAAAGTCTTCCATTGAGTAGAAATTTTTATAAAGTCCACATTATTTTTTATTTTATTGATAGACTTTTTTGTTAAAAGTTATTTTTTGTTTTATTTTTATTTTTGGCTTCACTGGGTCTTTGTTGTGCACAGGCTTTGCCTACTTGAGGTTGTAGGGCTACTCCTTGTTACAGTATGTTGGCTTCTCTTGGAATTGGCCTCTCTTGCTGTGGAGCATGGGTTTCTAGGCTCTCGGGCCCAGTGGAAAATATTTTAAAATAGCTTCCCTGATGCATCTGTTTTCAATTTCTTTATCAATGCCCTATAGTTTTCTGATTATAAGTATTTTATGTCTTTGGTTAAATTTATTCCTAGTTTTTTTTTTTTTCTTGAATTGTGAGTGGGATTGTTTTCTTATTCTTTTTGATGGTTTGTTATTCAGGTATAGAAACAAAATGATTTGTGTGTATTCCATTTTGCAACTTTGCTGAACTTACCTCTTCACATATTTTTTGAAGTAATGTGAAAGATTCTGAAGCTAAAACCTCACTGTTTCTCCTGCAATCCAGATCATCCACAGGACCCAAGACTTAGTGGCTACTAACACCCTCTTCCCACGATGCCTCTTAATACTAATACCATATGGACTCCTACAAGGGGAATAAGTGTCACAACTTTGGTTGAACTTGCTGTGGTAAATCTTAGCCTCTATAACAAAGTCTGATGCCTGTCTTACCTGATTTCTTGAATGGTATTGTCATGATTGTTTTGAAAAGTAACTGACTTTCCACTAGTTTAAAATGTACAGAAAGCTTTTAATAATGGCAAAAAGTACTCATATTTGCCAATTCACACAAAATGTCCAGTGTGTTTTACCCAAAACAGTGACACTCTCTTGAGGAATCAACACCTAGCCCCCACCCTCATGAGGAAATCATGAATTCTGTGTTATAATTTAATACGCAGGCCCACTTGCAGTTTCACCTGCTGTCCCAACTGCATGAACATATCTTTTTCCATCCTGATCCAGTTTTCTTTTCCTGGAACCATTACTGAGTTTTCCCATCATTTGGACAGCCTTGAAGGATTTAAACCAGACAAGTTGAGTGTGGGATCTGGGTGGCCTTTTATGGTATGGCTTTTCTCACTAAGGATATTTTTAATATTCATTTATGTTGTGACAATTATGACCACTACACTTTTTCTCATTTTCATTCAAAATACAAAACACAGCATTAACCATTTAATTCATTTTAAGTATGCAGTTTTTTGATATTAATTACTTTCACACAGTTGCACAAATAAGTTAAATAATGTGTGTACCTCATGTGTGCATGGTTGATACTCACATATATCTATATCTATCTATCTATATATACACACACCACAGTCACACACATATATCTTTATCCATTCACCAGTTGGTGGACAGATAGGTTGCTTTCACATATTTGCTGATGTAAATAGTGCTGCTATGAACATAGTGGTGAATGTGTCTTTTTGAAATATAGCTTTGTCTGGATATATGCCCAGGAATGGGATTGCTCATTCATATGGCAACTTTTCAGTCTTTTGAGGCTCCTCCATACTGTTCTCCACAGTGGCTGCACCAATTCCCACCAACAGTATAGGAGATTTTGTTTCTCCACTGCCTCACCAGCATTTGTTATTTGTAAATATTTTATTGGTGCCATTCTGATGACTATGAGGTGATAGCTCAGTGTGGTTTTGATTTGCATTGCTCTAATAATTATCAGTGTGGAATGTCTTTTCATGTGCCTGTTGATCATCTATCTGTATGTCTTCTTTGGAGAAATGTCTATTTAGACCTGCCCAATATTTGATTATTTTTTTGAGATGCATGAACTCTTTGTGTATTTTGGAAATAAGGCCTTTTTGGTGGCATCATTTGCAAATATTTTCCCAAAAAAAATTAGCACAGGTGCTGGGACAACCAGATCCCACATGCAAAAGAACAAAGTTGGACCCTTATTTCCCTCTTTATACAAAATCAACTCAAAATGGATCAAAAGCCTAGATGTAAGAACCAAAATTATACACCCCATAGAAGAAAACAGGAGAGAAAAAGTTCATGACCTTGAATTTGCCCATGATTTCTTAGATCTGCTACCAAAAGCACAAACAACAAAAGACAAAAGAGACAAATTAGACGTCTTCAAAACAAAAGTTGTTGTGCACAAAATGAGTAAGCAGAAATATTTGCCACACAAAATGGCACAAGATGTTTGCAGGTCATGTACCTGATGAAGGTCTGTAGCCTACAAGCCAAGACTCCGCTGGTCCAGTGGGGTGCCCGTGAGGCCCCTCCTGTCCCAGGTGATAAGGGGGTTTCAGGCCCCACAAGACCTTTGGGCTGGACACTGGTCATCCTCAGCACCCTCAAGGAGAGAGTGCTGGATGGTTTTGAGCCTGGTTCCTTCTCATCACTGTCCTCAAAGACGGGAGGCTTCAATATGCCGCCAGAAAAACACAGAGTCTTTGCAAGGCTTTGAGAACCAAGAGACCATCCTTCACTTTCTTGAAAAGTGCATCTTACTTCAAAGCAGTGACTTTTTCCAATGTGGCTCCCATGGTGTTCTCTGACCTTCTTTATTTCTCTGAAAGTGGCCAGGGAAGTTTGGGTGTCTCCAGTTCCCACACCAGGTGACAAGGCCAGTGGGGCCAGGTCCTGGTGGTCCTTCCTTTCACTGTATCCTAACTCAGACTCTCAGGTTGAGATTGAAAAGCCCCTGCTTCTCCATCAAGAATTCTCATCTCCTCACTTTCTCTTCTGAACTGAACACAGCTGTAGAGTTACTGTTACAAAATATGGCCACAAGGTGTCTGCATTTCTTCATGTTCCACCTTTTCTTTCTTTTTCTGTGCATTCTTTGTTGTTTTATTTTGGAGTAGGGTTGATTTTAGATGCTGTGTTTGTTTCAGGGGTATGGGAGCTTAATTCAGTGATACACAGACATTTATCAATTATTTTGGGGTTCTTTTTCCCTAGATAGAGGCTTTCAGTGTCTCCAGTATGCTGCCCTTTGCTATTCAACAGTTTGTTTTGTTTTTTCCTGATTCTCTGTTTGATGTATATTAATGTCTGTTTGTTCCTTGCAAACTCTTCATTTATCCCAAATCCCTAACTTTTTTTTCAATAATCAGAAGTTGGTTTTCTAAGTTTGTGAATTTGTTTCTACTGTGTAATATCCTACATTTACATTAGTTTCAAGAAGATACCTGTCAGTGATACCTTGTGATATGTGTCTTTATCTCTCAGCCTTCTTCAACTTAGTATTGTAATCACTCTGTCCATCCATGCTGTTGTCACTGGCATTATTCAATTCTGATTCAGGGCTGGGTAGCTTTGCAGTGTAGAGGTGCCCCATTATGTCTTCATTTTCATGTCTATGGATAACTTGGTTGAATTCGTTGCAGGGAGAAGGAATAAACAGGGCTTCTCTGGTGGCTCAGCCAATAAAGAATCTGCCTGCCAATGCGGGAGACATGGATTCAGTCCCTGAGTGGGGAAGATCCCCTGGAGAAGAGAAAGGCAACCCACTCCAGTCTTCTTGCCTGAAGAATCCCAGGGACAGAGGAGTCTGGCAGGCTACAGTCCATGGGGTCACAAAGTGTTGGACACGACTGAAGCGACTGAGAATGCATGCAAAGGAAAAAAAGAGGAATGAGTTTTTTATTCTTTTCTTTTTTGTGAGAACAAAGGGGATAAAGAGAACAGTGAGCAGGCCTGAACATTCCTATTTTTCTTTTTTTTACTTTAACTGCTCCTAAATCTGAATGTCTGTAACTAAGTTTGCTTCTCTGCCCCCTAACTCTGCAGGAACTACGATTAACAATTTTTCTTTGGACTTTATGCTAAATATATCCCCTACCTGGTGTTTACCTTTACAACACTCTTCCCCTTGTACTTACATATCAGAAAGAAGGCCGCAGAGCCACCCTAACTGCCAGAGTCAGTTACTGGGTTACTGACTTAAGCCAATGACTATCTTTGAAAAAATGCATGAGGAAGAAATCAAGATCATATACCCTTTGTTCCTCATCATTGACTCCTGACTGTGAGCCCTTGCCTTATATAAGCCCCTATACTCTTCATAGGCAGGGTGGGGGGCACAGTCTTTGAGGCATTACCCTACTGTGTTCCCATCTCTGCCGGCTTGAGAATAAAAGCCACCTTCCTATTTTCTTCAAACTCTGTCTCTGTATTTTTTATTTGGCTTCACTCAGCGGAGAAAGCAAAGTTTTTGGCCTGCAAGAATTCTCGTTTGGCCATTGTCAGTAGAGCTGCCCTGAAAACAAGGGTGCATGGGCCACTGTGAATTCTGATTTCTTTCTGGGTCTAAGCCCAGACCTGGGATTGCCGGGCCATATGGTTTCTGAATGTTTATCTGATAAGGAACCTCCTTGCTGTTTTTGATAGTTCCTGCACCCATTTACAACCCCACCAAGAGTGTAGGAGAATTCCCATTTGCCTCCATCCTCTCTCTGCAGCCCATATTCTTTGTAGATGTTTTAGATGGAGGTCATTCTGACCTGTGGGAGGGGATTTTTCATGGTAGTTTTGATTTGTGTGGATTTAATATACAGTGGTGTGCTGATGTCCATGGGATTGCAAATAGTAGGACACAACTGAGCGACTGAACTGAATACGTAATGAGCCGGAGGAACTTTCCAGGTGCCTTTCGATATTGTACAGTGTGACTACAGTTTACCTCTTGAAATTGTCTTCTTGAAAGGTGGCTTTGTTTGAATTCCTCTCTGATGATTTATCTGGGACATGAGTGGATGGGAGGTGTCATTTATAGTCCCACAGGCCTTGTGAATATGAAGAGCCCAACAGCACTAGGTTTAAAGTTGTTGTTCTGGAAGATGGCCCTAAAGAAACAGCATTGCTTCCTGCCCCACTCTGGTCCTCAGGCATTGAGTCTCATGGAAAACTCTGTTCATGGATTGTCAGCTAGAGTGGAGTGTACCAGAAGAAACACCCAAGGCTAGCATCTCTTCTCCTTCCCCCTTACCCAGTGTCCCCAGAACATATCCCAGTTTTTTGGAACACCACTCTGCAGAGGGTGCTGTCATCTGTAGGTGGGGTGACCCTAAGGATGGAGGCTGGAGGTAGGAAGCCCAGCCTAGGGGACATACAGTGGCCAGGGGACCTGCAAACCTGTTCCAGCCCAGATGCTCCACCAATTCTTGGGTGAGGTAGGCTTGGTTTCTCAGCAGGAGGGCCTGCCTGCCTCTGGAGATTGGGTGCTCATGTGGAGGGCAGGAGGCACTCCAGGTCCATTGTGGGGTCAATTTCCTGCCACAAGATTCATCTGCACTGAGACCCTCCAGTCTTGGGACAGAAACCAGCTCATTCTCCAAGGATGTGACACCATCCGGGTCACCATGGCCTGAGGGCAATAGAGTCAGCCTTTCTGATTCCTTTTTTGTACTTTTATTCCCTAATTTGAATTGGCATATGTAGTTAAATGACAAGGTGTTGTGTGTGTGTGTTTCCTTTTGTATCGACAACTTGACTCACTTGTTCGTAGATGTATATATCTTCTCTTCCAGGTTCTTTTCCAGTATAGGATATTACAGAGTGTTGAATAAGATTCCTGTGTTACACAGTGGTTCCTGGTGGATTCTTTTTTTCAATATTAGCCTCCCTATGTTGGACTGAATCAGTTCATTACTCCCTGTCCCAGTTTTTTTTTTTTTTTTTTCTTTCTGGGGACCACTGATTCTTTTCTGAGTCTGTGAGACTGTTTCTCTTTGGTTAAGAAGATCATCTGTATACATATTTAGAACCCAGCTACAAGTGATATCTTAAGCTATTATCCCTCCCTGTCCCTCTCACCTCACTTGATATGATCATGTCTGCTTTATTCCCTGAGGCCGCCCATGGCATTCTTTCCTGCTTGCTGTGGCCGAGTGATAATTCATCGTGTCTATATACCCCATATTTATTTCTTATGGACATCTTTGTTTGCAAGTATCCCATTCTGAGGGCTGTCTTTCTCTTTCATTTAGGGTTTTGTTTGCTGTGCAAATGTTTTTAAGGTTAATTCAGTCCTGTTTTCTTAGTTTGGGTTTGTTTTTCATTATTCTAGGCACACTTGGTAGAACTGATATTACAGCATGTCCCCCCTATATTGTCCTCAAATTTGCATAGTATCCGTCCTACATTTAGATCTTTATCTTCTTTGAAGTTAACTTTTGTGTATGGTTTGAGGGATATTCTAATTTCATTCTCATTTTCATTGGTGATGCATGTCCATGCTCTCCTCCATAGTGGCTTTCACTATTTTCATTTTCAGCAATGGAGGTGGAGGGTTCCCTTTTCTTCATGGAATCTGGCAGATTTAATCTTCATTGACTGCTTGACAGTCATCATTCTGATTGGTGGTGTGAGGTGAGACTGAATGCCCTTCCCTAATATTAACCAATGTTGATGTCTTTTCACATGACTTTTTTTTTTAATGTGTGAGTTAAAGGTACCTGTTAAAATTGGCTTTGTGGCAGTCTACCCAGTTATGAATTCTTTTTGATGGCACTCCCCAGGAGACTCCAGGAGATCAGTTGTTGTTTACTTAGAAACCCTTGGACCTTGTGAATGTTGAATGCCCCTCAACACGACTATCTGTCGATGGGTGGGACTATGGCTCTCCCTGTTGTTTGACCTGAGACCAAACTATGGTGGAGGTAATGAAGACATTGGCAACCTCCTTCAAAAGATCCTTTTCCCACACTGCTGCACTCAGTGCCCCTGACCCTTCAGCAGGCCACCCCCCAACCCACGCCTCTGCCAGAGACTCCTGGACACTCACAGACAAGCCTGGGTCAGTCTCTTTTGGGGACACTGCTCCTTTCTCCTATCACCTGGTGCATACAAGGTTCTGTTTGTGCCCTCCAAGAGTCTGTTTCCCCAGTCCTGTGGCAGTTCTGTAATCAAATCCCACTGGCCTCCAAAGTCAAATTCCCTGGGGTTTCTCAGTCCCTTTGCCAGATCCCCAGGTTGGGAATTCTGTTGTGGGTCCTAGAACTTTCTTCACAGTGCTGGAATTTCTTTGGTATAATTGTTCTGCAGTTTGTGGGTCATCTGCTTGGTATCTCTATGGTGGGGTCAATGGCAACCTCCTCCAAGAGGGCTTATGCCACACCCAGGACTGTTGCACCCAGAGCCCCTGCCCCTGCAGCAGGCCACTGCTGACCCATTCCCCCACCGGAGATGCTCAAACACTCAAAGGCATGTCTGGTCAGTTTCTGTGGGGTCTCCTGGTCACACACAGTTTTGTTTGAGCCCTCTGAATGTCTCTGGCAGGTATGGGGTTTGATTCTAAACATGATTTCGCCCTCCTACTCTCTTGCTGGGGCTTCTCCTTTACCTATGGAAGTGGGGTATCTTTTTTTGGTGGGATCCAACATTCTCTTGTCCATGGTTGTTCAGCAGTGAGTTATATTTTGGAGTTCTCACAGGAGAAGTTGAGCACATGTCCTTCTACTCCACCATTTTGTCACTTTGCATTAAAGATTTACTAAGCATGCTCCCCCCATCAGAACAAGACCCTGTTTTCCCCACAGTCAGTCTCTCCCATGAGGAAGCTTCCATTAGCCTCTTATCTTTACCAGTCAGAGGGATAGAGGTGAGGTGGTTTGTGAGCTGACCTTGCTGGATGGAGGTGGGGTGGTCTGTGTGCTGACCTGGCTGGATGGACGTGGGTTGGATGTGTGCTGACCTTGCAGGGATGGAGCTGGGTGGTCTGTCTACTGACCTGGCATCTGTGGAGGTGGTGTGGTCTGTGTGCTGATCTGGGATGAATGGAGGTGGGGTGGTCTGTGTGTGACCTGGCATGAATGGAGGTGTGGTGGTCTGTGTCCTGACCTGGCATGGATGGAGGTGGGGTGGTCTGAGTGGTGACCTGACAGGAATGGAAGTGGGGCGGTCTGTGTACTGAAATGGAATGGATGGAGTTAGGGTGGTCTGTGTGCTTTATTGGCATGGAGGGCCCTGTGGTGGTCTGTCTGCTGTCCTGGCATGGATGGAGGTGTGTTGATCTGTGTGCTGACCTGGTATGGATGGAGTTGATGTTGTCTGTGTGGTGACCTGGCATGGATGGGGAGTGGAGTGGTCTTTGTGATGACATGGCATGGATGAAGGTAGGTGGTCTGTGTGCTGTCCTGGCATGGATGCAAGTGGGGTGGTCTGTGAGCTGACCTGGCTGGATGGAGTTGGGGTGGTCTGTGTGCTGACCTGGCATGGATTCATGTGGGGTTTGGTGTCCTGACTTGGCATGGATTCATGTGGGGTGGTCTCAGTAGTGACCTGACAAAGATGGAACTGAGTATTCTGTGTGCTCACCTGGCATGTTAGGAGCTAGGGTGGGACCAATGTGTGTGTTCCTAAGTGACAGAGTTGAGCTGTGCTTGGCTGGTGGGTGGGTGAGCAGGTTGATGATCATTCAGGGAGGAGGCATATACTTGGTGGTGAGAGAGTCAATTCATAAGCAGCTTGATAAGAAGTCTGGGTTCCCCTAAGAGGAGAAAGTGGTCTGGGGCTTTCAAAGCACAGATATGGGACTGGAGTTCTCAAGGAAGAGGAAAGGACAAACTTTTTTTTCCCTCTACATTCTTTAGTCTTTGATACATAAACCTTTTTTTTTTTTTTCTTTAAGCCTGGTACTGATGATATACAACAAACAACTTAGTTTAAACTCTGTACTAGGGATTATATAACAACAATGTGTTCTACTTGAGGACAGTCTCCTCTTCCTGAAAACCTTCTGGCTAATCCTATTATCTTAAAATGTAAATTATGGGAATGGATCTAGTAAAATCTTTACAGCCATGAAACATTCCTTTGATTTATTGTAATAACTAATTTTAAAAGTATATAACTCCCTTGCTAACAGTAGCAAGGGGGGCATTCTCCTTCCTCCTTCTGATGTCTATGTCAGAAGCTTTCTCGGTCCCTTTTCTTACTTTAATAAAACTGCTACACAAAAGCTTTTGAGTGATCAAGACCAGTCCCTGGTCCCAAAGCTAAATCTTCTTCTTCAGAGATCATGAATCTGACATCGTTCACCATAAGCTATCAGAGGCAGGTTTGATTTTTCTGGTTGACCTCTTGCCCTTTGTAAATGAGAGACCAGCTTTATGTGTGTGTGAAGTGAGTATTAATTAGCAGGGGGTCGCTCCGACTCTCATTTTCTTAAACTGAGAGCATCAAAATTATTTTTGCAGTGACTTACATTAACCACAGGGAGCGCCACACCTTGGCTCCATGCCTTGCTCCACTTTAAGGGAGGTTTAGTGGGTCTGACTGGCAAGTCCTTAGGAAATCCTGTGGAGTTCAGTGCTGACATTGCATTAGTGCCATGTACTGGTCAGTTCATATACTCTAATGTGCACTTTGCAGAGCCATTATGAGATGTTCTCTTCAGATTTCTTATTCTCCTAGCGGTTGATACAGTGTAGCTTGGAACAGATCCAGAAATCAGTAAGTGGAACATATTCTATAGTTAGCTCAGTTAGTTCAGTTGCTCAGTTGTGTCCGACTCTTTGCAACCCCATGAATCGCAGCATGCCAGGCCTCCCTGTCCATCACCATCTCCCGGAGTTCACTCAGACTCACGTCCATCGAGTCCGCGATGCCATCCAGCCATCTCATCCTCAGTCGTCCCCTTCTCCTCCTGCCCCCAATCCCTCCCAGCATCAGAGTCTTTTCCAATGAGTCAACCCTTCACATGAGGTGGCCAAAGTACTGGAGGTTCAGCTTTAGCATCATTCCTTCCAAAGAAATCCCAGGGTTGATCTCCTTCAGAATGGACTGGTTGGATCTCCTTGCAGTCCAAGGGACTCTCAAGAGTCTTCTCCAACACCACAGTTCAAAAGCATCAATTCTTCGGTGCTCAGCCTTCTTCACAGTCTAACTCTCACATCCATACATGACCACTGGAAAAACCATAGCCTTGACTAGACGGAACTTAGTTGGCAAAGTAATGTCTCTGCTTTTGAATATACTATCTAGGTTGGTCATAACTTCTCTTCCAAGGAGTAAGTGTCTCTTAATTTCATGGCTGCAGTCACCATCTGCAGTGATTTTGGAGCCCCAAAAAATAAAGTCTGACACTGTTTCTACTGTTTCCCCATCTATTTCTCATGAAGTGATGGGATCAGATGCCATGATCTTTGTTTTCTGAATATTGAGCTTTAAGCCAACTTTTTCGCTCTCCTCTTTCACTTTCATCAAGAGGCTTTTTATCTCCTCTTCACTTTCTGCCATAAGGGTGGTGTCATCTGCATATCTAAGGTTATTGATATTTCTCCCAGCAATCTTGATTCCAGCTTATGTTCCATCCAGTCCACCGTTTCTCATGATGTACTCTGAATATAAGTTAAATAAGCAGGGTGACAATATACAGCCTTGACGTACTCCTTTTCCTATTTGGAACCAGTCTGTTGTTTCATGTCCAGTTCTAACTGTTGCTTCCTGACCCGCATACAGATTTCTCAAGAGGCAGGTCAGGTGGTCTGGTATTCCCATCTCTTTCAGAATTTTCCACAGAAATGGTATGGACCTAACAGAAGCAGAAGATATTAAGAAGAGATGGCAAGAATACACAGAAGAACTGTACAAAAAAGATCTTCACGACCCAGATAATCATGATGATGTGATCACTCATCTAGAGCCAGACATCTTGGAATGTGAAGTCAAGTGGGCCTTAGAAAGCATCACTAAGAACAAAGCTAGTGGAGGTAATGGAATTCCAGTTGAGTCGTTTCAAATCCTGAAAGATGATGCTGTGGAAGTGCTGCACTCAATATGCCAGCAAATTTGGAAAACTCAGCAGTGGCCACAGGACTGGACAAGGTCAGTTTTCATTCCAATTCCAAAGAAAGGCAATGACAAAGAATGCTCAAAGTACTGCACAATTGCACTTATCTCACATGCTAGTAAGCTAATGCTCAAAATTCTCCAAGCCAGGCTTCAGCAATATGTGAACCGTGAACTTCCTGATGTTCAAGCTGGTTTTAGAAAAGGCAGAGGAACCAGTGATCAAATTGCCAACATCCGCTGGATCATTGAAAAAGCAAGAGAGTTCCAGAAAAACATCTATTTCTGCTTTATTGACTGTGCCAAAGCCTTTGACTGTGTGGATCACAATAAACTGTGGAAAATTCTGAAAGAGATGGGAACATACTCTATACCTGTCCTTTTTTTGTATAAAAGAGTTTTATTTCATTTTTACTTGTAGGATAATTACTTCACAATATTTTGATGATTTCTTCTGTAAAACAACATGAATCAGCCATCAGTTCAGTTCAGTTCAGTCACTCAGTCGTGTCCAACTCTTTGCGACCCCATGAATCGCAGCACGCCAGGCCTCCCTGTCCATCACCAACTCCCGGAGTTCACTCAAACTCATGTTCACCAAGTTGGTGATGCCATTCAGCCATCTCAACCTCTGTCATCCCCTTCTCCTCCTGCTCCCAATCCCTCCCAGCATCAGAGTCTTTTCCAATGAGTAAACTCTTCGCATGAGGTGGCCAAAGTACTGGAGTTTCAGCTTCAGCATCATTCCTTCCAAAGAAATCCCAGGGCTGATCTCCTTCAGAATGGACTGGTTGGATCTCCTTGCAGTCCAAGGGACTCTCAAGAGTCTTCTCCAACACCACAGTTCAAAAGCATCAGTTCTTCAGCACTCAGCTTTCTTCACAGTAGTGCAGGCAGCTACAACCGGCACAGATAGCACAGGTGGCTGCCACCAGAGCACATAGTGTGGCCGAGAGGAGCTACCCCACCTCCAAGGTCAGGGGCAGTGGCCGACAGTGCCAGGCTATGATGGTGCAGGAAGAGCCGAGAGGAGCTACCCTAGGTCCGAGGTCAAAGGCAGTAGCAGAGAGGAGCTACCCCACGTCCGAGGCCAGGGGCGGCGGCCGGGAGGAGCAACCCCACGTCCAAGGAGCAGTGGCTGTACACGCACAGGAGGGCCTAGAGAAGCTATTCCAGGTTCAAGGTCAGGAGGGGTGGCCCTGAGGAGATACCCCTCGTCCAAGTAAGAGAAACCCAAGTAAGATGGTAGGTATTGCCAAAGGGCATGAGAGGGCAGACACACTGAAACCATACTCACAGAAAACTAGTCAATCTAATCACACTAGGACCACAGTCTTGTCTTACTCAATGAAACTAAGCCATGCCCATGGGGCCACCCAAGACAGGTTGGTCATGGTGGAGAGGTCTGACAGAATGTGGTCCACTGGAGAAGGGAATGGCAAACCACCTCAGTATTCTTGCCTTGAGAACCCCAAGAACAGTATGAATAGTATGAATCAGCTATAGGTATACACATGTCCCCTCCCTCCTAAAAACCTCCCTCCCATCTACCTCCCCATCCCACCCCTCCAGTATCACAGATTGGGGTCCCTGTGTCATACAGAAAATTCCCACTGGCTATCTGCTTTACATGTGGTAGTGTATATGCTTCCATGCTAATGTCTCAATTCATCCCACCCTGTCCTTTCTGTACTGTGTTTGCATCTCTATATCTCTATGTCTGCATCTCCATTGCTGCCCTGCTAGTAGGTTCATTGGTACCATCTTTCTAGATTCCCTATATATATGCTAATATACAATATTTGTATTTCTCTTTATGATTTGCTTCACTTTGCATAGTAGACTCTAGGTTCATTTACCTCTTTAGCAGTGACTCAAATGTGTTCTTTTATATGGCTGAGTAATATTCCATCGTGTATATGTACCACAACTTCTTCTAGTTGTTTTAGGTATGAGATTAGATTATTAGATAGTTTCTTGAGGTAGGTTTGTATTGCTATAAAGTTCTGTAAAAGGTCAGTTTTCATTCCAATACCAAAGAAAGGCAATACCAAAGAATGCCCAAACTACTACACAATTGCACTCATCTCATATGCTAGTAAACTAATGCTCAAAATTCTCCAAGCCAGGCTTCAGCAACATCAGGCTTCCTGATGTTCAAGCTGGTATTAGAAAAGGCAGAGGAACCAGAGATCAAATTGCCAACATCTGCTGGACCATCAAAAAAGCAAGAGAGTTCCAGAAAAACAACTATTTCTACTTTATTGACTATGCCAAAGCCTTTGACTAAGTGGATCACAATAAACTGTGGAAAATTCTGAAAGAGATGGGAATACCAGACCACCTGACCTGCCTCTTGAGAAACCTATATGCAGGTCAGGAAGCAACAGTTAGAACTGGACGTGGACCAACAGACTGGTTCCAAATAGGAAAAGGAGTATGTCAAAGCTGTATATTGTCACCTTGCTTATTTAACTTATATGCAGAGTACATCATGAGAAATGCTGGGCTGGAAGAAGCACAAGCTGGAATCAAGATTGCTGGGAGAAATATCAATAACCTCAGATATGCAGATGACACCACTCTTATGGCAGAAAGTGAAGAGGAGCTAAAAAGCCTCTTGATGAAAGTGAAAGAGGAGAGTGAAAAAGTTGGCTTAAAACTCAGTATTCAGAAAACAAAGATTATGGCATCTGGTCCCATCACTTCATGGGAAATAGATGAGGAAACAGTGGAAACAATGTCAGACTTTATTTTTGGGGGCTCCAAAATCACTGCAGAAGGTGATTATAGCCATGAAGTTAAAAGACACTTACTCCTTGGAAGGAAAGTTATGACCAACCTAGATAGCATATTGAAAAACAGAGACATTACTTTGCCAACAAAAGTCCATCTCAAGGCTACGGTTTTCCCAGTAGTCATGTATGGATGTGAAAGTTGGACTGTGAAGAAAGCTGAGCGCCAAAGAATTGATGCTTTTGAACTGTGGTGTTGGAGAAGACTCTTGAGAATCCCTTGGACTGCAAGGAGATCCAACCAGTCCATTCTGAAGATCAGCCCTCGGTGTTCTTTGGAAGGAGTGATGCTAAAGCTGAAACTCCAGTACTTTGGCCAACTTATGTGAAGAGTTGACTCATTGGAAAAGACTCTGATGCTGGGAGGGATTGGGAGCAGGAGGAGAAGGGGACGACAGAGGATGAGATGGCTGAATGGCATCACCAACTTGATGGACGTGAGTTTGAGTGAACTCTGGGAGTTGGTGATGGACAGGGAGGCCTGGCGTGCTGCAATTCATGGGGTCGGAAATAGTCAGACACGACTGAGCAACTGAATTGAACTGAACTGGGATTCTGTATTAACTGTAGGATGGATTTTCTATGTCTGAAAATAAATTCCTTTGGAATTTTAATAGGAATTGCATTGGATCTTTAAATTGCTTTGGGTAGTATGAACATCTTAATAATATTAAGTCTCCAAATCCATAAATGTGATACGCTTTTCTGTTTACTTGTGTCAGACTCCTTTCAGCGATATTTTGTAGTTTTCATGTATGTCTTTCATCTTCTAAATTTACTCCCAATTATTTCATTCTTTTTGATACTATTATAAATGAGATTATTGGGACTTCTCTGGTGGCCCAGTGGCTAAGACTCCACACTCCCAATGTGGAGAACTAGGGTTCAATCCCTGGTCAGGGAACTAGATCCCACATGCTGCAACCAAGCACAAATAAATAAATAAACATAATTTTTTTTTAAAAAATTTAAACTTTTTGTTCTTGACTATAGTTTTTTAAAAATAAATTGGATTGTTATATTTTCTTTTTTGGAATGGTATTTGAATGTTGATTTTGTACCATGAAACTTTTTGTTCAGGTTTTCTGTGTGTGTGGAATTTTAAAGATTTTTTGCACGTGAAATCATGTCCTCTGTGAACAGACATAATTTTACTTCTTTCTTTCCAAATGGAATCCTTTGGTTTCCTTTTCTAATCTAACACCCTGGCTAGGACTTCTAATATTATGTTGAATAGAAGTGTTGAGAATGGACATCCTTGACTTTTTTCTTGATCTTAGAAGTTTTCAGCTTTTCACTGATGACTATGATGTTAGGAATATACTTTTCATATATGAGTTTTATTATATTGCAGTCACTTCCTTCTGTTTCTACTTTGTTGTGTATTTTTGTCATGAAAGGCTAGTAAATTTATTATACACTTTATGGGCATCAGATGAAGCAGAGATGAAGTTTCATGTTTTCTTTTTTAATTTTAATAAAATTATGTAATGCTCCCAGTGGAAGCATGGGAGTTGATGATACAGAAATCACTTTCCATTCCTCCTTTGGTAATCCTTGTCCTTGTCACTCTCTGGCTCAGAATTCTGTGTCCTTAATTAGAATGCCTAGAGTTTGGAAACATTACCAACCAAAACACTGACTCTCATCATTTTTTAGGTAAACTTTCTAGGATGACCTTCAGAGAGGAGCACAGTAAACACCAGAAGGTGAGTATTTCCCAAATCCTGCTGACAAAAAAAAATCTTCCTCATAGATCCAGTCACAGGTGAGAATAGGACAAAACACAGAGATCCTGGAGACTGCTGCCTTCCTGTCCTGAATCTTTAGCACAATGTCTGATATCATCATGACCTTTATAGTTAGAACAGCAACAATAGTAGGTTGTTCTATTGTTACATTATTTTCACAACATTTCAGACTTTAAGCATTTTGTGTGAATAAACTTATTTAAACCTTAAAACAATAAATGGCAACCCACTCCAGTATTCTTGCCTGGAGAATCCCAGGGACAGAGGAGCCTGGTCGGCTACAGTCCACGGGGTTGCAAAGAGTCGGACACGACTGAGTGACTTCACTTCACTTCTTCACTTCACTTCACTTCACACTACCTATAAGTAGGTATATAGCTATCACCATTATAGATTAAGAAACTGAAGTTAAAAAAAATGTTTGATTATGTATCACTAGCAGTGCAATCTAATCCAAAGCATCTTCTCTAAACCCCTTACAAACTTGTTAAAAGTTCCATAGTTCTATTAAGTTTATTCAAACATGCTATTTATACATCTTTATATCATTCATCTGAGAGATGTTTGCAACCTCAGTTTTTTTGTGCTGTGCTAGTGAGGGATATGCTAAGACATCTGTCCAAGGGAAGCTTAAAGACATGTTGGGCAGTTTGTAGTGTGGACGATCCAAGATGAAGAAGGCAACATGATCCCTACCTCCAATAAGAGGAAGCAACTCACAGCCCTGACAAGTCTCAGGTTTATGACTGAAAACCAACAAATAAGAAAATAACTGAAGGACTCCACATAAGTTACCTGCTTTTGAATAGAAACTCATCAGCTGGATAAGATTTCAAATGCTCATTCTTGTAGGAGCAGTAACAAGTCCTTCCTCTGAACTCTGATTAAGCAACTCTCCTGTTTGAAATCATTTGTTTAGCCTGCCCCTGTGTTGTGAGCTCTGAGAGCCTAGCCCAGACCATTAATTCTCAGAAGTCTAGTCCCAGCTCAAAGCCCCTGAGGGCCCCCTGATTGTTTTGTGAATGAGTGACTCCACATTTAAACATTCGTCTAGGAGTAAGAAGGTCAAAGAATGCTGAAGATAGTATCTGTGAGCTAGACTTCAAATATAGAGGCAGTTGAAGGGATAAATTGATGTCAGAGATGTATGTCACCTTCATATTATATTAAATAGCTCACACAACGATTTGTTGAATGTTATTAAATTTCATGTCTACTATAACATTAAGAATTAAAATATATACCAATTTATGGATCAGGAAACTGAGGAGAACCAGCTAGTTGTACAGCCTTCTTCAAGCAGAATTGATGAGACCAGCTACTTTAATTCCAAACATTGTTTCTAGGACATGTCAGCCTGCAACTTTCAGCTCATTTTCTTTACTGTCTTAATGTGTTTCTGCCTATCGCCTTTCCCCTCCTCAATCTCACTGCTTTGTCACCTTATTTTCCAGATGTGTTTTGTCCCCTCTGTAAATTTTCAAATTTCCTCATCCATCAAAGGTCCAATAATTAAGAGAACCTCCCCCTCTCAAGGCTTTCTCTATGAGCCCTTACCCACTTCTTTCCCTGACCTCCAGCTATTCTCCCTGGCTTGCTTTCACTTTTATGCAGAAAGTTGAAGGGAAAGAACCTTAAGATATGAATTCTAGTTTTGATTCACTACTGACTTAGGTCCTTTTTTCACACTCCAGTGTTCAGATTCTCATCCACCAGGTATTTCCAAGAATTGTCAAAGTTTAAACTGAAGTCATGCACGTGAAAACACTTCATACAGTCCTAAAGAACTAAAGAAATGCATGTTGTCTTTTACTCACATGGAAAGGAATGTCCAGGGGACCATTAAGTAAGGTATCCAGTTTGAAGAAATTGCCGGGAACAACAAAATTGCTGAAGACAAGTGGTTCCAAGCAGGCTCAGAAACCAGTGCCCTCTTCCAGAGAAGCAAGGACCTCTGGATAGCACACTAGACAAAAAGTCAGTAAGAGAAAATTGGGGGAGTTCCTATAATTAGTTCTTCTGATCCCTGTAAAAAAGCTAATAAGTATGGCCTAGGTGTGTGGCATGGACTTTGGGTAAGCATGGGTTTAAGGTGGACTGATCTGAGACATGAAGTTAGCAGCGGGGCCCTGGAAAAATCTTATATATTTTCTGAGGTTCTCCTTGCTCACATGTAAAGGGAAGATAAGGATACACAGCTCATACAGTGTTTGAAAGCTTTACATTAAATGCAAAACTGCTGACACATACAAGTAGTTCAATAAATCCATCTGTGATAATAGGCACCACACTTTGTCAGTGTTTGTGCCCAGACCTATGCTCAATGTCTTACGTGTCATGTGCCCTTAACATATATTTTCTGAGTACATGTGTCCATGAACTATTTCCTAAGTAAGAAGGTTGGAAAGTTAAACCTACTAATGGGAAGTGCAGGAAGCTAACACTGAACTGGGTATCTGTAGTCAGTGTGGAGCCTCAGTCTCCTGAACCAGTAGTTAAAGGAAAAAGAAACAGTATAGAGAAGGGACTTCTTGGTGCTTAAGCGGTTACGACTCCACACTTCCACTGTAGGAGGTGTGGGTTCCATTCCTGGTCAGGGAAGTAAAATCCCACAAGCCATGCAGCATGGCCAATAAATAAATAATGTAACATTAAAACATGAAAATACAAAAGGAAAAGTTTGAGAAATAAATGTAAAAAATTTTGACAAAGTGTATATATAGATGGACAAGTAGGAGATCTCATACTTTCTTATAAAACAGGGACTAACTCTGCAGACCCCACCAGCCTTGCTTAGCTTCTGTACTCTATCTTAGGACTCAGAAGAAAGGAGACTGAAGTGAAAAGGTACAGTCTATGAGAAAGAAAGGGCCATGTGTACCAAGTGGTCAGCGAGCCCCAGAATGACAACTACCTCTGTGAGTGACCCCGCTGGCCCAATCACTGAGAAGTTATGAAGCCTTGGTACAATAACTTCACCTCACCATTTGGTCCCCTAATCATCCCCTTCCTCTATGACTTGGGGTACAGGATTGAGGCCAAACGCCGTGAGTGCCCCAGTTCTTTCTGAAGGTCTTTATGACCAGCAACATCACTATACCTCCCCTCATCCCTGTTGCTCTCACCTCCAGATTGGGAGGAGTGTCAGAATTTTTTCATGAACAGCTGTGCTGCCCAAGTGCCCCCAACCTTTGTAAAGGACTCTGCAGTGGGAAAAGGGCATGCCAACTGCTCAGCCCTCACTCTGCCCCCTGGGTTAAGTATCAGACTGTCGGGCATCCCTGAGGCTAGGCTTGGAGTGTGGAACGAGGTGTCCGATCTGCCGTTGGGCCTGCACTTTGGCCCCCTACGAGGGCCAGATCACAGACGATGAAGAGGCTGCCCACAGTGGAGACTCCTGGCTGGTGAGAAATAACACTCTTTCCCTGTCCTCTGGCCTCTAATTCCTTGTGTGTGATGGTAGTGCGGGTACTTCATTCTTACATTTGAGGAAACGGATGGTAATGACACAGTTGGCAATGACACAGTCAGCCCTGTGTACTGTGTGCACTGGGCACGAACACAGATCTTCTATCTAAAGATCAGAGGAAGGTGGGAGACAGCGGTACAGTTAGACAGGACTTCTATCTAAAGATCAGAGGAGAGGTGGGAGAGAGTGGTACAGGCATACAGAAGTGGCTCCTCATTTGTGGAACCCTTGCCTCCAATGTGCCAACAGACTCAGACTTGGAATGATAATTAAGGAGCTTACCATGTGGTCCAACTGGCAGCTGAATCCAAGCAGGCTGAAGAGCACCAATGACAGCTGAGGGACATAGCTCTTCTATTACTTCCTACCAAAAAAAAAAAAAAAAAATCAAAGAGAGAAGAAAGCTTGTATCTCTTCTGACACTCAGATCACCAAAGGGAGAAACAGTTTTGAGTATGTGGATGGAAAAGACATGTCTTTGGCCAACTGGATGAGGTGAGTGCAGTGAGTCTGCAGTTTGTAGACATTGCTCCTCCCACAAGCCCACACACCTTTCCTTCTCAACCCATCTCCCTCAATAGCTTTCACATCTTCTTTCCTCTTTTCCCTCCATATCATGCTCTTTCATTTCAAAAGACATTAGAAAGAAAGAAAGAAAAATATTTCATGTGCTCTCAAAATATGTCAATATGCTCACCAAAACTGAGGTACTTGAAAACAACTTGAGGAGTCTAGATTCACCAAGGACACTTTAACTCACTTAATTGACACTTACCAAGCACTTTATGTCCCAGTTTAGAGAGTGAACACTATTACTGAAGCAGATCACACAACCCATGTCCTTTTGGAGAATATACTGAAGACAGACATTAACCAATTGATTTTAGGAATAGTAAGCTTAATTTTTCTATTTTTGAATAACTGCACAGCACCAGAATAACTTAACACAGGAGACCTTGAGTCCATGTGGGCAACAACCTCCCCAGGCTTGGTTCCAGTGAGAAGTGGGCCCTGAGGCCTGGGAAGGAATGAGAGGCAGGGTGGCCGTGAACACGGCTGTTCTCTGAGTGCCTCTCCTTTCATCAGGGCAGGCAGAAAGTGAATAAACTATTACTGTTGTGTGTCTCAAGCTATGTCAGAGCACTATCCAAGTTTCCATAGTAGGGGCTGGGCAAGTGATAGGACCCTGGATACATGTGGGGAGATTGGAGAAAAGCCTCAGGAGAGAAGGCAGGCTGAGGTCAGTGCTGAAGCTTGCATGCTAGCCTAGGAGCACCAAGTCCTATGGAATGAAAGAGAACTTAAATTAGAGTTAAGAGGAGCTAGAGTTCACTGGTCTTATGCACAGTCCAGGTGGAGACAAGTCTGGAACTGGGCTCTATAAAATGGTTAATTAAGTAAGGAGAGAAAAGCATTCCAGCCAGGAAGAGGACTGTAAACAGGATCTGGAAATAGGAATTCACACGACATGGTCAAAGGTGTGAACAGAAGGCCCCCATGTAGGGTGGTGGGAGCCATGGCATCCTTAGACCCTGAATGCAAGGAGCTGGGCATGGTCCGACAGTGGACCAGACTCGTCACCTGTGGTTTCGTTCCCCTTCCCGGCCTTGACCCCAGGTGTGTGAAGTGTACCCAGGACAATAAGGAGCAGAACCTGGTGGCCTTGCAGTATCACAGGCAGATCTTCTACCGAATATGCCAGGTGGTCAGGCCAGGCTGCTGCCAGGTGGCCAGACCAGCTGCTGGTCTGGTACGGGGACGAGTATGCCGTGGAACTCGGCATCAAGTGGGACAACAGAGGGAAGAGCGAGTTTACGGCCAGGAGATGTGAGCGCCACCCCTCCTCCAGTGCCCCACCCCATCCTGGGGAGCTTCCCTGGTCCGATTCTGAAGCAGAGTCCAATCCAGTATAAAGTCAGTCAAGTCACAATTAAAATGCCTCAGAATGCGATTCATTTCATATGACTGTTAAGAAAAAATTTTATATTAAAAATGCTAGTTCTAATTTTCAATATTTTATGCAAAAAATCTGTAACATCACCTTCTGCTGAAAGGCTTAGTACCAAAAAGTAAGTTTTCTAGCACCAGCCAGCTCTCTCACCTTTACCCGTTTCTCCCTCATTTCCTCCACATTTCTAAGTGACATGTATCTAGTGATTTGCATTCAGTTACTGTTTCAGTTCATTGTCATGTGAGTTCATACTGTGTGCCAGACAGGGCTCCATGCACTGAAACAGACAGACCCACTGCCTTGGGGCAGCATGGGCTTCATACCAGACAGGGGTTAATGCTCTGAGGGAAACCAGTGCAGGAAAAGAGCCTCGGATCAGCATGAGCAGAGGGTTGAGTATGGCAGAGGATGGTGGGGTAGGGTCTCTGCAGAAATAACACCTGTGGGAAAGGATTCCAGGCATGAGAGCACCTAATGCTGCATCCCCAGGGCAAGGAAGAGAGGCCACGCCAGTGGTCGCACGAGGAAGCACACAGGGAGAGGAAGGAGGCTGGATAGAACACAGAAGCCTCAGGGCCCGTGTCCACGTGCAGGCCCCAGGGGTCTTCCTGGGTGACACAGAACAACCATGCGGCTTTCAGCCACAAGTGGCATGTTCTCTGTGCTAAGATGGTGTTTCGGCTCATTTTTTGGGAAGAGAGAGCAGCAGGGAGTCCCCTCAGAGGTCAGTTCATTGCCAGACATGAGGGGAGAGTGGGCTGGCTGAAGATGCACGAGAGTGAGGGTGTGAAGAGTCTGGCTGGAGATGTATTTCTAAACAGGACTTCCTAGTACATGTTAAATGGACTAAGACTGAGTGAAATAAATGAGGTATGAATATTGGTGAGGCTTGAGAAAGGACATGTCTTTATGATTTATGGAAAACTGAGAGAGAAGCAATTTGTAAACCAATTGGGGCAGCAGGAGCCAGAGACCTGTAGTCAGTGGGACCTGGGCCTCTTGGTCTCGTCTAGTTTGAAACCCACTTCCTGCAGAGTGGTTTCTTTGAAAGGCTGCTCTTTGAACAAGGAGCCTCAAAGACAGCTTTACTCATACCTGCTCTAACCAGCCCCTATGCTGCCTCCCATATGCAGAGAGATCCAGGCCAGGCACACCTAACTTAATAGACCCTTTCCCCTCACAGGGAGCTGCTCAGGAAGATTCCACCTAAGTCATCAAGAGTCTTATCTCTTAGGATAAAATACCTGTGACCACTGTGACATGACTTTTCAGATACTTACATGCAGGGAAAGGTCCCTGCAGATCCAACTCTATCAGGAGAGACGCTGCCTCTGATGTTGCTGGATGGTCCCTATCTGGGTGATATGTAGAAAAGGTCCTTGGCACAAGCTTCCTGGATTTCTGTAGATGTAGAGAATAAGAATGGAATGGAAGAGTGGACTGTAAGAGACACTTGATGGGAGAAAAATTGTGTACTGTCAACACTAAGATGATTAGTGGGGCAGGCCTTACCATGGCAAACCAACTACCTGACCAAAAGCTTCCTCTCTCAGCAGAACTGAAGCCCAAGATCCACCCATGTGCCTCCTGCTCCCCTGCCTTCTCCAGTCAGAAATTCCTCAGCCAATATGTCCAACCCAATCACCCCTCTCAGATCCTCCTGAGACCATCTGCAAGAGACCACCTCCAACCAGAGGATCCCTGCCCAGGCAATCAAAATGAGCAGCAGTGATATTCTGATCCACACAGCCCGAGTGACAAACCGGAGGGTTGCAAGGCTAAGGAAAGACCCCCATGGTTGCTGAAAAGCATGTCTGTGAGGATTTCAATGGCCTCTTCCTACTCACCCAAAGGACAAATGAGGGGTTCTGAGACGCATTACAGAATGACAGAAGAGCCCAGTACAAGCCAGAAACTAAATCCAGAGGACATAGGTAAATTATTTATGGGGACAGGGGTCTCAGGAATTATAAAAATAAAGTACGAAGAGTGTGGGCAAGTCTCCAAGGATAGGTCAAGTCTCATCACACACGAGGGGACACACACAAGGGAGCAGTCCTATGTTTGCAGGGAGTGTGGGCAAAGCTTCAGTGTGAAGTCAAGTCTCATCAGACTCCAGAGGACACACACAGGGGAGAAGCCCTATACAGAGAGTGTGGGCAAAGCTTCAGTCAGAACTCCCATCTCATCACACACCAGAGGACACACACAGGAGAGAAGTCCTATGGTTGCAGGGCGTGTGGGCAAAGCTTCAGTCAGAACTCAGTTCTCATCAGACAACAGAGGACACACACAGGGGAGAAGCCCTATGTTTTCAGGGAGTGTGGGCAAAGCTTCAGTCAGAAGTCCCAGCTCATCACACACCAGAGGACACGCACCAGAGGGGAGTAGCCCTACGTTTTCAGGGAGTGTGAATGAGTCATGACCAACACATCTTAAGCACAGGAGGATTACTGCAGCCACCCCATGCCTCAGCTCTATGGGGGCCTCAGAGGAGGTCTATGATCCATTACAGTCCCCAAAAGTATGAGGAGAGACTTCCCAGGTGGTCCAGTGGCTAAGACTCCAATGCAGAGACCCATGTTCAACACCTGATTGGGGAACTAGCTCCCACATACTGCAACTAAGGCACAACACAGCAGAATACATAAATATTTTAAAGAAAGAGTGTGATAATAAGCACAGAATTAAATAGACCTTCCATTTTCATGACAGGAGAGGAGGTAGATAAACAGCAGAGGGTTTCTTAAGTGTTCTGGAGATGTTCATGCCCATTGCCTTCATGGTTTTTTGTACGCCTCTTCTAATAAATTTTGTCTCCAAAAAAATCTGAAGCCCATACTAAATACTCATTTCCCCTTTATTACTGACAGCAGTGGGGTCCAGTGGTAACTAAACCCCTGGGAAGGCATAATTCTGGAGCCATCTCAGTCAGGTCACTCGACAGTCAGTTCCTCAGTCCAGGGAGAAGAATCTAGGGTTTGAGACAGACTCATCAGGGAAGAGAAAACCCTGGCCTCCTGGGAAGTGTGGCCTCTCCTCCTTATAGACCTCGACCCTCCTTTGGCCTCTCCTGGCCTCTCCTCTCCTCTGTCTTCCTCTGACTTCTGTAGCGTCAAAGTGAAGGCCACATGCATGTATATGTGTGCATGTGTGTGTGCCCCACTCAGCCTGGGCCATCTGGTCTCCCTCACTCTGTCTTTGCTGCTCCCTCTGGGTCATCACACATCTGGACTCCAGATTCGACCACAGGGGTCCAGTTCTCAGCCCTGCCCTCAGCAGCTGTGTGACCTGGGGTAAGATGCTCAACCTCTCTGTGTCTCTATTCTCATCTGTGACACAGGGTGGGGGCACCAGTGTTTTGGTCTGTTGCATAAGCACAGGCAGAATCTGGCAGAGGCTGGCTGAGAGTACAAGCCCTGCCATTGTTATTCTTTGTGTTTTTTTCTTTAACATTTTTTAAAACCTTTTAATTGAATGATAATTGCTTTACAGAATTTTGTTTTCTGTGTCAACTTTAGCCCCTACACCTTCCAGGTCTCAGAGCTAGACGAGGAAGGGGCTGTTTAGGCACTTGGCTGCCCTGATGAGGACGTGTGAGGTCAGGGATACTAAGGGAGGGCCACCTCCCTTCCCACCACTGCCATTCCTGCTGAGCTGGGCAGCCCCAGAGCCCCTCAACAGAGATAGGCAGTGACGACAGTCATCCACCCTGCCAACAACAGACCCTTGAGCTGCGTGTGCAGGAAACTCCTGTCTAGCCCCCATCTCACCCCCCCCCAACACACAGAGGGTCCTCAAAGCCCACACAGCGGCTTCTGTAATGCTCAGGCCTTGTACCTGTGCCCACGTGCTTTGTTCAACACTGTCATGATCTTGAAATTCTTAACTATGAAATAGTTCATCCTTACACTTCCTTTTTATGAGTGAAGTCTGATGGACCACAGGGTGTGCTGTGAGCAGAGCATATCCCAGGAGTGACCAGGCTGCACGTGGGACACAAAGGCCCTTCACGTATCTCCTGCACGTTGTGGACACAAAGGCCTCCTGGTGAGTGAAGGTGGTGACCGCACCAGGAAGCCACGCTTGATTAGACCTGGAACTGAGCTCCGACAAACAGTGGAGGCAATGGTGTTCTTAAGAGTTGATCACACCCTCCCCTCTGTGAATGACCTCTGCCCTGTCCTGATCCTTCCAGAATGGGTTCAGGAGGCTAAAGTCCACCCGGTCACCAGAAGACACCAAGGGGAGAGTGAGCCGCCATGGGGTGGGGTGGGGAAGGTGCTAACTCCAGGACTGGGGGAAATGGCTGTCAGTTCCCTCCCTGTGCCAGGCTTGTGAAGTGTCTCTATATGAACCGTGTCAGTAATAACCACCCACCATTATTTTCTCGTTTCTTTCATGTTTTCTTAAAGGAACACATTTGTCTGTGGCTTGGTTTCCCTACAGGAAGGGAAGCCACGTAAACTCCCCATTTTCCGTGGCTTTATGCAGGGGCCACAGGAGGGAGAGAGATTTAGAGGTGGTGGAGGCAGAGGGGCTTCAACTGAAATACAGTGGGGACCCAAAACTTGAAGGGGCTTCTCACCTGCACCTCCCACCAGAGCTGGGCCTGTAATCCCCTGAAAGCCTGAGCAGATCAAAGCTTCTCCCTCCTCTCACCTCCCCTCCCCCAAAAAAGCTGACTCCTGGGCCAGCCCACAACACCCCCAAATCCCTCATCACCCAAAGCCCTCCCTCACAGTAGTGGGACAACCTGCACTGCAGCAGTGATGGTGTGTGACCCCAGAGCTTAGGGTCTCAGCTGATCTTGAGTAACAGGGCTGGTGCTTTACACAGCTTCCCAGTGACAGCGGCCAGGGCTCCAACTGACACCGTGACTGCCTTGCATGGGCACACATGACAGCAGCAGTTATGGTGACAGGACAGCCAGCTGCCTCCACCACACACTCCACTCTGACCACAGCGGCCCCACAGCTGTACCAGCCCCACCTGCGCACTGCTCTGCTAGTCTACCAGGGCTCGGGGACCCTGGGTGAGTAGGTGAGGGCAGAGCACCAGAGGCCAAGCCTCTCTTCAGCCGCCAGATGTGCCCTGGTTGCCAGACCCATGAGCCCAACCAGTATCTGAAGCCTTAGGGAGAATGACACCACAGACACTGACCTCAGAGCTCAGACTCCTGAAAATTTACTAAACAGGTTATTTTTAGTCTTTTTTTTTTTTTTAAGTCAGAGGTCGGCAGGAAGGGAGGAGGGAATGACTTCCTTGGTGGTTCAGTGGTTAAGAATCTGCCTGCCAATTAAGGAGACATGGGTTCAATCGCTGCTCTGGGAAGATCCCACATGCTGTGAAGCAAATAAGTCCATGCACAACTACTGAAGACCAAGTGCCTAGAGCCCATGCTTCCCAACAAGAGAAGCTGCCACAGTGAGAAGTTCAGCACATAACCTAGAGAGTAGCCCCCACTCCCTACAACCAGAGAAAAGCTCATACAGCAACAAAGACCCAGCACAGCCAAAAATAAAAAATTAAAAATTTCTTTTTTAGTAGGACGCTGCAGCATTCCCTGATGGTCTAGAAGTTAAGACTCAGAGCTCCCAACACAAAGAGGCCAGGTTCAGTCCCTGGTCAGGGCACTAGATCTCACATGCCACAACTGAAGACCCTCCATGCCACAACTAATACCCAGCACAGCCGATTAAATAAATATTTAAAAATAGGAGGCTGTTCACCTCACAGCAAGAGAAAACTCCTGTAACATTTTAGCGAAAAGAAATGAAAAAACTTAAAGATCTTATTTTCCAAGTTCTCGTGGTTGATAGCAAAAATGTTCTCATAATATGCAGTTGTTTTTAAAAAAGGAAATTTACAAAATACAGAAACTAAAACCCACCCATAAATGTGTAGGGAACACCAATTACTGCAGCATCTGGCCACCACACACAGGAACACGTGTGTGTTTTTCTTCAACAAAAGCTTTCAGCCTTCACCCACCTTCCCACCCACCTCTGTTCTGCTCACCAAGAAGACTGCACTTTGGCCTTGTGATGGGGGTGGGTGAGGGGGTGGTTTCTGTTGAACTCAGGGAGGCAGAGGAGCTGGGCTATAAGGTTGGAGCATCGTCTGGCCTGCAGGGAGGAGAGAAGTGCAAGTGCTCCCTTCTGTGTCCAATAACTTCAGGGGGCCTCAGGGGAGACACCTAGGAAGAAGCCTCTCAAACACCTTCCCTGCAGTTTCCAAACTTAAACACATTCCATGTCTCAGGGTTCTGCTGTGGGTTAACAAATCCTCTCTCGTTGGACACGAAAATTGTTTCCACAGAGAATCTGCCCAGATCTTGGCCACAATTGGTCCTCTTGTTGGACATGAAGAATGTTTCCCCAGAGAATCTGTCTGGGTCTTGGCCTCAGTTGGTTCTCTTGTTGGACATGAAGAGTGTTCTCACAGAGAATCTGTCTGGATCTTGGCCTCAGTTGGTACAGATCTAACAGGCAGTATGTTCAGGGCTCAAGAAAGTTAGTTCTCCAGCTTCCTTTAGGGCTACAGCACCTCCTCACCTCCGCCATTTACATGGTCATGGAGCCTTCTCTTCCAGAGGAAGGTGTTTGGCAACATCAGCCACAAACTCACATACTAAAGAGGAGAAAGGCCATGGCAGCTGGGGCTGGGTGTTCTTTGGGAAGCAGAGGGGCCTTGAACACTCCATGCTGGACCCCTGCCCAACCAGCTTCTCCTCCCTCTTGCTGGGCACGGAGCTTTCTACTCCTGGGTGCCTGCCAGCAAGGGGCTCCCAAGACACCTCAACCTGGGTTTGGAGATGGGCAAGCTGGATGCCAGGGACCCCAGACCCTGCAGCAGGTCAGTACCCTATGGACAAGGGCCAGCCTCACTGAATGGTTAGGCCCTGTCCATTCAGGACACCCTCTCTGGACTCCAGGTGGTGGTGGTACTGCCCCAGTGCCCACTTGGATCTGAGGAGGTAGAAGAAACACTGGGTTGTCTTTTCCACATCCTGCCCAGAAAATGACAAAGGCCAGTTCCCAAAAGTCAGAGCAGGGTGCGCAGAGTGAGTGCTTGGGTCTCACAGGGTCCCTGTGAAGAGAGGTTTACTCCTGACTGGATCCTTCTTGGCTGGTCCTCTTTCTGTACTGTTTTCACATCAAATCTCACAAGGACAAGGCAGTTCAGGTGCCCACAACATCACTCATCCAGGTGCTGACAACCCGCCTTATTTATTATGGGAACGGAGACAGGGTGGCTGGTGTGATGCTCCCCTGGACCAGAGAAGAGACCCCCTAGGTTGTGTCTCTTCTACCGCCTGAGACCCAGGTAGGCACTGGGGGCAGAGCGCATTCACCTGGCGTCCAGAGAGGGTGTCCTGAATGGACAGGGCCTAACTGTCCAGTGTGGCTTCAGTGGGTATGGGCAAAAGGGGCATTAACTCCTTTTTAAACATTTCAGACAACCACTGAGTTCCTTTCAGATCTTTTTGATATGGTCCATTTTCAGAGTCTATATTGAATGTGTTACAATATTGCTTCCATTTTATGCTTTGATTTTTTGACTGCAAGGCATGTGGGATTGTTACCAAGTCCAAGCTCCCTCTGCTTGCCTCACAACAGGCCAATAAATCAGAGGTGAGGTGCTCAGGCAGGGAATGTGACTTTATTTGGAAAGCCGGTAGACTGAGAAGATAGCACACTAATATCTCAAAGAAACTGTTTTGTCAGGGTCTGGATGCCAGTGTCTTTTATAGAACACAGAACTGGGGAGGTGAGGAAATAAAATAAAAGGCCATTAATCTGGCAAATATCTCCTGGAAGAGCCAGTCCTGGGAGGAGATGTGTTACTTTCTCCCTTCCTATAGCCATCCACAGGTGGACAGGTCGTGAACAAAGGCAGAGGGGAAGGGTTTCCTGAGGCAGGCCATTATGTATGGACAGTATCCCTGTAGTAAACAAAACAACAGGAAACAAATGGTAAAGTAAAACATTCAATGTGGAGTCAGATTTTGTTCTTCCCTGTAACAATTCCCCAGTGTCAGTGTGCATTCCACAATCTTATGGGAAAAGGAGTGATGATTATTCTAATTGCTCCATGAGTTGCATCTTTTGGGGAGTGTCCACCACTGGTGCCAGTGTTCTGAATGTTGAAGTTTGTCTTCTTTTGTTGTTCTCAGGAAAGTCTCTACTTCATGTATGTAGACATAAAAATATTTATAACCTAGGTGTTGACAGTTTATGTTTTATTCAGTAAGAATCTGTTAGGATTTCAAAACCAGGAGGCAGCATCAAAAGTTAAGGAATTTATCACTTCTATGTACGGGAAGATGCACCAGCCATCTCAACAAAATCATTCCCTTTGATACACACCTTACCACCTGGGACCAGTATCCTGTCTTCTCCTTCCTGAGTTTTCTCAGGGATCACCATGGGGAGTGGCTGCAATCTGATGGCTGCTAGAAAGAAGGTATTCTTCTACTTCCAGAGTTTCCTCAGGGCTTACTGTGGGGAGTGGCTTCAGTCTAATGGCTTCTAGAGAGTAGGAGGGGGAACCTGGGTCCCCATTGAGATCATCTCAGCAGAGACAACAAGCACGTCCTGTGACTCCAGACACTATCCCAACGTTCAAGTTCAGTGCTCAGCATGCAGGATCCACAGCCATCAGCTCAGCCACCATGCTCTGCACTTAGTTGCTATGTAGCCCTGAAACCTACACTGCAGGAGGCCGTCTAAATGTGTCATCCTGTCCAGAACACTCTCAGCCACATCCTCCAAGCCAAACCAAGGCCCAGCTTTGCTGAGAGGGTCTCACTGGGCACCCATGGTCCCCCTCTTGCTCTCCTACATTCCATACCAGAGTGGGAAGAAGGCAGGGGCTGGAGTCAGAGTGCCTCCAAGCAAGTAGGGCAGAAGTTTTCCCATGATCCCTTGTAGTCCATCCCTGGGAGCACAGTCTAATGTCATTTTTAGCAGCAGAGACCATGTGTCCCCAGATCGGGCACACTGTCTAGGGCTGGGAGCTGTGAGCACTAACACAGGAAACCCTGAGTGACCTGCTTAGGCTGGAAGACTAGTTCTGGGATGTGATCTGAAGTCTGAAAGTAGCTTCTTGTTGGGATTAGCCTTCTCCAGACATAGCTTGGGGGCAGCAAGAGTGCAATAAGTGGCCCCAAGCTGGGGCAATCACACAGTGCCTCTCAACAGCCCTGGGGAGACTGTGCAGCAGAGTGACCACGAGCCCACATTCACCCAGCAGATGGGCTCTGAGAGGTCTGTAACAGACCAGAGTGACCACAAGCCTGCACTCACACAGCAGACAGCCTCTGAGAGGTCTATGACACACCAGAGTGACCATGAGCCTGCATTGACCCAGCGGATGGCCTCTGAGAGGTCTGTGACAGACCAGAGTGACCACAAGCCTGCATTCACCCAGTGGATAGCTTCTGAGAGATCTGTGACAGGCCAGAGCAAACAGGATCCTGCACTCTCCCAGCAGACAGCCTCTGAGAGATCTGTGACAGACCAGAGTGACCACGAGCCTGCATTCCCACAGCAGACGAAATCTGAGCGGTCTGTGACAGACAAGAGTGACCACAAGCATGCATTCAGCCAGCAGACGAGCAAACACGAGCCTGCACTCACCCAACAGACACCCACTGAGAGGTCGGTGACAGACCAGAGTGACCACGAGCCTGAACTCACCCAGTGGATGTCCTCTGAGAGGTGTGTAACAGGCCAGAGTGGCCACAAGCCTGCATTCACCCAGCAGATAGCCTCTGAGAGGTCTATGGCAGACCAAAGCGACCATGACTCTGCACTCATCCAGTTGATGGCCTCTGAGAGGTCTGTGAAAGGTCAGAGTGACCACAAGCCTGCATCCACCCATCTTCTTAATGTCCCAGCCTTAAGGAGAGTGTTTGTCCAGCATTTAGTGGTGTGAACAGGCATGTAGATCTTTTCAGAGCACATGACACACCAGGGGATAATTAAAGTAAGCAGGACACACCCCAGTGATTGGTGTCCACAAGACCAAATCCATCAAAGAAAGACCCCGTGGAAGGAGCCACCTTTTGAAGCCAAGTGAATCAAAGTCAATGAGTGTCCACCCCCAGGAGTGCAAGTCCAGGTGAGCAGGTGACAGACACCCCCCAGCTCAGCTGGAGGGAAGCCAGGGGTTTCCCTACTGTCCAGAATAACCTTGGACCAAGTCTAAGGACTTCACAGGGGGTTACCCAACCACTTCATGTGTGGGACCTCAGGTAGCATCCCTGATTCATGGCTGCAGAGACTGAAGAGGGGTGCACTCAGAGTTCCTGGTCCCCGGGCATTTGTCACTCAGGCTCACCGTCCCTGCCTTCCTGGGGACCGCCCTCTCTGCCATGTTTGTCGCCATCTATTCCATTCCCCACTCTGAGAAAAGGTGAGACCTGGAAAACAGTGCTGGCAGGACCTGTTCAGGCAGGATCTCTGTCCCCCCACTCTTTTTCAAAGGGCATGTTTCACAAGGTGGTGGTAAGGCTTTCAAAAGCAGAGCATTTTCCATGCTGAGAGCCTGGCCTGACTCAGGAAGAAAGCTCAGAGGGACCCCTTGTCCCCAGCACAGTCAAGACAAAGTGCTGGGAGTTTCCCAAAGAGAGGGAAGAGTGAGTGAGGGGCAGGCTCCAGGAGAATTCAGGGGCCGGGCCCCATCCCTCCTCCTTCTCTGGGGTTCAGCCCTCCTGACGATCAGATGTGGGTTATGGAAGTTCTATTGAGAGACACACACACCCAATACATGGCCCTAACTTTGTGCGAGGACATATGGGGGTTCTCAGAGCACCAGGGAGTGCCCGATGGGCAGGGAAGGCTGGGGGATTTGGTCACCAGAGAGCGAGAGCCCATGGTAGCATGGCCTTAACCTGGGGCTCCAAGACCCAGGGCTCGTGTCTGAGTCACACTTGTGGGGTGTCTGCTCTCTGCAGGCAGCACTGCATCTGTGTCCCCACAGACGAAGCTCTGACAGAGCTGTGGGCTCGGCCGGGGAGCTGGGGGTGCTCGGTGCAGGACACAGATGGTACCAGGGTCAGAGCACTGCACAGGAAGTCTCTGTGAGTGGTTGAGAAAGGCCAGAGCCAACTGCTTCTGCTTGGAGGACATGGACATTAACCCGAGGGAGCAGAGAGGACCCCACACCCCCGACAACCACCCCAAAGGCCAGGCTAGTAGCATGCTGCCAGAACAAGGGTCACCCAGGACACCAGGCAGGACATGCCCTAGAAGGCTGAAGCAGGGAGTCCAGGCCACACGCAGGCCCAGTGACCCCAGGTGGGCACAGACAGCCTCAAACTGCGTCAGCACCCAGACGTCAAGATCAGGGGGCTCCTGGGTGAGGTCAGGGTCGGGGGTCTCAGCACTTTGCAAACCCAGGCCAGCTTGTACTGCACGTCCTTGATGGTGCTGTTCTTGATTTCAGAATGTCCAAGGAGAGGAAGGTGTCAGGGAAGTGTGGCCTGGCTCCACCGCGGAGACATCCACACAGGAGGGACTGACATGAGAAGGCCTCAGTGTGGGACCCCAGTGTGTGTCCACCCCCAGACCCCGAGGTGACCTAGCCTCGGGGCTGGCTGCCTCAGGTCACCCCACTGGTCAGGGCCCCAGAGCCAGGCCTGGCCACACCAGGGACCTCTGTCCACATCACCCACTATTTCTGTGGCATCTCCCAGGTCAGATGGCAGAGGAATGAGGCCCAGCTCTGGGAAGGGTTTCTACCAGGTGCAGTCTGTCCTTCCAGCTCCTGGGCACCAAGGCCTTGTCTGTCCCTTCCCAGCAGCACCCAGTGACCAGGACAGGCCAGCCCAAGGGAATGCTGCAGACCGCCACAGATGCTCTAGGGAATAGGCGCTCAGCCAGAGCCAAAAAGTGCTACTCAGGGAAGCCTTCCTAGTACCTACAACACAGGCCACCACGGGCCTGTCTCTCCTACAAGTGGCCTCTTCCAGCTCATCTTAGTGTCCAGGCAGGTGGCAGCCGTGGCCACAGCTAAGAGGCCAAGCTGCAGCAGACAGTGGACTCGGGCTAGGATGGCTGGAAGGCCAGGGAGGGGCTGGGAGACCTTGAACACACTGGAGCCAGGAGACCACGGTGCACATGGGCCTGGGTGTTCTGGCCAGGAAACCATGACCACCCCTCCCCAAGGCTGACTGAGGGTCTGCACTGAAGGGACAGAGCCCCAACCACAGCCCTCAAGGCCTACCTCCAGCTGTCAGGACATGAGGGTCAGGGCCAGGGGGCCCAGACTGGAGGCCACCAGCACCTTGCTGAACTGCACCTCCTCCTTCTAAAGGGCAGTGGCCAGTGCCTACACCTTGAGCTCCAGGATGAGGTTCCTGAGGCCTGCCTTCTGCTGTACCTCCAGGATGCCCACGGTGAACTTCCAGGGACCCTTTCTTCCTTCCTTCTACATAAACAGAAATCTGTATCTCTAACCCAGAAATGTATAACTCTAGGAGAGCATCCTGGAGAAGGCAATGGCAACCCACTCCAGTACTCTTGCCTGGCAAATCCCATGGACGGAGGAGCCTGGTGGGCTGCAGTCCATGGGGTCGCTAGGAGTCGGACATGACTGAGTGACTTCACTTTCACTTTTCACTTTCGTGCATTGGAGAAGGGAATGCCAACCCACTCCAGTATTCTTGCCTGGAGAATCCCAGGGACGGGGGAGCCTGGTGGGCTGCCATCTCTGGGGTCGCACAGAGTCGGACACGACTGAAGCGACTTAGCAGCAGCAGCAGCAGCAGCAGCAGGAGTGCATCCACAGAAATAATTTTTCACTGTACACACAAAACCTGAACCTCACATGCACAATCCACAAGGACCTCATACTCAGCTATCTGTTTGACTTCTAGGGCAAAAAATCTAACAAAAAGTATATATCTCCCATAGATCATCATACCTGAATCAGGCAGCTGTATTCTGACAAGTCACAGCATTGCAAATAGACTACACTACAACATAGCACAGGCATGATATTAAAGAGAAAGAAAGAAAACCAGTGCCTACTTTATTCCCCACAACCTCCCTGACTAAGGCTGCTACCCCATCCCTGGAGCCCAACCAGGCTTGGGTCCCACTGCTCGACTGGGGTGGGCTTGAGAGAGCCTGGCATGGTGCCCAGCATTGAATTCTTTTTAAACGTTTACTGTCTGCTTTGTTCTGGCTTGGACCAGACTCCCCAGTGGGATCCAGGCCTCCAGGGACTTGGGAACAAATACTACTAAGCTGCCACCTCTGCTGGTGCTGGGCATTCCAGCTCAAGCCTCCTTCCCAGTAAACTGTCACCCCTCATTTTTGTGAAAATGGAAAATACCTTCCATGAAGTTGTGATGCTGTGTGTTGGAAATATAACTGAAAGTTCTGAGATAAATGTGCTGATTATGGAACACATTTGATCCAGCTTTCTATGAAACACCAGTGACAACAATACCTTACATTTGTTTCACACTTTAGTTTATATGAGGTTTTCATTTGTAGTCTTTTCGGTGCTGCTTCCTAATAACCAATCCCACAGGTTTTCCAAGAAATCCTCTGGGCTCCTTCTTCACCAGTTCTGGCCTGGCCTCTGGCCCTGGGACTGATATAGGTCCCTCAGCTCCTTGGAGACAGATTAACCCTAGGCTTTCGGCCCCACTTCCCAGAGTTGTAACCAGTGGTTAAGAGCACTCCATCTCTCCCACACACCCGCAAGCAGACAGCTGTGTCTAGAGCCCAGCAAGTACCACAGTCTAGACCCCAGCACTCCTGACAAACGTGGAGCAGGGCAGAGTGATGGCAGGGAGAAGGGATGTTGGGCAGTGGTTCCTGCCCAGACCTTGTGTAAATGCAAAGCTTTCTGACTCTCATCCCCTCCTCGTGGGCCTTCCCATCACTGTGTCTTCAGAGGTCTCTGCCCATGTGTTCTTTCCCCAAACCTGGCTTTTTATTGGGGGAGGGGGTTGGAAATCGCATGGATAGAGGAGCCTGGTGGGCCACAGTACATAGTTTTGCAAAGAGGCTGACATGACTTAGCCACTACTTCACAACAAATGGAGAAGGCAATGGCACCCCACTCCAGTACTCTTGCCTGGAAAATCCCATGGACAGAGGAGCTGGTAGGCTACAGTCCATGGGGTTGCTAAGAGTTGGATGCAACTGAGCGACTACCCTTTCAGTTTTCACTTTCATGCATTGGAGAAGGAAATGGCAACCCACTCCATTAGTCTTGCTTGGAGAATCCCAGGGATGGGGTAGCCTGGTGGGCTGCTGTCTATGAGGTCGCGCAGAGTCGGACACGACTGAAGTGATTAAGTAGCAGCAGCAGCAACAACAACTAGTAGATGATAAAGTGAAGGAAGGTTAAAAAAGAGAGAGAGAGAGAGAATACAAAGCAATGAAAAATCATGTCACTGTCTTCATAAGGTAATTGAGGACCTGCCATCACCAATAGAAACTTTCAGATGAACACATAGTTGGAAACTGTACTGTATTCCTACATCCTACCACAAATATTCCTGCTATAATCTGACAGCAAAGACAATAACCATCATGATAATCAATCTCTGCTATTCATGACTATACTCTTCATTTTCAACACATATTTGTTGAATATTTAACCAGTGTGAGGCATTCTCTAGGGGCTTCTCTAGAAGGAGAAACATGCCAAGATACCAAACTAACAAAAATTAAACACAAAAAGCAGCAAGGGAAAAGCAACAGATAACACACAAGGGGTCCCCATAAAGCTAACAGCTGATCTTTCAATAGAAACTCTGCAGGCCAGGTGGGAATGGCAGAACATACTTAAGTAATGATTAGGAAACGCCTACAACCCAGATTAGTCTATTCAACAAGGATCTCATTCAGACTCAAAGGAAAAATTAAATGCTTTACAGACAAGCAAAAGCTAGAATTCCACACCACAATACTAGCTCTTCCACAAATGCTAAAGGAACATTTCTTCATAGGAAACACAAAAAAGAGGCCTACAAAAACAAACCCAAAACAATAAAGTAAATGGTAACAAGATCATACATATTGGTAATCTGCTTAAATGTAAATGGGCTAAATGCTCCAACCAAAACATACAGACTGGCTGGATGGATACAAAATAAGACCCCTATATATGCTATCTACAATAAACCCACCTGAGACCCAGGGATACATACAGACTGAAAGTGAGGGGCTGGAAAAAGAGATTCTATGCAAATGGAAATCAAAAGAAAGGGGGAGTTGCAATACTCATATGAGATAAAGTAGACTTGAAAATAAAGACCATTTCAAGACATGAAGAAGGACACTACATAATGATTGAAGGATCAGTCCAAGAAGAAAATATAACAATTATAAATATGTATGCACCCAACATAGCATCTCAATACATAAGGCTAATGCTAACAACTATTAAAGGAGAAATTGACAGTAATACAATAATAGTGGGAGACTTTAATACTCTACTCACACCAACAGACAGATCATCCAATCAGATAATTAATAAGGAAACACAGGTTTTAAATGATACATTGGACCAGTTAGACCTAATTGATACCTACAGGGAATTTCACCCAAAAACAATACATTTCACTTTTTTCTCAAGTGCACATGGAACACTCTTCAGGACAGATCACATACTGCACCACAAATCAAGCCTTGGTAAATTTTTAAAAAGTGAAATTATTTCAAGCATCTTCTGTGACCACAACTCAGTAAGATTACACATCAACTACAGAAAAAAAAAAACCAACTATAAAAAACACAAACATATGAAGGCTAAACAACATGCTTCTGAATAACCAACAGATCACTGAAGAAATAAAAAAGAAAATGAAAATATGCTTAGAAATAAATGACGATGATAACACAACAAGGCAAAACCTATGGGATGCAGCAGAAACTATGCTAAGAATGAACTTTATAGCAATACAAACCTACCTCAAGAAACTATCAAATAATCTGATCCTACACCCAAAGCAACTAGAACAACAACAACAAATCCTAAGTAGAAGTGAAGAAATCATCAAGATTTATGAGCAGAAAAAAACGAAACAGAAACATAGTAGAAATAAATGAAAAAGAAATGGAGACAATAGCGAAGATCAATAAAACTAAAAGCTGGTGCTTTGAGAAGATAAACAGAATTGAAAATCTATTAGCGAGACTCACCAAGAGAAAAAAGGGAAGATTCAAATCAATAAAATTAGAAATGAAAAAGAAGTTACAACAACAATAACAACAACAAAAAACATAAATACAGAGGATCATAAGATACTATTATGAGCAACTATATGCCAATATAATGGACAACGTGAGGGGAAAAGGGACAAATCTTAAAAAAATTATAACCTTCCAAAACTTAACCAAGAAGAAATAGAAAAAATGAACAGACCAACCACAAACATGGACATTGAAAACTGTAATCAAATATCTTCCAACAAACAAAAGCCCAGGACCACATGGCTTCACAGACGAATTCTGCAAAGTGTTGAGAGAAGAGCTAACATCTATCCTATCAAAACTCTTCAAGAAAATTTCAGAGGAAGGAGAACTCCCAAACTCATTGTATGATACCAAAACTAGAACTTTATAGCAATACAAACCTACTTCAAGAAACTATCAAATAATCTAATCTTATGCCTAAAGCAACTAGAACAACAACAACAACAACAAAATCCTAAGTAGAAGTAAAGAAATCATCAAGATTTATGAGCAGAAAGAAACAAAAAAGAAACAGAGCAGACAAAGATACCACTCACACAAAAAGAAAGTTACAGACCAGTATCATTGATGAACATAGATGCAAAAATCCTCAACAAAATTTTAGCAAACAGAATCCAACACATTAAAAAGATCATACATCTTGATCAAATGGGCTTTACCCCAGGGATGCAATGATTCTTCCACATACACAAATCAATCAATGTGATACATCATATTAACATATTGAAAGATAAAAAGCATATGATCATCTCAGGAGATGCAGAGAAAACTTTTGACAAAATTTAGCATCATTTATTAAAAAAAAAAAAACAAAAACACCTCTCCAGAAAGTGGGCATAGAAGGAGTATACCTCAACATAACAAAGGCCATACACAATAAACCCACAGCAAACATTATCCTCAATGGTGTAAATTGCAAGCATTTCCTCTAAAATCAAGAACAAGATAAGGGTGCCCAATTGTCACCACTATTCAACATAGTTTTGGAAGTCCTAGCCACAACAATCAGAGAAGAAAAAGAAATAAAAGGAATCCAAATTGCAAAAGAAGTCAAACTCTCACTGTTTGTACATGACATGATTCTTGACATAGAAAACTTTAAAGATGCTACCAGAAAATTGCTAGCACTAATCAATGAATTTACCAAAGTTGTAGGATATAAAATTAATGCACAGAAATCCCTTGCATTCCTATACACTAACAATGAAAACACAGAAAGAGAAATTAAGGAAACAGTCCATTCACCATTGCAACAAGAAGAATAAAATAATCAGGAGTAAACTTACCTAAAGAGACAAAAGACCTATATGCAGAAAACTGTAAGACACTGGTGAAAGAAATTAAAGACGACACAGTTGGAGAGATACACCACGTTTTTGGATTGAAAGAATCAATATTGTGAAAATGACTACACTACCCAAAGGAATCTATAGATTCAATTCAATCCCTATCAAAGTACTAAATGGTATTTTTTTTCACAGAACTACAACAAATAATTTCACAGTCTGTACGGAAACACAAAAGACCCTGAATAGCCAAAGCAATCTTGAGAAAGAAGAATGGAGCTGGAGAAATTGACCATCACAATCAGCCATCACAATCAACCAAAGTCTACAGTCCTGACTTCAGACTTTACTACAATACTACAAAGCTCCAGTCATTGAGACAGTATGGTACAGGCACAAAAATAGAAATATGGACCAAGGGAACAAAGTAGAAAGCCTGGAGATAAATCCACACACCTATGGGCACCTCATCTTTGACAAAGGAGACAAAAGTATACAATGGAGAAAAGACAGTCTCTTCAATGAGTGGTGCTGGGAAAACTGGGCAGCTACATGTAAAAGAATGAAATTAGAACACTTTCTAACACCATACACAAAAGTAAGCTCAAAGTGGATTAAAGATTTAAATGTAAGACCAGAAACTATAAAACTCTTGGAGGAAAACATAGACAAAATAATCTTTGACATCAACCATAGCAAGATCCTCTACAACTCACCTCCTAGGGTAATGAAAATAACAACAAACACAAACAAATGGGACCTAAGTAACTTAAAAGTTTTTGCACAAGAAAGGAAACTATAAGCAAGGTGAAAAGACAGCCCTCAGTATAGGAGAAAATAATAGAAAATGAAAGAACTGATCTTCAAAATATACAAGCAGCTCATGCAGCTCAAAAATGGAAAAACAAACAGCCAAATCAACAAGTGGACAGAAAACCTAAATAGACATTTCTCCAAAGAAGACATACAGATGCCTAAAACACACATGGAAAAATGGTCAACATTTCTTATTATTAGAGAAATGCAAATTAAAACTATAGTGAGGTGCCACCCAACAGTGGTCAGAATGGCCATCATCAAAAAGTCCACAAACAATAAATGCTAGGAAGGGTGTGAAGAAAGGGGAATCCTTTTGCTCTCTTGATGGGAATACACACTGATACAGCCACTATGGAGAACAGTATGGAGATTCCTTCAGAAACTAGGAAGAAAACTACCATATGACACAGCAATGCTACTACTGCACATATACCCTGAGGAAACCATAACTGGAAAATACACATGTACCTCATTGTTCACTGCAGCACTATTTACAATAGCTAGAACATGGAAACAACCTAGATGTCCATCAACAGATGAATGGAAGAAGAAGCTATGGTACATATACACAATGGAATATTATTCAGCCATAAAAAGGAATGCATTTGAGTCACTGCTAATGAGGTAGATGGACCTAGAGGCTGCTACACAAAGTGAAGTAAATCATAAAGAAAAGATAAATATTGTATATTAGCATATATATAGGGAATTTAGAAAGATGGTACTGATGAACCTACTTGCAGGGCAGCAATGGAGATGCAGACATAGAGATATAGAGATGCAGACACAGTGCAGAAAGGAGAGGGTGGGATGAATTGAGAGATTAGCATGGAAACATATGCACTACCACATGTAAAGTAGATAGCCAGTGGGAATTTGCTGTATGACACATGGATCCCAATTTGTGACACCTAGAGGGGTGGGATGTGGAGGAAGGTGGGAGAGAGGTTTGTAAGAGGGAGGGGACATGTGTATAACTATGGCTCATTCATGTTGATGTAGAGCAGAAACCATCAAAATATTGTGAAGTAATTATCCTCCAAGTAAAAATGAAATAAAACTGTTAAAGAAAAAACAAAGGACAGGTATAGAGTACGTTCCACTTACTGATGTATGGACCTATTCCAAGCTACACTGCATCAACCACTAGAAGAATAAGAATCAAGAGAACATCTCATAATGGCTCTGCAAAGTGCACATTAGAGTAAATGAGCAGACCGATACATGGCACTAATGCAGTGTCAGCACTGAACTCCACAGGCTTTCCCAAGAGCTTGCCAGTCAGACCCACTAAACCTCCCTGAACAAGGAGCAAGACATGGAGCCAAGGCATGGAGCTACCTAAAGCTAATGTAAGCCATTGCAAAAATAGTTCTGATGCTCTCACTTTAAGAAAATGAGAGTCAGAATGACCCACTGCTAATTAATACTCACTTCACACACACACAAAGCTGGTCTCTCATTTACAAAGGGCAAGGAGCCAAGCAGAAAAATCAAACCCACCTCTGATAGCTTACGGTGAATGATGTTGGATTCATGATCTCCAAAGAAGAAGATTTAGCTTCGGGACCAGGGACCAGGCTTGATCACTCAAGAGCTTTTGTGTAGCAGAGTAAGAAAAGGGACAGAGAAAACTTCTGACATAGACATCAGAAGGGGGATGGAGAATGCCCCCCTTGCTAGTTTTAGTGAGGGGCTTACATATTGTTGTAATTAGTTATTACAATAAATCAAAAGAATGTCTCAAGACTGTAAAGATCTTACTAGACCCACTTCCATAATTTAAATCTTAAGATAACAGAGCAGGCAGCTGTGAGGGTGCACAAGTGTGGCTGAGAGGAGCTATCCCACGTCTGAGGTCAGGAGAGGCAGCAGAAGGGAGCTACCCCACGCCAAAGGTCAGGGGTGGTGGCCAGCAGGAGCTACCCCACGTCCAAGGTAAGGAGCAGCGTCTGCGCTTTGCTGGAGCAGCTGTGAAGAGATACCCCACATTCAAGGTAAGAGAAAACCAAGTAAGAGTGTAGGTATTGAGAGAGGGCATCAAAGTGCAGACAGACTGAAACCACAATCACAGACAACTAATCAATGTGATCACAGGGACCACAGCATTGTTTAACTCAATGAAATTAAGCCATGCTGTGTGGGGCCACCCAAGATGGACAGGCCATGGTGGAGAGGTCTGACAGAATGTGGTCCACTGGAGAAGGGAATCGCAAACCACTTCAGTATTCTTGACTTGAGAACCCCATGAACAGTATGAAAAGGCAAAGATAGGACATTGAAAGATGAACTCCCCGGATTGGTAGGTACCCAATATGCTGCTGAAGATCAGTGGAGGAATAACTCCAGAAAGAATGAAGAGATGGAGACAAAGCAGAAACACCACCCAGTTGTGGATGGGACTCATGATAGAAGCAACGTTTGATGCTCTAAAGAGCAGTATTGCATAGGAACCTGGAATGTTAGGTAAATGAATCAAGGCAAATTGGAAGTGGTCAAACAGGAGATAACAAGAGTGAACATCGACATTCTAGGAATCAGAGAACTTAGATGGACTGGAATGGATGAATTTAACTCAGATGACCATTATATCTACTACTGTGGGCAGGAATCCCTGAGAAGAAATGAAGTAGCCATCATAGTCAATAAGAGACTCTTAAATTCAGTACTTGGATGCAATCTCAAAAACGACGGAATGATCTCTGTTCATTTCAAAGGCAAACCATTCAATATCATAGTAATCCAAGTCTGTGCCCCGACCAGTAATGCTGAAGAAGCTGAAGTTGAATGGTTCTATGAACACCTACAAGAGCTTCTAAAACTAAAACCCAAAAAAGATGTCCTTTTCATCATAGGGGACTGGAATGCAAAAGTAGGAAGTCAAGAAACACCTGGAGTAACAGGCAAATTTGGCCTTGGAGTACAGAATGAAGCAGGGCAAAGGTTAACAGAGTTTTGCCAAAAAAATGCACTGGTTATAGCAAACACCCTCTTCCAACAACACAAGAGATGACTCTACGCATGGACATCACTGAAATCAGACACTGAAATCAGATTGATTATATTCTTTGCAGCCAAAGATGGAGAAGTTCTATACAGTCAGCAAAAACAAGACCGGGAGCTGACTGTGGCTCAGATCATGAACTCCTTATTGCCAAATTCAGACTTAAATTGAAGAAGGTGGAGAAAATCACTAGACCATTCAGGTATGACCTAAATAAAATCCCTTATGATTATACAGCGCAAGTGAGAAATAGATTTAAGGGACTAGATCTGATAGACAGAGTATCTGATGAACTATGGATGGAGGTTCGTGACATTGTACAGGAGACAGGAATCAAGACCATCCCCATGGAAAAAAATGCAAAAGAGCAAAACAGCTGTCTGATGAGGTCTTACAGATAGCTGTGAAAAGAAGGGAAGTGAAAAGCAAAGGAGAAAAGGAAAGGTATAAGGATCTGAATGCAGAGTTCCAAAGAATAGCAAGGAGAGATAAGAAAGCCTTCCTTAGTGATCAATGCAAAGAAATAGAGGAAAACAACAGAATGGGAAAGACTAGAGATCTCTTCAAGAAAATCAGAGATATGAAGAGAACATTTCATGCAAAGATGGGCTCGGTAAAGGACAGAAATTGTATGGACCACACTTCAAAAGCATCAATTCTTCGGGACTCAGCTTTCTTTATAGCCCAATTCTCACATCCATACATGACTACTAAAAAAAAACCATGGCCTTGACTAGATGGACCTTTGTTGACAAAGTAATGTCTCTGCTTTTTAATATGCTGTCTAGGTTGGTCATAACTTCCCTTCCAAGGAGTAAGCGTCTTTTAATTTCATGGCTGCAATCACCATCTGCAGTGATTTTGGAGCCCAAAATACGAAAGTCTGACACTGTTTCCACTGTCTCCCTATCTATTTGCCATGAAGTGATGGGACCAGATGACATTATCTTCATTTTCTGAATGTTGAGCTTTAAGCCAACTTTTTCACTCTCCTCTTTCACTTTCATCAAGAGGTTCTTTAGTTCTTCTTCACTTTCTGCCATAAGGGTGGTGTCATCTGCATATCTGAGGTTATTGATATTTCTCCCAGCAATCTTGATTCCAGCTTGTGCTTCTTCCAGTCCAGCGTTTCTCATGATGTATTCTGCAGATAAGTTAAATAAGCAGGGTGACAATATACAACCTTGATGTACTCCTTTTCCTGTTTGGAACCAGTTTGTTGTTCTTTGTCCAGTTCTAACTGTTGCTTCCTGACCTGCATACAGATTTCTCAAGAGGCAGGTCAGGTGGTCTGGTATTCCCATCTCTTTCAGAATTTTCCACAGTTTATTGTGATCCACACAGTTAAAGGCTTTGGCATAGTCAATAAAGCAGAAATAAATGTTTTTCTGGAACTCTCTTGCTTTTTCAATGATCCAGCAGATGTTGGCAATTTGATCTCTGGTTCCTCTGTGTTTTCTAAAATGACTTGAAAATCTGGAAGTTCATGGTTCACGTATTGTTGAAGTCTAGCTTGGAGAATTTTGAGCATCACTTTGTTTAGTAAATTTTTAATCCAAGGTGAAAAAATGGCAGAATACAAGAACACGTGCTCAACTCCTCCTGTGAGAACTCCAAAATACAACTCACTGTGAACAGGACAATGTTGGATCCCACCAAAAAAGATACCCCATGTCCAAAGGCAAAGGAGAAGCCCCAGCAAGGTGGTAGGAGGGGCAAAATCTTGTTTAGAATCAAACCCCATACCTGCCAGAGATACTTAGAGGGCTCAAACAAAACCTTGTGTGACCAAGGGACCCCACAGAGAATGACCAGACCTGCCTTTGAGTGTTTGAGCATCTCCTATGGAGGTACAGGTCAGCAGCTGCCTGCTACAGGGGCAGGGGCTCTGGCTGCAGCAGACCTGGGTGTGACATAAGCCCTCTTGGAGGAGGTCGTCATTTACCCCACCACAGAGACACCGAGCAGATGACCCACAAACTGCAGAACAATTATACCAAAGAAATTCTTGCACTATTAGGAAAGTTCTAGGACCCAAAACAGAATTCCCAACCTGGGGATCTGGCAAAGGGACTGAGAAATCCCAGGGAATTAGACTTTGGAGGCCAGTAGGATTTGATTATAGAACTGCCACAGGACTGGGGAAACAGACTCTTGGAGGGCACAAATAGAACCTTGTGCACACCAGGACCCAGGATAAAACAGCAATGTCCCCAAAAGAGACCGACCCAGTCTTGCCTATGAGTGTCCAGGAGCCTCTGGCAGAGGTGTGGGTTGGGGGGTGGCCTGCTGAAGGGTCAGGGGCACTGAGTGCAGCAGTGTGGGAAAAGGATCTTTTGAAGGAGGTTGCCAATGTCTTCATTACCTCCACCATAGTTTGGTCTCAGGTCAAACAACAGGGAGAGCCATAGTCCCACCCATCGACAGATAGTCGTGTTGAGGGGCATTCAACATTCACAAGGTCCAAGGGTTTCTAAGTAAACAACTGATCTCCTGGAGTCTCCTGGGGGGCGTCATCAAAAAGAATTCATAACTGGGTAGACTGCCACAAAGCCAATTTTAACAGGTACCTTTAACTCACACATTAAAAAAAAAAAATCACATGAAAAGTTGCTAACATTGCTAAATATCAGGGAAGGGCATTCAGTATCACCTCATACTACCAATCACAATGGTGACTGTCAAGCACTCTATGAAGGTTAAATCTGCCATATGCCATGAAGAAAGGGGAATCCTCCACCTCTGTTGCTGGAAATGAAAATAGGTGAATGCCACTAGGGAGGAGAGCGTGGACGTGCATCAACAATGAAAATGAGAGTGAAATTAGAATATCCCTCAAACCACACGCAAAAATAAACTTCAAAGAAGATAAAGATCTAAGTGTAGGACAGATACTATGCAAATTTGAGGACAATATAGGAGGGGCATGCTGTAACATCAATTCCACAAAGTGTGCCTAGAATAATGAAAAACAAACCAAAACTAAGAAAACAGGACTGAATTAACCCTTAAAAGCATTTGCACAGCAAACAAAACCCTAAATGAAAAAGACAGTCCCCAGATTGGGAAAAAACACTTGAAAACAAAGATGTCCATAAGGAATAAAGAAGATGGGGTACATAGACACAATGAACCATCACTCGGCCACAACAAGCAAGAAAGAATGCCATGGGCAACCTCAGGGAAGAAAGTAGACATGATCATAGCAAGTGAGGTGAGAGGGACAGAGAGGAATATTAGCATAAGATATCACTTGTAGCTGGGATCTAAATATGTATACAGATGATCTTCTTTACCAAAGAGAAACAGTCTCACAGACTCAGAAAAGAATCAGTGGTCCCCAGAAAGAAAAAAACAAAACTGGGACAGGGAGTAGTGAACTGATTCAGTCTAACATAGGGAGGCTAATAGAATTAAAAAAAAAAAAGTATCCACCAGGAATCACTGAGTAACACAGGAATCCTGTTCAACACTCTGTAACATCCTATACTGGAACAGAACCTGGAAGAGAAGATATATACGTCTATGTACAAGTGAATCAAGTTCCTGTCGATCCAAAAGGAAAAAAAAAAGAAAGAAAGACACACACACACACACAACCTGGTCATTCAACTACATACACCAATTCAAATTAGGGAATAAAAGTACAAAAAAGGAATCAGAAAGGCTGACTCTATTGCCCTCAGGCCATGGTGAGGCGGATGGTGAAACATCCTTGGAGCATGAGCTGGTTTCAGTCCTAAGACTGGAGGGTCTCAGTGCAGATGGAGCTGGGAGCATGTGGCAGGAAATGTGACCCCATGATGGACCTGGGGTGCCTCCTGCCCTCTGCATGAGCTACCAATCTCCAGATGCAGGTGGGCCCTCCTGCTGAGAAACCAAGCCTACCTCACCCAAGAATTGGTGGAGCATCTGGGCTAGAACAGGTTTGCAAGGTCCCCTGGCCACTGTATGTCCCCTAGGCTGGGCTTCCTACCTCCATCCTTGGGGTCACCCCTCCTACAAATGACAGCACCTTCTACAGAGTGGTGTTCAAAAAAACTGGGATATGTCCTAGGGACACTGGGTAAGGGGGAAGGAGAAGAGACACAAACCTTGGGTGTTTCTTCTGGCACATTCCACACTAGCTGACAATCCATGAACAGAGTTTTCCATGGGGACTCAATGCCTGAGGACCAGAGTGGGGCAGGGAGCAATGCTGTTTCCCTAGGGCCGTCTTCTAGAACAACTTTAAACCTAGTGCTGTTGGGCTTTTCATACTCACAAGGCCTGAGGGACTGTAAATGACACCTCCCATCCAGTCATGTCCCAGGGTAAATCATCAGACAGGAATTCAAACAGGGCCACCTTTCAAGAAGACAATTTCAAGAGGTAAACAGTCACACTGTACAATATCGAAAATCACCAGGAAAATCCTTCCAGCTCACTCAGTTCAGTCACTCAGTCCCGTCCTACTCTTTGCAATCCCATGGACTGCAGCACACCACCATGTATTACATCCACACTAAACAAAACTCCCATGAAAAATCCCTTCCCACAGGTCAGAATGGCCACCGTCTAAAATATCTACAGAGAATATGAGCTGCAGAGGATGGAGGCAAAAGGGAATTCTCCTACACTCTTAGTGGGGGTGTAAATGGGTGCAGCAAGGAGGTTCCTTTTCAACTAAAAACCCAAAAACCACAAGGCCCAACAATCCAATGTCTGTGTTCAGACCCAGAAAAAATTAGAATTCACAGTGACCCATGCACCCTTGTTTTCAGGGCAGCTCGACTGACAATGGCCAAACTACAACTGCTGCTGGCCAAAACCTTGGCTTTCTCTGCCCAGTGAAGCCAAATAAAAAATACAAAGACAGAGTTGGAAGGAAATATGAAGGTGGCTTTTATTCTCAAGCCAGCAGAGACGGGAACAGAGTAGGGTCATGCCTCAAGGACTGTGCACCCCCCCCACCCCACCCATGATGAGTCTAGGGCCCCATATAAAGCAAGGCCTCACAGTCAGGAGTCAGTGATGAGGAACAAAGGGGACAGGATCTCAATTTCTTCCTCCTACATGTTTTCAAAGACAGTCATAGACTTAAGTCAATAACCCAGGAACTGACTCAGGCAGTTGGCGTGGCTCTATGGCCTTCTTTCTGATATGTAAGTACAAGGGGAAGGGTGTTATAAGGATAAACACCAGATAGCCAAGGTATTTAGCATACAGTCCAAGGAAAAAAATGTTAATTGTAGCTCCTGCAGAGTTAGGGGGCAGAAAAGCAAACTTAGTTATAGACATTCAGAGTTAGGAGCAATTAAAGCCTTTGACTGTGTGGATCACAATAAACTGTGGAAAATTCTTCAAGAGATGGGAATACCAGACCACCTGACCTGCCTCTTGAGAAATCTGTATGCAGTTCAGGAAGCAATAGTTAGAACTGGACATGGAGCAACAGACTGGTTCCAAATAAGAAAAGGAGTATGTCGAGGCTGTATATTGTCACCCTGCTTATTTAACTTCTATGCAGAGTGCATCATGAGAAACGCTGGGCTGGAAGAAGCACAAGCTAGAATCAAGATTGCCGGGAGAAATATCAATAATCTCAGATATGCAGATGACACCACCCTTATGGCAGAAAGTGAAGAACTAAAAAGCCTCTTGATGAAAGTGAAAGAGGAGAGTGAAAAAGTTGGCTTAAAGCTCAACATTCAGAAAATGAAGATCATGGCATCTGGTCCCATCACTTCACGGGAAATAGATGGGGAAACAGTGGAAACAGTGTCAGACTTTCTTTTTGGGGGGCTCCAAAATCACTGCAGATGGTGACTGCAGCCATGAAATTAAAAGACACTTACTCCTTGGAAGGAGAGTTATGACCAACCTAGATAGCATATTAAAAAGCAGAGACATTACTTTGCCAACAAAGGTCCATCTAGTCAAGGCTGTGGTTTTTCCAGTAGTCATGTATGGATATGAGAGTTGGACTGTGAAGAAAGCTGAGCACCGAAGAATTGATGCTTTTGAACTGTGGTGTTGGAGAAGACTCTTGAGAGTCCCTTGGACTGCAAGGAGATCCAACCAGTCCATTCTGAAGGAGATCGGTCCTGGGTGTTCTTTGGAAGGAATGATGCTAAAGCTGAAACTCCAGTACTTTGGCCACCTCATGTGAAGAGTTGACTCATTGGAAAAGACTCTGATGCTGGGAGGGATTGGGAGCAGGAGGAGAAGGGGATGACAGAGGATGAGATGGCTGAATGGCATCACCAACTTGGTGAACATGAGTTTGAGTGAACTCCAGGAGTTGGTGATGGACAGGGAGGCCTGGCATGCTGCAATTCATGGGGTCCCAAAGAGTTGGACACAACTGAGTGACTGAACTGAACTGAAAGTAAAAAAAAAGAAACTAGGAATTTTCAGGTCTGCTCAGTGTTCTCTTTATCCCCTTTGTTCTCAAAAAAAGGAAAGAATAAAAAACTCATTCCTCTTTTTATCCTTTGCATGTATTCTCAGTCACTTCAGTCATGTCAAACACTTTGTGACCCCCATGGCCTGTAGCCCGCCAGGCTCCTCTGTCCATGGGATTCTCCAGGCAAGAAGACTGGAGTGGGTTACCTTTCCCTTCTCCAGGGGATCTTCCCCACTCAGGGACTGAACCTGCACCTCCTGCATTGGCAGGCAGATTCTTTATTGGCTGAGCCACCAGGGAAGCCCTTTTTTTCCTTCTCCCTGCAACAAATTCAACCAATTCATCCATCGACAAGAAAATGAAAACAGAATGGTGCACCTCTACACAGCAAAGGTACCCAGCCCTGAATCAGAACGGAATAATGCCAATGGCAACAGCGTGGGTGGATAGAGTGATTACCATACTAAGTAAAGGAAGTCCCAGAGAGAAAGACAAATATCACAAGGCATCACTGACAGGTATCTTCTTGAAACTGAGGCAAATGTAGGATATTACCCAGTAGAAACAGATTCACAAATTTTGAAAACCAACTTCTGATTTTTTTTTAAAAAGTTAGCAATGTAGGATAAATGAAGAGTTTGCAAGGAACAAAAAGACATAAATATACATCAAACAGAGAATCAGGAAAAAACAAAAAACAAAACTGTTGAACAGTAAAGGGCAGCATACTGGAGACACTGTAATCCTCTATCTGGGGAAAATGAACCCCCAAAAATAATTGATAAACGGCTGTGTATCATTGAATTAAGCTCCCATATTTCTGAAACAAACACAGTATCGGAAACCAACCCTACTCCAAAATAAAACAAGGAATGCACAGAAAAAAATAAATTTAAAAAGGAACATGAGGAATCGCTGATGCCTTGCGGCCATTTTTTATAACAGCAAATCTACAGCTGTGTTCAGTGCAGTTCAATTGCTCAGCCATGTTCGACTTTTTGCGACCCCGTGGATTGCAGCACACCAGGCTATCCTGTCCATCACCAGCTCCTGGGGCTTGCTCAAACTCATGTCCATTGAGTCAGTGATACCATCCCACCATCTCATCCTCTGTTGTCCCCTTCTCCTCCCGCCTTCAATCTTTCCATGCACTTAATATTCACGAGGTCTGTGGGGCTGTAAGTGAAAAACAACTGCCTTCCAGAAGTCACCCAGGGGTGGTCAACGAACAAGAATTCAAAACTTGGCAGGTGATCACAGAGCCAAGTTCAACAGGTACCTTTATAAGGGATGAAAGAGGACACAGAGGAGAAGCCTCATGAAGACAGAGGCAGAGATGGAGGGAGGGGGCCACAAGCCCAGGGACCCCTGGAGCCCCCAAAGCTGGAAAAGGCAGGAAGGACCCTATGCTGGAGCCTCGGGAGGGACTTCAGTCCTGCACCACCTTGATCTCAGGTGTATGGTCTCCAGGACTGGAGGGGGATGAACTCCTATTGTTTTAAACTATCCAACATGTGGTCATTTGTTAAAGAAGCCACAGAGAACTCACACAGCCTGTGCTCTGTAGGATCCTAGAAGTGTGAGTCTCACTAAAGGCAGATGGAGGCTGGATTACAGAACACTTAGAGTCAACATTGGGTCCTCAGAAACACTAAAGCAGTGGCTGGACTCCAGAATGTTGAGGAGTCAATCTGAAGCATGTCCCTAGAGTACTAGCTGCACATGCCTCCCCAGGTTCTTACACCTGTACACGTGGCACAGTAAGTATCTTGTCCTGACTGAGGACATTTAATGTCACCGTTCACATTGCTCATTAAGAACCCACTAGGTACACAGGTGAAAATCCAAGTAGGATGCCAGGATGAACAATTCTGAAGATGGTCGGAGTGGGGACTTTCTCCCATACAGCCAGAAGCCCCCGTATCCCTGCCCCTGCAAGGAGTGTCCTCACTGGGATGCTAGTGGGCCACGAGCAGGCATCTGGGAGTACAGTTAGCTGCCCCCAGGCCAGTTGCTCCTGAACCTTATCCACCCTTCCCAGGTAAAATGTTGAAATATGTGGAAGGACTTTACAGGGTGGAGGAAAATGTTGGGATCCACACTAGTGACAGCTCCCTTGCTGAGTTGGTGCCAGCAGACCAGGCAGGATGGTCCTGGCCTGGGTGCTCTTCTGGAAGCTGTCACTTTCCCTGAGTTGCTCCTTCCATTGTGGCCCCACTGTCTTTTTCCTTGCATCCTCACTTGCATCCTGGGGAGGCTTCAGACAGCAAGCATGTGCATCACATTCTCTTTCTCAGCAGGTGGCAGCCTCACAAGTCCAGCAGAAGGTCCAGCAGAGCCCCACTCACCTCTTGCTGCCTGGACAGGGTGTTTATATAGACCCCAACTCAGGAATACCTGGGAAGGGCCAGCCAGCTAGGTCAGGCTGCCGAGGTCAGCCAGTCTTCACCCATCAGGGGCTCACAGTTGCAGAAAACAGGCCTTGCTGCACAGGTCAGGACCGAGGACCAGCTGTGGGGTCTTTTCTCATCATTTCAACTGGCCCATGAGTAGGGAACAACTTCACAAAGACCATGTCTGCACAAGAGCAATCCAGGAGTCAGGGAGAAGGGGGTTGGTGGTGGAGTGGGGGAGACAGGAGCCCAGTGGCCTGGGTGCAGTGAAAGCCTTTAGAGGACTTGCTTCACTGGAAGGAGGCTGCAGAGTGAAGCCTCGGGCCATGGGCCTGGGCAGGAGACTCTCTTAGTTCAGGTTCTGCTCTGAAGCACCCTAGGTCAGCTCCAACCAACAGGTGGGCTGGGGGTAGCCTGCAACAAGTGCTATGTGCATGCTTCCTGTGTGTGGAGCTGGAGGGGTGCCCTGTGGCCTTGGAGGGGCCTGCCCTCATGAGCCCCCAATGGCCTTTGGGGGACCAGCCTCATGGGCTGCCATGTGCTTGCCCAGGAGAGCCCTGGGCACTGGGAGTGTGTGAGCAAGCTTCTTCTCTTTGCAGCTGGTGCAGAGTTGCTTAGGAGGCAGGGTAAAAGCAGCCAAGGGCAAAGGTCAGAGCAGGGTTGGGGGTTCCTCAGGTGTGTCCCAGTGAGTCCTGAGGTGCAGGGCTCATTGGAGTCCATTACATCCACCTGGGGACCACCACGTGCCTGACCTCAGCCTCGAGCTCCCGACCCATGGCATCAGCACAGACCAGCCTGATGCAAGGCCCATAAGTTTGGACACTTCCATCAGGACTCAAGGTGACCTCCTGGAACTCAGAACAGAGGCCCGACCTCTGTGCACAGGTGAACCCACACTGCAGAAGTCCTGGTGCAGCACCCATTTGGTGCAGTCAGCGTGGGTGCCCTTGGGGGAGCCAGTGTCTGCATCCCTCCCCCTGTGACAACTAACCACGCAGCCCTGTTTGGCTCACAAGAGCAGAGGCAATGGAAGGCCCATGGGGGCATGGGGTCCAGAGTGAGGACTCAGCTACCCTTGCCTACCCAAGCCACACTGTCCACCCTGGGGTTGGTCAGGCCTTCCCACATCCTGCAGGAGGGCTGCCTCTCCTGTGTTTGGGGCACTGTCACAGCTGGGTGAAGCATTGCATGGTGACTAGAGGGGGCCGTCACCTGTCAGCCAGCATTATGTGGTGACTAGAGCGGGCCATCACCTGTCAGCCCAGGTGGATTGAGGACACCAACCAAGAGCAAACGTGTGAGCCAGGAGATTGGCCTGGGTCAGCCCTGAGGCTGGATGGAGGCTGTGGAGGAGGCAAGGATCAGGGGATAGCGTTTGGAACACAGAGCTGACCACCCTGTAGCAGACAAGCCAGCAAGGCAGCAGGGGGAGGTGAAAATGGCACCCTATGGGAGGATGGAGATACCAGCAGGCCTAGCCACAGGCATGGGGATCCAGGCTGTTCCTTCCTAGCCTGCACTCAGAGTGCCCCCAGCACCCCCCAGGACCGCTGGAAACCACCTCGTCTCCAAGTAGACCTCAGCTAGGAAGGCAGGAAACCTGCAAACTCAACTGGACCATGCAGGAGTTGAGATGGGGAAGTGTGGGTGTTTGGAGCCTAGAAAGCAAGGTTTCCTGTGGGGGACAAGATCACAGGGTTCTGGAGAGGGACAGGGATGGACATGGACAGGGTGTTGGGCCTTGGACAGATGAGGGGACCATCAGTGAGTGTCCCCCACCAGTGCACGTCCATCCTCCCTCGGGCAGGTCCCCTCCCCTCAAAGCTGGGTCCTGAAACAGAGACAGGCAGCTCCAGGTATCAATAGATCAGTTTATTATCCAGTAACTTACACGGTGGAATCAGGATCCAGGAACGATCAGAAATATTTGCAGCTGCTCTTTGCATGGCCGGAGGTCACTGGGACTGTTGATAGTTGACATGGCAGCAGATGGTGCTTGGAAACAGGGCGTACAGTCCTGAATCAAGTTTCATGAATAGTTGACTGGTCTCATGGGTGCCAGGAACGCTTCAAGGAAAAGTCTTCATGGGTTGGGAACTAACAAGGCAGAGGGACCACCTGGCCCTAACGATTATTCAGTTCAGTTCAGTTGCTCAGTTGTGTCTGACTCTTTGTGACCCCATGGACTGCAGCATGCCAGGCTTCAACAGCCTTTATTAGCTAGAAATGGGTTTATCCAGGATAGTTGTTGAGGGAATAAAAAACCTTTCTAAGGAAGTATTGATAATGCATGATGACTAATTCCTCCCAAACAAACCCAAACACAATGAAGCAAAAGTTTTGTGGTGTCTATCTAAATGAAGGCAAACAGAGAAGAGGGTGGCAGAGGATGAGATGGTTAGATAGCATCATCAACTCAATGGACATGAATTTGAGCAAACTCCAGGAGACAGTGGAGGACAGAGGAGCCTGGCATGCTGCAGTCCATGGGGTCACAGTCAGACGTGACTTAGTGACTGAGCAACAACAAAGTGAAATGTGAGAAGGCAGAATGGTTGTCTGAAGACGCTTTACAAATAGCTGAGGAAAGAAGCAAGCGAAACAGAAGGAGAAAGGGAAAGATACACCCAACTGAATGCAGAGTTCCAGAGAATGGCAAGAAGGCCTTCTTCAATGAACAGTGCAAAAAAAAAAAAAAAAAAGAGGAAACAATAAAATGAGAAAGATTAGAGATCTCTTCAAGAAAACTGGACATATCAAGGGAGTATTTCATGCAAGGATGAGCATGATAAAGGACAGAAATGGTAAATAAGGACCTAACAGAAACAGAAGAGATTAAGAAGAGGTGGCAAGAATACACTGAACTACTATACAGAAAAGGTCTTCATGACCCAGATAAACATGATGGTGTGATCACTCACCTGGAGCCAGACATTCTGGAGTGTGAAGTGGGCCTTATGAAGCACTACTACAAAGCTACTGGAGATGATGGAATTCCAGCTGAGGTATTTCAAATTCTACAAGATGATGTTGTTAAAGTGCTGCACTCAATATAGCAGCAAATTTGGAAAACTCAGCAATGGCCACCAGAATGAAAAGGTCAGTTTACATTCCAATCCCAAAGAAGATAAATGCCAAAGAATGTTCAAACTACTGTACAACTGCACTCATTTCATATGCTGGCAGTCATGCTAAAAATCTTTCAAACTAGGCTTCAGCAGAATGTGAACCAAGAAATTCCAGATGTACAAGCTGGGTTTTGAGGAAGCAGAGGAACCAGAGATCAATTTGCCAACATTCATTGGATTACGGAGAAAGCAAGGGAGTTAAAAAAACAAACAAAACAACTTATGTTTCAGTGTCTACACTAAAGCCTTTGACTGTAGGGATCACAAAAAACTGAAAAATTCTTTTTTAAATTTTATTTTTAACTGGAAGATAATTGCTTTACAGTATTCTATTGGTTTCTACCAAACATCAATATGACTCAGTCATAGTCTTACCTATGTCCCCTTCCACTGTGGAAAATTCTTAAGAGATACCAGACCACCTTACCTGTCTCCTGAGAAACTTATATATGGGTCAAGAAGCAACAGTTAGAATTGGACATGGAACAACTGACTGGTTCAGTACTGGGAAAGGATATGACAAGGCTGTATGTTGTCACCCTGCTTATTTAACTTCTATGCAGAGTACATCATGCAAATGCCAGGCTGGATGAATTACAAGTTGGAATCAAGATTGCCAGGAGAAACAGCAACATCTTCAGATATGCAGATGATACCACTCTAATGGCAGAAAGGAAAGAGGAACTAAAGAGTCTCTTGATGAAAGTGAAAAAGGAGAGTCAAAAAGTTGGCTTAAAACTCAACATTCAAAAAACTAAGATCATGATATCTGAGCTCATCACTTCATGGCAACTAGAAGGGGATAAAGTGGAAACAGTGACAAATTTTATTTTCGTGGGCTACAGAATCACTGCAGACAGTGACTCCAGCCATGAACTTAAAAGATGCTTGCTCTTTAGAAGGAAAGCTATGACAAACCTAGACAGCATATTAAAAAGCAGAGACATTACTTTACCGACAAAAGTCCATATAATCAAAGCTATGGTTTTTCCAGTAGTTCGGTATGGATGTGAGAGTTAGACCATGAAGAAGGTGAGCAATGAAGAACTGATGCTTTCAGGTTGTGGTGCTAAAGACTCTTGGGAGTCCCTTGGACAGCAAGGATATCAAACCAGTCAATCCTACAGGAAATCAACCCTGAATATTCACTGGAAGGACTGATGCTGAAGCTGAAGCGCCAATGTTTTGGACAGCTGATGTGAACAGGTAACGCATTGGAAAAGACCCTGATGCTGGGAAAGATTGAAGGCAGAAGGAAAAGGGGGCGGCAGAGGATGCAATGGTTAGATAGAATCACTCACTCAATGGACTCGAATCTGAGCAAACTCCAAGAGATGGCTGACATGAGGAGGCTGACATGCTGCAGTCCATGGGGTTGCAAAGAATCAGACATGACTTAGTGACTGAACAGCAACAGTAGCTAGTTTTGTAGGCCAGTGGTTCTTAGCCAAGGTTGATTTTGCTCCCCTACTCCAACTTGGCAGGAACACTGGGACATTTTTGGTTGTCACAATTGGAGACAGTGTGCTCCTGGCATCCAGTGGTTTGAGGTTAGGGATGCTACTGAACATCCTACAATGCACAGGACATCCGGTCCCAAACATCCACCATGCAAAGATTGAGAAAGCCTGGTTTATGCAAGACCCTTCTGACTACTCTACCAAATACCTTGGGTTCCTTCTCATTCTGTCATGGCCAGAATACTCTCTCAACATAAGCTGGGGCAATAACTGAGTTCAGCCCTTTGAAACATCACTACCCCTTCATCGCCTTGAGTCCAGTGTCTTAAAAACAATCCCTTTACTGGGTTATTTCAAGCAGGAGGGTAAACATACTGTTACTCCATCTTATCCAGAAGTCAAGTCTGTAAGGGGTATTACTGAATTTAATGTCCTCTCTCTGAGCATGAGACTTTTAATTGGAGTGTAACCACTTTACAAGATTGTGTTGGTTTCTGCTGTACAACAACATGAATCAGCCATTAATATGTCTGTCTGTATGTGTGTGTGTGTGTGTGTGTGTGTGTGAACCTCCCCTCCTCTTGAGCCCATGAGACTTTTAAGGTTTTCTTTATTTTGGTCCAAACTTGAAATGTGAATTTTAAAAAGGTAAATCAGGGTGTCAACCTGCACATATAAATTTTCTTTCACAGCCATTCCTCTCTTTGGAAGAGATACAACAAGTCACAATATATTTTGACTATAGATGTCTAATAAATAACACAAATCCATCAGTTTAATAAACAACACGAATCCAAAATAATCCTGTTCAATGTACCATGACCAAAAGAATACTTTAACTTCTCAAATGGTCTTTCTCCATAAGATGAAAGAGTTGAATCAATCTTTAGAATGAATCCAGGAAGAGCTTGGTTGGGCTAGACTGGCAGTGCTGTTCTGGCTAGAAGCTGGGAATTTTGTTGAAACTCCTTTCTCTATACACTTTTAGAATTCCATTTTGCCAGTGAAATGAACTCATGTGAGACTTGGAAAGCAGAAGGAAAGTGGAAGCCAATATTTTTTGCAGGTCAAGGCACTCCGACATGAAGATGCTAAGGTACCTGGCATATCTCCCAGCTTTGTCTCAATCTCCTCCATTCTGCATCCAACTCATCCTCTTGACTACTGGCCCTCCTCACCAACTGGGGACAAAATAGGGCACTTGGCATCAAGTTTACTGAGACCATCGCTTCTTTGCCACAGTCTTCGTCACACACCTATTTTGGCAAACAGACACGGAGGGCTTCTCAGGTTTTCTAACTGTTCATCAGCACTAATACATTAAGTGAAAATATTTAGGACTCTTCCTCTTATCCCCTGGCACTTGGTTTCCAGACCATCTCTTCCTACTTTGTCATACACCTGTGTACACTTGAATACAGTATTAAACCCCTTATTTTCATCATCCTTGTCTTGGCTGTTTTCCTCACTGAATTCAAACCAAATCATAGGTCAACCACCACCACCACTCTGCCCAATTTATTATCACCACTCTACCCCATTTATTATTTTTTAAGACAGAGTGGTTCAAACAGATCTGCTTCTAATGTAAATATCACACGAGGATCTATGGCTGCTATTTTTGTTGTTATATAGATTTCCACTAAGACCCCAGGCAAGCAACCCAATTTCTATGTCCATCTTGAGGCTGGGAAGGCAGAGTTAGATAAGGAAGAATCATTATCTGATGGAAGTCCTGCCCATTTATTCTGAAGGAAACATGAATTGTGGCACTATTTGACCTTGTGGCCAACAGTCTGAAGATAAATAATTAGCCTGTGCCACTTCTTTTTCTGTTCATAACAACAAATAATGGCATCACCAACTCAATGGACATGAATTTGAGTGAACTCCAGGAGTTGGTGATGGACAGGGAGGCATGGGGTCACAAAGAGTCAGACACGATTGAACGACTGAACTGAACAACAAATAAATAAACAGCATTCCCCCAGCGCATCTCTAAGTGTCTCCCTCGAGGAGGCCTGGAGAAAGCTAAATGGGCTGTTTCTGAGTTGCTTTATCATGTACTAGAACATATTCTATCATTCTTTACTTCAGTTACCAAGATTCAAAGGCCCCAAGTGACCCATTATTCTTTTGCTGTGGCCAAGCTTTTTGTACATTTGATCTTTGGCATTCTATCTCTTTTTTTCTTTACCTAAATCTGTTTTGCTATAACAAATTATTCGCTCTCACCCTTCCTTTGAGTCATCTATTTCAGAACCAGTCAGAGTTGAGTTGAAATGGATTACAATCCCTAGGGTTCTTCTGCTATTCTGTCTCAACCATGGTCTCAGGATGATGGCTGTAGAGGCTGTGTGGTCATTTAATTATCTTTTTGTTGGTTACAGTATGGTCTACATATTTTTTAACTTTTGTGTCTTTTGATTTTGAAGAAAATTTTATACACCTGAGACAGTGCTATAGCTCTTTAAGGCTCCAGGTCACATTTTTAAATGTATTTCCATCACAAGTAAAATACTTTTGTTCTGCAAACTATGGTAAAATGTCATCAGAAGAAATTAGGTTCCACGAAGAAATTCTCAAACAAGCAACTCATTGTATTACTCTTATATTTTTATTAATTTCTTCAGTTTGTGCATCATTTAAAATAAGGTATGTGCTTCAAAAAGCATTCCTATACATAAATAGACCAAGAGATGGTTAAGTAATTTATCCCTAAAACATGCACATCATTTTTATTCAGGTATGTATAAGAAAGGGAAATGAGCTTTCAGTCTTTTTTGTTGAATTAAAGACATTTTGAAATTATTATTAAGAACACCAAATGTTTTCATGGAACAAATGCTTTCCAATGCAAAATGCTAATGGAATTAAAAGGCATTAGTGTTGATCAAAAGAACTGAAAAAACATTTCCACTATACACGATCACAAGGAAAAGGGTTCCAGTGGGTTGAAAACATATGTCAAATAAAGGAATTAGCATGAACTGAAAAGTTTAGATGGAAGAACAGGTAGCAGGATCCAGATTATGTGACATATATATATATATATATATATATATATGTATATGTATATGTATATATATATATATATATATATGTATATTCAAGGCACATGACTAGGCTAAACAGGTGGCTAGGTTTCATAGACCAATTTGTTCTTTCATTGGGAAAATAGTCAAATGTAATATAATTTCCATTTACTGGCCTTTATTGATAAGTAAATGCAATTAGATCTACAGAGCAAATGTCTTTTCAGATACACACCAAAAGTACACACTAGCTAACAGATGCCAGAGTAGCCAAAGCAGTATGATTACATTCCAGTTTTTTTCACACTGCAGTTACATGGATGTTAGCTAAAATGTCTTTACATTGTTTCTAGATATCATACTGTCTACTCGCAAGTTACACAAAAAATAATCTTCAAACCTAGGCAGGTTAAATAACTTTCAAAACCACAAAGGATGTTCAAACTATTGTTCAACACCAGTTAAACCCAAACCCTGGAATTGATTGTTGATTATATTCAGCTTGGGCTTTTCCCAGGCTGGAAAATTTCTCCCACACTATCTCCCTTTATCTCCCTTTGTGCTAGCGAAAATGCTAGCACGTTGGCTGTAGTTCTCTTCTTTTTCTTTGGTGAATCAGTGGAATGCGCCTACCCACGCCCTCTACTGCCCATTCTATTATCTATACAATTGCCCTAAACATCCATGAAAGGAAAAGGAATATACAAAAAATCCTAGCCTTCAACAATATTTAAACCACCATCTTCTGAAATCAACTGCAATAGGGAAACAGAGGATATCAAGCTCTGCGAAGTTTGTGAATGATCAAAACTCTCGTTCTAAAAGTTAGTAATATGCAGACAAGGATAATTCTGTGTGCTTCTAACAGGCTAGCAAAACATTTCCCTTCTGACTGAGATGAACTGTTTAATATCAATACTTTACCTGCTTGGGTTCCTTGAAACACCAATAATTGCATTACAATTCCCCAAATAACAATTCTCCATGAACATTGTTTTCAAGCACCTAAAACCCTTCAAAATCAAAAGACATCGAGACAAGATAATAGCAATACTATCAGTCTTTTCAACTTTTGTGTGCACAAAGGTCATCCAGAATTTTAGCCGACAGTTCATAAGACAGGTGGTTTCTACCTTGGTGATAGCTTTGTGCAATTACAAACAAAATGTTTCTGCAAGTAGATGACACTAAACAAAATGGTTTTTTTAAGGCTACTGCTACAATAAATGGTTCAGTCTGAAGTGCACTAAAATAAACAGGTTGACAGGACAAAGATAAACCTGGAGGCATGGAACAAGATTTCAAAAAAAAGAGAGAAAGAAGCAAGTTGAAGAGACTGGCAGACACCATCTCTCAGGATTAAAAGGCCTGAATTACATGGATTGCTTTTAACTCCTTGGTCTCTTATATCCTTGGTTAATGATAACCTTTTTATTTCTTCACACAGCTTGGCCATGTAAATCCACCGCAGAGAGGTGATACAATAATATAGATGAATACCTGGGGTGGGGGAGAAGGCAATTTTATTTTCTTGAATCTATCACAGGCTCCTAAATAATATATAAAGGCAAGACCAATGAACAAATTTTGGTTCCATGAGAGTAGCAGTGGTATAATAATACAACATACTAATCAAGTATTTCCAAAGATAATAGAATGAAAATGATCTTTTATGGTATAACTCACAGCCACTTGAATTCCACTTTTTCTTTTTATTGGTAAACAGAGCAGTAGGGTTGTTTCTCTTCACTGGGAAGTGAGCAGACTAGAACTATATAAGCCACTCTACTGATAACATCATTGTCATAAGAATCACAAACTAACATAATTCCCTTGAGATATGATTTTATAATTAAGTACATTTTTAGATTTTGCACATGGATTTATTTTTTATTATTAGGGTGATTAAAAATAATAAAAAGCATGAGTAGACTCTATATCTATACCACCTATGAGCAAGAATGTTGGCATGAACATTTCAGTGGATGACACTAATTGTAATTATTCAATTGTAAGTAACACAGCAAAAATATGAGTCCTTTAAAGATGTATTCACTTTTTAATTATGGTATTATAATTGTAAATTATTCTATTTTAATGGTGTATGCTTGCTCACATTACTACATTCCAAAAATAGGTTTACTATGAAATTTAGGTTCACTGCATTGTCAGTCATTCTGTTTTGATTTAAATTATAACCTAAGATCTTTAAGTGACTGATTTCATTACTCACATGCTTAGAAAAAAATATGGATTTTTTTCCTCTACAAATGTTGGGGAAAATTATGGTTATTAATGAATATGGTAAAGTGCTCAAATTATATTCACACACAGATACTTCAACTTGATATAAAGCTGACATCTGCCACAGGTAAAACATAAGGATTTTTAAAGCTGAAGTACAATACTTGAGGTGACAGCACTTTTTGTCAGAGGTGGCAAAGTCCTCCAAATGTAACAAGTAATCAACAAAAATAATCAGTAATCGATAAAAATAATCTGAATGTAACAATTATCTACTTTTATAACTCAATCTAAATTCCTAGATCATGGAAGGGAGAGGAAGCTAAGCTGAAAAGCCAAGAATGTGCCAGCCTTGGATACCATGGATTCTGAACAAGAAGACACGCAAAGAGATGCCACAATTTCTAGGATAACATGAATAGATCTAGGGCTGCCCTTCTCAGTTAGGCAGGTCCAGCTGTCTAAGGTGGGAAGACCTTCAGTAGCCACCTTCTGGTGGCTCAGAAAGTAAAGAGTCTGCCTGCAGTGCAGGAGACCTGAGTTGAACCCCTGGGCCGGGAAGATCCCCTGGAGAAGGAAATGGCAACCTACCCGGGTATTCTTGCCTGGAAAATCCCACGGACAGAGGAGCCTGGCAGGCCACCATCCATGGGGTCACAGAGTCGGACCCAACTGAGCACCTTCACAACAGCCTGCTCTGTGGATTTTGCACTTGCCTAGCCAGCTCCTGCCATTGCATAAACTAATTCCCTGTGATATATCTTTTAATATATATTCAAAGAAATTCAAGGAGAGAGAATATCTGTTAACAAGTATAAAAGTTCCATGAAAAAATGTTAAAATATAGTAAGCATCCCTAGAAATTTAAAACATGGCTTCCCTTGTGGCTCAGTTGGTAAAGAATCTGCCTGCAATGCGGGAGACCTGACTTTGATCCCTGGGTTGGGAAGATTCCCTGGAGAAGGGAAAGGCTACCCACTCCAGTATTCTGGCCTGGAGAATTCCATGGACTGTATAGTGCATAGGGTTGCAAAGAGTTGGACACAACTGAGCAACTTTCACTTCACTTACAAAAATAAACATTTTAAAATTAATCATTAATTTTTTTAAATTAAGACCTGGATAGCAGAATGAACAGAGCTGGAAGAGTTAGCTGAATGATTCATCCAGAATGTGATACAAGAAAGGAGTTTAAACATATTAAAAAGGCTACCAAACATGCAGGATAGTTCAAAGTGATCCAATATCTGTTTATATTAAGAGTTCCAAAAGGAGAACAGCATATAGACTATATTACACACAAGAGGATTATTGCATTATAATAAGTAAATACTAGGAAATGGAACTCACCATGCATTAAAAAGAACCTCTTAGTACTTATTCCAGAAATTAAAGAAAAGTTAATTATTATTGCTTTCATTAATGTCATTCAATATATTAATAGTAAATGTAGTTTTATTATCAATTCATTGGGTGGAGAAATATCATCTCTTAAAGTAAAATGCCTATTCCCGATTAAAAACAAAAGCTTTTAGTACTCTAGAAATAAAAGGTTCTTTCACTTCACAATGAAAGTCTAATAAGAATTCATAGTAAATATCACTCATAAATATTAGAAGCATCCCAATTAAAACCAGGAACTAAATAAAAATTCTCAGTCATACTGTAATTATTCAACACTGCTAGTAAATGCTATATATATATATATATATATATATATATATATATATATATAACGTTAAGATTATTAACAGATGGCATTAACCTAATTAATTAACCTAAGATAATTAACCTACAGCAGGAGTCAGTAAACTATAGCCTTCACCTGTTAGCTAAGAATGGTTTTTATAATTTTCAACTTTTTTTTTTAAAAAGAATATGTGACACAGGCAGTATGTGACCTGCAAAGCCTGGACATCACAGAACATTTGCTGACTCCTAATCTACAGCACACAGACGAATCAACTGACAAGCTATTACAACTAATAAAACTTATACAAGGCTGCCAGAAAAAAAAAGATGAATTAGAAAAGAAAAAAACAGAAACAGATAATAGAATTAACTAGAAAATAGAGAATATGGACTCAACTAGAAAATGTAATTTGAAAAAAAAATCCCATTTTAATAGTGAGAAAACCATGAAATAACCAGGAATATCATTGTAACTTCAGAGGAAAGTAAATGCCTAGCCATATATTTCAGCATTAAAAGTTATATGTAGCTCATTTCAGAGTGCTAATCATTGAGAAAAAATTCCAACACCTAATTTCTTAGAGACTGAAAGCTAAAATCACTAAAGGACAAAACTTACAACTGATATGATGATGATGATGATAGTGAGCTTGAGATTCTTCATGCACATGGCTCGGGCAAGATTTCTGCTGGTTGTTTTGAAGGTGACAGACTAGGGGAAAAAAAAAAAAAAAGCATGAATTGGTTGATCCCTGGCAATGACTACATGATGGATTTGCAATAATACCTGCCAAACTTTCACTTTCATTAATTCTGTTCCAATGTTCTTTACACCTTCCCTCTCTTCACATGTAGACTGGCCATTTGTAATCTCTAGTTTCCCAAAGCAGGACTCTGCCATATATATGGTAAGCAAAAAGCCCATTGCAAAGGGTTCCCTCCTTTTTCTTCTGCACTGTAGCAGTGCATGTAACGATGACCACTAGAAGTAGTTCTCCCTGCTAGCAAAAAAGCCTTTTTCCCTTTATGCTTCCAGTAGAGAAAGTTTCTTGGAAACACATTTGCCTATTCTGCCCCATTTAATCCTGCTATTGTGAACCATAAGAACTGTTTAGTTCCCCCAGGAAGATATCTATTTACTCATATGAGGGCCCAAACCCAAAGAACTTCACTCCTTCAGTTATCCATTTTCTTTTGAAGCATCAATTTCTTAATATATATCGAACCGTTCCCACCAGGACACATGCAGTTTCAAACAAACAATAATCACTAACAGTTCAGAAGTTCCACTCCTAGATATATACCGAACAGAGAGGTATGTACAAGTTCAGCTAAAGACATATATAGAAATGTTACCAACTGCATTATTTGTTTTATTTCAAACCTGGAAACAACCCAAATACCTGCCAACTGTACTGCAAAGAATTTAACCTTGCCTGAAAAGGATCTGACCTTTGCCTTCAGCTCCTGAAAGACAACATTTTCTTGCTTTGGAGCTACGGGCCCGCCAAATAGTAACTGTAGTTTAGTGCAGGGACTAGTCACTCCAGGAAGACCAACTATATGATTTAGGATAGGGGTTTAGGTCAGACCTAGAGGAGCTTAGACTGGAGACTGAGATTAAGCAAGTAGGCAATCATAAGTCAATCATGCTTATGTAATGAAATTGCAATGAAAAATTAAACAACAAAGTCCTACTGTAGCACAGGGAACTATACTCAATATTCTATAATTAAACCACAATGGAAAAGGATATGAAAAAGAACATATGCATATATACATATATGTATAACTGAATCACTTTGCTGTATACCAGAAACTAGCATAACACTGTATATAAATCAACTATGTTTCAATAAAAACAACAACAAAACTGAGCAATGAAGCCTGGGCAAGCTTCCATGTCGTACAATACTCTGCATATGTTGCAAAATAAATCTATTTGATGGCAAGATAGGAAAAATTTAAATATAAAACATTTTCTCTATCCTTCGGCTTCTTCCCTTCCCTCACTGTGCACTGTATATCCGCATTAGGCATCAACCAAATCTTCTCCATCACCAAAATACCTGCTCAACCATAAAGACCAACATTCTACCAGCACCAACAAGACAACTTAAAGATAACATTCTTTCTTAATCTTGTGAGGGGCCACAATCTGGATTGTGTAAACTGTCAACAACATGTCACTTAATGTCCAGCCCTCTGTCTCAAAAACACTTATAGAACTGTGCCTTGACTTCCAATGGGCAGAACAGTTCTCAGAGCTTTCTGAGATGCTGTTCCCAGGTTATAATCCTCAAATTTGGCTCGAATAAAATTTTCAATTTCTTTGATCAATGGATTAATTCTTTGTTGACAATGTCATCACACATCTATGCTGGCAGAGTAACAACCCCAAAGGGAGAGAACAGAAACTCTGGGTTTGGTACCTCCCTTGAACTCCACCCCAATGTGCTTCTGCTCTTGATTGAGCTTAATCTGTAACATTTGCCTGTAAAAAACCATAACTATAGGTATAATAGTTTTCACAAAGTCCTTCTAGTGAGTTATCAAACCTGAGAGTGATCTGGGGAATTAACAAGCTTGCACGCAGTGTCAGAATTGAGGGCTGTTTGGGGACTGTGGCCCCTAAACTGTATATAGTTGGTAAACACTTCTAAGTTGCCTAAACTCTTTACAATTACTCACAAACAAAGTCATAATAAAGAATCCAAGGAGGAAGAAGATAATATGAAGAAGAAGTAGTGAGCAATGAGCTTCCTTGATGGCTCAGTCAGGAAAGTACCTGCCTGCAAATGCAGGAGACCCAAGAGACATGGGTTTGATCCCTGGGTCAGGAAGATCCCCTAGAGGAGGAAACAGCAACCTACTCTAGTTTTCTTGCATGGAGAGTCCCACAGACAGAGGAGCCTGGCAGGCTACAGACCATGGGGTCACAGAGTCAGACACGACTTAGTGACTACACCACCACCGCCACTGAGCAATAAAGCTAATATAGTTAAGTGACTGAATGGATTGAAGATTTCTCCACAAGCCTCAGGTTAATATTCAAACACTAATAAGTCACCTACTTAAAACCAGTTAAACTAAACAGAACAATTGTTACACCTTACCAAAGCTTTCCATGGAGACAGGTGGGGGTGGGTGTAAGTAGAAAAGAACAAGAATAAAGAAAAAAAAAAACTGTGAAAATGACAAGGGCAAGCTGACAAGCCTATGGCCTATCCACTTCATGTTGATGATTTCACTAGCAGCTGATGATGCCCTAAAATTGGGCGAAGCACTTGACTAATTTCTCCAAAGAAGATACACCAATAGCCAATAAGCACATAGCTTCCCTGGTGGTTCAGATGGTAAAGAATCTGCCTGCAATGCAGTGATGCAGGAAGATCACTGGAGTTGGGAAGATCCCCTGGAGAAGAGAATGGCTATCCACTCCAGTATTCAAATTGGGAAAGAAGTATGTAAAGGTCGTATATTGTCACCCTGCTTCTTTAACTTGTATGCAGAGTACATCATGCAAAATGTCAGGCTAGATGAATCACAAGCTGGAATCAAAACTGCTGAAGGAAATATCAATGACCTCAGATATGCAGATGATTCTAATCTAATAGCAGAAAGGGAAGAGGAACTAAAGAGCCTCTTGATGAGGGTGAAAGAGGAGAGTGAAAAGGCTGGCTTAAAACTCAACATTTCAAAACCTAAGATCATGGCTTCTGGTCCCATCACTTCATGGCAAATATTATCCTGGTGAAAAAGTAACTGCAGTTTCAGACTGTGAATTTTAAATCATTACAACTAGGCTTAAACACATTTTTATTAATCAAAATAGGAACTATTACAATCAATGTATTTTTGACAGTGTGAAATAAGTTTGTTTATTCCTGTGGCATAAAAATCCATGCTTTGGGATTCGCTGAATTCTTGGGAAGTATTTTCTGCCTCCTGCTGGTTGTGCAAGCATTTTCCTTGGAAAAAGTTGTCGAGATGCTTGAAAAACTGGCAGTCTGTTGGTGAGAGGTCAGGTGTTGAACATGATTGATGAGGCAAAGCTCATAGCCCAGTTTATTCGATTTTTGAAACATTGATTGTGTGACGTACATTGTCATGAAGAATTGGGCCCATCCTGTTGACCAATGCCGGGTGCAAGAGTTGCCAATTTTAGTGCATTTCATTGATTTGCTGAGCATACTTCTCAGATATAACGGTTTTCTTGGGATTCAGAAAGCTGTAGTGGATTAGACAGCAGCAGACCACCAAACAGTGACCAAGACCTTTTTTTGGTGCAAGTTTGGCTTTGGGAAGTGCTTTGGAGCTTCTTCTCAGTCCAACCACTGAGATGGTCATCGCCAGTTGTTGTATAAATCCATTTTTCATTGCATGTCACAATCCAATCAAGAAGTGGTTCATTGTTGTAGTACAGAATAAGAGAAAACAACACTTCAAAACAATGATTCTTTTGATTTGTGGGCAGTTCATGAGGCACCTACTTATCAAACTTTTTCACCTTTCCAATTTGCCTCAAGTGCCAAATTACCATAAAATGATTGATGCTGAGTTCTTGGGCAACCTCTTGTGGTGTTTTAAGAGCATCAGCTTCAATGATGCTCTCAATCGGTCGTCGTCAGCTTCCAACAGCCAGCCACTGTGCTCCTTATCTTCAAGGCTCTTGTCTCCTCTGCAAAACTTCTTGAACCACCACTGCAATGTATGTTCATTAGCAGTTCCTGGGCCAAATGCATTGTTGATGTTGTGAGTTGTCACTGCTGCTTTATGACTCATTTTGAACTCGAATAAGAAAACTGCTCGAATTTGCTTTTTGTCCAACATCATTTCCCTAGACTAAAATAAATATAAAATA